>NC_091475.1:130302502-130932190 GCF_036971445.1 Narcine bancroftii
GTTTGCCCGCCTCTGATTCCCCGCCTCTGTTTCCCCATATCTGATTCCCCGCCTCTGAATCCCCAACTCTGATTCGCTGCCTCTGATTCCCCAGCTTCATTCCCCGCCTTTGATTCCCCCCGTCTGATTCCCAGCCTCTGAATCCCCGTGTCTGATAACCTGCCTCTGATTCCCCGCCTCTGATTCCCCATCTCAGATTCACCGCCTCTGATTCCCCACCTCTGATTCCCCATCTCTGATTCCGCACATCCGATTCCCTGCCTCTGATTCCCCGACTCTGATTCCCCACCTCTGATTCCCCAGCTCAGATTCCTCGCCTCTGATTCCCCAACTCTGATTCCCCGCCTCTGATTCCCCAGCTCTGATTCCCCACCTCTGATTCCCCGTGTTTGATCCCCTGCCTCTGATTCCCCGCCTCTGATTCCCCATCTCTGATTCACCGTCTTTGATTCGCCACCTCTGATTCCCCATATCTGATTCCTCGCCACTGTTTCCCCGCCTCTGATTCCCCGCCTCTGATTCCCCATATCTCATTCCCCGCCTCTGATTTGCCAGCTATGATTCCCCGCCTCTGATTCCCCGCGTCTGATTCCCTGTCTCTGATTCCCCGCCTCTGATTCCACATCTCTGATTCACCACCTCTGATTCCCCGCGTCTGATTCCCCGCCTCTGATTCCCCATCTCTGATTCCCCATCTCTGATTCCCCAATTCTGATTCCCCGCCTCTGATTCCCCAGCTCTGATTCCTCGCCTCTGATTCCCTTCCTCTGATTCCCAACCTCTGATTCCCCACCTCTGATTTCCCATATTGATTCCCTGCGTCTGATTCCCCGCCTCTGATTCCCCAACTCTGATTCCCCGCCTCTGATTCCCCAGCTCTGATTCCCCGCCTCTGATTCCCCATCTCTGATTCACCGCCTTTGATTCGCCACCTCTGATTCCCCATATCTGATTCCCCGCCTCTGTTTCCCCGCCTCTGATTCCCCGCCTCTGATTCCCCATATCTCATTCCCCGCCTCTGAATCCCCATCTCTGATTCCCGGACTCTGATTCCCCATCTCAGATTCACCGCCTCTGATTCCCCACCTCTGATTCCCCATCTCTGATTCCGCACATCCGATTCCCTGCCTCTGATTCCCCGACTCTGATTCCCCACCTCTGATTCCCCAGCTCAGATTCCTCGCCTCTGATTCCCCAACTCTGATTCCCCGCCTCTGATTCCCCAGCTCTGATTCCCCACCTCTGATTCCCCGTGTTTGATCCCCTGCCTCTGATTCCCCGCCTCTGATTCCCCATCTCTGATTCACCGTCTTTGATTCGCCACCTCTGATTCCCCATATCTGATTCCTCGCCACTGTTTCCCCGCCTCTGATTCCCCGCCTCTGATTCCCCATATCTCATTCCCCGCCTCTGATTCGCCAGCTATGATTCCCCGCCTCTGATTCCCCGCGTCTGATTCCCTGTCTCTGATTCCCTGCCTCTGATTCCCCATCCCCGATTCCGCACATCTGATTCCCTGCCTCTGTTTCCCCATATCTGATACCCGGCCTCTGATTCCCCGCCTCTGATTCCCCGCCTCTGATTCCCTGCCTCTGATTCCCCATCCCCGATTCCGCACATCTGATTCCCTGCCTCTGATTCCCCGCCTCTGATTCCCCGCCTCTGATTCCCTGCCTCTGATTCCCAACCTCTGATTCCCCACCTCTGATTCCCCATATCTGATTCCCCGCCTCTGTTTCCCCGCCTCTGATTCCCCTCCTCTGATTCCCCAACTCTAATTCCCCGCCTCTGATTCCCCAGCTCTGATTCCCCGTGTTTGATTCCCCGCCTCTGATTCCCTGCCTCCGATTCCCAACCTCTGATTCCACACCTCTGATTCCCCATATCTGATTCCCCGCCTCTGTTTCCCCGCCTCTGATTCCCTGCCCCTGTTTCCCCATATCTGATTCCCTGCCTCTGATTCCCCAACACTGATTCCCCGCATCTGATTCCCCAGCTCTGATTCCCCGCCTCTGATTTCCCGTGTTTGATTCCCTGCCTCTGATTCCCCGCCTCTGATTCCCCATCTCTGATTCACCGCCTTTGATTCGCCACCTCTGATTCCACATATCTGATTCCCCACCTCTGTTTCCCCGCCTCTGATTCCCCGCCTCTGATTCTCCATATCTCATTCCCCGCCTCTGATTCCCCACCTCTGATTCCTGGCCTCTTATTCCCAGCATCTGATTCCCGGCCTCTGATTCCCCGCTTCTGATTCTGATTCCCTGCCTCTGATTCCCCATCTCTGATTCCGCACATCTGATTCCCTGCCTCTGATTCCCCACCTCTGATTCCCCATATCTGATTTCCCGCCTCTGTTTCCCCGCCTCTGATTCCCCGCCTCTGTTTCCCCATATCTAATTCCCAAGCTCTGATGCCCCAACTCTGATTCCCTGCCTCTGATTCCCCGCGTTCTATTCCCTGCCTCTGATTCCCCGCCTGTGATTCCCCATCTCTGATTCACCACCTCTGATTCCCCACCTCTGATTCCCCATATCTAATTCCCCGCCTCTGTTTGACCGCCTCTGATTCCCCGCCTCTGTTTCCCCATATCTGATTCCCCGCCTCTGAATCCCCAACTCTGATTCCCTGCCTCTGATTCCCCATATCTGATTCCCCGCCTCTGAATCCCCAACTCTGATTCCCTGCCTCTGATTCCCCAGCTCTGATTCCCCGCCTTTGATTCCCCCGTCTGATTCCCAGCCTCTGAAACCCCGTGTCTGATTTCTTGCCTCTGATTCCCCGCCTCTGATTCCCCATCTCTGATTCACAGCCTCTGATTCCCCACCTCTGATTCCCCATCTCTGATTCCGCACATCTGATTCCCTGCCTCTGATTCCCCATCTCTGATTCACCGCCTTTGATTCGCCACCTCTGATTCCCCATATCTGATTCCACGCCTCTGTTTCCCCGCCTCTGATTCCCCGCCTCTGATTCCCCATATCTCATTCCCCGCCTCTGAATCCCCATCTCTGATTCCCGGACTCTGATTCCCCACCTCTGATTCCCGGCCTCTTATTCCCGGCATCTGATTCCGGCCTCTGATTCCCGGCCTCTGATTCCCTGCTTCTGATTCTGATTACCTGCCTTTGATTCCCCAACTCTGATTCCGCACATCTGATTCCCTGCCTCTGATTCCCCATCTCTGATTCCCCATATCTGATTCCCCGCCTCTGTTTCCCCGCCTCTGATTCCCCGCCTCTGTTTCCCAATATCTAAGTCCCCGCCTCTGATTCCCCAACTCTGATTCCCCACCTCTGATTCCCCAGCTCTGATTCCCCGCCTCTGATTCCCCGCATCTGATTCCCTGCATCTGATTCCAAGCCTCTGATTCCCTGCCTCTGATTCCCAACCTCTGATTCCCCACCTCTGATTCCCCATATCTGATTCCCAGCCTCTGTTTCCCCGCCTCTGATTCCCTGCCTCTGTTTCCCCATATCTGATTCCCGGCCTCTGATTCCCCGCCTCTGATTCCCCGCCTCTGATTCCCTGCCTCTGATTCCCCATCTCTGATTCCGCACATCTGATTCCCTGCCTCTGATTCCCCGCCTCTGATTCCCCGCCTCTGATTCCCTGCCTCTGATTCCCAACCTTTGATTCCCCACCTCTGATTCCCCGTGTTTGATTCCCCGCCTCTGTTTCCCCGCCTCTGATTCCCCGCCTCTGATTCCCCAACTCTAATTCCCCGCCTCTGATTCCCCATATCTGATTCCCCGCCTCTGTTTCCCCGCCTCTGATACCCCGCCCCTGTTTCCCCATGTCTGATTCCCTGCCTCTGATTCCCCAACTTTGATTCCCAGCCTCTGATTCCCAAGCTCTGATACCACGCCTCTGATTCCCCGTGTTTGATTCCCTGCCTCTGATTCCCCGCCTCTGATTCCCCATCTCTGATTCACCGCCTTTGATTCGCCACCTCTGATTCCCAATATCTGATTCCCCACCTCTGTTTCCCCGCCTCTGATTCCCCGCCTCTGATTCTCCATATCTCATTTCCCGCCACTGAATCCCCATCACTGATTCCCGGACTCGGATTCCCCACCTCTGATTCCCGGCCTCTTATTCCCAGCATCTGATTCCAGGCCTCTGATTCCCGGCCTCTGACTCCCCGCTTCTGATTCTGATTCCCTGCCTCTGATTCCCCATCTCTGATTCCGCACATCTGATTACCTGCCTCTGATTCCCCACCTCTGATTCCCCATATCTGATTCCCGGCCTCTGTTTCCACGCTTCTGATTCCCCGCCTCTGTTTCCCCATATCTAATTCCCCACCTCTGATGCCCCAACTCTGATTCCCCGCCTCTGATTCCCCAGCTCTGATTCCCCGACTCTGATTCCCCGCATCCGATTCCCCATATCTGATTCCCCGCCTCTGTTTCCCCGCCCCTGATTCCCCGCCTCTGTTTCCCCATATCTGATTCCCCGCCTCTGATTCCCAACTATGATTCCCCGCCTCTGATTCCCCAGCTCTGATTCCCTGCCTCTGAATCCCCGCGTTCTATTCCCTGCCTCTGATTCCCCGCCTGTGATTCCCCATCTCTGATTCACCACCTCTGATTCCCCACCACTGATTCCCCATATCTAATTCCCCGCCTCTGTTTGCCCGCCTCTGATTCCCCGCCTCTGTTTCCCCATATCTGATTCCCCGCCTCTGAATCCCCAACTCTGATTCGCTGCCTCTGATTCCCCAGCTTCATTCCCCGCCTTTGATTCCCCCCGTCTGATTCCCAGCCTCTGAATCCCCGTGTCTGATAACCTGCCTCTGATTCCCCGCCTCTGATTCCCCATCTCAGATTCACCGCCTCTGATTCCCCACCTCTGATTCCCCATCTCTGATTCCGCACATCCGATTCCCTGCCTCTGATTCCCCGACTCTGATTCCCCACCTCTGATTCCCCAGCTCAGATTCCTCGCCTCTGATTCCCCAACTCTGATTCCCCGCCTCTGATTCCCCAGCTCTGATTCCCCACCTCTGATTCCCCGTGTTTGATCCCCTGCCTCTGATTCCCCGCCTCTGATTCCCCATCTCTGATTCACCGTCTTTGATTCGCCACCTCTGATTCCCCATATCTGATTCCTCGCCACTGTTTCCCCGCCTCTGATTCCCCGCCTCTGATTCCCCATATCTCATTCCCCGCCTCTGATTTGCCAGCTATGATTCCCCGCCTCTGATTCCCCGCGTCTGATTCCCTGTCTCTGATTCCCCGCCTCTGATTCCACATCTCTGATTCACCACCTCTGATTCCCCGCGTCTGATTCCCCGCCTCTGATTCCCCATCTCTGATTCCCCATCTCTGATTCCCCAATTCTGATTCCCCGCCTCTGATTCCCCAGCTCTGATTCCTCGCCTCTGATTCCCTTCCTCTGATTCCCAACCTCTGATTCCCCACCTCTGATTTCCCATATTGATTCCCTGCGTCTGATTCCCCGCCTCTGATTCCCCAACTCTGATTCCCCGCCTCTGATTCCCCAGCTCTGATTCCCCGCCTCTGATTCCCCATCTCTGATTCACCGCCTTTGATTCGCCACCTCTGATTCCCCATATCTGATTCCCCGCCTCTGTTTCCCCGCCTCTGATTCCCCGCCTCTGATTCCCCATATCTCATTCCCCGCCTCTGAATCCCCATCTCTGATTCCCGGACTCTGATTCCCCATCTCAGATTCACCGCCTCTGATTCCCCACCTCTGATTCCCCATCTCTGATTCCGCACATCCGATTCCCTGCCTCTGATTCCCCGACTCTGATTCCCCACCTCTGATTCCCCAGCTCAGATTCCTCGCCTCTGATTCCCCAACTCTGATTCCCCGCCTCTGATTCCCCAGCTCTGATTCCCCACCTCTGATTCCCCGTGTTTGATCCCCTGCCTCTGATTCCCCGCCTCTGATTCCCCATCTCTGATTCACCGTCTTTGATTCGCCACCTCTGATTCCCCATATCTGATTCCTCGCCACTGTTTCCCCGCCTCTGATTCCCCGCCTCTGATTCCCCATATCTCATTCCCCGCCTCTGATTCGCCAGCTATGATTCCCCGCCTCTGATTCCCCGCGTCTGATTCCCTGTCTCTGATTCCCCGCCTCTGATTCCACATCTCTGATTCACCACCTCTGATTCCCCGCGTCTGATTCCCCGCCTCTGATTCCCCATCTCTGATTCCCCATCTCTGATTCCCCAATTCTGATTCCCCGCCTCTGATTCCCCAGCTCTGATTCCTCGCCTCTGATTCCCTTCCTCTGATTCCCAACCTCTGATTCCCCACCTCTGATTTCCCATATTGATTCCCTGCGTCTGATTCCCCGCCTCTGATTCCCCAACTCTGATTCCCCGCCTCTGATTCCCCAGCTCTGATTCCCCGCCTCTGATTCCCCATCTCTGATTCACCGCCTTTGATTCGCCACCTCTGATTCCCCATATCTGATTCCCCGCCTCTGTTTCCCCGCCTCTGATTCCCCGCCTCTGATTCCCCATATCTCATTCCCCGCCTCTGAATCCCCATCTCTGATTCCCGGACTCTGATTCCCCACCTCTGATTCCCGGCCTCTTATTCCCGGCATCTGATTCCGGCCTCTGATTCCCTGCTTCTGATTCTGATTCCCTGCCTCTGATTCCCCATCACTGATTCCGCACATCTGATTCCCTGCCTCTGATTCCCCGCCTCTGATTCCCCGCCTCTGTTTCCCAATATCTAAGTCCCCGCCTCTGATTCCCCAACTCTGATTCCCCACCTCTGATTCCCCAGCTCTGATTCCCCGCCTCTGATTCCCCGCATCTGATTCCCTGCATCTGATTCCAAGCCTCTGATTCCCTGCCTCTGATTCCCAACCTCTGATTCCCCACCTCTGATTCCCCATATCTGAATCCCCGCCTCCGTTTCCCCGCCTCTGATTCCCCACCTCTGTTTCCCCATATCTGATTCCCGGCCTCTGATTCCCCGCCTCTGATTCCCCGCCTCTGATTCCCCGCCTCTGATTCCCTGCCTCTGATTCCCCATCCCCGATTCGGCACATCTGATTCCCCGCCTCTGTTTCCCCGCCTCTGATTCCCCTCCTCTGATACCCCAACTCTAATTCCCCGCCTCTGATTCCCCAGCTCTGATTCCCCGTGTTTGATTCCCCGCCTCTGATTCCCTGCCTCTGATTCCCAACCTCTGATTCCACACCTCTGATTCCCCATATCTGATTCCCCGTCTCTGTTTCCCCGCCTCTGATTCCCTGCCCCTGTTTCCCCATATCTGATTCCCTGCCTCTGATTCCCCAACACTGATTCCCCGCATCTGATTCCCCAGCTCTGAATCCCCGCCTCTGATTTCCCGTGTTTGATTCCCTGCCTCTGATTCCCCACCTCTGATTCCCCATCTCTGATTCACCGCCTTTGATTCGCCACCTCTGATTCCACATATCTGATTCCCCACCTCTGATTCCCGGCCTCTTATTCCCAGCATCTGATTCCCGGCCTCTGATTCCCCGCTTCTGATTCTGATTCCCTGCCTCTGATTCCCCATCTCTGATTCCGCACATCTGATTCCCTGCCTCTGATTCCCCACCTCTCATTCCCCATATCTGATTTCCCGCCTCTGTTTCCCCGCCTCTGATTCCCCGCCTCTGTTTCCCCATATCTAATTCCCAACCTCTGATGCCCCATATCTGATTCCCAGCTTCTGTTTCCCCGCCTCTGATTCCCTGCCTCTGTTTCCCCATATCTGATTCCCGGCCTCTGATTCCCCGCCTCTGATTCCCCGCCTCTGATTCCCTGCCTCTGATTCCCCGCGTTCTATTCCCTGCCTCTGATTCCCCGCCTGTGATTCCCCATCTCTGATTCACCACCTCTGATTCCCCACCTCTGATTCCCCATATCTAATTCCCCGCCTCTGTTTGCCCGCCTCTGATTCCCCGCCTCTGTTTCCCCATATCTGATTCCCCGCCTCTGAATCCCCAACTCTGATTCCCTGCCTCTGATTCCCCAGCTCTGATTCCCCGCCTTTGATTCCCCCGTCTGATTCACAGCCTCTGAAACCCCGTGTCTGATTTCTTGCCTCTGATTCCCCGCCTCTGATTCCCCATCTCTGATTCACAGCCTCTGATTCCCCACCTCTGATTCCCCATCTCTGATTCCGCACATCTGATTCCCTGCCTCTGATTGCCCGACTCTCATCCCCACCTCTGATTCCCCAGCTCTGATTCCCCGCCTCTGATTCCCCAACTCTGATTCCCCGCCTCTGATTCCCCAGCTCTGATTCCCCGCCTCTGATTCCCCGTGTTTGATTCCCTGCCTCTGATTCCACGCCTCTGATTCCCCATCTCTGATTCATCGCCTTTGATTCGCCACCTCTGATTCCCCATATCTGATTCCTCGCCTCTGTTTCCCTGCCTCTGATTCCCCACCTCTGATTCCCCATATCTCATTCCCCGCCTCTGATTCCCCATCTCTGATTCCCGGACTCTGATTCCCACCTCTGATTCCCGGCCTCTTATTCCCGGCATCTGATTCCGGCCTCTGATTCCCGGCCTCTGATTCCCTGCTTCTGATTCCCCATCTCTGATTCCGCAAATCTAATTCCCTGCCTCTGATTCCCCACCTCTGATTCCCCATATCTGATTCCCCGCCTCTGTTTCCCGGCCTCTGATTCCCCGCTTCTGATTCTGATTCCCTGCCTCTGATTCCCCATCTCTGATTCCGCACATCTGATTCCCTGCCTCTGATTCCCCACCTCTGATTCCCCATATCTGATTTCCCGCCTCTGTTTCCCCGCCTCTGATTCCCTGCCTCTGTATCCCCATATCTAATTCCCAACCTCTGATGCCCCAACTCTGATTCCCTGCCTCTGATTCCCCGCGTTCTATTCCCTGCCTCTGATTCCCCGCCTGTGATTCCCCATCTCTGATTCACCACCTCTGATTCCCCACCTCTGATACCCCATATCTAATTCCCCGCCTCTGTTTGCCCGACTCTGATTCCCCGCCTCTGTTTCCCCATATCTGATTCCCCGCCTCTGAATCCCCAACTCTGATTCCCTGCCTCTGATTCCCCAGCTCTGATTCCCCGCCTTTGATTCCCCCGTCTGATTCCCAGCCTCTGAAACCCCGTGTCTGATTTCTTGCCTCTGATTCCCCGCCTCTGATTCCCCATCTCTGATTCACAGCCTCTGATTCCCCACCTCTGATTCCCCATCTCTGATTCCGCACATCTGATTCCCTGCCTCTGATTCCCCATCTCTGATTCACCGCCTTTGATTCGCCACCTCTGATTCCCCATATCTGATTCCCCGCCTCTGTTTCCCCACCTCTGATTCCCCGCCTCTGATTCCCCATATCTCATTCCCCGCCTCTGAATCCCCATCTCTGATTACCGGACTCTGATTCCCCACCTCTGATTCCCGGCCTCTTATTCCCGGCATCTGATTCCGGCCTCTGATTCCCGGCCTCTGATTCCCTGCTTCTGATTCTGATCCCCTGCCTTTGATTCCCCATCTCTGATTCCGCACATCTGATTCCCTGCCTCTGATTCCCCATCTCTGATTCCCCATATCTGATTCCCCGCCTCTGTTTCCCCGCCTCTGATTCCCCGCCTCTGTTTCCCAATATCTAAGTCCCCGCCTCTGATTGCCCAACTCTGATTCCCAACCTCTGATTCCCCAGCTCTGATTCCCCGCCTCTGATTCCCCGCATCTGATTCCCTGCATCTGATTCCAAGCCTCTGATTCCCTGCCTCTGATTCCCAACCTCTGATTCCCCACCTCTGATTCCCCATATCTGATTCCCAGCCTCTGTTTCCCCGCCTCTGATTCCCTGCCTCTGTTTCCCCATATCTGATTCCCGGCCTCTGATTCCCGGCCTCTGATTCCCCGCCTCTGATTCCCTGCCTCTGATTCCCCATCTCCGATTCCGCACATCTGATTCCCTGCCTCTGATTCCCCGCCTCTGATTCCCCGCCTCTGATTCCCTGCCTCTGATTCCCAACCTCTGATTCCCCACCTCTGATTCCCCGTGTTTGATTCCCCTCCTCTGTTTCCCCGCCTCTGATTCCCCGCCTCTGATTCCCCAACTCTAATTCCCCGCCTCTGATTCCCCATATCTGATTCCCCGCCTCTGTTTCCCCGCCTCTGATTCCCCGCCCCTGTTTCCCCATATCTGATTCCCTGCCTCTGATTCCCCAACTTTGATTCCCAGCCTCTGATTCCCCAGCTCTGATACCACGCCTCTGATTCCCCGTGTTTGATTCCCTGCCTCTGATTCCCCGCCTCTGATTCCCCATCTCTGATTCACCGCCTTTGATTCGCCACCTCTGTTTCCCCGCCTCTGATTCCCCGCCTCTGATTCTCCATATCTCATTCCCCGCCTCTGAATCCCCATCACTGATTCCCGGACTCTGATTCCCCACCTCTGATTCCCGGCCTCTTATTCCCAGCATCTGATTCCAGGCCTCTGATTCCCGGCCTATGACTCCCCGCTTCTGATTCTGATTCCCTGCCTCTGATTCCCCATCTCTGATTCCGCACATCTGATTACCTGCCTCTGATTCCCCACCTCTGATTCCCCATATCTGATTCCTCGCCTCTGTTTCCCCGCCTCTGATTCCCCGCCTCTGATTTTCCGTGTTTGATTCCCTGCCCCTGATTCCCGGCCTCTGATTCCCCATCTCTGATTCACCGCCTTTGATTCGCCACCTCTGATTCCCCATATCTGATTCCCCGCCTCAGTTTCCCCGCCTCTGATTCCCCGCCTCTGATTCCCCATATCTCATTCCCCGCCTCTGAATCCCCATCTCTGATTCCCGGACTCTGATTCCCCACCTCTGATTCCCGGCCTCTTATTCCCGGCATCTGATTCCGGCCTCTGATTCCCGGCCTCTGATTCCCTGCTTCTGATTCCCCATCTCTGATTCCGCAAATCTAATTCCCTGCCTCTGATTCCCCACCTCTGATTCCCCATATCTGATTCCCTGCCTCTGTTTCCCGGCCTCTGATTCCCCGCTTCTGATTCTGATTCCCTGCCTCTGATTCCCCATCTCTGATTCCGCACATCTGATTCCCTGCCTCTGATTCCCCACCTCTGATTCCCCATATCTGATTTCCCGCCTCTGTTTCCCCGCCTCTGATTCCCCGCCTCTGTTTCCCCATATCTAATTCCCAACCTCTGATGCCCCAACTCTGATTCCCTGCCTCTGATTCCCCGCGTTCTATTCCCTGCCTCTGATTCCCCGCCTGTGATTCCCCATCTCTGATTCACCACCTCTGATTCCCCACCTCTGATTCCCCATATCTGATTCCCAGCCTCTGAATCCCCAACTCTGATTCCCTGCCTCTGATTCCCCAGCTCTGATTCCCCGCCTTTGATTCCCCCGTCTGATTCCCAGCCTCTGAAACCCCGTGTCTGATTTCTTGCCTCTGATTCCCCGCCTCTGATTCCCCATCTCTGATTCACAGCCTCTGATTCCCCACCTCTGATTCCCCATCTCTGATTCCGCACATCTGATTCCCTGCCTCTGATTCCCCGACTCTGATCCCCACCTCTGATTCCCCGCCTCTGTTTCCCCATATCTAATTCCCCACCTCTGATGCCCCAACTCTGATTCCCCGCCTCTGATTCCCCAGCTCTGATTCCCCGACTCTGATTCCCCGCATCCGATTCCCCATATCTGATTCCCCGCCTCTGTTTCCCCGCCCCTGATTCCCCGCCTCTGTTTCCCCATATCTGATTCCCTGCCTCTGATTCCCAACTATGATTCCCCGCCTCTGATTCCCCAGCTCTGATTCCCTGCCTCTGAATCCCCGCGTTCTATTCCCTGCCTCTGATTCCCCGCCTGTGATTCCCCATCTCTGATTCACCACCTCTGATTCCCCACCACTGATTCCCCATATCTAATTCCCCGCCTCTGTTTGCCCGCCTCTGATTCCCCGCCTCTGTTTCCCCATATCTGATTCCCCGCCTCTGAATCCCCAACTCTGATTCGCTGCCTCTGATTCCCCAGCTTCATTCCCCGCCTTTGATTCCCCCCATCTGATTCCCAGCATCTGAATCCCCGTGTCTGATAACCTGCCTCTGATTCCCCGCCTCTGATTCCCCATCTCAGATTCACCGCCTCTGATTCCCCACCTCTGATTCCCCATCTCTGATTCCGCACATCCGATTCCCTGCCTCTGATTCCCCGACTCTGATTCCCCACCTCTGATTCCCCAGCTCTGATTCCTCGCCTCTGATTCCCCAACTCTGATTCCCCGCCTCTGATTCCCCTGCTCTGATTCACAGCCTCTGATTCCCCACCTCTGATTCCCCATCTCTGATTCCGCACATCTGATTCCCTGCCTCTGATTCCCCATCTCTGATTCACCGCCTTTGATTCGCCACCTCTGATTCCCCATATCTGATTCCCCGCCTCTGTTTCCCCGCCTCTGATTCCACGCCTCTGATTCCCCATATCTCATTCCCCGCCTCTGAATCCCCATCTCTGATTACCGGACTCTGATTCCCCACCTCTGATTCCCGGCCTGTTATTCCCGGCATCTGATTCCGGCCTCTGATTCCCGGCCTCTGATTCCCTGCTTCTGATTCTGATTCCCTGCCTTTGATTCCCCATCTCTGATTCCGCACATCTGATTCCCTGCCTCTGATTCCCCATCTCTGATTCCCCATATCTGATTCCCCGCCTCTGTTTCCCCGCCTCTGATTCCCCGCCTCTGTTTCCCAATATCTAAGTCCCCGCCTCTGATTCCCCAACTCTGATTCCCAACCTCTGATTCCCCAGCTCTGATTCCCCGCCTCTGATTCCCCGCATCTGAATCCCTGCATCTGATCCCAAGCCTCTGATTCCCTGCCTCTGATTCCCAACCTCTGATTCCCCACCTCTGATTCCCCATATCTGATTCCCAGCCTCTGTTTCCCCGCCTCTGATTCCCTGCCTCTGTTTCCCCATATCTGATTCCCGGCCTCTGATTCCACGCCTCTGATTCCCTGCCTCTGATTCCCCATCTCCGATTCCGCAAATCTGATTCCCTGCCTCTGATTCCCCGCCTCTGATTCCCCGCCTCTGATTCCCTGCCTCTGATTCCCAACCTCTGATTCCCCACCTCTGATTCCCCGTGTTTGATTCCCCGCCTCTGTTTCCCCGCCTCTGATTCCCCGCCTCTGATTCCCCAACTCTAATTCCCCGCCTCTGATTCCCCATATCTGATTCCCCGCCTCTGTTTCCCCGCCTCTGATTCCCCGCCCCTGTTTCCCCATATCTGATTCCCTGCCTCTGATTCCCCAACTTTGATTCCCAGCCTCTGATTCCCCAGCTCTGATACCACGCCTCTGATTCCCCGTGTTTGATTCCCTGCCTCTGATTCCCCGCCTCTGATTCCCCATCTCTGATTCACCGCCTTTGATTCGCCACCTCTGATTCCCCATATCTGATTCCCCACCTCTGTTTCCCCGCCTCTGATTCCCCGCCTCTGATTCTCCATATCTCATTCCCCGCCTCTGAATCCCCATCACTGATTCCCGGACTCTGATTCCCCACCTCTGATTCCCGGCCTCTTATTCCCAGCATCTGATTCCAGGCCTCTGATTCCCGGCCTATGACTCCCCGCTTCTGATTCTGATTCCCTGCCTCTGATTCCCCATCTCTGATTCCGCACATCTGATTACCTGCCTCTGATTCCCCACCTCTGATTCCCCATATCTGATTCCTCGCCTCTGTTTCCCCGCCTCTGATTCCCCGCCTCTGATTCCCCAGCTCTGATTCCCCGCCTCTGATTTTCCGTGTTTGATTCCCTGCCTCTGATTCCCGGCCTCTGATTCCCCATCTCTGATTCACCGCCTTTGATTCGCCACCTCTGATTCCCCATATCTGATTCCCCGCCTCAGTTTCCCCGCCTCTGATTCCCCGCCTCTGATTCCCCATATCTCATTCCCCGCCTCTGAATCCCCATCTCTGATTCCCGGACTCTGATTCCCCACCTCTGATTCCCGGCCTCTTATTCCCGGCATCTGATTCCGGCCTCTGATTCCCGGCCTCTGATTCCCTGCTTCTGATTCCCCATCTCTGATTCCGCAAATCTAATTCCCTGCCTCTGATTCCCCACCTCTGATTCCCCATATCTGATTCCCTGCCTCTGTTTCCCGGCCTCTGATTCCCCGCTTCTGATTCTGATTCCCTGCCTCTGATTCCCCATCTCTGATTCCGCACATCTGATTCCCTGCCTCTGATTCCCAACCTCTGATTCCCTATCTCTGATTCATCGCCTTTGATTCGCCACCTCTGATTCCCCATATCTGATTCCTCGCCTCTGATTCCCCGCCTCTGATTCCCCGCCTCTGATTCCCCATATCTCATTCCCCGCCTCTGATTCCCCATCTCTGATTCCCGGACTCTGATTCCCCACCTCTGATTCCCGGCCTCTTATTCCCGGCATCTGAATCCGGCCTCTGATTCCCGGCCTCTGATTCCCTGCTTCTGATTCCCCATCTCTGATTCCGCAAATCTAATTCCCTGCCTCTGATTCCCCACCTCTGATTCCCCATATCTGATTCCCCGCCTCTGTTTCCCGGCCTCTGATTCCCCGCTTCTGATTCTGATTCCCTGCCTCTGATTCCCCATCTCTGATTCCGCTCATCTGATTCCCTGTCTCTGATTCCCCACCTCTGATTCCCCATATCTGATTTCCCGCCTCTGTTTCCCCGCCTCTGATTCCCCGCCTCTGTTTCCCCATATCTAATTCCCAACCTCTGATGCCCCAACTCTGATTCCCTGCCTCTGATTCCCCGCGTTCTATTCCCTGCCTCTGATTCCCCGCCTGTGATTCCCCATCTCTGATTCACCACCTCTGATTCCCCACCTCTGATTCCCCATATCTGATTCCCCGCCTCTGAATCCCCAACTCTGATTCCCTGCCTCTGATTCCCCAGCTCTGATTCCCCGCCTTTGATTCCCCCGTCTGATTCCCAGCCTCTGAAACCCCGTGTCTGATTTCTTGCCTCTGATTCCCCGCCTCTGATTCCCCATCTCTGATTCACAGCCTCTGATTCCCCACCTCTGATTCCCCATCTCTGATTCCGCACATCTGATTCCCTGCCTCTGATTCCCCGACTCTGATCCCCACCTCTGATTCCACAGCTCTGATTCCCCGCCTCTGATTCCCCAACTCTGATTCCCCGCCTCTGATTCCCCAGCTCTGATTCCCCGCCTCTGATTCCCCGTGTTTGATTCCCTGCCTCTGATTCCCCGCCTCTGATTCCCCATCTCTGATTCACCGCCTTTGATTCGCCACCTCTGATACCCCATATCTGATTCCTCACCTCTGTTTCCCCGCCTCTGATTCCCCGCCTCTGATTCCCCAGCTCTGATTCCCCGCCTCCGATTTTCCGTGTTTGATTCCCTGCCTGGGATTCCCCAGCTCTGATTCCCCGCCTTTGATTCCCCCGTCTGATTCCCAGCCTCTGAAACCCCGTGTCTGATTTCTTGCCTCTGATTCCCCGCCTCTGATTCCCCATCTCTGATTCACAGCCTCTGATTCCCCACCTCTGATTCCCAATCTCTGATTCCGCACATCTGATTCCCTGCCTCTGATTCCCCGACTCTGATGCCCACCTCTGATTCCCCAGCTCTGATTCCCCGCCTCTGATTCCCCAACTCTGATTCCCCGCCTCTGATTCCCCAGCTCTGATTCCCCGCCTCTGATTCCACGTGTTTGATTCCCTGCCTCTGATTCCCCGCCTCTGATTCCCCATCTCTGATTCACCGCCTTTGATTCGCCACCTCTGATTCCCCATATCTGATTCCCCGCCTCTGTTTCCCCGCCTCTGATTCCCCGCCTCTGATTCCCCATCTCTGATTCACCGCCTTTGATTCGCCACCTCTGATTCCCCATATCTGATTCCTCGCCTCTGTTTCCCCGCCTCTGATTCCCCGCCTCTGATTCCCCAGCTCTGATTCCCCGCCTCTGATTTTCCGTGTTTGATTCCCTGCCTCTGATTCCCGGCCTCTGATTCCCCATCTCTGATTCACCGCCTTTGATTCGCCACCTCTGATTCCCCATATCTGATTCCCCGCCTCTGTTTCCCCGCCTCTGATTCCCCGCCTCTGATTCCCCAGCTCTGATTCCCCGCCTCTGATTCCCCGTGTTTGATTCCCTGCCTCTGATTCCCCGCCTCTGATTCCCCATCTCTGATTCACCGCCTTTGATTCGCCACCTCTGATTCCCCATATCTGATTCCTCGCCTCTGTTTCCCCGCCTCTGATTCCCCGCATCTGATTCCCCAGCTCTGATTCCCCGCCTCTGATTTTCCGTGTTTGATTCCCTGCCTCTGATTCCCGGCCTCTGATTCCCCATCTCTGATTCACCGCCTTTGATTCGCCACCTCTGATTCCCCATATCTGATTCCTCGCCTCTGTTTCCCCGCCTCTGATTCCCCGCCTCTGATTCCCCAGCTCTGATTCCCCGCCTCTGATTTTCCGTGTTTGATTCCCTGCCTCTGATTCCCGGCCTCTGATTCCCCATATCTGATTCCCCGCCTCTGAATCCCCAACTCTGATTCCCTGCCTCTGATTCCCCAGCTCTGATTCCCCGCCTTTGATTCCCCCGTCTGATTCCCAGCCTCTGAAACCCCGTGTCTGATTTCTTGCCTCTGATTCCCCGCCTCTGATTCCCCATCTCTGATTCACAGCCTCTGATTCCCCACCTCTGATTCCCCATCTCTGATTCCGCACATCTGATTCCCTGCCTCTGATTCCCAGACTCTGATCCCCACCTCTGATTCCCCAGCTCTGATTCCCCACCTCTGATTCCCCAACTCTGATTCCCCGCCTCTGATTCCCCAGCTCTGATTCCCCGCCTCTGATTCCCCGTGTTTGATTCCCTGCCTCTGATTCCCCGCCTCTGATTCCCCATCTCTGATTCACCGCCTTTGATTCGCCACCTCTGATTCCCCATATCTGATTCCTCGCCTCTGTTTCCCCGCCTCTGATTCCCCGCCTCTGATTCCCCAGCTCTGATTCCCCGCCTCTGATTTTCCGTGTTTGATTCCCTGCCTCTGATTCCCCAGCTCTGATTCCCCGCCTTTGATTCCCCCGTCTGATTCCCAGCCTCTGAAACCCCGTGTCTGATTTCTTGCCTCTGATTCCCCGCCTCTGATTCCCCATCTCTGATTCACAGCCTCTGATTCCCCACCTCTGATTCCCCATCTCTGATTCCGCACATCTGATTCCCTGCCTCTGATTCCCCGACTCTGATCCCCACCTCTGATTCCCCAGCTCTGATTCCCCGCCTCTGATTTCCCAACTCTGATTCCCCGCCTCTGATTCCCCAGCTCTGATTCCCCGCCTCTGATTCCCCGTGTTTGATTCCCTGCCTCTGATTCCCCGCCTCTGATTCCCCATCTCTGATTCACCACCTTTGATTCGCCACCTCTGATTCCCCATATCTGATTCCTCGCCTCTGTTTCCCCGCCTCTGATTCCCCGACTCTGATTCCCCAGCTCTGATTCCCCGCCTCTGATTTTCCGTGTTTGATTCCCTGCCTCTGATTCCCGGCCTCTGATTCCCCATCTCTGATTCACCGCCTTTGATTCGCCACCTCTGATTCCCCATATCTGATTCCCCGCCTCTGTTTCCCCGCCTCTGATTCCCCGCTTCTGATTCCCCATATCTCATTCCCCGCCTCTGAATCCCCATCTCTGATTCCCGGACTCTGATTCCCCACCTCTGATTCCCGGCCTCTTATTCCCGGCATCTGATTCCGGCCTCTGATTCCCGGCCTCTGATTCCCTGCTTCTGATTCTGATTCCCTGCCTCTGATTCCCCATCTCTGATTCCGCACATCTGATTCCCTGCCTCTGATTCCCCGCCTCTGATTCCCCGCCTCTGTTTCCCAATATCTAAGTCCCCGCCTCTGATTCCCCAACTCTGATTCCCCACCTCTGATTCCCCAGCTCTGATTCCCCGCCTCTGATTCCCCGCATCTGATTCCCTGCATCTGATTCCAAGCCTCTGATTCCCTGCCTCTGATTCCCAACCTCTGATTCCGCACCTCTGATTCCGCACATCTGATTCCCTGCCTCTGATTCCCCGACTCTGATCCCCACCTCTGATTCCCCAGCTCTGATTCCCCGCCTCTGATTCCCCGTGTTTGATTCACCGCCTTTGATTCGCCACCTCTGATTCCCCATATCTGATTCCTCGCCTCTGTTTCCCCGCCTCTGATTCCCCGCCTCTGATTCCCCAGCTCTGATTCCCCGCCTCTGATTTTCCGTGTTTGATTCCCTGCCTCTGATTCCCGGCCTCTGATTCCCCATATCTGATTCCCCGCCTCTGAATCCCCAACTCTGATTCCCTGCCTCTGATTCCCCAGCTCTGATTCCCCGCCTTTGATTCCCCCGTCTGATTCCCAGCCTCTGAAACCCCGTGTCTGATTTCTTGCCTCTGATTCCCCGCCTCTGATTCCCCATCTCTGATTCACAGCCTCTGATTCCCCACCTCTGATTCCCCATCTCTGATTCCGCACATCTGATTCCCTGCCTCTGATTCCCCGACTCTGATCCCCACCTCTGATTCCCCAGCTCTGATTCCCCACCTCTGATTCCCCAACTCTGATTCCCCGCCTCTGATTCCCCAGCTCTGATTCCCCGCCTCTGATTCCCCGTGTTTGATTCCCTGCCTCTGATTCCCCGCCTCTGATTCCCCATCTCTGATTCACCGCCTTTGATTCGCCACCTCTGATTCCCCATATCTGATTCCTCGCCTCTGTTTCCCCGCCTCTGATTCCCCGCCTCTGATTCCCCAGCTCTGATTCCCCGCCTCTGATTTTCCGTGTTTGATTCCCTGCCTCTGATTCCCCAGCTCTGATTCCCCGCCTTTGATTCCCCCGTCTGATTCCCAGCCTCTGAAACCCCGTGTCTGATTTCTTGCCTCTGATTCCCCGCCTCTGATTCCCCATCTCTGATTCACAGCCTCTGATTCCCCACCTCTGATTCCCCATCTCTGATTCCGCACATCTGATTCCCTGCCTCTGATTCCCCGACTCTGATCCCCACCTCTGATTCCCCAGCTCTGATTCCCCGCCTCTGATTCCCCAACTCTGATTCCCCGCCTCTGATTCCCCAGCTCTGATTCCCCGCCTCTGATTCCCCGTGTTTGATTCCCTGCCTCTGATTCCCCGCCTCTGATTCCCCATCTCTGATTCACCACCTTTGATTCGCCACCTCTGATTCCCCATATCTGATTCCTCGCCTCTGTTTCCCCGCCTCTGATTCCCCGACTCTGATTCCCCAGCTCTGATTCCCCGCCTCTGATTTTCCGTGTTTGATTCCCTGCCTCTGATTCCCGGCCTCTGATTCCCCATCTCTGATTCACCGCCTTTGATTCGCCACCTCTGATTCCCCATATCTGATTCCCCGCCTCTGTTTCCCCGCCTCTGATTCCCCGCTTCTGATTCCCCATATCTCATTCCCCGCCTCTGAATCCCCATCTCTGATTCCCGGACTCTGATTCCCCACCTCTGATTCCCGGCCTCTTATTCCCGGCATCTGATTCCGGCCTCTGATTCCCGGCCTCTGATTCCCTGCTTCTGATTCTGATTCCCTGCCTCTGATTCCCCATCTCTGATTCCGCACATCTGATTCCCTGCCTCTGATTCCCCGCCTCTGATTCCCCGCCTCTGTTTCCCAATATCTAAGTCCCCGCCTCTGATTCCCCAACTCTGATTCCCCACCTCTGATTCCCCAGCTCTGATTCCCCGCCTCTGATTCCCCGCATCTGATTCCCTGCATCTGATTCCAAGCCTCTGATTCCCTGCCTCTGATTCCCAACCTCTGATTCCGCACCTCTGATTCCGCACATCTGATTCCCTGCCTCTGATTCCCCGACTCTGATCCCCACCTCTGATTCCCCAGCTCTGATTCCCCGCCTCTGATTCCCCGTGTTTGATTCCCTGCCTCTGATTCCCCGCCTCTGATTCCCCATCTCTGATTCATCGCCTTTGATTCCCGGCCTCTGATTCCCCGCCTCTGATTCCCCAGCTCTGATTCCCCGCCTCTGATTTTCCGTGTTTGATTCCCTGCCTCTGATTCCCGGCCTCTGATTCCCCATATCTGATTCCCTGCCTCTGAATCCCCAACTCTGATTCCCTGCCTCTGATTCCCCAGCTCTGAATCCCCGCCTTTGATTCCCCCGTCTGATTCCCAGCCTCTGAAACCCCGTGTCTGATTTCTTGCCTCTGATTCCCCGCCTCTGATTCCCCATCTCTGATTCACAGCCTCTGATTCCCCACCTCTGATTCCCCATCTCTGATTCCGCACATCTGATTCCCTGCCTCTGATTCCCCGACTCTGATCCCCACCTCTGATTCCCCAGCTCTGATTCCCCGCCTCTGATTCCCCAACTCTGATTCCCCGCCTCTGATTCCCCAGCTCTGATTCCCCGCCTCTGATTCCCCGTGTTTGATTCTCTGCCTCTGATTCCCCGCCTCTGATTCCCCATCTC
This sequence comes from Narcine bancroftii, assembly GCF_036971445.1. Taxonomy (NCBI): domain Eukaryota; kingdom Metazoa; phylum Chordata; class Chondrichthyes; order Torpediniformes; family Narcinidae; genus Narcine; species Narcine bancroftii. The sequence continues at coordinate 130,322,991 of NC_091475.1, forward strand.
TGATTCACCACCTTTGATTCGCCACCTCTGATTCCCCATATCTGATTCCTCGCCTCTGTTTCCCCGCCTCTGATTCCCCGACTCTGATTCCCCAGCTCTGATTCCCCGCCTCTGATTTTCCGTGTTTGATTCCCTGCCTCTGATTCCCGGCCTCTGATTCCCCATCTCTGATTCACCGCCTTTGATTCGCCACCTCTGATTCCCCATATCTGATTCCCCGCCTCTGTTTCCCCGCCTCTGATTCCCCGCTTCTGATTCCCCATATCTCATTACCCGCCTCTGAATCCCCATCTCTGATTCCCGGACTCTGATTCCCCACCTCTGATTCCCGGCCTCTTATTCCCGGCATCTGATTCCGGCCTCTGATTCCCGGCCTCTGATTCCCTGCTTCTGATTCTGATTCCCTGCCTCTGATTCCCCATCTCTGATTCCGCACATCTGATTCCCTGCCTCTGATTCCCCGCCTCTGATTCCCCGCCTCTGTTTCCCAATATCTAAGTCCCCGCCTCTGATTCCCCAACTCTGATTCCCCACCTCTGATTCCCCAGCTCTGATTCCCCGCCTCTGATTCCCCGCATCTGATTCCCTGCATCTGATTCCAAGCCTCTGATTCCCTGCCTCTGATTCCCAACCTCTGATTCCGCACCTCTGATTCCGCACATCTGATTCCCTGCCTCTGATTCCCCGACTCTGATCCCCACCTCTGATTCCCCAGCTCTGATTCCCCGCCTCTGATTCCCCGTGTTTGATTCCCTGCCTCTGATTCCCCGCCTCTGATTCCCCATCTCTGATTCATCGCCTTTGATTCCCGGCCTCTTATTCCCGGCATCTGATTCCGGCCTCTGATTCCCGACCTCTGATTCCCTGCTTCTGATTCCCCATCTCTGATTCCGCAAATCTAATTCCCTGCCTCTGATTCCCCACCTCTGATTCCCCATATCTGATTCCCCACCTCTGTTTCCCGGCCTCTGATTCCCCGCTTCTGATTCTGATTCCCTGCCTCTGATTCCCCATCTCTGATTCCGCACATCTGATTCCCTGCCTCTGATTCCCCACCTCTGATTCCCCATATCTGATTTCCCGCCTCTGTTTCCCCGCCTCTGATTCCCCGCTTCTGTTTCCCCATATCTAATTCCCAACCTCTGATGCCCCAACTCTGATTCCCTGCCTCTGATTCCCCGCGTTCTATTCCCTGCCTCTGATTCCCCGCCTGTGATTCCCCATCTCTGATTCACCACCTCTGATTCCCCACCTCTGATTCCCCATATCTAATTCCCCGCCTCTGTTTGCCCGACTCTGATTCCCCGCCTCTGTTTCCCAATATCTGATTCCCCGCCTCTGAATCCCCAACTCTGATTCCCTGCCTCTGATTCCCCAGCTCTGATTCCCCGCCTTTGATTCCCCCGTCTGATTCCCAGCCTCTGAAACCCCGTGTCTGATTTCTTGCCTCTGATTCCCCGCCTCTGATTCCCCATCTCTGATTCACAGCCTCTGATTCCCCACCTCTGATTCCCCATCTCTGATTCCGCACATCTGATTCCCTGCCTCTGATTCCCCGACTCTGATCCCCACCTCTGATTCCCCAGCTCTGATTCCCCGCCTCTGATTCCCCAACTCTGATTCCCCGCCTCTGATTCCCCAGCTCTGATTCCCCGCCTCTGATTCCCCGTGTTTGATTCCCTGCCTCTGATTCCCCGCCTCTGATTCCCCATCTCTGATTCACCGCCTTTGATTCGCCACCTCTGATACCCCATATCTGATTCCTCGCCTCTGTTTCCCCGCCTCTGATTCCCCGCCTCTGATTCCCCATATCTCATTCCCCGCCTCTGATTCCCCATCTCTGATTCCCGGACTCTGATTCCCCACCTCTGATTCCCGGCCTCTTATTCCCGGCATCTGATTCCGGCCTCTGATTCCCGGCCTCTGATTCCCTGCTTCTGATTCCCCATCTCTGATTCCGCAAATCTAATTACCTGCCTCTGATTCCCCACCTCTGATTCCCCATATCTGATTCCCCGCCTCTGTTTCCCCGCCTCTGATTCCCTGCCTCTGTTTCCCCATATCTAAGTCCCCGCCTCTGATTCCCCAACTTTGATTCCCCACCTCTGATTCCCCAGCTCTGATTCCCCGCCTCTGATTTTCCGTGTTTGATTCCCTGCCTCTGATTCCCGGCCTCTGATTCCCCATCTCTGATTCACCGCCTTTGATTCGCCACCTCTGATTCCCCATATTTGATTCCCCGCCTCTGTTTCCCCGCCTCTGATTCCCCGCCTCTGATTCCCCATATCTCATTCCCCGCCTCCTGAATCCCCATCTCTGATTCCCGGACTCTGATTCCCCACCTCTGATTCCCAGCCTCTTATTCCCGGCATCTGATTCCGGCCTCTGATTCCCGGCCTCTGATTCCCTGCTTCTGATTCCCCATCTCTGATTCCGCAAATCTAATTCCCTGCCTCTGATTCCCCACCTCTGATTCCCCATATCTGATTCCCCGCCTCTGTTTCCCGGCCTCTGATTCCCCGCTTCTGATTCTGATTCCCTGCCTCTGATTCCCCATCTCTGATTCCGCACATCTGATTCCCTGCCTCTGATTCCCAACCTCTGATTCCCCATCTCTGATTCATCGCCTTTGATTCGCCACCTCTGATTCCCCATATCTGATTCTCCGCCTCTGTTTCCCCGCCTCAGATTCCCCGCCTCTGATTCCCCATATCTCATTCCCCGCCTCTGATTCCCCATCTCTGATTCCCGGACTCTGATTCCCCACCTCTGATTCCCGGCCTCTTATTCCCGGCATCTGATTCCGGCCTCTGATTCCCGGCCTCTGATTCCCTGCTTCTGATTCGCAATCTCCGATTCCGCAAATCTAATTCCCTGCCTCTGATTCCCCACCTCTGATTCCCCATATCTGATTCCCCGCCTCTGTTTCCCGGCCTCTGATTCCCCGCTTCTGATTCTGATTCCCTGCATCTGATTCCCCATCTCTGATTCCGCACATCTGATTCCCTGCCTCTGATTCCCCACCTCTGATTCCCCATATCTGATTTCCCGCCTCTGTTTCCCCGCCTCTGATTCCCCGCCTCTGTTTCCCCATATCTAATTCCCAACCTCTGATGCCCCAACTCTGATTCCCTGCCTCTGATTCCCCGCGTTCTATTCCCTGCCTCTGATTCCCCGCCTGTGATTCCCCATCTCTGATTCACCACCTCTGATTCCCCACCTCTGATTCCCCATATCTGATTCCCCGCCTCTGAATCCCCAACTCTGATTCCCTGCCTCTGATTCCCCAGCTCTGATTCCCCGCCTTTGATTCCCCCGTCTGATTCCCAGCCTCTGAAACCCCGTGTCTGATTTCTTGCCTCTGATTCCCAGCCTCTGATTCCCCATCTCTGATTCACAGCCTCTGATTCCCCACCTCTGATTCCCCATCTCTGATTCCGCACATCTGATTCCCTGCCTCTGATTCCCCGACTCTGATCCCCACCTCTGATTCCCCAGCTCTGATTCCCCGCCTCTGATTCCCCAACTCTGATTCCCCGCCTCTGATTCCCCAGCTCTGATTCCCCGCCTCTGATTCCCCGTGTTTGATTCCCTGCCTCTGATTCCCCGCCTCTGATTCCCCATCTCTGATTCACCGCCTTTGATTCGCCACCTCTGATACCCCATATCTGATTCCTCGCCTCTGTTTCCCCGCCTCTGATTCCCCGCCTCTGATTCCCCAGCTCTGATTCCCCGCCTCTGATTTTCCGTGTTTGATTCCCTGCCTGGGATTCCCCAGCTCTGATTCCCCGCCTTTGATTCCCCCGTCTGATTCCCAGCCTCTGAAACCCCGTGTCTGATTTCTTGCCTCTGATTCCCCGCCTCTAATTCCCCATCACTGATTCACAGCCTCTGATTCCCCACCTCTGATTCCCCATCTCTGATTCCGCACATCTGATTCCCTGCCTCTGATTCCCCGACTCTGATGCCCACCTCTGATTCCCCAGCTCTGATTCCCCGCCTCTGATTCCCCAACTCTGATTCCCCGCCTCTGATTCCCCAGCTCTGATTCCCCGCCTCTGATTCCCCGTGTTTGATTCCCTGCCTCTGATTCCCCGCCTCTGATTCCCCATCTCTGATTCACCGCCTTTGATTCGCCACCTCTGATTCCCCATATCTGATTCCCCGCCTCTGTTTCCCCGCCTCTGATTCCCCGCCTCTGATTCCCCAGCTCTGATTCCCCGCCTCTGATTCCCCAGCTCTGATTCCCCGCCTCTGATTCCCCGTGTTTGATTCCCTGCCTCTGATTCCCCGCCTCTGATTCCCCATCTCTGATTCACCGCCTTTGATTCGCCACCTCTGATTCCCCATATCTGATTCCTCGCCTCTGTTTCCCCGCCTCTGATTCCCCGCCTCTGATTCCCCAGCTCTGATTCCCCGCCTCTGATTTTCCGTGTTTGATTCCCTGCCTCTGATTCCCGGCCTCTGATTCCCCATCTCTGATTCACCGCCTTTGATTCGCCACCTCTGATTCCCCATATCTGATTCCCCGCCTCTGTTTCCCCGCCTCTGATTCCCCGCCTCTGATTCCCCAGCTCTGATTCCCCGCCTCTGATTCCCCGTGTTTGATTCCCTGCCTCTGATTCCCCGCCTCTGATTCCCCATCTCTGATTCACCGCCTTTGATTCGCCACCTCTGATTCCCCATATCTGATTCCTCGCCTCTGTTTCCCCGCCTCTGATTCCCCGCATCTGATTCCCCAGCTCTGATTCCCCGCCTCTGATTTTCCGTGTTTGATTCCCTGCCTCTGATTCCCGGCCTCTGATTCCCCATCTCTGATTCACCGCCTTTGATTCGCCACCTCTGATTCCCCATATCTGATTCCTCGCCTCTGTTTCCCCGCCTCTGATTCCCCGCCTCTGATTCCCCAGCTCTGATTCCCCGCCTCTGATTTTCCGTGTTTGATTCCCTGCCTCTGATTCCCGGCCTCTGATTCTCCATATCTGATTCCCCGCCTCTGAATCCCCAACTCTGATTCCCTGCCTCTGATTCCCCAGCTCTGATTCCCCGCCTTTGATTCCCCCGTCTGATTCCCAGCCTCTGAAACCCCGTGTCTGATTTCTTGCCTCTGATTCCCCGCCTCTGATTCCCCATCTCTGATTCACAGCCTCTGATTCCCCACCTCTGATTCCCAATCTCTGATTCCGCACATCTGATTCCCTGCCTCTGATTCCCCGACTCTGATCCCCACCTCTGATTCCCCAGCTCTGATTCCCCGCCTCTGATTCCCCAACTCTGATTCCCCGCCTCTGATTACCCAGCTCTGATTCCCCGCCTCTGATTCCCCGTGTTTGATTCCCTGCCTCTGATTCCCCGCCTCTGATTCCCCATCTCTGATTCACCGCCTTTGATTCGCCACCTCTGATTCCCCATATCTGATTCCTCGCCTCTGTTTCCCCGCCTCTGATTCCCCGCCTCTGATTCCCCAGCTCTGATTCCCCGCCTCTGATTTTCCGTGTTTGATTCCCTGCCTCTGATTCCCCAGCTCTGATTCCCCGCCTTTGATTCCCCCGTCTGATTCCCAGCCTCTGAAACCCCGTGTCTGATTTCTTGCCTCTGATTCCCCGCCTCTGATTCCCCATCTCTGATTCACAGCCTCTGATTCCCCACCTCTGATTCCCCATCTCTGATTCCGCGCATCTGATTCCCTGCCTCTGATTCCCCGACTCTGATCCCCACCTCTGATTCCCCGCCTCTGATACCCCAACTCTGATTCCCCGCCTCTGATTCCCCAGCTCTGATTCCCCGCCTCTGATTCCCCGTGTTTGATTCCCTGCCTCTGATTCCCCGCCTCTGATTCCCCATCTCTGATTCACCACCTTTGATTCGCCACCTCTGATTCCCCATATCTGATTCCTCGCCTCTGTTTCCCCGCCTCTGATTCCCCGCCTCTGATTCCCCAGCTCTGATTCCCCGCCTCTGATTTTCCGTGTTTGATTCCCTGCCTCTGATTCCCGGCCTCTGATTCCCCATCTCTGATTCACCGCCTTTGATTCGCCACCTCTGATTCCCCATATCTGATTCCCCGCCTCTGTTTCCCCGCCTCTGATTCCCCGCTTCTGATTCCCCATATCTCATTCCCCGCCTCTGAATCCCCATCTCTGATTCCCGGACTCTGATTCCCCACCTCTGATTCCCGGCCTCTTATTCCCAGCATCTGATTCCGGCCTCTGATTCCCGGCCTCTGATTCCCTGCTTCTGATTCTGATTCCCTGCCTCTGATTCCCCGCCTCTGATTCCCCGCCTCTGTTTCCCGGCCTCTGATTCCCCGCTTCTGATTCTGATTCCCTGCCTCTGATTCCCCATCTCTGATTCCGCACATCTGATTCCCTGCCTCTGATTCCCCACCTCTGATTCCCCATATCTGATTTCCCGCCTCTGTTTCCCCGCCTCTGATTCCCCGCCTCTGTTTCCCCATATCTAATTCCCAACTTCTGATGCCCCAACTCTGATTCCCTGCCTCTGATTCCCCGCGTTCTATTCCCTGCCTCTGATTCCCCGCCTGTGATTCCCCATCTCTGATTCACCACCTCTGATTCCCCACCTCTGATTCCCCATATCTAATTCCCCGCCTCTGTTTGCCCGACTCTGATTCCCCGCCTCTGTTTCCCCATATCTGATTCCCCGCCTCTGAATCCCCAACTCTGATTCCCTGCCTCTGATTCCCCAGCTCTGATTCCCCGCCTTTGATTCCCCCGTCTGATTCCCAGCCTCTGAAACCCCGTGTCTGATTTCTTGCCTCTGATTCCCCGCCTCTGATTCCCCATCTCAGATTCACAGGCTCTGATTCCCCACCTCTGATTCCCCATCTCTGATTCCGCACATCTGATTCCCTGCCTCTGATTCCCCGACTCTGATCCCCACCTCTGATTCCCCAGCTCTGATTCCCCGCCTCTGATTCCCCAACTCTGATTCCCCGCCTCTGATTCCCCAGCTCTGATTCCCCGCCTCTGATTCCCCGTGTTTGATTCCCTGCCTCTGATTCCCCGCCTCTGATTCCCCATCTCTGATTCACCGCCTTTGATTCGCCACCTCTGATTCCCCATATCTGATTCCTCGCCTCTGTTTCCCCGCCTCTGATTCCCCGCCTCTGATTCCCCATATCTCATTCCCCACCTCTGATTCCCCATCTCTGATTCCCGGCATCTGATTCCCCACCTCTGATTCCCGGCCTCTTATTCCCGGCATCTGATTCCGGCCTCTGATTCCCGGCCTCTGATTCCCTGCTTCTGATTCCCCACCTCTGATTCCCCATATCTGATTCCCCGCCTCTGTTTCCCCGCCTCTGATTCCCCGCCTCTGTTTCCCCATATCTGATCCCCGCCTCTATTTGCCTGCATCTGATTCCCCGCCTCTGTTTCCCCATATCTGATTCCCTGCCTCTGAATCCCCAACTCTGATTCCCTGCCTCTAATTTCCCAGCTCTGATTCCCCGCCTCTGATTCCCCGCGTCTGATTACCGGCCTCTGTTTCCCCGCCTCTGATTCCCCATCTCTGATTCACAACCTCTGATTCCCCACCTCTGATACCCCATATCTGATTCCCCGCCTCTGTTTCCCCGCCTCTGATTCCCCACCTCTGATTCCCCATCTCTGATTCCGCAAATCTAATTCCCTGCCTCTGATTCCCCACCTCTGATTCCCCATATCTGATTCCCCGCCTCTGATTCCCCGCCTCTGATTCCCCGCCTCTGTTTCCCCATATCTAAGTCCCCGCCTGTGATTCCCCAACTTTGATTCCCCACCTCTGATTCCCCAGCTCTGATTCCCCGCCTCTGATTCCCAGCCTCTGATTCCCAACCTCTGATTCCACACCTCTGATTCCCCATTTCTGATTCCCCGCCTGTTTCCCCGCCTCTGATTCCCCGCCTCTGTTTCCCCATATCTGATCCCCGCCTCTATTTGCCTACATCTGATTCCCCGCCTCTTTTTCCCCATATCTGATTCCCCGCCTCTGAATACCCAACTCTGATTCCCTGCCTCTAATTTCCCAGCTCTGATTCCCCGCCTCTGATTCCCCACGTCTGATTACCGGACTCTGATTCCCATCCTCTGATTCCCCATCTCTGATTCACAACCTCTGATTCCCCACCTCTGATACCCCATATCTGATTCCCCGCCTCTGTTTCCCCGCCTCTGATTCCCCACCTCTGATTCCCAATATCTGAAGCCCCGCCTCTGATTCCCCACCTCTGATTCCCCGCCTCTGATTCGCCAGCTATGATTCCCCGCCTCTGATTCCCCGTGTTTGATTTCCTGCCTCTGATTCCCGGCCTCTGATTCCCCATCTCTGATTCACCGCCTTTGATTCGCCACCTCTGATTCCCCATATCTGATTCCCTGCCTCTGTTTCCCCGCCTCTGATTCCCCGCCTCTGATTCCCCATATCTCATTCCCCGCCTCTGAATCCCCATCTCTGATTCCCGGACTCTGATTCCCCACCTCTGATTCCCTGCTTCTGATTCTGATTCCCTGCCTTTGATTCCCCATCTCTGATTCCGCACATCTGATTCCCTGCCTCTGATTCCCCATCTCTGATTCCCCATATCTGATTCCCCGCCTCTGTTTCCCCGCCTCTGATTCCCCGCCTCTGTTTCCCAATATCTAAGTCCCCGCCTCTGATTCCCCAACTCTAATTCCCCACCTCTGATTCCCCAGCTCTGATTCCCCGCCTCTGATTCCCCGCATCTGATTCCCTGCATCTGATTCCAAGCCTCTTATTCCCTGCCTCTGATTCCCAACCTCTGATTCCCCACCTCTGATTCCCCATATCTGATTCCCAGCCTCTGTTTCCCCGCCTCTGATTCCCCGCCTCTGTTTCCCCATATCTGATTCCCGGCCTCTGGTTCCCCGCCTCTGATTCCCCGCCTCTGATTCCCTGCCTCTGATTCCCCATCTCCGATTCCGCACATCTGATTCCCTGCCTCTGATTCCCCGCCTCTGATTCCCCGCCTCTGATTCCCTGCCTCTGATTCCCAACCTCTGATTCCCCACCTCTGATTCCCCGTGTTTGATTCCCCGCCTCTGTTTCCCCGCCTCTGATTCCCCGCCTCTGATTCCCCAACTCTAATTCCCCGCCTCTGATTCCCCATATCTGATTCCCCGCCTCTGATTCCCCACCCCTGTTTCCCCATATCTGATTCCCTGCCTCTGATTCCCCAACTTTGATTCCCAGCATCTGATTCCCCAGCTCTGATTCCCCGCCTCTGATTCCCCGCATCTGATTCCCTGCATCTGATTCCAAGCCTCTGATTCCCTGCCTCTGATTCCCAACCTCTGATTCCCCATCTCTGATTCACCGCCTTTGATTCGCCACCTCTGATTCCCCATATCTGATTCCTCGCCTCTGTTTCCCCGCCACTGATTCCCCGCCTCTGATTCCCCATATCTCATTCCCCGCCTCTGATTCCCCATCTCTGATTCCCGGACTCTGATTCCCCACCTCTGATTCCCGGCCTCTTATTCCCGGCATCTGATTCCGGCCTCTGATTCCCGGCCTCTGATTCCCTGCTTCTGATTCCCCATCTCTGATTCCGCAATTCTAATTCCCTGCCTCTGATTCCCCACCACTGATTCCCCATATCTGATTCCCCGCCTCTGTTTCCCCGCCTCTGATTCCCCGCCTCTGTTTCCCCATATCTAAGTCCCCGCCTCTGATTCCCCAACTTTGATTCCCCACCTCTGATTCCCCAGCTCTGATTCCCCACCTCTGAATCCCAGCCTCTGATTCCCAACCTCTGATTCCCCACCTCTGATTCCCCATATCTGATTCCCCGCCTCTGTTTCCCTGCCTCTGATTCCCCGCCTCTGTTTCCCCATATCTGATCCCCGCCTCTATTTGCCTGCATCTGATTCCCCGCCTCTGTTTCCCCATATCTGATTCCCCGCCTCTGAATCCCCAACTCTGATTCCCTGCCTCTGATTCCACATATCTCATTCCCCGCCTCTGATTCCCCATCTCTGATTCCCCATCTCTGATTCACCGCCTTTCATTCGCCACCTCTGATTCCCCATATCTGATTCCTCGCCTCTGTTTCCCCGCCTCTGATTCCCCGCCTCTGATTCCCCATATCTCATTCCCCGCCTCTGATTCCCCATCTCTGATTCCCGGACTCTGATTCCCCACCTCTGATTCCCGGCCTCTTATTCCCGGCATCTGATTCCGGCCTCTGATTCCCGGCCTCTGATTCCCTGCTTCTGATTCCTCATCTCTGATTCCGCAAATCTAATTCCCTGCCTCTGATTCCCCACCTCTGATTCCCCATATCTGATTCCCCGCCTCTGTTTCCCCGCCTCTGATTCCCCGCCTCTGTTTCCCCATATCTAAGTCCCCGCCTCTGATTCCCCAACTTTGATTCCCCACCTCTGATTCCCCAGCTCTGATTCCCCGCCTCTGATTCCCAGCCTCTAATTCCCAACCTCTGATTCCCCACCTCTGATTCCCCATATCTGATTCCCCGCCTGTTTCCCCGCCTCTGATTCCCCGCCTCTGTTTCCCCATATCTGATCCCCGCCTCTATTTGCCTGCATCTGATTCCCCGCCTCTGTTTCCCCATATCTGATTCCCCGCCTCTGAATCCCCAACTCTGATTCCCTGCCTCTAAATTCCCAGCTCTGATTCCCCGCCTCTGATTCCCCGCATCTGATTACCAGCCTCTGATTCCCATCCTCTGATTCCCCATCTCTGATTCACAACCTCTGATTCCCCACCTCTGATACCCCATATCTGATTCCCCGCCTCTGTTTCCCCGCCTCTGATTCCCCACCTCTGATTCCCAATATCAGAAGCCCCGCCTCTGATTCCCCAGCTCTGATTCCCCGCCTCTGATTCGCCAGCTATGATTCCCTGCCTCTGATTCCCCGTGTTTGATTCCCTGCCTCTGATTCCCGGCCTCTGATTCCCCATCTCTGATTCACCGCCTTTGATTCGCCACCTCTGATTCCCCAACTCTGATTCCCCACCTCTGATTCCCCAGCTCTGATTCCCCGCCTCTGATTCCCCGCATCTGATTCCCTGCATCTGATTCCAAGCCTCTGATTCCCTGCCTCTGATTCCCAACCTCTGATTCCCCACCTCTGATTCCGCACATCTGATTCCCTGCCTCTGATTCCCCGACTCTGATCCCCACCTCTGATTCCCCAGCTCTGATTCCCCGCCTCTGATTCCCCGTGTTTGATTCCCTGCCTCTGATTCCCCGCCTCTGATTCCCCATCTCTGATTCATCGCCTTTGATTCCCGGCCTCTTATTCCCGGCATCTGATTCCGGCCTCTGATTCCCGACCTCTGATTCCCTGCTTCTGATTCCACATCTCTGATTCCGCAAATCTAATTCCCTGCCTCTGATTCCCCACCTCTGATTCCCCATATCTGATTCCCCACGTCTGTTTCCCGGCCTCTGATTCCCCGCTTCTGATTCTGATTCCCTGCCTCTGATTCCCCATCTCTGATTCCGCACATCTGATTCCCTGCCTCTGATTCCCCACCTCTGATTCCCCATATCTGATTTCCCGCCTCTGTTTCCCCGCCTCTGATTCCCCGCCTCTGTTTCCCCATATCTAATTCCCAACTTCTGATGCCCCAACTCTGATTCCCTGCCTCTGATTCCCCGCGTTCTATTCCCTGCCTCTGATTCCCCGCCTGTGATTCCCCATCTCTGATTCACCACCTCTGATTCCCCACCTCTGATTCCCCATATCTAATTCCCCGCATCTGTTTGCCCGACTCTGATTCCCCGCCTCTGTTTCCCCATATCTGATTCCCCGCCTCTGAATCCCCAACTCTGATTCCCTGCCTCTGATTCCCCAGCTCTGATTCCCCGCCTTTGATTCCCCCGTCTGATTCCCAGCCTCTGAAACCCCGTGTCTGATTTCTTGCCTCTGATTCCCCGCCTCTGATTCCCCATCTCAGATTCACAGCCTCTGATTCCCCACCTCTGATTCCCCATCTCTGATTCCGCACATCTGATTCCCTGCCTCTGATTCCCCGACTCTGATCCCCACCTCTGATTCCCCAGCTCTGATTCCCCGCCTCTGATTCCCCAACTCTGATTCCCCGCCTCTGATTCCCCAGCTCTGATTCCCCGCCTCTGATTCCCCGTGTTTGATTCCCTGCCTCTGATTCCCCGCCTCTGATTCCCCATCTCTGATTCACCGCCTTTGATTCGCCACCTCTGATTCCCCATATCTGATTCCTCGCCTCTGTTTCCCCGCCTCTGATTCCCAGCCTCTGATTCCCCGCCTCTGATTCACCATATCTCATTCCCCACCTCTGATTCCCCATCTCTGATTCCCGGACTCTGATTCCCCACGTCTGATTCCCGGCCTCTTATTCCCGGCATCTGATTCCGGCCTCTGATTCCCGGCCTCTGATTCCCTGCTTCTGATTCCCCATCTCTGATTCCGCAAATCTAATTCCCTGCCTCTGATTCCCCACCTCTGATTCCCCATATCTGATTCCCCGCCTCTGTTTCCCCGCCTCTGATTCCCCGCCTCTGTTTCCCCATATCTAAGTCCCCGCCTCTGATTCCCCAACTTTGATTCCCCACCTCTGATTCCCCAGCTCTGATTCCCCGCCTCTGAATCCCAGCCTCTGATTCCAAACCTCTGATTCCCCACCTCTGATTCCCCATATCTGATTCCCCGCCTCTGTTTCCCCGCCTCTGATTCCCCGCCTCTGTTTCCCCATATCTGATCCCCGCCTCTATTTGCCTGCATCTGATTCCCCGCCTCTGTTTCCCCATATCTGATTCCCCGCCTCTGAATCCCCAACTCTGATTCCCTGCCTCTAATTTCCCAGCTCTGATTCCCCGCCTCTGATTCCCCGCGTCTGATTACCGGCCTCTGTTTCCCCGCCTCTGATTCCCCATCTCTGATTCACAACCTCTGATTCCCCACCTCTGATACCCCATATCTGATTCCCCGCCTCTGTTTCCCCGCCTCTGATTCCCCACCTCTGATTCCCCATCTCTGATTCCGCAAATCTAATTCCCTGCCTCTGATTCCCCACCTCTGATTCCCCATATCTGATTCCCCGCCTCTGTTTCCCCGCCTCTGATTCCCCGCCTCTGATTCCCCGCCTCTGTTTCCCCATATCTAAGTCCCCGCCTCTGAATCCCCAACTTTGATTCCCCACCTCTGATTCCCCAGCTCTGATTCCCCGCCTCTGATTCCCAGCCTCTGATTCCCAACCTCTGATTCCCCACCTCTGATTCCCCATATCTGATTCCCCGCCTGTTTCCCCACCTCTGATTCCCCGCCTCTGTTTCCCAATATCTGATCCCCGCCTCTATTTGCCTGCATCTGATTCCCCGCCTCTTTTTCCCCATATCTGATTCCCCGCCTCTGAATCCCCAACTCTGATTCCCTGCCTCTAATTTCCCAGCTCTGATTCCCCGCCTCTGATTCCCCACGTCTGATTACCGGCCTCTGATTCCCATCCTCTGATTCCCCATCTCTGATTCACAACCTCTGATTCCCCACCTCTGATACCCCATATCTGATTCCCCGCCTCTGTTTCCCCGCCTCTGATTCCCCACCTCTGATTCCCAATATCTGAAGCCCCGCCTCTGATTCCCCACCTCTGATTCCCCGCCTCTGATTCGCCAGCTATGATTCCCCGCCTCTGATTCCCCGTGTTTGATTCCCTGCCTCTGATTCCCGGCCTCTGATTCCCCATCTCTGATTCACCGCCTTTGATTCGCCACCTCTGATTCCCCATATCTGATTCCCTGCCTCTGTTTCCCCGCCTCTGATTCCCCGCCTCTGATTCCCCATATCTCATTCCCCGCCTCTGAATCCCCATCTCTGATTCCCGGACTCTGATTCCCCACCTCTGATTCCCTGCTTCTGATTCTGATTCCCTGCCTTTGATTCCCCATCTCTGATTCCGCACATCTGATTCCCTGCCTCTGATTCCCCATCTCTGATTCCCCATATCTGATTCCCCGCCTCTGTTTCCCCGCCTCTGATTCCCCGCCTCTGTTTCCCAATATCTAAGTCCCCGCCTCTGATTCCCCAACTCTAATTCCCCACCTCTGATTCCCCAGCTCTGATTCCCCGCCTCTGATTCCCCGCATCTGATTCCCTGCATCTGATTCCAAGCCTCTTATTCCCTGCCTCTGATTCCCAACCTCTGATTCCCCACCTCTGATTCCCCATATCTGATTCCCAGCCTCTGTTTCCCCGCCTCTGATTCCCCGCCTCTATTTCCCCATATCTGATTCCCGGCCTCTGGTTCCCCGCCTCTGATTCCCCGCCTCTGATTCCCTGCCTCTGATTCCCCATCTCTGATTCCGCACATCTGATTCCCTGCCTCTGATTCCCCGCCTCTGATTCCCCGCCTCTGATTCCCTGCCTCTGATTCCCAACCTCTGATTCCCCACCTCTGATTCCCCGTGTTTGATTCCCCGCCTCTGTTTCCCCGCCTCTGATTCCCCGCCTCTGATTCCCCAACTCTAATTCCCCGCCTCTGATTCCCCATATCTGATTCCCCGCCTCTGATTCCCCACCCCTGTTTCCCCATATCTGATTCCCTGCCTCTGATTCCCCAACTTTGATTCCCAGCATCTGATTCCCCAGCTCTGATTCCCCGCCTCTGATTCCCCGCATCTGATTCCCTGCATCTGATTCCAAGCCTCTGATTCCCAGCCTCTGATTCCCAACCTCTGATTCCCCATCTCTGATTCACCGCCTTTGATTCGCCACCTCTGATTCCCCATATCTGATTCCTCGCCTCTGTTTCCCCGCCTCTGATTCCCCGCCTCTGATTCCCCATATCTCATTCCCCGCCTCTGATTCCCCATCTCTGATTCCCGGACTCTGATTCCCCACCTCTGATTCCCGGCCTCTTATTCCCGGCATCTGATTCCGGCCTCTGATTCCCGGCCTCTGATTCCCTGCTTCTGATTCCCCATCTCTGATTCCGCAATTCTAATTCCCTGCCTCTGATTCCCCACCTCTGATTCCCCATATCTGATTCCCCGCCTCTGTTTCCCCGCCTCTGATTCCCCGCCTCTGTTTCCCCATATCTAAGTCCCCGCCTCTGATTCCCCAACTTTGATTCCCCACCTCTGATTCCCCAGCTCTGATTCCCCACCTCTGAATCCCAGCCTCTGATTCCCAACCTCTGATTCCCCACCTCTGATTCCCCATATCTGATTCCCCGCCTCTGTTTCCCTGCCTCTGATTCCCCGCCTCTGTTTCCCCATATCTGATCCCCGCCTCTATTTGCCTGCATCTGATTCCCCGCCTCTGTTTCCCCATATCTGATTCCCCGCCTCTTAATCCCCAACTCTGATTCCCTGCCTCTGATTCCCCATATCTCATTCCCCGCCTCTGATTCCCCATCTCTGATTCCCCATCTCTGATTCACCGCCTTTGATTCGCCACCTCTGATTCCCCATATCTGATTCCTCGCCTCTGTTTCCCCGCCTCTGATTCCCCGCCTCTGATTCCCCATATCTCATTCCCCGCCTCTGATTCCCCATCTCTGATTCCCGGACTCTGATTCCCCACCTCTGATTCCCGGCCTCTTATTCCCGGCATCTGATTCCGGCCTCTGATTCCCGGCCTCTGATTCCCTGCTTCTGATTCCCCATCTCTGATTCCGCAAATCTAATTCCCTGCCTCTGATTCCCCACCTCTGATTCCCCATATCTGATTCCCCGCCTCTGTTTCCCCGCCTCTGATTCCCCGCCTCTGTTTCCCCATATCTAAGTCCCCGCCTCTGATTCCCCAACTTTGATTCCCCACCTCTGATTCCCCAGCTCTGATTCCCCGCCTCTGATTCCCAGCCTCTGATTCCCAACCTCTGATTCCCCACCTCTGATTCCCCATATCTGATTCCCCGCCTGTTTCCCCGCCTCTGATTCCCCGCCTCTGTTTCCCCATATCTGATCCCCGCCTCTATTTGCCTGCATCTGATTCCCCGCCTCTGTTTCCCCATATCTGATTCCCCGCCTCTGAATCCCCATCTCTGATTCACAACCTCTGATTCCCCACCTCTGATACCCCATATCTGATTCCCCGCCTCTGTTTCCCCGCCTCTGATTCCCCACCTCTGATTCCCAATATCAGAAGCCCCGCCTCTGATTCCCCAGCTCTGATTCCCCGCCTCTGATTCGCCAGCTATGATTCCCCGCCTCTGATTCCCCGTGTTTGATTCCCTGCCTCTGATTCCCGGCCTCTGATTCCCCATCTCTGATTCACCGCCTTTGATTCGCCACCTCTGATTCCCCAACTCTGATTCCCCACCTCTGATTCCCCAGCTCTGATTCCCCGCCTCTGATTCCCCGTGTTTGATTCCCTGCCTCTGATTCCCCGCCTCTGATTCCCCATCTCTGATTCATCGCCTTTGATTCCCGGCCTCTTATTCCCGGCATCTGATTCCGGCCTCTGATTCCCGACCTCTGATTCCCTGCTTCTGATTCCCCATCTCTGATTCCGCAAATCTAATTCCCTGCCTCTGATTCCCCACCTCTGATTCCCCATATCTGATTCCCCACGTCTGTTTCCCGGCCTCTGATTCCCCGCTTCTGATTCTGATTCCCTGCCTCTGATTCCCCATCTCTGATTCCGCACATCTGATTCCCTGCCTCTGATTCCCCACCTCTGATTCCCGATATCTGATTTCCCGCCTCTGTTTCCCCGCCTCTTATTCCCCGCCTCTGTTTCCCCATATCTAATTCCCAACTTCTGATGCCCCAACTCTGATTCCCTGCCTCTGATTCCCCGCGTTCTATTCCCTGCCTCTGATTCCCCGCCTGTGATTCCCCATCTCTGATTCACCACCTCTGATTCCCCACCTCTGATTCCCCATATCTAATTCCCCGCCTCTGTTTGCCCGACTCTGATTCCCCGCCTCTGTTTCCCCATATCTGATTCCCCGCCTCTGAATCCCCAACTCTGATTCCCTGCCTCTGATTCCCCAGCTCTGATTCCCCGCCTTTGATTCCCCCGTCTGATTCCCAGCCTCTGAAACCCCGTGTCTGATTTCTTGCCTCTGATTCCCCGCCTCTGATTCCCCATCTCAGATTCACATCCTCTGATTCCCCACCTCTGATTCCCCATCTCTGATTCCGCACATCTGATTCCCTGCCTCTGATTCCCCGACTCTGATCCCCACCTCTGATTCCCCAGCTCTGATTCCCCGCCTCTGATTCCCCAACTCTGATTCCCCGCCTCTGATTCCCCAGCTCTGATTCCCCGCCTCTGATTCCCCGTGTTTGATTCCCTGCCTCTGATTCCCCGCCTCTGATTCCCCATCTCTGATTCACCGCCTTTGATTCGCCACCTCTGATTCCCCATATCTGATTCCTCGCCTCTGTTTCCCCGCCTCTGATTCCCCGCCTCTGATTCCCCATATCTCATTCCCCACCTCTGATTCCCCATCTCTGATTCCCGGACTCTGATTCCCCACCTCTGATTCCCGGCCTCTTATTCCCGGCATCTGATTCCGGCCTCTGATTCCCGGCCTCTGATTCCCTGCTTCTGATTCCCCATCTCTGATTCCGCAAATCTAATTCCCTGCCTCTGATTCCCCACCTCTGATTCCCCATATCTGATTCCCCGCCTCTGTTTCCCTGCCTCTGATTCCCCGCCTCTGTTTCCCCATATCTAAGTCCCCGCCTCTGATTCCCCAACTTTGATTCCCCACCTCTGATTCCCCAGCTCTGATTCCCCGCCTCTGAATCCCAGCCTCTGATTCCCAACCTCTGATTCCCCACCTCTGATTCCCCATATCTGATTCCCCGCCTCTGTTTCCCCGCCTCTGATTCCCCGCCTCTGTTTCCCCATATCTGATCCCCGGCTCTATTTGCCTGCATCTGATTCCCCGCCTCTGTTTCCCCATATCTGATTCCCCGCCTCTGAATCCCCAACTCTGATTCCCCGCCTCTGATTCCCCGCGTCTGATTACCGGCCTCTGTTTCCCCGCCTCTGATTCCCCATCTCTGATTCACAACCTCTGATTCCCCACCTCTGATACCCCATATCTGATTCCCCGCCTCTGTTTCCCCGCCTCTGATTCCCCACCTCTGATTCCCCATCTCTGATTCCGCAAATCTAATTCCCTGCCTCTGATTCCCCACCTCTGATTCCCCGCCTCTGTTTCCCCATATCTAAGACCCGCCTCTGATTCCCCAACTTTGATTCCCCACCTCTGATTCCCCAGCTCTGATTCCCCGCCTCTGATTCCCAGCCTCTGATTCCCAACCTCTGATTCCCCACCTCTGATTCCCCATATCTGATTCCCCGCCTGTTTCCCCGCCTCTGATTCCCCGCCTCTGTTTCCCAATATCTGATCCCCGCCTCTATTTGCCTGCATCTGATTCCCCGCCTCTTTTTCCCCATATCTGATTCCCCGCCTCTGAATCCCCAACTCTGATTCCCTGCCTCTAATTTCCCAGCTCTGATTCCCCGCCTCTGATTCCCCACGTCTGATTACCGGCCTCTGATTCCCATCCTCTGATTCCCCATCTCTGATTCACAACCTCTGATTCCCCACCTCTGATACCCCATATCTGATTCCCCGCCTCTGTTTCCCCGCCTCTGATTCCCCACCTCTGATTCCCAATATCTGAAGCCACGCCTCTGATTCCCCACCTCTGATTCCCCGCCTCTGATTCGCCAGCTATGATTCCCCGCCTCTGATTCCCCGTGTTTGATTCCCTGCCTCTGATTCCCGGCCTCTGATTCCCCATCTCTGATTCACCGCCTTTGATTCGCCACCTCTGATTCCCCATATCTGATTCCCTGCCTCTGTTTCCCCGCCTCTGATTCCCCGCCTCTGATTCCCCATATCTCATTCCCCGCCTCTGAATCCCCATCTCTGATTCCCGGACTCTGATTCCCCACCTCTGATTCCCTGCTTCTGATTCTGATTCCCTGACTTTGATTCCCCATCTCTGATTCCGCACATCTGATTCCCTGCCTCTGATTCCCCATCTCTGATTCCCCATATCTGATTCCCCGCCTCTGTTTCCCCGCCTCTGATTCCCCGCCTCTGTTTCCCAATATCTAAGTCCCCGCCTCTGATTCCCCAACTCTAATTCCCCACCTCTGATTCCCCAGCTCTGATTCCCCGCCTCTGATTCCCCGCATCTGATTCCCTGCATCTGATTCCAAGCCTCTTATTCCCTGCCTCTGATTCCCAACCTCTGATTCCCCACCTCTGATTCCCCATATCTGATTCCCAGCCTCTGTTTCCCCGCCTCTGATTCCCCGCCTCTGTTTCCCCATATCTGATTCCCGGCCTCTGGTTCCCCGCCTCTGATTCCCCGCCTCTGATTCCCTGCCTCTGATTCCCCATCTCCGATTCCGCACATCTGATTCCCTGCCTCTGATTCCCCGCCTCTGATTCCCCGCCTCTGATTCCCTGCCTCTGATTCCCAACCTCTGATTCCCCACCTCTGATTCCCCGTGTTTGATTCCCCGCCTCTGTTTCCCCGCCTCTGATTCCCCGCCTCTGATTCCCCAACTCTAATTCCCCGCCTCTGATTCCCCATATCTGATTCCCCGCCTCTGATTCCCCACCCCTGTTTCCCCATATCTGATTCCCTGCCTCTGATTCCCCAACTTTGATTCCCAGCATCTGATTCCCCAGCTCTGATTCCCCGCCTCTGATTCCCCGCATCTGATTCCCTGCATCTGATTCCAAGCCTCTGATTCCCTGCCTCTGATTCCCAACCTCTGATTCCCCATCTCTGATTCACCGCCTTTGATTCGCCACCTCTGATTCCCCATATCTGATTCCTCGCCTCTGTTTCCCCGCCTCTGATTCCCCGCCTCTGATTCCCCATATCTCATTCCCCGCCTCTGATTCACCATCTCTGATTCCCGGACTCTGATTCCCCACCTCTGATTCCCGGCCTCTTATTCCCGGCATCTGATTCCGGCCTCTGATTCCCGGCCTCTGATTCCCTGCTTCTGATTCCCCATCTCTGATTCCGCAATACTAATTCCCTGCCTCTGATTCCCCACCTCTGATTCCCCATATCTGATTCCCCGCCTATGTTTCCCCGCCTCTGATTCCCCGCCTCTGTTTCCCCATATCTAAGTCCCCGCCTCTGATTCCCCAACTTTGATTCCCCACCTCTGATTCCCCAGCTCTGATTCCCCGCCTCTGAATCCCAGCCTCTGATTCCCAACCTCTGATTCCCCACCTCTGATTCCCCATATCTGATTCCCCGCCTCTGTTTCCCCGCCTCTGATTCCCCGCCTCTGTTTCCCCATATCTGATCCCCGGCTCTATTTGCCTGCATCTGATTCCCCGCCTCTGTTTCCCCATATCTGATTCCCCGCCTCTGAATCCCCAACTCTGATTCCCCGCCTCTGATTCCCCGCGTCTGATTACCGGCCTCTGTTTCCCCGCCTCTGATTCCCCATCTCTGATTCACAACCTCTGATTCCCCACCTCTGATACCCCATATCTGATTCCCCGCCTCTGTTTCCCCGCCTCTGATTCCCCACCTCTGATTCCCCATCTCTGATTCCGCAAATCTAATTCCCTGCCTCTGATTCCCCACCTCTGATTCCCCGCCTCTGTTTCCCCATATCTAAGACCCGCCTCTGATTCCCCAACTTTGATTCCCCACCTCTGATTCCCCAGCTCTGATTCCCCGCCTCTGATTCCCAGCCTCTGATTCCCAACCTCTGATTCCCCACCTCTGATTCCCCATATCTGATTCCCCGCCTGTTTCCCCGCCTCTGATTCCCCGCCTCTGTTTCCCAATATCTGATCCCCGCCTCTATTTGCCTGCATCTGATTCCCCGCCTCTTTTTCCCCATATCTGATTCCCCGCCTCTGAATCCCCAACTCTGATTCCCTGCCTCTAATTTCCCAGCTCTGATTCCCCGCCTCTGATTCCCCACGTCTGATTACCGGCCTCTGATTCCCATCCTCTGATTCCCCATCTCTGATTCACAACCTCTGATTCCCCACCTCTGATACCCCATATCTGATTCCCCGCCTCTGTTTCCCCGCCTCTGATTCCCCACCTCTGATTCCCAATATCTGAAGCCACGCCTCTGATTCCCCACCTCTGATTCCCCGCCTCTGATTCGCCAGCTATGATTCCCCGCCTCTGATTCCCCGTGTTTGATTCCCTGCCTCTGATTCCCGGCCTCTGATTCCCCATCTCTGATTCACCGCCTTTGATTCGCCACCTCTGATTCCCCATATCTGATTCCCTGCCTCTGTTTCCCCGCCTCTGATTCCCCGCCTCTGATTCCCCATATCTCATTCCCCGCCTCTGAATCCCCATCTCTGATTCCCGGACTCTGATTCCCCACCTCTGATTCCCTGCTTCTGATTCTGATTCCCTGACTTTGATTCCCCATCTCTGATTCCGCACATCTGATTCCCTGCCTCTGATTCCCCATCTCTGATTCCCCATATCTGATTCCCCGCCTCTGTTTCCCCGCCTCTGATTCCCCGCCTCTGTTTCCCAATATCTAAGTCCCCGCCTCTGATTCCCCAACTCTAATTCCCCACCTCTGATTCCCCAGCTCTGATTCCCCGCCTCTGATTCCCCGCATCTGATTCCCTGCATCTGATTCCAAGCCTCTTATTCCCTGCCTCTGATTCCCAACCTCTGATTCCCCACCTCTGATTCCCCATATCTGATTCCCAGCCTCTGTTTCCCCGCCTCTGATTCCCCGCCTCTGTTTCCCCATATCTGATTCCCGGCCTCTGGTTCCCCGCCTCTGATTCCCCGCCTCTGATTCCCTGCCTCTGATTCCCCATCTCCGATTCCGCACATCTGATTCCCTGCCTCTGATTCCCCGCCTCTGATTCCCCGCCTCTGATTCCCTGCCTCTGATTCCCAACCTCTGATTCCCCACCTCTGATTCCCCGTGTTTGATTCCCCGCCTCTGTTTCCCCGCCTCTGATTCCCCGCCTCTGATTCCCCAACTCTAATTCCCCGCCTCTGATTCCCCATATCTGATTCCCCGCCTCTGATTCCCCACCCCTGTTTCCCCATATCTGATTCCCTGCCTCTGATTCCCCAACTTTGATTCCCAGCATCTGATTCCCCAGCTCTGATTCCCCGCCTCTGATTCCCCGCATCTGATTCCCTGCATCTGATTCCAAGCCTCTGATTCCCTGCCTCTGATTCCCAACCTCTGATTCCCCATCTCTGATTCACCGCCTTTGATTCGCCACCTCTGATTCCCCATATCTGATTCCTCGCCTCTGTTTCCCCGCCTCTGATTCCCCGCCTCTGATTCCCCATATCTCATTCCCCGCCTCTGATTCACCATCTCTGATTCCCGGACTCTGATTCCCCACCTCTGATTCCCGGCCTCTTATTCCCGGCATCTGATTCCGGCCTCTGATTCCCGGCCTCTGATTCCCTGCTTCTGATTCCCCATCTCTGATTCCGCAATACTAATTCCCTGCCTCTGATTCCCCACCTCTGATTCCCCATATCTGATTCCCCGCCTATGTTTCCCCGCCTCTGATTCCCCGCCTCTGTTTCCCCATATCTAAGTCCCCGCCTCTGATTCCCCAACTTTGATTCCCCACCTCTGATTCCCCAGCTCTGAATCCCCACCTCTGAATCCCAGCCTCTGATTCCCAACCTCTGATTCCCCACCTCTGATTCCCCATATCTGATTCCCCGCCTCTGTTTCCCTGCCTCTGATTCCCCGCCTCTGTTTCCCCATATCTGATCCCCGCCTCTATTTGCCTGCATCTGATTCCCCGCCTCTGTTTCCCCATATCTGATTCCCCGCCTCTGAATCCCCAACTCTGATTCCCTGCCTCTGATTCCCCATATCTCATTCCCCGCCTCTGATTCCCCATCTCTGATTCCCCATCTCTGATTCACCGCCTTTGATTCGCCACCTCTGATTCCCCATATCTGATTCCTCGCCTCTGTTTCCCCGCCTCTGATTCCCCGCCTCTGATTCCCCATATCTCATTCCCCGCCTCTGATTCCCCATCTCTGATTCCCGGACTCTGATTCCCCACCTCTGATTCCCGGCCTCTTATTCCCGGCATCTGATTCCGGCCTCTGATTCCAGGCCTCTGATTCCCTGCTTCTGATTCCCCATCTCTGATTCCGCAAATCTAATTCCCTGCCTCTGATTCCCCACCTCTGATTCCCCATATCTGATTCCCCGCCTCTGTTTCCCCGCCTCTGATTCCCCGCCTCTGTTTCCCCATATCTAAGTCCCCGCCTCTGATTCCCCAACTTTGATTCCCCACCTCTGATTCCCCAGCTCTGATTCCCCGCCTCTGATTCCCAGCCTCTGATTCCCAACCTCTGATTCCCCACCTCTGATTCCCCATATCTGATTCCCCGCCTGTTTCCCCGCCTCTGGTTCCCCGCCTCTGTTTCCCCATATCTGATCCCCGCCTCTATTTGCCTGCATCTGATTCCCCGCCTCTGTTTCCCCATATCTGATTCCCCGCCTCTGAATCCCCAACTCTGATTCCCTGCCTCTAATTTCCCAGCTCTGATTCCCCGCCTCTGATTCCCCGCGTCTGATTACCAGCCTCTGATTCCCATCCTCTGATTCCCCATCTCTGATTCACAACCTCTGATTCCCCACCTCTGATACCCCATATCTGATTCCCCGCCTCTGTTTCCCCGCCTCTGATTCCCCACCTCTGATTCCCAATATCAGAAGCCCCGCCTCTGATTCCCCAGCTCTGATTCCCCGCCTCTGATTCGCCAGCTATGATTCCCCGCCTCTGATTCCCCGTGTTTGATTCCCTGCCTCTGATTCCCGGCCTCTGATTCCCCATCTCTGATTCACCGCCTTTGATTCGCCACCTCTGATTCCCCATATCTGATTCCCTGCCTCTGTTTCCCCGCCTCTGATTCCCCGCCTCTGATTCCCCATATCTCATTCCCCGCCTCTGAATCCCCATCTCTGATTCCCGGACTCTGATTCCCCACCTCTGATTCCCTGCTTCTGATTCTGATTCCCTGCCTTTGATTCCCCATCTCTGATTCCGCACATCTGATTCCCTGCCTCTGATTCCCCATCTCTGATTCCCCATATGTGATTCCCCGCCTCTGTTTCCCCGCCTCTGATTCCCCGCCTCTGTTTCCCAATATCTAAGTCCCCGCCTCTGATTCCCCAACTCTAATTCCCCACCTCTGATTCCCCAGCTCTGATTCCCCGCCTCTGATTCCCCGCATCTGATTCCCTGCATCTGATTCCAAGCCTCTTATTCCCTGCCTCTGATTCCCAACCTCTGATTCCCCACCTCTGATTCCCCATATCTGATTCCCAGCCTCTGTTTCCCCGCCTCTGATTCCCCGCCTCTGTTTCCCCATATCTTATTCCCGGCCTCTGGTTCCCCGCCTCTGATTCCCCGCCTCTGATTCCCTGCCTCTGATTCCCCATCTCCGATTCCGCACATCTGATTCCCTGCCTCTGATTCCCCGCCTCTCATTCCCCACCTCTGATTCCCTGCCTCTGATTCCCAACCTCTGATTCCCCACCTCTGATTCCCCGTGTTTGATTCCCCGCCTCTGTTTCCCCGCCTCTGATTCCCCGCCTCTGATTCCCCAACTCTAATTCCCCGCCTCTGATTCCCCATATCTGATTCCCCGCCTCTGATTCCCCACCCCTGTTTCCCCATATCTGATTCCCTGCCTCTGATTCCCCAACTTTGATTCCCAGCATCTGATTCCCCAGCTCTGATTCCCCGCCTCTGATTCCCCGCATCTGATTCCCTGCATCTGATTCCAAGCCTCTGATTCCCTGCCTCTGATTCCCAACCTCTGATTCCCCATCTCTGATTCACCGCCTTTGATTCGCCACCTCTGATTCCCCATATCTGATTCCTCGCCTCTGTTTCCCCGCCTCTGATTCCCCGCCTCTGATTCCCCATATCTCATTCCCCGCCTCTGATTCCCCATCTCTGATTCCCGGACTCTGATTCCCCACCTCTGATTCCCGGCCTCTTATTCCCGGCATCTGATTCCGGCCTCTGATTCCCGGCCTCTGATTCCCTGCTTCTGATTCCCCATCTCTGATTCCGCAAATCTAATTCCCTGCCTCTGATTCCCCACCTCTGATTCCCCATATCTGATTCCCCGCCTCTGTTTCCCCGCCTCTGATTCCCCGCCTCTGTTTCCCCATATCTAAGTCCCCGCCTCTGATTCCCCAACTTTGATTCCCCACCTCTGATTCCCCAGCTCTGATTCCCCACCTCTGAATCCCAGCCTCTGATTCCCAACCTCTGATTCCCCACCTCTGATTCCCCATATCTGATTCCCCGCCTCTGTTTCCCTGCCTCTGATTCCCCGCCTCTGTTTCCCCATATCTGATCCCCGCCTCTATTTGCCTGCATCTGATTCCCCGCCTCTGTTTCCCCATATCTGATTCCCCGCCTCTGAATCCCCAACTCTGATTCCCTGCCTCTGATTCCCCATATCTCATTCCCCGCATCTGATTCCCCATCTCTGATTCCCCATCTCTGATTCACCGCCTTTGATTCGCCACCTCTGATTCCCCATATCTGATTCCTCGCCTCTGTTTCCCCGCCTCTGATTCCCCGCCTCTGATTCCCCATATCTCATTCCCCGCCTCTGATTCCCCATCTCTGATTCCCGGACTCTGATTCCCCACCTCTGATTCCCGGCCTCTTATTCCCGGCATCTGATTCCGGCCTCTGATTCCCGGCCTCTGATTCCCTGCTTCTGATTCCCCATCTCTGATTCCGCAAATCTAATTCCCTGCCTCTGATTCCCCACCTCTGATTCCCCGTGTTTGATTCCCCGCCTCTGTTTCCCCGCCTCTGATTCCCCGCCTCTGATTCCCCAACTTTGATTCCCCACCTCTGATTCCCCAGCTCTGATTTCCCGCCTCTGAATCCCAGCCTCTGATTCCCAACCTCTGATTCCCCACCTCTGATTCCCCATATCTGATTCCCCGCCTCTGTTTCCCCGCCTCTGATTCCCCGCCTCTGTTTCCCCATATCTGATTCCCCGCCTCTGAATCCCCAACTCTGATTCCCTGCCTCTAATTTCCCAGCTCTGATTCCCCGCCTCTGATTCCCCGCGTCTGATTACCGGCCTCTGTTTCCCCGCCTCTGATTCCCCATCTCTGATTCACAACCTCTGATTCCCCACCTCTGATACCCCATATCTGATTCCCCGCCTCTGTTTCCCCGCCTCTGATTCCCCACCTCTGATTCCCCATCTCTGATTCCGCAAATCTAATTCCCTGCCTCTGATTCCCCACCTCTGATTCCCCATATCTGATTCCCCGCCTCTGTTTCCCCGCCTCTGATTCCCCGCCTCTGTTTCCCCATATCTAAGTCCACGCCTCTGATTCCCCAACTTTGATTCCCCACCTCTGATTCCCCAGCTCTGATTCCCCGCCTCTGATTCCCAGCCTCTGATTCCCAACCTCTGATTCCCCACCTCTGATTCCCCATATCTGATTCCCCGCCTCTGTTTCCCCGCCTCTGATTCCCCGCCTCTGTTTCCCCATATCTGATCCCCGCCTCTATTTGCCTGCATCTGATTCCCCGCCTCTGTTTCCCCATATCTGATTCCCCGCCTCTGAATCCCCAACTCTGATTCCCTGCCTCTAATTTCCCAGCTCTGATTCCCCGCCTCTGATTCCCCGCGTCTGATTACCGGCCTCTGATTCCCCGCCTCTGATTTCCCATCTCTGATTCACAACCTCTGATTCCCCACCTCTGATACCCCATATCTGATTCCCCGCCTCTGTTTCCCCGCCTCTGATTCCCCACCTCTGATTCCCAATATCTGATTCCCCGCCTCTGATTCCCCACCTCTGATTCCCCGCCTCTGATTCGCCAGCTATGATTCCCCGCCTCTGATTCCCCGTGTTTGATTCCCTGCCTCTGATTCCCGGCCTCTGATTCCCCATCTCTGATTCACCGCCTTTGATTCGCCACCTCTGATTCCCCATATCTGATTCCCCACCTCTGTTTCCCCGCCTCTGATTCCCCGCCTCTGATTCCCCATATCTCATTCCCCGCCTCTGAATCCCCATCTCTGATTCCCGGACTCTGATTCCCCACCTCTGATTCCCTGCTTCTGATTCTGATTCCCTGCCTTTGATTCCCCATCTCTGATTCCGCACATCTGATTCCCTGCCTCTGATTCCCCATCTCTGATTCCCCATATCTGATTCCCCGCCTCTGTTTCCCCGCCTCTGATTCCCCGCCTCTGTTTCCCAAAATCTAAGTCCCCGCCTCTGATTCCCCAACTCTAATTCCCCACCTCTGATTCCCCAGCTCTGATTCCCCGCCTCTGATTCCCCGCATCTGATTCCCTGCATCTGATTCCAAGCCTCTTATTCCCTGCCTCTGATTCCCAACCTCTGATTCCCCACCTCTGATTCCCCATATCTGATTCCCAGCCTCTGTTTCCCCGCCTCTGATTCCCCGCCTCTGTTTCCCCATATCTGATTCCCGGCCTCTGGTTCCCCGCCTCTGATTCCCCGCCTCTGATTCACTGCCTCTGATTCCCCATCTCCGATTCCGCACATCTGATTCCCTGCCTCTGATTCCCCGCCTCTGATTCCCCGCCTCTGATTCCCTGCCTCTGATTCCCAACCTCTGATTCCCCACCTCTGATTCCCCGTGTTTGATTCCCCGCCTCTGTTTCCCCGCCTCTGATTCCCCGCCTCTGATTCCCCAACTCTAATTCCCCGCCTCTGATTCCCCATATCTGATTCCCCGCCTCTGATTCCCCACCCCTGTTTCCCCATATCTGATTCCCTGCCTCTGATTCCCCAACTTTGATTCCCAGCATCTGATTCCCCAGCTCTGATTCCCCGCCTCTGATTCCCCGCATCTGATTCCCTGCATCTGATTCCAAGCCTCTGATTCCCTGCCTCTGATTCCCAACCTCTGATTCGCCATCTCTGATTCACCGCCTTTGATTCGCCACCTCTGATTCCCCATATCTGATTCCTCGCCTCTGTTTCCCCGCCTCTGATTCCCCGCCTCTGATTCCCCATATCTCATTCCCCGCCTCTGATTCCCCATCTCTGATTCCCGGACTCTGATTCCCCACCTCTGATTCCCGGCCTCTTATTCCCGGCATCTGATTCCGGCCTCTGATTCCCGGCCTCTGATTCCCTGCTTCTGATTCCCCATCTCTGATTCCGCAATTCTAATTCCCTGCCTCTGATTCCCCACCTCTGATTCCCCATATCTGATTCCCCGCCTCTGTTTCCCCGCCTCTGATTCCCCGCCTCTGTTTCCCCATATCTAAGTCCCCGCCTCTGATTCCCCAACTTTGATTCCCCACCTCTGATTCCCCAGCTCTGATTCCCCACCTCTGAATCCCAGCCTCTGATTCCCAACCTCTGATTCCCCACCTCTGATTCCCCATATCTGATTCCCCGCCTCTGTTTCCCTGCCTCTGATTCCCCGCCTCTGTTTCCCCATATCTGATCCCCGCCTCTATTTGCCTGCATCTGATTCCCCGCCTCTGTTTCCCCATATCTGATTCCCCGCCTCTGAATCCCCAACTCTGATTCCCTGCCTCTGATTCCCCATATCTCATTCCCCGCCTCTGATTCCCCATCTCTGATTCCCCATCTCTGATTCACCGCCTTTGATTCGCCACCTCTGATTCCCCATATCTGATTCCTCGCCTCTGTTTCCCCGCCTCTGATTCCCCGCCTCTGATTCCCCATATCTCATTCCCCGCCTCTGATTCCCCATCTCTGATTCCCGGACTCTGATTCCCCACCTCTGATTCCCTGCCTCTTATTCCCGGCATCTGATTCCGGCCTCTGATTCCCGGCCTCTGATTCCCTGCTTCTGATTCCCCATCTCTGATTCCGCAAATCTAATTCCCTGCCTCTGATTCCCCACCTCTGATTCCCCATATCTGATTCCCCGCCTCTGTTTCCCCGCCTCTGATTCCCCGCCTCTGTTTCCCCATATCTAAGTCCCCGCCTCTGATTCCCCAACTTTGATTCCCCACCTCTGATTCCCCAGCTCTGATTCACCGCCTCTGATTCCCAGCCTCTGATTCCCAACCTCTGATTCCCCACCTCTGATTCCCCATATCTGATTCCCCGCCTGTTTCCCCGCCTCTGATTCCCCGCCTCTGTTTCCCCATATCTGATCCCCGCCTCTATTTGCCTGCATCTGATTCCCCGCCTCTGTTTCCCCATATATGATTCCCCGCCTCTGAATCCCCAACTCTGATTCCCTGCCTCTAATTTCCCAGCTCTGATTCCCCGCCTCTGATTCCCCGCGTCTGATTACCAGCCTCTGATTCCCATCCTCTGATTCCCCATCTCTGATTCACAACCTCTGATTCCCCACCTCTGATACCCCATATCTGATTCCCCGCCTCTGTTTCCCCGCCTCTGATTCCCCACCTCTGATTCCCAATATCAGAAGCCCCGCCTCTGATTCCCCAGCTCTGATTCCCCGCCTCTGATTCGCCAGCTATGATTCCCCGCCTCTGATTCCCCGTGTTTGATTCCCTGCCTCTGATTCCCGGCCTCTGATTCCCCATCTCTGATTCACCGCCTTTGATTCGCCACCTCTGATTCCCCATATCTGATTCCCTGCCTCTGTTTCCCCGCCTCTGATTCCCCGCCTCTGATTCCCCATATCTCATTCCCCGCCTCTGAATCCCCATCTCTGATTCCCGGACTCTGATTCCCCACCTCTGATTCCCTGCTTCTGATTCTGATTCCCTGCCTTTGATTCCCCATCTCTGATTCCGCATATCTGATTCCCTGCCTCTGATTCCCCATCTCTGATTCCCCATATCTGATTCCCCGCCTCTGTTTCCCCGCCTCTGATTCCCCGCCTCTGTTTCCCAATATCTAAATCCCCGCCTCTGATTCCCCAACTCTAATTCCCCACCTCTGATTCCCCAGCTCTGATTCCCCGCCTCTGATTCCCCGCATCTGATTCCCTGCATCTGATTCCAAGCCTCTTATTCCCTGCCTCTGATTCCCAACCTCTGATTCCCCACCTCTGATTCCCCATATCTGATTCCCAGCCTCTGTTTCCCCGCCTCTGATTCCCCGCCTCTGTTTCCCCATATCTTATTCCCGGCCTCTGGTTCCCCGCCTCTGATTCCCCGCCTCTGATTCCCTGCCTCTGATTCCCCATCTCCGAATCCGCACATCTGATTCCCTGCCTCTGATTCCCCGCCTCTGATTCCCCACCTCTGATTCCCTGCCTCTGATTCCCAACCTCTGATTCCCCACCTCTGATTCCCCGTGTTTGATTCCCCGCCTCTGTTTCCCCGCCTCTGATTCCCCGCCTCTGATTCCCCAACTCTAATTCCCC
This sequence comes from Narcine bancroftii, assembly GCF_036971445.1. Taxonomy (NCBI): domain Eukaryota; kingdom Metazoa; phylum Chordata; class Chondrichthyes; order Torpediniformes; family Narcinidae; genus Narcine; species Narcine bancroftii. The sequence continues at coordinate 130,353,297 of NC_091475.1, forward strand.
GCCTCTGATTCCCCATATCTGATTCCCCGCCTCTGATTCCCCACCCCTGTTTCCCCATATCTGATTCCCTGCCTCTGATTCCCCAACTTTGATTCCCAGCATCTGATTCCCCAGCTCTGATTCCCCGCCTCTGATTCCCCGCATCTGATTCCCTGCATCTGATTCCAAGCCTCTGATTCCCTGCCTCTGATTCCCAACCTCTGATTCCCCATCTCTGATTCACCGCCTTTGATTCGCCACCTCTGATTCCCCATATCTGATTCCTCGCCTCTGTTTCCCCGCCTCTGATTCCCCGCCTCTGATTCCCCATATCTCATTCCCCGCCTCTGATTCCCCATCTCTGATTCCCGGACTCTGATTCCCCACCTCTGATTCCCGGCCTCTTATTCCCGGCATCTGATTCCGGCCTCTGATTCCCGGCCTCTGATTCCCTGCTTCTGATTCCCCATCTCTGATTCCGCAAATCTAATTCCCTGCCTCTGATTCCCCACCTCTGATTCCCCATATCTGATTCCCCGCCTCTGTTTCCCCGCCTCTGATTCCCCGCCTCTGTTTCCCCATATCTAAGTCCCCGCCTCTGATTCCCCAACTTTGATTCCCCACCTCTGATTCCCCAGCTCTGATTCCCCACCTCTGAATCCCAGCCTCTGATTCCCAACCTCTGATGCCCCACCTCTGATTCCCCATATCTGATTCCCCGCCTCTGTTTCCCTGCCTCTGATTCCCCGCCTCTGTTTCCCCATATCTGATCCCCGCCTCTATTTGCCTGCATCTGATTCCCCGCCTCTGTTTCCCCATATCTGATTCCCCGCCTCTGAATCCCCAACTCTGATTCCCTGCCTCTGATTCCCCATATCTCATTCCCCGCATCTGATTCCCCATCTCTGATTCCCCATCTCTGATTCACCGCCTTTGATTCGCCACCTCTGATTCCCCATATCTGATTCCTCGCCTCTGTTTCCCCGCCTCTGATTCCCCGCCTCTGATTCCCCATATCTCATTCCCCGCCTCTGATTCCCCATCTCTGATTCCCGGACTCTGATTCCCCACCTCTGATTCCCGGCCTCTTATTCCCGGCATCTGATTCCGGCCTCTGATTCCCGGCCTCTGATTCCCTGCTTCTGATTCCCCATCTCTGATTCCGCAAATCTAATTCCCTGCCTCTGATTCCCCACCTCTGATTCCCCATATCTGATTCCCCGCCTCTGTTTCCCCGCCTCTGATTCCCCGCCTCTGTTTCCCCATATCTAAGTCCCCGCCTCTGATTCCCCAACTTTGATTCCCCACCTCTGATTCCCCAGCTCTGATTCCCCGCCTCTGAATCCCAGCCTCTGATTCCCAACCTCTGATTCCCCACCTCTGATTCCCCATATCTGATTCCCCGCCTCTGTTTCCCCGCCTCTGATTCCCCGCCTCTGTTTCCCCATATCTGATTCCCCGCCTCTGAATCCCCAACTCTGATTCCCTGCCTCTAATTTCCCAGCTCTGATTCCCCGCCTCTGATTCCCCACGTCTGATTACCGGCCTCTGTTTCCCCGCCTCTGATTCCCCATCTCTGATTCACAACCTCTGATTCCCCACCTCTGATACCCCATATCTGATTCCCCGCCTCTGTTTCCCCGCCTCTGATTCCCCACCTCTGATTCCCCATCTCTGATTCCGCAAATCTAATTCCCTGCCTCTGATTCCCCACCTCTGATTCCCCATATCTGATTCCCCGCCTCTGTTTCCCCGCCTCTGATTCCCCGCCTCTGTTTCCCCATATCTAAGTCCCCGCCTCTGATTCCCCAACTTTGATTCCCCACCTCTGATTCCCCAGCTCTGATTCCCCGCCTCTGATTCCCAGCCTCTGATTCCCAACCTCTGATTCCCCACCTCTGATTCCCCATATCTGATTCCCCGCCTCTGTTTCCCCGCCTCTGATTCCCCGCCTCTGTTTCCCCATATCTGATCCCCGCCTCTATTTGCCTGCATCTGATTCCCCGCCTCTGTTTCCCCATATCTGATTCCCCGCCTCTGAATCCCCAACTCTGATTCCCTGCCTCTAATTTCACAGCTCCGATTCCCCGCCTCTGATTCCCCGCGTCTGATTACCGGCCTCTGATTCCCCGCCTCTGATTCCCCATCTCTGATTCACAACCTCTGATTCCCCACCTCTGATACCCCATATCTGATTCCCCGCCTCTGTTTCCCCGCCTCTGATTCCCCACCTCTGATTCCCAATATCTGATTCCCCGCCTCTGATTCCCCACCTCTGATTCCCCGCCTCTGATTCGCCAGCTATGATTCCCCGCCTCTGATTCCCCGTGTTTGATTCCCTGCCTCTGATTCCCGGCCTCTGATTCCCCATCTCTGATTCACCGCCTTTGATTCGCCACCTCTGATTCCCCATATCTGATTCCCCACCTCTGTTTCCCCGCCTCTGATTCCCCGCCTCTGATTCCCCATATCTCATTCCCCGCCTCTGAATCCCCATCTCTGATTCCCGGACTCTGATTCCCCACCTCTGATTCCCTGCTTCTGATTCTGATTCCCTGCCTTTGATTCCCCATCTCTGATTCCGCACATCTGATTCCCTGCCTCTGATTCCCCATCTCTGATTCCCCATATCTGATTCCCCGCCTCTGTTTCCCCGCCTCTGATTCCCCGCCTCTGTTTCCCAAAATCTAAGTCCCCGCCTCTGATTCCCCAACTCTAATTCCCCACCTCTGATTCCCCAGCTCTGATTCCCCGCCTCTGATTCCCCGCATCTGATTCCCTGCATCTGATTCCAAGCCTCTTATTCCCTGCCTCTGATTCCCAACCTCTGATTCCCCACCTCTGATTCCCCATATCTGATTCCCAGCCTCTGTTTCCCCGCCTCTGATTCCCCGCCTCTGTTTCCCCATATCTGATTCCCGGCCTCTGGTTCCCCGCCTCTGATTCCCCGCCTCTGATTCCCTGCCTCTGATTCCCCATCTCCGATTCCGCACATCTGATTCCCTGCCTCTGATTCCCCGCCTCTGATTCCCCGCCTCTGATTCCCTGCCTCTGATTCCCAACCTCTGATTCCCCACCTCTGATTCCCCGTGTTTGATTCCCCGCCTCTGTTTCCCCGCCTCTGATTCCCCGCCTCTGATTCCCCAACTCTAATTCCCCGCCTCTGATTCCCCATATCTGATTCCCCGCCTCTGATTCCCCACCCCTGTTTCCCCATATCTGATTCCCTGCCTCTGATTCCCCAACTTTGATTCCCAGCATCTGATTCCCCAGCTCTGATTCCCCGCCTCTGATTCCCCGCATCTGATTCCCTGCATCTGATTCCAAGCCTCTGATTCCCTGCCTCTGATTCCCAACCTCTGATACCCCACCTCTGATTCCCCATATCTGATCCCCAGCCTCTGTTTCCCCGCCTCTGTTTCCCCATATCTGATTCCCGGCCTCTGATTCCCTGCCTCTGATTCCCCGCCTCTGATTCCCTGCCTCTGATTCCCCATCTCCGATTCCGCACATCTGATTCCCTGCCTCTGATTCCCCGCCTCTGATTCCCCGCCTCTGATTCCCTGCATCTGATTCCCAACCTCTGATTCCCCACCTCTGATTCCCCGTGTTTGATTCCCCGCCTCTGTTTCCCCGCCTCTGATTCCCCACCTCTGATTCCCCAACTCTAATTCCCCACCTCTGATTCCCCGCCTCTGATTCCCTGCCTCTGTTTCCCCGCCTCTGATTCCCCGCCCCTGTTTCCCCATATCTGATTCCCTGCCTCTGATTCCCCAACTTTGATTCCCAGCCTCTGATTCCCCAGCTCTGATTCCCCGCCTCTGATTCCCCGTGTTTGATTCCCTGCCTCTGATTCCCCGCCTCTGATTCCCCATCTCTGATTCACCGCCTTTGATTCGCCACCTCTGATTCCCCATATCTGATTCCCCACCTCTGTTTCCCCGCATCTGATTCCCCGCCTCTGATTCTCCATATCTCATTCCCCGCCTCTGACTCCCCATCTCTGATTCCCGGACTCTGATTCCCCACCTCTGATTCCCGGCCTCTTATTCCCAGCATCTGATTCCAGGCCTCTGATTCCCGTCCTCTGACTCCCTGCTTCTGATTCTGATTCCCTGCCTCTGATTCCCCATCTCTGATTCCGCACATCTGATTACCTGCCTCTGATTCCCCACCTCTGATTCCCCATATCTGATTCCCCGCCTCTGTTTCCACGCCTCTGATTCCCCGCCTCTGTTTCCCCATATCTAATTCCCCACCTCTGATGCCCCAACTCTGATTCCCCACCTCTGATTCCACAGCTCTGATTCCCCGCCTCTGATTCCCCACATCCGATTCCCCATATCTGATTCCCCGCCTCTGTATCCCCGCCCATGATTCCCCGCCTCTGTTTCCCCATATCTGATTCCCCGCCTCTGATTCCCAACTATGATTCCCCGCCTCTTATTCCCCAGCTCTGATTCCCCGCCTCTGTTTCCCCATATCTGATGCCCCGCCTCTATTTGCCCGCCTCTGATTCCCCGCCTCTGTTTCCCCATATCTGATTCCCCGCCTCTGATTCCCAACTATGATTCCCTGCCTCTAATTTCCCAGCTCTGATTCCCCGCCTCTGATTCCCCGTGTCTGATTTCCTGCCTCTGATTCCCCGCCTCTGATTACCCATGTCTGATTCACCGCCTCTGATTCCCCACCTCTGATTCCCCATCTCTGATTCCGCACATCCGATTCCCTGCCTCTGATTCCCCGCCTCTGATTCACTGCCTCTGCTTCCCCAGCTCTGATTCCCCGCCTGTGATTCCCCGCGTCTTATTCCCTGCTTCTGATTCTGATTCCCTGCCTCTGATTCCCCATCTCTGATACCGCACATCTGATTCCCTGCCTCTGATTCCCCACCTCTGATTCCCCATATCTGATTCCCCGCCTCTGTTTCCCCACCTCTGATTCCCCGCCTCTGTTTCCCCATATCTAAGTCCCCGCCTCTGATTCCCCAACTCTGATTCCCCACCTCTGATTCCCCAGCTCTCATTCCCCGCCTCTGATCCCCGCATCTGATTCCCTGCATCTGATTCCCAGCCTCTGATTCCCTGCCTCTGATTCCCAACCTCTGATTCCCCACCTCTGATTCCCCATATCTGATTCCCCGCCTCTGTTTCCACGCCTCTGATTCCCCGCCTCTGTTTCCCCATATCTGATTCCCCGCCTCTGAATCCCCAACTCTGATTCCCTGCCTCTGATTCCCCAGCTCTGATTCCCCGCCTTTGATTCCCCCGTCTGATTCCCAGCCTCTGAAACCCCGTGTCTGATTTCTTGCCTCTGATTCCCCGCCTCTGATTCCCCATCTCTGATTCACAGCCTCTGATTCCCCACCTCTGATTCCCCATCTCTGATTCCGCACATCTGATTCCCTGCCTCTGATTCCCCATCTCTGATTCACCGCCTTTGATTCGCCACCTCTGATTCCCCATATCTGATTCCCCGCCTCTGTTTCCCCGCCTCTGATTCCCCGCCTCTGATTCCCCATATCTCATTCCCCGCCTCTGAATCCCCATCTCTGATTCCCGGACTCTGATTCCCCACCTCTTATTCCCGGCCTCTTATTCCCGGCATCTGATTCCGGCCTCTGATTCCCGGCCTCTGATTCCCTGCTTCTGATTCTGATTCCCTGCCTTTGATTCCCCATCTCTGATTCCGCACATCTGATTCCCTGCCTCTGATTCCCCATCTCTGATTCCCCATATCTGATTCCCCTTCTCTGTTTCACCGCCTCTGATTCCCCGCCTCTGTTTCCCAATATCTAAGTCCCCGCCTCTGATTCCCCAACTCCGATTCCCCACCTCTGATTCCCCAGCACTGATTCCCCGCCTGTGATTCCCCGCATCTGATTCCCTGCATCTGATTCCAAGCCTCTGATTCCCTGCCTCTGATTCCCAACCTCTGATTCCCCACCTCTGATTCCCCATATCTGATTCCCAGCCTCTGTTTCCCCGCCTCTGATTCCCTGCCTCTGTTTCCCCATATCTGATTCCCGGCCTCTGATTCCCCGCCTCTGATTCCCCGCCTCTGATTCCCTTCCTCTGATTCCCCATCTCCGATTCCGCACATCTGATTCCCTGCCTCTGATTCCCCGCCTCTGATTCCCCGCCTCTGATTCCCTGCCTCTGATTCCCAACCTCTGATTCCCCACCTCTGATTCCCCGTGTTTGATTCCCCGCCTCTGTTTCCCCGCCTCTGATTCCCCGCCTCTGATTCCCCAACTCTAATTCCCCGCCTCTGATTCCCCATATCTGATTCCCCGCCTCTGTTTCCCCGCCTCTGATTCCCCGCCCCTGTTTCCCCATATCTGATTCCCTGCCTCTGATTCCCCAACTTTGATTCCCAGCCTCTGATTCCCCAGCTCTGATACCAGGCCTCTGATTCCCCGTGTTTGATTCCCAGCCTCTGATTCCCCGCCTCTGATTCCCCATCTCTGATTCACCGCCTTTGATTCGCCTCCTCTGATTCCCCATATCTGATTCCCCACCTCTGTTTCCCCGCCTCTGATTCCCCGCCTCTGATTCTCCATATCTCATTCCCCGCCTCTGAATCCCCATCACTGATTCCCAGACTCTGATTCCGCACCTCTGATTCCCGGCCTCTTATTCCCAGCATCTGATTCCAGGCCTCTGATTCCCGGCCTCTGACTCCCCGCTTCTGATTCTGATTCCCTGCCTCTGATTCCCCATCTCTGATTCCGCACATCTGATTACCTGCCTCTGATTCCCCACCTCTGATTCCCCATATCTGATTCCTCGCCTCTGTTTCCCCGCCTCTGATTCCCCGCCTCTGATTCCCCAGCTCTGATTCCCCGCCTCTGATTTTCCGTGTTTGATTCCCTGCCTCTGATTCCCGGCCTCTGATTCCCCATCTCTGATTCACCGCCTTTGATTCGCCACCTCTGATTCCCCATATCTGATTCCTCGCCTCTGTTTCCCCGCCTCTGATTCCCCGCCTCTGATTCCCCATATCTCATTCCCCGCCTCTGATTCCCCATCTCTGATTCCCGGACTCTGATTCCCCACCTCTGATTCCCGGCCTCTTATTCCCGGCATCTGATTCCGGCCTCTGATTCCCGGCCTCTGATTCCCTGCTTCTGATTCCCCATCTCTGATTCCGCAATACTAATTCCCTGCCTCTGATTCCCCACCTCTGATTCCCCATATCTGATTCCCCGCCTATGTTTCCCCGCCTCTGATTCCCCGCCTCTGTTTCCCCATATCTAAGTCCCCGCCTCTGATTCCCCAACTTTGATTCCCCACCTCTGATTCCCCAGCTCTGAATCCCCACCTCTGAATCCCAGCCTCTGATTCCCAACCTCTGATTCCCCACCTCTGATTCCCCATATCTGATTCCCCGCCTCTGTTTCCCTGCCTCTGATTCCCCGCCTCTGTTTCCCCATATCTGATCCCCGCCTCTATTTGCCTGCATCTGATTCCCCGCCTCTGTTTCCCCATATCTGATTCCCCGCCTCTGAATCCCCAACTCTGATTCCCTGCCTCTGATTCCCCATATCTCATTCCCCGCCTCTGATTCCCCATCTCTGATTCCCCATCTCTGATTCACCGCCTTTGATTCGCCACCTCTGATTCCCCATATCTGATTCCTCGCCTCTGTTTCCCCGCCTCTGATTCCCCGCCTCTGATTCCCCATATCTCATTCCCCGCCTCTGATTCCCCATCTCTGATTCCCGGACTCTGATTCCCCACCTCTGATTCCCGGCCTCTTATTCCCGGCATCTGATTCCGGCCTCTGATTCCAGGCCTCTGATTCCCTGCTTCTGATTCCCCATCTCTGATTCCGCAAATCTAATTCCCTGCCTCTGATTCCCCACCTCTGATTCCCCATATCTGATTCCCCGCCTCTGTTTCCCCGCCTCTGATTCCCCGCCTCTGTTTCCCCATATCTAAGTCCCCGCCTCTGATTCCCCAACTTTGATTCCCCACCTCTGATTCCCCAGCTCTGATTCCCCGCCTCTGATTCCCAGCCTCTGATTCCCAACCTCTGATTCCCCACCTCTGATTCCCCATATCTGATTCCCCGCCTGTTTCCCCGCCTCTGGTTCCCCGCCTCTGTTTCCCCATATCTGATCCCCGCCTCTATTTGCCTGCATCTGATTCCCCGCCTCTGTTTCCCCATATCTGATTCCCCGCCTCTGAATCCCCAACTCTGATTCCCTGCCTCTAATTTCCCAGCTCTGATTCCCCGCCTCTGATTCCCCGCGTCTGATTACCAGCCTCTGATTCCCATCCTCTGATTCCCCATCTCTGATTCACAACCTCTGATTCCCCACCTCTGATACCCCATATCTGATTCCCCGCCTCTGTTTCCCCGCCTCTGATTCCCCACCTCTGATTCCCAATATCAGAAGCCCCGCCTCTGATTCCCCAGCTCTGATTCCCCGCCTCTGATTCGCCAGCTATGATTCCCCGCCTCTGATTCCCCGTGTTTGATTCCCTGCCTCTGATTCCCGGCCTCTGATTCCCCATCTCTGATTCACCGCCTTTGATTCGCCACCTCTGATTCCCCATATCTGATTCCCTGCCTCTGTTTCCCCGCCTCTGATTCCCCGCCTCTGATTCCCCATATCTCATTCCCCGCCTCTGAATCCCCATCTCTGATTCCCGGACTCTGATTCCCCACCTCTGATTCCCTGCTTCTGATTCTGATTCCCTGCCTTTGATTCCCCATCTCTGATTCCGCACATCTGATTCCCTGCCTCTGATTCCCCATCTCTGATTCCCCATATGTGATTCCCCGCCTCTGTTTCCCCGCCTCTGATTCCCCGCCTCTGTTTCCCAATATCTAAGTCCCCGCCTCTGATTCCCCAACTCTAATTCCCCACCTCTGATTCCCCAGCTCTGATTCCCCGCCTCTGATTCCCCGCATCTGATTCCCTGCATCTGATTCCAAGCCTCTTATTCCCTGCCTCTGATTCCCAACCTCTGATTCCCCACCTCTGATTCCCCATATCTGATTCCCAGCCTCTGTTTCCCCGCCTCTGATTCCCCGCCTCTGTTTCCCCATATCTTATTCCCGGCCTCTGGTTCCCCGCCTCTGATTCCCCGCCTCTGATTCCCTGCCTCTGATTCCCCATCTCCGATTCCGCACATCTGATTCCCTGCCTCTGATTCCCCGCCTCTCATTCCCCACCTCTGATTCCCTGCCTCTGATTCCCAACCTCTGATTCCCCACCTCTGATTCCCCGTGTTTGATTCCCCGCCTCTGTTTCCCCGCCTCTGATTCCCCGCCTCTGATTCCCCAACTCTAATTCCCCGCCTCTGATTCCCCATATCTGATTCCCCGCCTCTGATTCCCCACCCCTGTTTCCCCATATCTGATTCCCTGCCTCTGATTCCCCAACTTTGATTCCCAGCATCTGATTCCCCAGCTCTGATTCCCCGCCTCTGATTCCCCGCATCTGATTCCCTGCATCTGATTCCAAGCCTCTGATTCCCTGCCTCTGATTCCCAACCTCTGATTCCCCATCTCTGATTCACCGCCTTTGATTCGCCACCTCTGATTCCCCATATCTGATTCCTCGCCTCTGTTTCCCCGCCTCTGATTCCCCGCCTCTGATTCCCCATATCTCATTCCCCGCCTCTGATTCCCCATCTCTGATTCCCGGACTCTGATTCCCCACCTCTGATTCCCGGCCTCTTATTCCCGGCATCTGATTCCGGCCTCTGATTCCCGGCCTCTGATTCCCTGCTTCTGATTCCCCATCTCTGATTCCGCAAATCTAATTCCCTGCCTCTGATTCCCCACCTCTGATTCCCCATATCTGATTCCCCGCCTCTGTTTCCCCGCCTCTGATTCCCCGACTCTGTTTCCCCATATCTAAGTCCCCGCCTCTGATTCCCCAACTTTGATTCCCCACCTCTGATTCCCCAGCTCTGATTCCCCACCTCTGAATCCCAGCCTCTGATTCCCAACCTCTGATTCCCCACCTCTGATTCCCCATATCTGATTCCCCGCCTCTGTTTCCCTGCCTCTGATTCCCCGCCTCTGTTTCCCCATATCTGATCCCCGCCTCTATTTGCCTGCATCTGATTCCCCGCCTCTGTTTCCCCATATCTGATTCCCCGCCTCTGAATCCCCAACTCTGATTCCCTGCCTCTGATTCCCCATATCTCATTCCCCGCATCTGATTCCCCATCTCTGATTCCCCATCTCTGATTCACCGCCTTTGATTCGCCACCTCTGATTCCCCATATCTGATTCCTCGCCTCTGTTTCCCCGCCTCTGATTCCCCGCCTCTGATTCCCCATATCTCATTCCCCGCCTCTGATTCCCCATCTCTGATTCCCGGACTCTGATTCCCCACCTCTGATTCCCGGCCTCTTATTCCCGGCATCTGATTCCGGCCTCTGATTCCCGGCCTCTGATTCCCTGCTTCTGATTCCCCATCTCTGATTCCGCAAATCTAATTCCCTGCCTCTGATTCCCCACCTCTGATTCCCCGTGTTTGATTCCCCGCCTCTGTTTCCCCGCCTCTGATTCCCCGCCTCTGATTCCCCAACTTTGATTCCCCACCTCTGATTCCCCAGCTCTGATTTCCCGCCTCTGAATCCCAGCCTCTGATTCCCAACCTCTGATTCCCCACCTCTGATTCCCCATATCTGATTCCCCGCCTCTGTTTCCCCGCCTCTGATTCCCCGCCTCTGTTTCCCCATATCTGATTCCCCGCCTCTGAATCCCCAACTCTGATTCCCTGCCTCTAATTTCCCAGCTCTGATTCCCCGCCTCTGATTCCCCGCGTCTGATTACCGGCCTCTGTTTCCCCGCCTCTGATTCCCCATCTCTGATTCACAACCTCTGATTCCCCACCTCTGATACCCCATATCTGATTCCCCGCCTCTGTTTCCCCGCCTCTGATTCCCCACCTCTGATTCCCCATCTCTGATTCCGCAAATCTAATTCCCTGCCTCTGATTCCCCACCTCTGATTCCCCATATCTGATTCCCCGCCTCTGTTTCCCCGCCTCTGATTCCCCGCCTCTGTTTCCCCATATCTAAGTCCACGCCTCTGATTCCCCAACTTTGATTCCCCACCTCTGATTCCCCAGCTCTGATTCCCCGCCTCTGATTCCCAGCCTCTGATTCCCAACCTCTGATTCCCCACCTCTGATTCCCCATATCTGATTCCCCGCCTCTGTTTCCCCGCCTCTGATTCCCCGCCTCTGTTTCCCCATATCTGATCCCCGCCTCTATTTGCCTGCATCTGATTCCCCGCCTCTGTTTCCCCATATCTGATTCCCCGCCTCTGAATCCCCAACTCTGATTCCCTGCCTCTAATTTCCCAGCTCTGATTCCCCGCCTCTGATTCCCCGCGTCTGATTACCGGCCTCTGATTCCCCGCCTCTGATTTCCCATCTCTGATTCACAACCTCTGATTCCCCACCTCTGATACCCCATATCTGATTCCCCGCCTCTGTTTCCCCGCCTCTGATTCCCCACCTCTGATTCCCAATATCTGATTCCCCGCCTCTGATTCCCCACCTCTGATTCCCCGCCTCTGATTCGCCAGCTATGATTCCCCGCCTCTGATTCCCCGTGTTTGATTCCCTGCCTCTGATTCCCGGCCTCTGATTCCCCATCTCTGATTCACCGCCTTTGATTCGCCACCTCTGATTCCCCATATCTGATTCCCCACCTCTGTTTCCCCGCCTCTGATTCCCCGCCTCTGATTCCCCATATCTCATTCCCCGCCTCTGAATCCCCATCTCTGATTCCCGGACTCTGATTCCCCACCTCTGATTCCCTGCTTCTGATTCTGATTCCCTGCCTTTGATTCCCCATCTCTGATTCCGCACATCTGATTCCCTGCCTCTGATTCCCCATCTCTGATTCCCCATATCTGATTCCCCGCCTCTGTTTCCCCGCCTCTGATTCCCCGCCTCTGTTTCCCAAAATCTAAGTCCCCGCCTCTGATTCCCCAACTCTAATTCCCCACCTCTGATTCCCCAGCTCTGATTCCCCGCCTCTGATTCCCCGCATCTGATTCCCTGCATCTGATTCCAAGCCTCTTATTCCCTGCCTCTGATTCCCAACCTCTGATTCCCCACCTCTGATTCCCCATATCTGATTCCCAGCCTCTGTTTCCCCGCCTCTGATTCCCCGCCTCTGTTTCCCCATATCTGATTCCCGGCCTCTGGTTCCCCGCCTCTGATTCCCCGCCTCTGATTCACTGCCTCTGATTCCCCATCTCCGATTCCGCACATCTGATTCCCTGCCTCTGATTCCCCGCCTCTGATTCCCCGCCTCTGATTCCCTGCCTCTGATTCCCAACCTCTGATTCCCCACCTCTGATTCCCCGTGTTTGATTCCCCGCCTCTGTTTCCCCGCCTCTGATTCCCCGCCTCTGATTCCCCAACTCTAATTCCCCGCCTCTGATTCCCCATATCTGATTCCCCGCCTCTGATTCCCCACCCCTGTTTCCCCATATCTGATTCCCTGCCTCTGATTCCCCAACTTTGATTCCCAGCATCTGATTCCCCAGCTCTGATTCCCCGCCTCTGATTCCCCGCATCTGATTCCCTGCATCTGATTCCAAGCCTCTGATTCCCTGCCTCTGATTCCCAACCTCTGATTCGCCATCTCTGATTCACCGCCTTTGATTCGCCACCTCTGATTCCCCATATCTGATTCCTCGCCTCTGTTTCCCCGCCTCTGATTCCCCGCCTCTGATTCCCCATATCTCATTCCCCGCCTCTGATTCCCCATCTCTGATTCCCGGACTCTGATTCCCCACCTCTGATTCCCGGCCTCTTATTCCCGGCATCTGATTCCGGCCTCTGATTCCCGGCCTCTGATTCCCTGCTTCTGATTCCCCATCTCTGATTCCGCAATTCTAATTCCCTGCCTCTGATTCCCCACCTCTGATTCCCCATATCTGATTCCCCGCCTCTGTTTCCCCGCCTCTGATTCCCCGCCTCTGTTTCCCCATATCTAAGTCCCCGCCTCTGATTCCCCAACTTTGATTCCCCACCTCTGATTCCCCAGCTCTGATTCCCCACCTCTGAATCCCAGCCTCTGATTCCCAACCTCTGATTCCCCACCTCTGATTCCCCATATCTGATTCCCCGCCTCTGTTTCCCTGCCTCTGATTCCCCGCCTCTGTTTCCCCATATCTGATCCCCGCCTCTATTTGCCTGCATCTGATTCCCCGCCTCTGTTTCCCCATATCTGATTCCCCGCCTCTGAATCCCCAACTCTGATTCCCTGCCTCTGATTCCCCATATCTCATTCCCCGCCTCTGATTCCCCATCTCTGATTCCCCATCTCTGATTCACCGCCTTTGATTCGCCACCTCTGATTCCCCATATCTGATTCCTCGCCTCTGTTTCCCCGCCTCTGATTCCCCGCCTCTGATTCCCCATATCTCATTCCCCGCCTCTGATTCCCCATCTCTGATTCCCGGACTCTGATTCCCCACCTCTGATTCCCTGCCTCTTATTCCCGGCATCTGATTCCGGCCTCTGATTCCCGGCCTCTGATTCCCTGCTTCTGATTCCCCATCTCTGATTCCGCAAATCTAATTCCCTGCCTCTGATTCCCCACCTCTGATTCCCCATATCTGATTCCCCGCCTCTGTTTCCCCGCCTCTGATTCCCCGCCTCTGTTTCCCCATATCTAAGTCCCCGCCTCTGATTCCCCAACTTTGATTCCCCACCTCTGATTCCCCAGCTCTGATTCACCGCCTCTGATTCCCAGCCTCTGATTCCCAACCTCTGATTCCCCACCTCTGATTCCCCATATCTGATTCCCCGCCTGTTTCCCCGCCTCTGATTCCCCGCCTCTGTTTCCCCATATCTGATCCCCGCCTCTATTTGCCTGCATCTGATTCCCCGCCTCTGTTTCCCCATATATGATTCCCCGCCTCTGAATCCCCAACTCTGATTCCCTGCCTCTAATTTCCCAGCTCTGATTCCCCGCCTCTGATTCCCCGCGTCTGATTACCAGCCTCTGATTCCCATCCTCTGATTCCCCATCTCTGATTCACAACCTCTGATTCCCCACCTCTGATACCCCATATCTGATTCCCCGCCTCTGTTTCCCCGCCTCTGATTCCCCACCTCTGATTCCCAATATCAGAAGCCCCGCCTCTGATTCCCCAGCTCTGATTCCCCGCCTCTGATTCGCCAGCTATGATTCCCCGCCTCTGATTCCCCGTGTTTGATTCCCTGCCTCTGATTCCCGGCCTCTGATTCCCCATCTCTGATTCACCGCCTTTGATTCGCCACCTCTGATTCCCCATATCTGATTCCCTGCCTCTGTTTCCCCGCCTCTGATTCCCCGCCTCTGATTCCCCATATCTCATTCCCCGCCTCTGAATCCCCATCTCTGATTCCCGGACTCTGATTCCCCACCTCTGATTCCCTGCTTCTGATTCTGATTCCCTGCCTTTGATTCCCCATCTCTGATTCCGCATATCTGATTCCCTGCCTCTGATTCCCCATCTCTGATTCCCCATATCTGATTCCCCGCCTCTGTTTCCCCGCCTCTGATTCCCCGCCTCTGTTTCCCAATATCTAAATCCCCGCCTCTGATTCCCCAACTCTAATTCCCCACCTCTGATTCCCCAGCTCTGATTCCCCGCCTCTGATTCCCCGCATCTGATTCCCTGCATCTGATTCCAAGCCTCTTATTCCCTGCCTCTGATTCCCAACCTCTGATTCCCCACCTCTGATTCCCCATATCTGATTCCCAGCCTCTGTTTCCCCGCCTCTGATTCCCCGCCTCTGTTTCCCCATATCTTATTCCCGGCCTCTGGTTCCCCGCCTCTGATTCCCCGCCTCTGATTCCCTGCCTCTGATTCCCCATCTCCGATTCCGCACATCTGATTCCCTGCCTCTGATTCCCCGCCTCTGATTCCCCACCTCTGATTCCCTGCCTCTGATTCCCAACCTCTGATTCCCCACCTCTGATTCCCCGTGTTTGATTCCCCGCCTCTGTTTCCCCGCCTCTGATTCCCCGCCTCTGATTCCCCAACTCTAATTCCCCGCCTCTGATTCCCCATATCTGATTCCCCGCCTCTGATTCCCCACCCCTGTTTCCCCATATCTGATTCCCTGCCTCTGATTCCCCAACTTTGATTCCCAGCATCTGATTCCCCAGCTCTGATTCCCCGCCTCTGATTCCCCGCATCTGATTCCCTGCATCTGATTCCAAGCCTCTGATTCCCTGCCTCTGATTCCCAACCTCTGATTCCCCATCTCTGATTCACCGCCTTTGATTCGCCACCTCTGATTCCCCATATCTGATTCCTCGCCTCTGTTTCCCCGCCTCTGATTCCCCGCCTCTGATTCCCCATATCTCATTCCCCGCCTCTGATTCCCCATCTCTGATTCCCGGACTCTGATTCCCCACCTCTGATTCCCGGCCTCTTATTCCCGGCATCTGATTCCGGCCTCTGATTCCCGGCCTCTGATTCCCTGCTTCTGATTCCCCATCTCTGATTCCGCAAATCTAATTCCCTGCCTCTGATTCCCCACCTCTGATTCCCCATATCTGATTCCCCGCCTCTGTTTCCCCGCCTCTGATTCCCCGCCTCTGTTTCCCCATATCTAAGTCCCCGCCTCTGATTCCCCAACTTTGATTCCCCACCTCTGATTCCCCAGCTCTGATTCCCCACCTCTGAATCCCAGCCTCTGATTCCCAACCTCTGATGCCCCACCTCAGATTCCCCATATCTGATTCCCCGCCTCTGTTTCCCTGCCTCTGATTCCCCGCCTCTGTTTCCCCATATCTGATCCCCGCCTCTATTTGCCTGCATCTGATTCCCCGCCTCTGTTTCCCCATATCTGATTCCCCGCCTCTGAATCCCCAACTCTGATTCCCTGCCTCTGATTCCCCATATCTCATTCCCCGCATCTGATTCCCCATCTCTGATTCCCCATCTCTGATTCACCGCCTTTGATTCGCCACCTCTGATTCCCCATATCTGATTCCTCGCCTCTGTTTCCCCGCCTCTGATTCCCCGCCTCTGATTCCCCATATCTCATTCCCCGCCTCTGATTCCCCATCTCTGATTCCCGGACTCTGATTCCCCACCTCTGATTCCCGGCCTCTTATTCCCGGCATCTGATTCCGGCCTCTGATTCCCGGCCTCTGATTCCCTGCTTCTGATTCCCCATCTCTGATTCCGCAAATCTAATTCCCTGCCTCTGATTCCCCACCTCTGATTCCCCATATCTGATTCCCCGCCTCTGTTTCCCCGCCTCTGATTCCCCGCCTCTGTTTCCCCATATCTAAGTCCCCGCCTCTGATTCCCCAACTTTGATTCCCCACCTCTGATTCCCCAGCTCTGATTCCCCGCCTCTGAATCCCAGCCTCTGATTCCCAACCTCTGATTCCCCACCTCTGATTCCCCATATCTGATTCCCCGCCTCTGTTTCCCCGCCTCTGATTCCCCGCCTCTGTTTCCCCATATCTGATTCCCCGCCTCTGAATCCCCAACTCTGATTCCCTGCCTCTAATTTCCCAGCTCTGATTCCCCGCCTCTGATTCCCCACGTCTGATTACCGGCCTCTGTTTCCCCGCCTCTGATTCCCCATCTCTGATTCACAACCTCTGATTCCCCACCTCTGATACCCCATATCTGATTCCCCGCCTCTGTTTCCCCGCCTCTGATTCCCCACCTCTGATTCCCCATCTCTGATTCCGCAAATCTAATTCCCTGCCTCTGATTCCCCACCTCTGATTCCCCATATCTGATTCCCCGCCTCTGTTTCCCCGCCTCTGATTCCCCGCCTCTGTTTCCCCATATCTAAGTCCCCGCCTCTGATTCCCCAACTTTGATTCCCCACCTCTGATTCCCCAGCTCTGATTCCCCGCCTCTGATTCCCAGCCTCTGATTCCCAACCTCTGATTCCCCACCTCTGATTCCCCATATCTGATTCCCCGCCTCTGTTTCCCCGCCTCTGATTCCCCGCCTCTGTTTCCCCATATCTGATCCCCGCCTCTATTTGCCTGCATCTGATTCCCCGCCTCTGTTTCCCCATATCTGATTCCCCGCCTCTGAATCCCCAACTCTGATTCCCTGCCTCTAATTTCACAGCTCCGATTCCCCGCCTCTGATTCCCCGCGTCTGATTACCGGCCTCTGATTCCCCGCCTCTGATTCCCCATCTCTGATTCACAACCTCTGATTCCCCACCTCTGATACCCCATATCTGATTCCCCGCCTCTGTTTCCCCGCCTCTGATTCCCCACCTCTGATTCCCAATATCTGATTCCCCGCCTCTGATTCCCCACCTCTGATTCCCCGCCTCTGATTCGCCAGCTATGATTCCCCGCCTCTGATTCCCCGTGTTTGATTCCCTGCCTCTGATTCCCGGCCTCTGATTCCCCATCTCTGATTCACCGCCTTTGATTCGCCACCTCTGATTCCCCATATCTGATTCCCCACCTCTGTTTCCCCGCCTCTGATTCCCCGCCTCTGATTCCCCATATCTCATTCCCCGCCTCTGAATCCCCATCTCTGATTCCCGGACTCTGATTCCCCACCTCTGATTCCCTGCTTCTGATTCTGATTCCCTGCCTTTGATTCCCCATCTCTGATTCCGCACATCTGATTCCCTGCCTCTGATTCCCCATCTCTGATTCCCCATATCTGATTCCCCGCCTCTGTTTCCCCGCCTCTGATTCCCCGCCTCTGTTTCCCAAAATCTAAGTCCCCGCCTCTGATTCCCCAACTCTAATTCCCCACCTCTGATTCCCCAGCTCTGATTCCCCGCCTCTGATTCCCCGCATCTGATTCCCTGCATCTGATTCCAAGCCTCTTATTCCCTGCCTCTGATTCCCAACCTCTGATTCCCCACCTCTGATTCCCCATATCTGATTCCCAGCCTCTGTTTCCCCGCCTCTGATTCCCCGCCTCTGTTTCCCCATATCTGATTCCCGGCCTCTGGTTCCCCGCCTCTGATTCCCCGCCTCTGATTCCCTGCCTCTGATTCCCCATCTCCGATTCCGCACATCTGATTCCCTGCCTCTGATTCCCCGCCTCTGATTCCCCGCCTCTGATTCCCTGCCTCTGATTCCCAACCTCTGATTCCCCACCTCTGATTCCCCGTGTTTGATTCCCCGCCTCTGTTTCCCCGCCTCTGATTCCCCGCCTCTGATTCCCCAACTCTAATTCCCCGCCTCTGATTCCCCATATCTGATTCCCCGCCTCTGATTCCCCACCCCTGTTTCCCCATATCTGATTCCCTGCCTCTGATTCCCCAACTTTGATTCCCAGCATCTGATTCCCCAGCTCTGATTCCCCGCCTCTGATTCCCCGCATCTGATTCCCTGCATCTGATTCCAAGCCTCTGATTCCCTGCCTCTGATTCCCAACCTCTGATACCCCACCTCTGATTCCCCATATCTGATCCCCAGCCTCTGTTTCCCCGCCTCTGTTTCCCCATATCTGATTCCCGGCCTCTGATTCCCTGCCTCTGATTCCCCGCCTCTGATTCCCTGCCTCTGATTCCCCATCTCCGATTCCGCACATCTGATTCCCTGCCTCTGATTCCCCGCCTCTGATTCCCCGCCTCTGATTCCCTGCATCTGATTCCCAACCTCTGATTCCCCACCTCTGATTCCCCGTGTTTGATTCCCCGCCTCTGTTTCCCCGCCTCTGATTCCCCACCTCTGATTCCCCAACTCTAATTCCCCACCTCTGATTCCCCGCCTCTGATTCCCTGCCTCTGTTTCCCCGCCTCTGATTCCCCGCCCCTGTTTCCCCATATCTGATTCCCTGCCTCTGATTCCCCAACTTTGATTCCCAGCCTCTGATTCCCCAGCTCTGATTCCCCGCCTCTGATTCCCCGTGTTTGATTCCCTGCCTCTGATTCCCCGCCTCTGATTCCCCATCTCTGATTCACCGCCTTTGATTCGCCACCTCTGATTCCCCATATCTGATTCCCCACCTCTGTTTCCCCGCATCTGATTCCCCGCCTCTGATTCTCCATATCTCATTCCCCGCCTCTGACTCCCCATCTCTGATTCCCGGACTCTGATTCCCCACCTCTGATTCCCGGCCTCTTATTCCCAGCATCTGATTCCAGGCCTCTGATTCCCGTCCTCTGACTCCCTGCTTCTGATTCTGATTCCCTGCCTCTGATTCCCCATCTCTGATTCCGCACATCTGATTACCTGCCTCTGATTCCCCACCTCTGATTCCCCATATCTGATTCCCCGCCTCTGTTTCCACGCCTCTGATTCCCCGCCTCTGTTTCCCCATATCTAATTCCCCACCTCTGATGCCCCAACTCTGATTCCCCACCTCTGATTCCACAGCTCTGATTCCCCGCCTCTGATTCCCCACATCCGATTCCCCATATCTGATTCCCCGCCTCTGTATCCCCGCCCATGATTCCCCGCCTCTGTTTCCCCATATCTGATTCCCCGCCTCTGATTCCCAACTATGATTCCCCGCCTCTTATTCCCCAGCTCTGATTCCCCGCCTCTGTTTCCCCATATCTGATGCCCCGCCTCTATTTGCCCGCCTCTGATTCCCCGCCTCTGTTTCCCCATATCTGATTCCCCGCCTCTGATTCCCAACTATGATTCCCTGCCTCTAATTTCCCAGCTCTGATTCCCCGCCTCTGATTCCCCGTGTCTGATTTCCTGCCTCTGATTCCCCGCCTCTGATTACCCATGTCTGATTCACCGCCTCTGATTCCCCACCTCTGATTCCCCATCTCTGATTCCGCACATCCGATTCCCTGCCTCTGATTCCCCGCCTCTGATTCACTGCCTCTGCTTCCCCAGCTCTGATTCCCCGCCTGTGATTCCCCGCGTCTTATTCCCTGCTTCTGATTCTGATTCCCTGCCTCTGATTCCCCATCTCTGATACCGCACATCTGATTCCCTGCCTCTGATTCCCCACCTCTGATTCCCCATATCTGATTCCCCGCCTCTGTTTCCCCACCTCTGATTCCCCGCCTCTGTTTCCCCATATCTAAGTCCCCGCCTCTGATTCCCCAACTCTGATTCCCCACCTCTGATTCCCCAGCTCTCATTCCCCGCCTCTGATCCCCGCATCTGATTCCCTGCATCTGATTCCCAGCCTCTGATTCCCTGCCTCTGATTCCCAACCTCTGATTCCCCACCTCTGATTCCCCATATCTGATTCCCCGCCTCTGTTTCCACGCCTCTGATTCCCCGCCTCTGTTTCCCCATATCTGATTCCCCGCCTCTGAATCCCCAACTCTGATTCCCTGCCTCTGATTCCCCAGCTCTGATTCCCCGCCTTTGATTCCCCCGTCTGATTCCCAGCCTCTGAAACCCCGTGTCTGATTTCTTGCCTCTGATTCCCCGCCTCTGATTCCCCATCTCTGATTCACAGCCTCTGATTCCCCACCTCTGATTCCCCATCTCTGATTCCGCACATCTGATTCCCTGCCTCTGATTCCCCATCTCTGATTCACCGCCTTTGATTCGCCACCTCTGATTCCCCATATCTGATTCCCCGCCTCTGTTTCCCCGCCTCTGATTCCCCGCCTCTGATTCCCCATATCTCATTCCCCGCCTCTGAATCCCCATCTCTGATTCCCGGACTCTGATTCCCCACCTCTTATTCCCGGCCTCTTATTCCCGGCATCTGATTCCGGCCTCTGATTCCCGGCCTCTGATTCCCTGCTTCTGATTCTGATTCCCTGCCTTTGATTCCCCATCTCTGATTCCGCACATCTGATTCCCTGCCTCTGATTCCCCATCTCTGATTCCCCATATCTGATTCCCCTTCTCTGTTTCACCGCCTCTGATTCCCCGCCTCTGTTTCCCAATATCTAAGTCCCCGCCTCTGATTCCCCAACTCCGATTCCCCACCTCTGATTCCCCAGCACTGATTCCCCGCCTGTGATTCCCCGCATCTGATTCCCTGCATCTGATTCCAAGCCTCTGATTCCCTGCCTCTGATTCCCAACCTCTGATTCCCCACCTCTGATTCCCCATATCTGATTCCCAGCCTCTGTTTCCCCGCCTCTGATTCCCTGCCTCTGTTTCCCCATATCTGATTCCCGGCCTCTGATTCCCCGCCTCTGATTCCCCGCCTCTGATTCCCTGCCTCTGATTCCCCATCTCCGATTCCGCACATCTGATTCCCTGCCTCTGATTCCCCGCCTCTGATTCCCCGCCTCTGATTCCCTGCCTCTGATTCCCAACCTCTGATTCCCCACCTCTGATTCCCCGTGTTTGATTCCCCGCCTCTGTTTCCCCGCCTCTGATTCCCCGCCTCTGATTCCCCAACTCTAATTCCCCGCCTCTGATTCCCCATATCTGATTCCCCGCCTCTGTTTCCCCGCCTCTGATTCCCCGCCCCTGTTTCCCCATATCTGATTCCCTGCCTCTGATTCCCCAACTTTGATTCCCAGCCTCTGATTCCCCAGCTCTGATACCAGGCCTCTGATTCCCCGTGTTTGATTCCCAGCCTCTGATTCCCCGCCTCTGATTCCCCATCTCTGATTCACCGCCTTTGATTCGCCTCCTCTGATTCCCCATATCTGATTCCCCACCTCTGTTTCCCCGCCTCTGATTCCCCGCCTCTGATTCTCCATATCTCATTCCCCGCCTCTGAATCCCCATCACTGATTCCCAGACTCTGATTCCGCACCTCTGATTCCCGGCCTCTTATTCCCAGCATCTGATTCCAGGCCTCTGATTCCCGGCCTCTGACTCCCCGCTTCTGATTCTGATTCCCTGCCTCTGATTCCCCATCTCTGATTCCGCACATCTGATTACCTGCCTCTGATTCCCCACCTCTGATTCCCCATATCTGATTCCTCGCCTCTGTTTCCCCGCCTCTGATTCCCCGCCTCTGATTCCCCAGCTCTGATTCCCCGCCTCTGATTTTCCGTGTTTGATTCCCTGCCTCTGATTCCCGGCCTCTGATTCCCCATCTCTGATTCACCGCCTTTGATTCGCCACCTCTGATTCCCCATATCTGATTCCCCGCCTCTGTTTCCCCGCCTCTGATTCCCCGCCTCTGATTCCCCATATCTCATTCCCCGCCTCTGAATCCCCATCTCTGATTCCCGGACTCTGATTCCCCACCTCTGATTCCCGGCCTCTTATTCCCGGCATCTGATTCCGGCCTCTGATTCCCGGCCTCTGATTCCCTGCTTCTGATTCCCCATCTCTGATTCCGCAAATCTAATTCCCTGCCTCTGATTCCCCACCTCTGAATCCCCATATATGATTCCCCGCCTCTGTTTCCCGGCCTCTGATTCCCCGCTTCTGATTCTGATTCCCTGCCTCTGATTCCCCATCTCTGATTCCGCACATCTGATTCCCTGCCTCTGATTCCCAACCTCTGATTCCCCATCTCTGATACATCGCCTTTGATTCGCCACCTCTGATTCCCCATATCTGATTCCTCGCCTCTGTTTCCCTGCCTCTGATTCCCCGCCTCTGATTCCCCATATCTCATTCCCCGCCTCTGATTCCCCATCTCTGATTCCCGGACTCTGATTCCCCACCTCTGATTCCCGGCCTCTTATTCCCGGCATCTGATTCCGGCCTCTGATTCCCGGCCTCTGATTCCCTGCTTCTGATTCCCCATCTCTGATTCCGCAAATCTAATTCCCTGCCTTTGATTCCCCACCTCTGATTCCCCATATCTGATTCCCCGCCTCTGTTTCCCTGCCTCTGATTCCCCGCTTCTGATTCTGATTCCCTGCCTCTGATTCCCCATCTCTGATTCCGCACATCTGATTCCCTGCCTCTGATTCCCCAACTCTGATTCCCCATATCTGATTTCCCGCCTCTGTTTCCCGGCCTCTGATTCCCCGCCTCTGTTTCCCCATATCTAATTCCCAACCTCTGATGCCCCAACTCTGATTCCCCATCTCTGATTCACCGCCTTTGATTCGCCACCTCTGATTCCCCATATCTGATTCCCCTCCTCTGTTTCCCCGCCTCTGATTCCCCGCCTCTGATTCCCCAGCTCTGATTCCCCGCCTCTGATTCCCCAGCTCTGATTCCCCGCCTCTGATTCCCCGTGTTTGATTCCCTGCCTCTGATTCCCCGCCTCTGATTCCCCATCTCTGATTCACCGCCTTTGATTCGCCACCTCTGATTCCCCATATCTGATTCCTCGCCTCTGTTTCCCCGCCTCTGATTCCCCGCCTCTGATTCCCCAGCTCTGATTCCCCGCCTCTGATTTTCCGTGTTTGATTCCCTGCCTCTGATTCCCGGCCTCTGATTCCCCATCTCTGATTCACCGCCTTTGATTCGCCACCTCTGATTCCCCATATCTGATTCCCCGCCTCTGTTTCCCCGCCTCTGATTCCCCGCCTCTGATTCCCCAGCTCTGATTCCCCGCCTCTGATTCCCCGTGTTTGATTCCCTGCCTCTGATTCCCCGCCTCTGATTCCCCATCTCTGATTCACCGCCTTTGATTCGCCACCTCTGATTCCCCATATCTGATTCCTCGCCTCTGTTTCCCCGCCTCTGATTACCCGCCTCTGATTCCCCAGCTCTGATTCCCCGCCTCTGATTTTCCGTGTTTGATTCACTGCCTCTGATTCCCGGCCTCTGATTCCCCATCTCTGATTCACCGCCTTTGATTCGCCACCTCTGATTCCCCATATCTGATTCCTCGCCTCTGTTTCCCCGCCTCTGATTCCCCGCCTTTAATTCCCCAGCTCTGATTCCCCGCCTCTGATTTTCCGTGTTTGATTCCCTGCCTCTGATTCCCGGCCTCTGATTCCCCATATCTGATTCCCCGCCTCTGAATCCCCAACTCTGATTCCCTGCCTCTGATTCCCCAGCTCTGATTCCCCGTCTTTGATTCCCCCGTCTGATTCCCAGCCTCTGAAACCCCGTGTCTGATTTCTTGCCTCTGATTCCCCGCCTCTGATTCCCCATCTCTGATTCACAGCCTCTGATTCCCCACCTCTGATTCCCAATCTCTGATTCCGCACATCTGATTCCCTGCCTCTGATTCCCCGACTCTGATCCCCACCTCTGATTCCCCAGCTCTGATTCCCCGCCTCTGATTCCCCAACTCTGATGCCCCGCCTCTGATTCCGCAGCTCTGATTCCCCGCCTCTGATTCCCCGTGTTTGATTCCCTGCCTCTGATTCCCCGCCTCTGATTCCCCATCTCTGATTCACCGCCTTTGATTCGCCACCTCTGATTCCCCATATCTGATTCCTCGCCTCTGTTTCCCCGCCTCTGATTCCCCGCCTCTGATTCCCCAGCTCTGATTCCCCGCCACTGATTTTCCGTGTTTGATTCCCTGCCTCTGATTCCCCAGCTCTGATTCCCCGCCTTTGATTCCCCCGTCTGATTCCCAGCCTCTGAAACCCCGTGTCTGATTTCTTGCCTCTGATTCCCCGCCTCTGATTCCCCATCTCTGATTCACAGCCTCTGATTCCCCGCCTCTGTTTCCCCATATCTGATTCCCCGCCTCTGAATCCCCAACTCTGATTCCCTGCCTCTGATTCCCCATATCTCATTCCCCGCCTCTGATTCCCCATCTCTGATTCCCCATCTCTGATTCACCGCCTTTGATTCGCCACCTCTGATTCCCCATATCTGATTCCTCGCCTCTGTTTCCCCGCCTCTGATTCCCCGCCTCTGATTCCCCATATCTCATTCCCCGCCTCTGATTCCCCATCTCTGATTCCCGGACTCTGATTCCCCACCTCTGATTCCCGGCCTCTTATTCCCGGCATCTGATTCCGACCTCTGATTCCCGGCCTCTGATTCCCTGCTTCTGATTCCCCATCTCTGATTCCGCAAATCTAATTCCCTGCCTCTGATTCCCCACCTCTGATTCCCCATATCTGATTCCCCGCCTCTGTTTCCCCGCCTCTGATTCACCGCCTCTGTTTCCCCATATCTAAGTCCCCGCCTCTGATTCCCCAACTTTGATTCCCCACCTCTGATTCCCCAGCTCTGATTCCCCGCCTCTGAATCCCAGCCTCTGATTCCCAACCTCTGATTCCCCACCTCTGATTCCCCATATCTGATTCCCCGCCTCTGTTTCCCCGCCTCTGATTCCCCGCCTCTGTTTCCCCATATCTGATCCCCGCCTCTATTTGCCTGCATCTGATTCCCCGCCTCTGTTTCCCCATATCTGATTCCCCGCCTCTGAATCCCCAACTCTGATTCCCTGCCTCTAATTTCCCAGCTCTGATTCCCCGCCTCTGATTCCCCGCGTCTGATTACCGGCCTCTGTTTCCCCGCCTCTGATTCCCCATCTCTGATTCACAACCTCTGATTCCCCACCTCTGATACCCCATATCTGATTCCCCGCCTCTGTTTCCCCGCCTCTGATTCCCCACCTCTGATTCCCCATCTCTGATTCCGCAAATCTAATTCCCTGCCTCTGATTCCCCACCTCTGATTCCCCATATCTGATTCCCCGCCTCTGTTTCCCCGCCTCTGATTCCCTGCCTCTGTTTCCCCATATCTAAGTCCCCGCCTCTGATTCCCCAACTTTGATTCCCCACCTCTGATTCCCCAGCTCTGATTCCCCGCCTCTGATTCCCAGCCTCTGATTCCCAACCTCTGATTCCCCACCTCTGATTCCCCATATCTGATTCCCCGCCTCTGTTTCCCCGCCTCTGATTCCCCGCCTCTGTTTCCCCATATCTGATCCCCGCCTCTATTTGCCTGCATCTAATTCCCCGCCTCTGTTTCCCCATATCTGATTCCCCGCCTCTGAATCCCCAACTCTGATACCCTGCCTCTAATTTCCCAGCTCTGATTCCCCGCCTCTGATTCCCCGCGTCTGATTACCGGCCTCTGATTCCCCGCCTCTGATTCCCCATCTCTGATTCACAACCTCTGATTCCCCACCTCTGATACCCCATATCTGATTCCCCGCCTCTGTTTCCCCGCCTCTGATTCCCCACCTCTGATTCCCAATATCTGATTCCCCGCCTCTGATTCCCCACCTCTGATTCCCCGCCTCTGATTCGCGAGCTATGATTCCCCGCCTCTGATTCCCCGTGTTTGATTCCCTGCCTCTGATTCCCGGCCTCTGATTCCCCATCTCTGATTCACCGCCTTTGATTCGTCACCTCTGATTCCCCATATCTGATTCCCCACCTCTGTTTCCCCGCCTCTGATTCCCCGCCTCTGATTCCCCATATCTCATTCCCCGCCTCTGAATCCCCATCTCTGATTCCCGGACTCTGATTCCCCACCTCTGATTCCCAGCTTCTGATTCTGATTCCCTGCCTTTGATTCCCCATCTCTGATTCCGCACATCTGATTCCCTGCCTCTGATTCCCCATCTCTGATTCCCCATATCTGATTCCCCGCCTCTGTTTCCCCGCCTCTGATTCCCCGCCTCTGTTTCCCAATATCTAAGTCCCCGCCTCTGATTCCCCAACTCTAATTCCCCACCTCTGATTCCCCAGCTCTGATTCCCCGCCTCTGATTCCCCGCATCTGATTCCCTGCATCTGATTCCAAGCCTCTTATTCCCTGCCTCTGATTCCCAAACTCTGATTCCCCACCTCTGATTCCCCATATCTGATTCCCAGCCTCTGTTTCCCCGCCTCTGATTCCCCGCCTCTGTTTCCCCATATCTGATTCCCGGCCTCTGGTTCCCCGCCTCTGATTCCCCGCCTCTGATTCCCTGCCTCTGATTCCCCATCTCCGATTCCGCACATCTGATTCCCTGCCTCTGATTCCCCGCCTCTGATTCCCCGCCTCTGATTCCCTGCCTCTGATTCCCAACCTCTGATTCCCCACCTCTGATTCCCCGTGTTTGATTCCCCGCCTCTGTTTCCCCGCCTCTGATTCCCCGCCTCTGATTCCCCAACTCTAATTCCCCGCCTCTGATTCCCCATATCTGATTCCCCGCCTCTGATTCCCCACCCCTGTTTCCCCATATCTGATTCCCTGCCTCTGATTCCCCAACTTTGATTCCCAGCATCTGATTCCCCAGCTCTGATTCCCCGCCTCTGATTCCCCGCATCTGATTCCCTGCATCTGATTCCAAGCCTCTGATTCCCTGCCTCTGATTCCCAACCTCTGATACCCCACCTCTGATTCCCCATATCTGATCCCCAGCCTCTGTTTCCCCGCCTCTGTTTCCCCATATCTGATTCCCGGCCTCTGATTCCCTGCCTCTGATTCCCTGCCTCTGATTCCCTGCCTCTGATTCCCCATCTCCGATCCGCACATCTGATTCCCTGCCTCTGATTCCCCGCCTCTGATTCCCCGCCTCTGATTCCCTGCATCTGATTCCCAACCTCTGATTCCCCACCTCTGATTCCCCGTGTTTGATTCCCCGCCTCTGTTTCCCCGCCTCTGATTCCCCGCCTCTGATTCCCCAACTCTAATTCCCCACCTCTGATTCCCCATATCTGATTCCCTGCCTCTGTTTCCCCGCCTCTGATTCCCCGCCCCTGTTTCCCCATATCTGATTCCCTGCCTCTGATTCCCCAACTTTGATTCCCAGCCTCTGATTCCCCAGCTCTGATTCCCCGCCTCTGATTCCCCGTGTTTGATTCCCTGCCTCTGATTCCCCGCCTCTGATTCCCCATCTCTGATTCACCGCCTTTGATTCGCCACCTCTGATTCCCCATATCTGATTCCCCACCTCTGTTTCCTCGCATCTGATTCCCCGCCTCTGATTCTCCATATCTCATTCCCCGCCTCTGACTCCCCATCTCTGATTCCCGGACTCTGATTCCCCACCTCTGATTCCTGGCCTCTTATTTCCAGCATCTGATTCCAGGCCTCTGATTCCCGTCCTCTGACTCCCCGCTTCTGATTCTGATTCCCTGCCTCTGATTCCCCATCTCTGATTCCCGGACTCTGATTCCCCACCTCTGATTCCCGGCCTCTTATTCCCGGCATCTGATTCCGGCCTCTGATTCCCGGCCTCTGATTCCCTGCTTCTGATTCCCCATCTCTGATTCCGCAAATCTAATTCCCTGCCTCTGATTCCCCACCTCTGATTCCCCATATCTGATTCCCCACCTCTGTTTCCCCGCCTCTGATTCCCCGCCTCTGTTTCCCCATATCTAAGTCCCCGCCTCTGATTCCCCAACTTTGATTCCCCACCTCTGATTCCCCAGCTCTGATTCCCCGCCTCTGAATCCCAGCCTCTGATTCCCAACCTCTGATTCCCCACCTCTGATTCCCCATATCTGATTCCCCGCCTCTGTTTCCCCGCCTCTGATTCCCCGCCTCTATTTCCCCATATCTGATCCCCGCCTCTATTTGCCTGCATCTGATTCCCCGCCTCTGTTTCCCCATATCTGATTCCCCGCCTCTGAATCCCCAACTCTGATTCCCTGCCTCTAATTTCCCAGCTCTGATTCCCCGCCTCTGATTCCACGCGTCTGATTACCGGCCTCTGTTTCCCCGCCTCTGATTCCCAATCTCTGATTCACAACCTCTGATTCCCCACCTCTGATACCCCATATCTGATTCCCCGCCTCTGTTTCCCCGCCTCTGATTCCCCACCTCTGATTCCCCATCTCTGATTCCGCAAATCTAATTCCCTGCCTCTGATTCCCCACCTCTGATTCCCCATATCTGATTCCCCGCCTCTGTTTCCCCGCCTCTGATTCCCCGCCTCTGTTTCCCCATATCTAAGTCCCCGCCTCTGATTCCCCAACTTTGATTACCCACCTCTGATTCCCCAGCTCTGATTCCCCGCCTCTGATTCCCAGCCTCTGATTCCCAACCTCTGATTCCCCACCTCTGATTCCCCATATCTGATTTCCCGCCTCTGTTTCCCCGCCTCTGATTCCCCGCCACTGTTTCCCCATATCTGATCCCCGCCTCTATTTGCCTGCATCTGATTCCCCGCCTCTGTTTCCCCATATCTGATTCCCCGCCTCTGAAACCCCAACTCTGATTCCCTGCCTCTAATTTCCCAGCTCTGATTCCCCGCCTCTGATTCCCCGCGTCTGATTACCGGCCTCTGATTCCCCGCCTCTGATTCCCCATCTCTGATTCACAACCTCTGATTCCCCACCTCTGATACCCCATATCTAATTCCCCGCCTCTGTTTCCCCGCCTCTGATTCCCCACCTCTGATTCACAATATCTGATTCCCGGCCTCTGATTCCCCACATCTGATTCCCCGCCTCTGATTCGCCAGCTATGATTCCCCGCCTCTGATTCCCCGTGTTTGATTCCCTGCCTCTGATTCCCGGCCTCTGATTCCCCATCTCTGATTCACCGCCTTTGATTCGCCACCTCTGATTCCCGATATCTGATTCCCCACCTCTGTTTCCCCGCCTCTGATTCCCCGCCTCTGATTCCCCATATCTCATTCCCCGCCTCTGAATCCCCATCTCTGATTCCCGGACTCTGATTCCCCACCTCTGATTCCCTGCTTCTGATTCTGATTCCCTGCCTTTGATTCCCCATCTCTGATTCCGCACATCTGATTCCCTGCCTCTGATTCCCCATCTCTGATTCCCCATATCTGATTCCCCACCTCTGTTTCCCCGCCTCTGATTCCCCGCCTCTGTTTCCCAATATCTAAGTCCCCGCCTCTGATTCCCCAACTCTAATTCCCCACCTCTGATTCCCCAGCTCTGATTCCCCGCCTCTGATTCCCCGCATCTGATTCCCTGCATCTGATTCCAAGCCTCTTATTCCCTGCCTCTGATTCCCAACCTCTGATTCCCCACCTCTGATTCCCCATATCTGATTCCCAGCCTCTGTTTCCCCGCCTCTGATTCCCCGCCTCTGTTTCCCCATATCTGATTCCCGGCCTCTGGTTCCCCGCCTCTGATTCCCCGCCTCTGATTCCCTGCCTCTGATTCCCCGCCTCTGATTCCCCGCCTCTGATTCCCTGCCTCTGATTCCCAACCTCTGATTCCCCACCTCTGATTCCCCGTGTTTGATTCCCCGACTCTGTTTCCCCGCCTCTGATTCCCCGCCTCTGATTCCCCAACTCTAATTCCCCGCCTCTGATTCCCCATATCTGATTCCCCGCCTCTGATTCCCCACCCCTGTTTCCCCATATCTGATTCCCTGCCTCTGATTCCCCAACTTTGATTCCCAGCATCTGATTCCCCAGCTCTGATTCCCCGCCTCTGATTCCCCGCATCTGATTCCCTGCATCTGATTCCAAGCCTCTGATTCCCTGCCTCTGATTCCCAACCTCTGATACCCCACCTCTGATTCCCCATATCTGATCCCCAGCCTCTGTTTCCCCGCCTCTGTTTCCCCATATCTGATTCCCGGCCTCTGATTCCCTGCCTCTGATTCCCCGCCTCTGATTCCCTGCCTCTGATTCCCCATCTCCGATTCCGCACATCTGATTCCCTGCCTCTGATTCCCCGCCTCTGATTCCCCGCCTCTGATTCCCTGCATCTGATTCCCAACCTCTGATTCCCCACCTCTGATTCCCCGTGTTTGATTCCCCGCCTCTGTTTCCCCGCCTCTGATTCCCCGCCTCTGATTCCCCAACTCTAATTCCCCACCTCTGATTCCCCATATCTGATTCCCTGCCTCTGTTTCCCCGCCTCTGATTCCCCGCCCCTGTTTCCCCATATCTGATTCCCTGCCTCTGATTCCCCAACTTTGATTCCCAGCCTCTGATTCCCCAGCTCTGATTCCCCGCCTCTGATTCCCCGTGTTTGATTCCCTGCCTCTGATTCCCCGCCTCTGATTCCCCATCTCTGATTCACCGCCTTTGATTCGCCACCTCTGATTCCCCATATCTGATTCCCCACCTCTGTTTCCCCGCATCTGATTCCCCGCCTCTGATTCTCCATATCTCATTCCCCGCCTCTGACTCCCCATCTCTGATTCCCGGACTCTGATT
Source organism: Narcine bancroftii (assembly GCF_036971445.1). Lineage (NCBI taxonomy): Eukaryota > Metazoa > Chordata > Chondrichthyes > Torpediniformes > Narcinidae > Narcine > Narcine bancroftii. The sequence goes on from NC_091475.1 coordinate 130,384,057, forward strand.
CCCCACCTCTGATTCCCGGCCTCTTATTCCCAGCATCTGATTCCAGGCCTCTGATTCCCGTCCTCTGACTCCCCGCTTCTGATTCTGATTCCCTGCCTCTGATTCCCCATCTCTGATTCCGCACATCTGATTACCTGCCTCTGATTCCGCACCTCTGATTCCCCATATCTGATTCCCCGCCTCTGTTTCCCCACCTCTGATTCTCCGCCTCTGTTTCCCCATATCTAATTCCCCACCTCTGATGCCCCAACTCTGATTCCCCGCCTCTGATTCCACAGCTCTGATTCCCCGCCTCTGATTCCCCACATCCGATTCCCCATATCTGATTCCCCGCCTCTGTTTCCCCGCCCCTGATTCCCCGCCTCTGTTTCCCCATATCTGATTCCCCGCCTCTGATTCCCAACTATGATTCCCCGCCTCTTATTCCCCAGCTCTGATTCCCCGCCTCTGTTTCCCCATATCTGATGCCCCGCCTCTATTTGCCCGCCTCTGATTCCCCGCCTCTGTTTCCCCATATCTGATTCCCCGCCTCTGATTCCCAACTATGATTCCCTGCCTCTAATTTCCCAGCTCTGATTCCCCGCCTCTGATTCCCCGTGTCTGATTTCCTGCCTCTGATTCCCCGCCTCTGATTACCCATGTCTGATTCACCACCTCTGATTCCCCACCTCTGATTCCCCATCTCTGATTCCGCACATCCGATTCCCTGCCTCTGATTCCCCGCCTCTGATTCACTGCCTCTGCTTCCCCAGCTCTGATTCCCCGCCTGTGATTCCCCGCGTCTTATTCCCTGCTTCTGATTCTGATTCCCTGCCTCTGATTCCCCATCTCTGATTCCGCACATCTGATTCCCTGCCTCTGATTCCCCACCTCTGATTCCCCATATCTGATTCCCCGCCTCTGTTTCCCCACCTCTGATTCCCCGCCTCTGTTTCCCCATATCTAAGTCCCCGCCTCTGATTCCCCAACTCTGATTCCCCAGCTCTCATTCCCCGCCTCTGATCCCCGCATCTGATTCCCTGCATCTGATTCCCTGCCTCTGATTCCCTGCCTCTGATTCCCCGCCTCTGATTCCCTGCATCTGATTCCCAACCTCTGATTCCCCACCTCTGATTCCCCGTGTTTGATTCCCCGCCTCTGTTTCCCCGCCTCTGATTCCCCGCCTCTGATTCCCCAACTCTAATTCCCCACCTCTGATTCCCCATATCTGATTCCCTGCCTCTGTTTCCCCGCCTCTGATTCCCCGCCCCTGTTTCCCCATATCTGATTCCCTGCCTCTGATTCCCCAACTTTGATTCCCAGCCTCTGATTCCCCAGCTCTGATTCCCCGCCTCTGATTCCCCGTGTTTGATTCCCTGCCTCTGATTCCCCGCCTCTGATTCCCCATCTCTGATTCACCGCCTTTGATTCGCCACCTCTGATTCCCCATATCTGATTCCCCACCTCTGTTTCCTCGCATCTGATTCCCCGCCTCTGATTCTCCATATCTCATTCCCCGCCTCTGACTCCCCATCTCTGATTCCCGGACTCTGATTCCCCACCTCTGATTCCTGGCCTCTTATTTCCAGCATCTGATTCCAGGCCTCTGATTCCCGTCCTCTGACTCCCCGCTTCTGATTCTGATTCCCTGCCTCTGATTCCCCATCTCTGATTCCCGGACTCTGATTCCCCACCTCTGATTCCCGGCCTCTTATTCCCGGCATCTGATTCCGGCCTCTGATTCCCGGCCTCTGATTCCCTGCTTCTGATTCCCCATCTCTGATTCCGCAAATCTAATTCCCTGCCTCTGATTCCCCACCTCTGATTCCCCATATCTGATTCCCCACCTCTGTTTCCCCGCCTCTGATTCCCCGCCTCTGTTTCCCCATATCTAAGTCCCCGCCTCTGATTCCCCAACTTTGATTCCCCACCTCTGATTCCCCAGCTCTGATTCCCCGCCTCTGAATCCCAGCCTCTGATTCCCAACCTCTGATTCCCCACCTCTGATTCCCCATATCTGATTCCCCGCCTCTGTTTCCCCGCCTCTGATTCCCCGCCTCTATTTCCCCATATCTGATCCCCGCCTCTATTTGCCTGCATCTGATTCCCCGCCTCTGTTTCCCCATATCTGATTCCCCGCCTCTGAATCCCCAACTCTGATTCCCTGCCTCTAATTTCCCAGCTCTGATTCCCCGCCTCTGATTCCACGCGTCTGATTACCGGCCTCTGTTTCCCCGCCTCTGATTCCCAATCTCTGATTCACAACCTGTGATTCCCCACCTCTGATACCCCATATCTGATTCCCCGCCTCTGTTTCCCCGCCTCTGATTCCCCACCTCTGATTCCCCATCTCTGATTCCGCAAATCTAATTCCCTGCCTCTGATTCCCCACCTCTGATTCCCCATATCTGATTCCCCGCCTCTGTTTCCCCGCCTCTGATTCCCCGCCTCTGTTTCCCCATATCTAAGTCCCCGCCTCTGATTCCCCAACTTTGATTACCCACCTCTGATTCCCCAGCTCTGATTCCCCGCCTCTGATTCCCAGCCTCTGATTCCCAACCTCTGATTCCCCACCTCTGATTCCCCATATCTGATTTCCCGCCTCTGTTTCCCCGCCTCTGATTCCCCGCCACTGTTTCCCCATATCTGATCCCCGCCTCTATTTGCCTGCATCTGATTCCCCGCCTCTGTTTCCCCATATCTGATTCCCCGCCTCTGAAACCCCAACTCTGATTCCCTGCCTCTAATTTCCCAGCTCTGATTCCCCGCCTCTGATTCCCCGCGTCTGATTACCGGCCTCTGATTCCCCGCCTCTGATTCCCCATCTCTGATTCACAACCTCTGATTCCCCACCTCTGATACCCCATATCTAATTCCCCGCCTCTGTTTCCCCGCCTCTGATTCCCCACCTCTGATTCACAATATCTGATTCCCGGCCTCTGATTCCCCACATCTGATTCCCCGCCTCTGATTCGCCAGCTATGATTCCCCGCCTCTGATTCCCCGTGTTTGATTCCCTGCCTCTGATTCCCGGCCTCTGATTCCCCATCTCTGATTCACCGCCTTTGATTCGCCACCTCTGATTCCCGATATCTGATTCCCCACCTCTGTTTCCCCGCCTCTGATTCCCCGCCTCTGATTCCCCATATCTCATTCCCCGCCTCTGAATCCCCATCTCTGATTCCCGGACTCTGATTCCCCACCTCTGATTCCCTGCTTCTGATTCTGATTCCCTGCCTTTGATTCCCCATCTCTGATTCCGCACATCTGATTCCCTGCCTCTGATTCCCCATCTCTGATTCCCCATATCTGATTCCCCACCTCTGTTTCCCCGCCTCTGATTCCCCGCCTCTGTTTCCCAATATCTAAGTCCCCGCCTCTGATTCCCCAACTCTAATTCCCCACCTCTGATTCCCCAGCTCTGATTCCCCGCCTCTGATTCCCCGCATCTGATTCCCTGCATCTGATTCCAAGCCTCTTATTCCCTGCCTCTGATTCCCAACCTCTGATTCCCCACCTCTGATTCCCCATATCTGATTCCCAGCCTCTGTTTCCCCGCCTCTGATTCCCCGCCTCTGTTTCCCCATATCTGATTCCCGGCCTCTGGTTCCCCGCCTCTGATTCCCCGCCTCTGATTCCCTGCCTCTGATTCCCCGCCTCTGATTCCCCGCCTCTGATTCCCTGCCTCTGATTCCCAACCTCTGATTCCCCACCTCTGATTCCCCGTGTTTGATTCCCCGACTCTGTTTCCCCGCCTCTGATTCCCCGCCTCTGATTCCCCAACTCTAATTCCCCGCCTCTGATTCCCCATATCTGATTCCCCGCCTCTGATTCCCCACCCCTGTTTCCCCATATCTGATTCCCTGCCTCTGATTCCCCAACTTTGATTCCCAGCATCTGATTCCCCAGCTCTGATTCCCCGCCTCTGATTCCCCGCATCTGATTCCCTGCATCTGATTCCAAGCCTCTGATTCCCTGCCTCTGATTCCCAACCTCTGATACCCCACCTCTGATTCCCCATATCTGATCCCCAGCCTCTGTTTCCCCGCCTCTGTTTCCCCATATCTGATTCCCGGCCTCTGATTCCCTGCCTCTGATTCCCCGCCTCTGATTCCCTGCCTCTGATTCCCCATCTCCGATTCCGCACATCTGATTCCCTGCCTCTGATTCCCCGCCTCTGATTCCCCGCCTCTGATTCCCTGCATCTGATTCCCAACCTCTGATTCCCCACCTCTGATTCCCCGTGTTTGATTCCCCGCCTCTGTTTCCCCGCCTCTGATTCCCCGCCTCTGATTCCCCAACTCTAATTCCCCACCTCTGATTCCCCATATCTGATTCCCTGCCTCTGTTTCCCCGCCTCTGATTCCCCGCCCCTGTTTCCCCATATCTGATTCCCTGCCTCTGATTCCCCAACTTTGATTCCCCACCTCTGATTCCCCATATCTGATTCCCAGCCTCTGTTTCCCCGCCTCTGATTCCCTGCCTCTGTTTCCCCATATCTGATTCCCGGCCTCTGATTCCCCGCCTCTGATTCCCCGCCTCTGATTCCCTGCCTCTGATTACCCATCTCCGATTCTGCACATCTGATTCCCTGCCTCTGATTCCCCGCCTCTGATTCCCCGCCTCCGATTCCCTGCCTCTGATTCCCAACCTCTGATTCCCCACCTCTGATTCCCCGTGTTTGATTCCCCGCCTCTGTTTCCCCGCCTCTGATTCCCCGCCTCTGATTCCCCAACTCTAATTCCCCGCCTCTGATTCCCCATCTCTGATTCACCGCCTTTGATTCTCCACCTCTGATTTCCAATATCTGATTCCTCGCCTCTGTTTCCCCGCCTCTGATTCCCCGCCTCTGATTCCCCAGCTCTGATTCCCCGCCTCTGATTTTCCGTGTTTGATTCCCTGCCTCTGATTCCCGGCCTCTGATTCCCCATCTCTGATTCACCCCCTTTGATTCGCCACCTCTGATTCCCCATATCTGATTCCCCGCCTCTGTTTCCCCGCCTCTGATTCCCCGCCTCTGATTCCCCAGCTCTGATTCCCCGCCTCTGATTCCCCGTGTTTGATTCCCTGCCTCTGATTCCCCGCCTCTGATTCCCCATCTCTGATTCACCGCCTTTGATTCGCCACCTCTGATTCCCCATATCTGATTCCTCGCCTCTGTTTCCCCGCCTCTGATTCCCCGCCTCTGATTCCCCAGCTCTGATTCCCCGCCTCTGATTTTCCGTGTTTGATTCCCTGCCTCTGATTCCCGGCCTCTGATTCCCCATATCTGATTCCCCGCCTCTGAATCCCCAACTCTGATTCCCTGCCTCTGATTCCCCAGCTCTGATTCCCCGCCTTTGATTCCCCCGTCTGATTCCCAGCCTCTGAAACCCCGTGTCTGATTTCTTGCCTCTGATTCCCCGCCTCTGATTCCCCATCTCTGATTCACAGCCTCTGATTCCCCACCTCTGATTCCCAATCTCTGATTCCGCACATCTGATTCCCTGCCTCTGATTCCCCGACTCTGATCCCCACCTCTGATTCCCCAGCTCTGATTCCCCGCCTCTGATTCCCCAACCCTGATTCCCCGCCTCTGATTCCCCAGCTCTGATTCCCCGCCTCTGATTCCCCGTGTTTGATTCCCTGCCTCTGATAACCCGCCTCTGATTCCCCATCTCTGATTCACCGCCTTTGATTCGCCACCTCTGATTCCCCATATCTGATTCCTCGCCTCTGTTTCCCCGCCTCTGATTCCCCGCCTCTGATTCCCCAGCTCTGATTCCCCGCCACTGATTTTCCGTGTTTGATTCCCTGCCTCTGATTCCCCAGCTCTGATTCCCCGCCTTTGATTCCCCCGTCTGATTCCCAGCCTCTGAAACCCCGTGTCTGATTGCTTGCCTCTGATTCCCCGCCTCTGATTCCCCATCTCTGATTCACAGCCTCTGATTCCCCACCTCTGATTCCCCATCTCTGATTCCGCACATCTGATTCCCTGCCTCTGATTCCCCGACTCTGATCCCCACCTCTGATTCCCCAGCTCTGATTCCCCGCCTCTGATTCCCCAACTCTGATTCCCCGCCTCTGATTCCCCAGCTCTGATTCCCCGCCTCTGATTCCCCGTGTTTGATTCCCTGCCTCTGATTCCCCGCCTCTGATTCCCCATCTCTGATTCACCGCCTTTGATTCGCCACCTCTGATTCCCCATATCTGATTCCTCGCCTCTGTTTCCCCGCCTCTGATTCCCCGCCTCTGATTCCCCAGCTCTGATTCCCCGCCTCTGATTTTTTGTGTTTGATTCCCTGCCTCTGATTCCCGGCCTCTGATTCCCCATCTCTGATTCACCGCCTTTGATTCGCCACCTCTGATTCCCCATATCTGATTCCCCGCCTCTGTTTCCCCGCCTCTGATTCCCCGCCTCTGAGTCCCCAGCTCTGATTCCCCGCCTCTGATTCCCCAGCTCTGATTCCCCGCCTCTGATTCCCCGTGTTTGATTCCCTGCCTCTGATTCCCCGCCTCTGATTCCCCATCTCTGATTCACCGCCTTTGATTCTCCACCTCTGATTCCCCATATCTGATTCCTCGCCTCTGTTTCCCCGCCTCTGATTCCCCGCCTCTGATTCCCCAGCTCTGATTCCCCGCCTCTGATTTTCCGTGTTTGATTCCCTGCCTCTGATTCCCGGCCTCTGATTCCCCATCTCTGATTCAACCCTTTGATTCGCCACCTCTGATTCCCCATATCTGATTCCCCGCCTCTGTTTCCCCGCCTCTGATTCCCCGCCTCTGATTCCCCAGCTCTGATTCCCCGCCTCTGATTCCCCGTGTTTGATTCCCTGCCTCTGATTCCCCGCCTCTGATTCCCCATCTCTGATTCACCGCCTTTGATTCGCCACCTCTGATTCCCCATATCTGATTCCTCGCCTCTGTTTCCCCGCCTCTGATTCCCCGCCTCTGATTCCCCAGCTCTGATTCCCCGCCTCTGATTTTCCGTGTTTGATTCCCTGCCTCTGATTCCCGGCCTCTGATTCCCCATATCTGATTCCCCGCCTCTGAATCCCCAACTCTGATTCCCTGCCTCTGATTCCCCAGCTCTGATTCCCCGCCTTTGATTCCCCCGTCTGATTCCCAGCCTCTGAAACCCCGTGTCTGATTTCTTGCCTCTGATTCCCCGCCTCTGATTCCCCATCTCTGATTCACAGCCTCTGATTCCCCACCTCTGATTCCCAATCTCTGATTCCGCACATCTGATTCCCTGCCTCTGATTCCCCGACTCTGATCCCCACCTCTGATTCCCCAGCTCTGATTCCCCGCCTCTGATTCCACAACCCTGATTCCCCGCCTCTGATTCCCCAGCTCTGATTCCCCGCCTCTGATTCCCCGTGTTTGATTCCCTGCCTCTGATTCCCCGCCTCTGATTCCCCATCTCTGATTCACCGCCTTTGATTCGCCACCTCTGATTCCCCATATCTGATTCCTCGCCTCTGTTTCCCCGCCTCTGATTCCCCGCCTCTGATTCCCCAGCTCTGATTCCCCGCCACTGATTTTCCGTGTTTGATTCCCTGCCTCTGATTCCCCAGCTCTGATTCCCCGCCTTTGATTCCCCCGTCTGATTCCCAGCCTCTGAAACCCCGTGTCTGATTGCTTGCCTCTGATTCCCCGCCTCTGATTCCCCATCTCTGATTCACAGCCTCTGATTCCCCAACTCTGATTCCCCATCTCTGATTCCGCACATCTGATTCCCTGCCTCTGATTCAACGACTCTGATCCCCACCTCTGATTCCCCAGCTCTGATTCCCCGCCTCTGATTCCCCAACTCTGATTCCCCGCCTCTGATTCCCCAGCTCTGATTCCCCGCCTCTGATTCCCCGTGTTTGATTCCCTGCCTCTGATTCCCCGCCTCTGATTCCCCATCTCTGATTCACCACCTTTGATTCGCCACCTCTGATTCCCCATATCTGATTCCTCGCCTCTGTTTCCCCGCCTCTGATTCCCCGCCTCTGATTCCCCAGCTCTGATTCCCCGCCTCTGATTTTCCGTGTTTGATTCCCTGCCTCTGATTCCCGGCCTCTGATTCCCCATCTCTGATTCACCGCCTTTGATTCGCCACCTCTGATTCCCCATATCTGATTCCCCGCCTCTGTTTCCCCGCCTCTGATTCCCCGCCTCTGATTCCCCATATCTCATTCCCCGCCTCTGAATCCCCATCTCTGATTCCCGGACTCTGATTCCCCACCTCTGATTCCCGGCCTCTTATTCCCGGCATCTGATTCCGGCCTCTGATTCCCGGCCTCTGATTCCCTGCTTCTGATTCTGATTCCCTGCCTCTGATTCCCCATCTCTGATTCCGCACATCTGATTCCCTGCCTCTGATTCCCCGCCTCTGATTCCCCGCCTCTGTTTCCCAATATCTAAGTCCCCGCCTCTGATTCCCCAACTCTGATTCCCCACCTCTGATTCCCCAGCTCTGATTCCCCGCCTCTGATTCCCCGCATCTGATTCCCTGCATCTGATTCCAAGCCTCCGATTCCCTGCCTCTGATTCCCAACCTCTGATTCCCCACCTCTGATTCCGCACATCTGATTCCCTGCCTCTGATTCCCCGACTCTGATCCCCACCTCTGATTCCCCAGCGCTGATTCCCCGCCTCTGATTCCCCGTGTTTGATTCCCTGCCTCTGATTCCCCGCCTCTGATTCCCCATCTCTGATTCATCGCCTTTGATTCCCGGCCTCTTATTCCCGGCATCTGATTCCGGCCTCTGATTCCCGACCTCTGATTCCCTGCTTCTGATTCCAAACCTCTGATTCCCCACCTCTGATTCCCCATATCTGATTCCCAGCCTCTGTTTCCCCGCCTCTGATTCCCTGCCTCTGTTTCCCCATATCTGATTCCCGGCCTCTGATTCCCCGCCTCTGATTCCCCGCCTCTGATTCCCTGCCTCTGATTACCCATCTCCGATTCCGCACATCTGATTCCCTGCCTCTGATTCCCCGCCTCTGATTCCCCGCCTCCGATTCCCTGCCTCTGATTCCCAACCTCTGATTCCCCACCTCTGATTCCCCGTGTTTGATTCCCCGCCTCTGTTTCCCCGCCTCTGATTCCCCGCCTCTGATTCCCCAACTCTAATTCCCCGCCTCTGATTCCCCATCTCTGATTCACCGCCTTTGATTCTCCACCTCTGATTTCCCATATCTGATTCCTCGCCTCTGTTTCCCCGCCTCTGATTCCCCGCCTCTGATTCCCCAGCTCTGATTCCCCGCCTCTGATTTTCCGTGTTTGATTCCCTGCCTCTGATTCCCGGCCTCTGATTCCCCATCTCTGATTCACCCCCTTTGATTCGCCACCTCTGATTCCCCATATCTGATTCCCCGCCTCTGTTTCCCCGCCTCTGATTCCCCGCCTCTGATTCCCCAGCTCTGATTCCCCGCCTCTGATTCCCCGTGTTTGATTCCCTGCCTCTGATTCCCCGCCTCTGATTCCCCATCTCTGATTCACCGCCTTTGATTCGCCACCTCTGATTCCCCATATCTGATTCCTCGCCTCTGTTTCCCCGCCTCTGATTCCCCGCCTCTGATTCCCCAGCTCTGATTCCCCGCCTCTGATTTTCCGTGTTTGATTCCCTGCCTCTGATTCCCGGCCTCTGATTCCCCATATCTGATTCCCCGCCTCTGAATCCCCAACTCTGATTCCCTGCCTCTGATTCCCCAGCTCTGATTCCCCGCCTTTGATTCCCCCGTCTGATTCCCAGCCTCTGAAACCCCGTGTCTGATTTCTTGCCTCTGATTCCCCGCCTCTGATTCCCCATCTCTGATTCACAGCCTCTGATTCCCCACCTCTGATTCCCAATCTCTGATTCCGCACATCTGATTCCCTGCCTCTGATTCCCCGACTCTGATCCCCACCTCTGATTCCCCAGCTCTGATTCCCCGCCTCTGATTCCCCAACCCTGATTCCCCGCCTCTGATTCCCCAGCTCTGATTCCCCGCCTCTGATTCCCCGTGTTTGATTCCCTGCCTCTGATAACCCGCCTCTGATTCCCCATCTCTGATTCACCGCCTTTGATTCGCCACCTCTGATTCCCCATATCTGATTCCTCGCCTCTGTTTCCCCGCCTCTGATTCCCCGCCTCTGATTCCCCAGCTCTGATTCCCCGCCACTGATTTTCCGTGTTTGATTCCCTGCCTCTGATTCCCCAGCTCTGATTCCCCGCCTTTGATTCCCCCGTCTGATTCCCAGCCTCTGAAACCCCGTGTCTGATTGCTTGCCTCTGATTCCCCGCCTCTGATTCCCCATCTCTGATTCACAGCCTCTGATTCCCCACCTCTGATTCCCCATCTCTGATTCCGCACATCTGATTCCCTGCCTCTGATTCCCCGACTCTGATCCCCACCTCTGATTCCCCAGCTCTGATTCCCCGCCTCTGATTCCCCAACTCTGATTCCCCGCCTCTGATTCCCCAGCTCTGATTCCCCGCCTCTGATTCCCCGTGTTTGATTCCCTGCCTCTGATTCCCCGCCTCTGATTCCCCATCTCTGATTCACCGCCTTTGATTCGCCACCTCTGATTCCCCATATCTGATTCCTCGCCTCTGTTTCCCCGCCTCTGATTCCCCGCCTCTGATTCCCCAGCTCTGATTCCCCGCCTCTGATTTTTTGTGTTTGATTCCCTGCCTCTGATTCCCGGCCTCTGATTCCCCATCTCTGATTCACCGCCTTTGATTCGCCACCTCTGATTCCCCATATCTGATTCCCCGCCTCTGTTTCCACGCCTCTGATTCCCCGCCTCTGAGTCCCCAGCTCTGATTCCCCGCCTCTGATTCCCCAGCTCTGATTCCCCGCCTCTGATTCCCCGTGTTTGATTCCCTGCCTCTGATTCCCCGCCTCTGATTCCCCATCTCTGATTCACCGCCTTTGATTCTCCACCTCTGATTCCCCATATCTGATTCCTCGCCTCTGTTTCCCCGCCTCTGATTCCCCGCCTCTGATTCCCCAGCTCTGATTCCCCGCCTCTGATTTTCCGTGTTTGATTCCCTGCCTCTGATTCCCGGCCTCTGATTCCCCATCTCTGATTCACCCCCTTTGATTCGCCACCTCTGATTCCCCATATCTGATTCCCCGCCTCTGTTTCCCCGCCTCTGATTCCCCGCCTCTGATTCCCCAGCTCTGATTCCCCGCCTCTGATTCCCCGTGTTTGATTCCCTGCCTCTGATTCCCCGCCTCTGATTCCCCATCTCTGATTCACCGCCTTTGATTCGCCACCTCTGATTCCCCATATCTGATTCCTCGCCTCTGTTTCCCCGCCTCTGATTCCCCGCCTCTGATTCCCCAGCTCTGATTCCCCGCCTCTGATTTTCCGTGTTTGATTCCCTGCCTCTGATTCCCGGCCTCTGATTCCCCATATCTGATTCCCCGCCTCTGAATCCCCAACTCTGATTCCCTGCCTCTGATTCCCCAGCTCTGATTCCCCGCCTTTGATTCCCCCGTCTGATTCCCAGCCTCTGAAACCCCGTGTCTGATTTCTTGCCTCTGATTCCCCGCCTCTGATTCCCCATCTCTGATTCACAGCCTCTGATTCCCCACCTCTGATTCCCAATCTCTGATTCCGCACATCTGATTCCCTGCCTCTGATTCCCCGACTCTGATCCCCACCTCTGATTCCCCAGCTCTGATTCCCCGCCTCTGATTCCCCAACCCTGATTCCCCGCCTCTGATTCCCCAGCTCTGATTCCCCGCCTCTGATTCCCCGTGTTTGATTCCCTGCCTCTGATTCCCCGCCTCTGATTCCCCATCTCTGATTCACCGCCTTTGATTCGCCACCTCTGATTCCCCATATCTGATTCCTCGCCTCTGTTTCCCCGCCTCTGATTCCCGGCCTCTGATTCCCCAGCTCTGATTCCCCGCCACTGATTTTCCGTGTTTGATTCCCTGCCTCTGATTCCCCAGCTCTGATTCCCCGCCTTTGATTCCCCCGTCTGATTCCCAGCCTCTGAAACCCCGTGTCTGATTGCTTGCCTCTGATTCCCCGCCTCTGATTCCCCATCTCTGATTCACAGCCTCTGATTCCCCAACTCTGATTCCCCATCTCTGATTCCGCACATCTGATTCCCTGCCTCTGATTCAACGACTCTGATCCCCACCTCTGATTCCCCAGCTCTGATTCCCCGCCTCTGATTCCCCAACTCTGATTCCCCGCCTCTGATTCCCCAGCTCTGATTCCCCGCCTCTGATTCCCCGTGTTTGATTCCCTGCCTCTGATTCCCCGCCTCTGATTCCCCATCTCTGATTCACCACCTTTGATTCGCCACCTCTGATTCCCCATATCTGATTCCTCGCCTCTGTTTCCCCGCCTCTGATTCCCCGCCTCTGATTCCCCAGCTCTGATTCCCCGCCTCTGATTTTCCGTGTTTGATTCCCTGCCTCTGATTCCCGGCCTCTGATTCCCCATCTCTGATTCACCGCCTTTGATTCGCCACCTCTGATTCCCCATATCTGATTCCCCGCCTCTGTTTCCCCGCCTCTGATTCCCCGCCTCTGATTCCCCATATCTCATTCCCCGCCTCTGAATCCCCATCTCTGATTCCCGGACTCTGATTCCCCACCTCTGATTCCCGGCCTCTTATTCCCGGCATCTGATTCCGGCCTCTGATTCCCGGCCTCTGATTCCCTGCTTCTGATTCTGATTCCCTGCCTCTGATTCCCCATCTCTGATTCCGCACATCTGATTCCCTGCCTCTGATTCCCCGCCTCTGATTCCCCGCCTCTGTTTCCCAATATCTAAGTCCCCGCCTCTGATTCCCCAACTCTGATTCCCCACCTCTGATTCCCCAGCTCTGATTCCCCGCCTCTGATTCCCCGCATCTGATTCCCTGCATCTGATTCCAAGCCTCCGATTCCCTGCCTCTGATTCCCAACCTCTGATTCCCCACCTCTGATTCCGCACATCTGATTCCCTGCCTCTGATTCCCCGACTCTGATCCCCACCTCTGATTCCCCAGCGCTGATTCCCCGCCTCTGATTCCCCGTGTTTGATTCCCTGCCTCTGATTCCCCGCCTCTGATTCCCCATCTCTGATTCATCGCCTTTGATTCCCGGCCTCTTATTCCCGGCATCTGATTCCGGCCTCTGATTCCCGACCTCTGATTCCCTGCTTCTGATTCCCCATCTCTGATTCCGCAAATCTAATTCCCTGCCTCTGATTCCCCACCTCTGATTCCCCATATCTGATTCCCCACCTCTGTTTCCCGGCCTCTGATTCCCCGCTTCTGATTCTGATTCCCTGCCTCTGATTCCCCATCTCGATTCCGCACATCTGATTCCCTGCCTCTGATTCCCCACCTCTGATTCCCCATATCTGATTTCCCGCCTCTGTTTCCCCGCCTCTGATTCCCCGCCTCTGTTTCCCCATATCTAATTCCCAACCTCTGATGCCCCAACTCTGATTCCCTGCCTCTGATTCCCCGCGTTCTATTCCCTGCCTCTGATTCCCCGCCTGTGATTCCCCATCTCTGATTCACCACCTCTGATTCCCCACCTCTGATTCCCCATATCTAATTCCCCGCCTCTGTTTGCCCGACTCTGATTCCCCGCCTCTGTTTCCCCATATCTGATTCCCCGCCTCTGAATCCCCAACTCTGATTCCCTGCCTCTGATTCCCCAGCTCTGATTCCCCGCCTTTGATTCCCCCGTCTGATTCCCAGCCTCTGAAACCCCGTGTCTGATTTCTTGCCTCTGATTCCCCGCCTCTGATTCCCCATCTCTGATTCACAGCCTCTGATTCCCCACCTCTGATTCCCCATCTCTGATTCCGCACATCTGATTCCCTGCCTCTGATTCCCCGACTCTGATCCCCACCTCTGATTCCCCAGCTCTGATTCCCCGCCTCTGATTCCCCAACTCTGATTCCCCGCCTCTGATTCCCCAGCTCTGATTCCCCGCCTCTGATTCCCCGTGTTTGATTCCCTGCCTCTGATTCCCCGCCTCTGATTCCCCATCTCTGATTCACCGCCTTTGATTCGCCACCTCTGATTCCCCATATCTGATTCCTCGCCTCTGTTTCCCCGCCTCTGATTCCCCGCCTCTGATTCCCCAGCTCTGATTCCCCGCCACTGATTTTCCGTGTTTGATTCCCTGCCTCTGATTCCCCAGCTCTGATTCCCCGCCTTTGATTCCCCCGTCTGATTCCCAGCCTCTGAAACCCCGTGTCTGATTGCTTGCCTCTGATTCCCCGCCTCTGATTCCCCATCTCTGATTCACAGCCTCTGATTCCCCAACTCTGATTCCCCATCTCTGATTCCGCACATCTGATTCCCTGCCTCTGATTCAACGACTCTGATCCCCACCTCTGATTCCCCAGCTCTGATTCCCCGCCTCTGATTCCCCAACTCTGATTCCCCGCCTCTGATTCCCCAGCTCTGATTCCCCGCCTCTGATTCCCCGTGTTTGATTCCCTGCCTCTGATTCCCCGCCTCTGATTCCCCATCTCTGATTCACCACCTTTGATTCGCCACCTCTGATTCCCCATATCTGATTCCTCGCCTCTGTTTCCCCGCCTCTGATTCCCCGCCTCTGATTCCCCAGCTCTGATTCCCCGCCTCTGATTTTCCGTGTTTGATTCCCTGCCTCTGATTCCCGGCCTCTGATTCCCCATCTCTGATTCACCGCCTTTGATTCGCCACCTCTGATTCCCCATATCTGATTCCCCGCCTCTGTTTCCCCGCCTCTGATTCCCCGCCTCTGATTCCCCATATCTCATTCCCCGCCTCTGAATCCCCATCTCTGATTCCCGGACTCTGATTCCCCACCTCTGATTCCCGGCCTCTTATTCCCGGCATCTGATTCCGGCCTCTGATTCCCGGCCTCTGATTCCCTGCTTCTGATTCTGATTCCCTGCCTCTGATTCCCCATCTCTGATTCCGCACATCTGATTCCCTGCCTCTGATTCCCCGCCTCTGATTCCCCGCCTCTGTTTCCCAATATCTAAGTCCCCGCCTCTGATTCCCCAACTCTGATTCCCCACCTCTGATTCCCCAGCTCTGATTCCCCGCCTCTGATTCCCCGCATCTGATTCCCTGCATCTGATTCCAAGCCTCCGATTCCCTGCCTCTGATTCCCAACCTCTGATTCCCCACCTCTGATTCCGCACATCTGATTCCCTGCCTCTGATTCCCCGACTCTGATCCCCACCTCTGATTCCCCAGCGCTGATTCCCCGCCTCTGATTCCCCGTGTTTGATTCCCTGCCTCTGATTCCCCGCCTCTGATTCCCCATCTCTGATTCATCGCCTTTGATTCCCGGCCTCTTATTCCCGGCATCTGATTCCGGCCTCTGATTCCCGACCTCTGATTCCCTGCTTCTGATTCCCAACCTCTGATTCCCCACCTCTGATTCCCCATATCTGATTCCCAGCCTCTGTTTCCCCGCCTCTGATTCCCTGCCTCTGTTTCCCCATATCTGATTCCCGGCCTCTGATTCCCCGCCTCTGATTCCCCGCCTCTGATTCCCTGCCTCTGATTACCCATCTCCGATTCCGCACATCTGATTCCCTGCCTCTGATTCCCCGCCTCTGATTCCCCGCCTCCGATTCCCTGCCTCTGATTCCCAACCTCTGATTCCCCACCTCTGATTCCCCGTGTTTGATTCCCCGCCTCTGTTTCCCCGCCTCTGATTCCCCGCCTCTGATTCCCCAACTCTAATTCCCCGCCTCTGATTCCCCATCTCTGATTCACCGCCTTTGATTCTCCACCTCTGATTTCCCATATCTGATTCCTCGCCTCTGTTTCCCCGCCTCTGATTCCCCGCCTCTGATTCCCCAGCTCTGATTCCCCGCCTCTGATTTTCCGTGTTTGATTCCCTGCCTCTGATTCCCGGCCTCTGATTCCCCATCTCTGATTCACCCCCTTTGATTCGCCACCTCTGATTCCCCATATCTGATTCCCCGCCTCTGTTTCCCCGCCTCTGATTCCCCGCCTCTGATTCCCCAGCTCTGATTCCCCGCCTCTGATTCCCCGTGTTTGATTCCCTGCCTCTGATTCCCCGCCTCTGATTCCCCATCTCTGATTCACCGCCTTTGATTCGCCACCTCTGATTCCCCATATCTGATTCCTCGCCTCTGTTTCCCCGCCTCTGATTCCCCGCCTCTGATTCCCCAGCTCTGATTCCCCGCCTCTGATTTTCCGTGTTTGATTCCCTGCCTCTGATTCCCGGCCTCTGATTCCCCATATCTGATTCCCCGCCTCTGAATCCCCAACTCTGATTCCCTGCCTCTGATTCCCCAGCTCTGATTCCCCGCCTTTGATTCCCCCGTCTGATTCCCAGCCTCTGAAACCCCGTGTCTGATTTCTTGCCTCTGATTCCCCGCCTCTGATTCCCCATCTCTGATTCACAGCCTCTGATTCCCCACCTCTGATTCCCAATCTCTGATTCCGCACATCTGATTCCCTGCCTCTGATTCCCCGACTCTGATCCCCACCTCTGATTCCCCAGCTCTGATTCCCCGCCTCTGATTCCCCAACCCTGATTCCCCGCCTCTGATTCCCCAGCTCTGATTCCCCGCCTCTGATTCCCCGTGTTTGATTCCCTGCCTCTGATAACCCGCCTCTGATTCCCCATCTCTGATTCACCGCCTTTGATTCGCCACCTCTGATTCCCCATATCTGATTCCTCGCCTCTGTTTCCCCGCCTCTGATTCCCCGCCTCTGATTCCCCAGCTCTGATTCCCCGCCACTGATTTTCCGTGTTTGATTCCCTGCCTCTGATTCCCCAGCTCTGATTCCCCGCCTTTGATTCCCCCGTCTGATTCCCAGCCTCTGAAACCCCGTGTCTGATTGCTTGCCTCTGATTCCCCGCCTCTGATTCCCCATCTCTGATTCACAGCCTCTGATTCCCCACCTCTGATTCCCCATCTCTGATTCCGCACATCTGATTCCCTGCCTCTGATTCCCCGACTCTGATCCCCACCTCTGATTCCCCAGCTCTGATTCCCCGCCTCTGATTCCCCAACTCTGATTCCCCGCCTCTGATTCCCCAGCTCTGATTCCCCGCCTCTGATTCCCCGTGTTTGATTCCCTGCCTCTGATTCCCCGCCTCTGATTCCCCATCTCTGATTCACCGCCTTTGATTCGCCACCTCTGATTCCCCATATCTGATTCCTCGCCTCTGTTTCCCCGCCTCTGATTCCCCGCCTCTGATTCCCCAGCTCTGATTCCCCGCCTCTGATTTTTTGTGTTTGATTCCCTGCCTCTGATTCCCGGCCTCTGATTCCCCATCTCTGATTCACCGCCTTTGATTCGCCACCTCTGATTCCCCATATCTGATTCCCCGCCTCTGTTTCCCCGCCTCTGATTCCCCGCCTCTGAGTCCCCAGCTCTGATTCCCCGCCTCTGATTCCCCAGCTCTGATTCCCCGCCTCTGATTCCCCGTGTTTGATTCCCTGCCTCTGATTCCCCGCCTCTGATTCCCCATCTCTGATTCACCGCCTTTGATTCTCCACCTCTGATTCCCCATATCTGATTCCTCGCCTCTGTTTCCCCGCCTCTGATTCCCCGCCTCTGATTCCCCAGCTCTGATTCCCCGCCTCTGATTTTCCGTGTTTGATTCCCTGCCTCTGATTCCCGGCCTCTGATTCCCCATCTCTGATTCACCCCCTTTGATTCGCCACCTCTGATTCCCCATATCTGATTCCCCGCCTCTGTTTCCCCGCCTCTGATTCCCCGCCTCTGATTCCCCAGCTCTGATTCCCCGCCTCTGATTCCCCGTGTTTGATTCCCTGCCTCTGATTCCCCGCCTCTGATTCCCCATCTCTGATTCACCGCCTTTGATTCGCCACCTCTGATTCCCCATATCTGATTCCTCGCCTCTGTTTCCCCGCCTCTGATTCCCCGCCTCTGATTCCCCAGCTCTGATTCCCCGCCTCTGATTTTCCGTGTTTGATTCCCTGCCTCTGATTCCCGGCCTCTGATTCCCCATATCTGATTCCCCGCCTCTGAATCCCCAACTCTGATTCCCTGCCTCTGATTCCCCAGCTCTGATTCCCCGCCACTGATTTTCCGTGTTTGATTCCCTGCCTCTGATTCCCCAGCTCTGATTCCCCGCCTTTGATTCCCCCGTCTGATTCCCAGCCTCTGAAACCCCGTGTCTGATTGCTTGCCTCTGATTCCCCGCCTCTGATTCCCCATCTCTGATTCACAGCCTCTGATTCCCCAACTCTGATTCCCCATCTCTGATTCCGCACATCTGATTCCCTGCCTCTGATTCAACGACTCTGATCCCCACCTCTGATTCCCCAGCTCTGATTCCCCGCCTCTGATTCCCCAACTCTGATTCCCCGCCTCTGATTCCCCAGCTCTGATTCCCCGCCTCTGATTCCCCGTGTTTGATTCCCTGCCTCTGATTCCCCGCCTCTGATTCCCCATCTCTGATTCACCACCTTTGATTCGCCACCTCTGATTCCCCATATCTGATTCCTCGCCTCTGTTTCCCCGCCTCTGATTCCCCGCCTCTGATTCCCCAGCTCTGATTCCCCGCCTCTGATTTTCCGTGTTTGATTCCCTGCCTCTGATTCCCGGCCTCTGATTCCCCATCTCTGATTCACCGCCTTTGATTCGCCACCTCTGATTCCCCATATCTGATTCCCCGCCTCTGTTTCCCCGCCTCTGATTCCCCGCCTCTGATTCCCCATATCTCATTCCCCGCCTCTGAATCCCCATCTCTGATTCCCGGACTCTGATTCCCCACCTCTGATTCCCGGCCTCTTATTCCCGGCATCTGATTCCGGCCTCTGATTCCCGGCCTCTGATTCCCTGCTTCTGATTCTGATTCCCTGCCTCTGATTCCCCATCTCTGATTCCGCACATCTGATTCCCTGCCTCTGATTCCCCGCCTCTGATTCCCCGCCTCTGTTTCCCAATATCTAAGTCCCCGCCTCTGATTCCCCAACTCTGATTCCCCACCTCTGATTCCCCAGCTCTGATTCCCCGCCTCTGATTCCCCGCATCTGATTCCCTGCATCTGATTCCAAGCCTCCGATTCCCTGCCTCTGATTCCCAACCTCTGATTCCCCACCTCTGATTCCGCACATCTGATTCCCTGCCTCTGATTCCCCGACTCTGATCCCCACCTCTGATTCCCCAGCGCTGATTCCCCGCCTCTGATTCCCCGTGTTTGATTCCCTGCCTCTGATTCCCCGCCTCTGATTCCCCATCTCTGATTCATCGCCTTTGATTCCCGGCCTCTTATTCCCGGCATCTGATTCCGGCCTCTGATTCCCGACCTCTGATTCCCTGCTTCTGATTCCCCATCTCTGATTCCGCAAATCTAATTCCCTGCCTCTGATTCCCCACCTCTGATTCCCCATATCTGATTCCCCACCTCTGTTTCCCGGCCTCTGATTCCCCGCTTCTGATTCTGATTCCCTGCCTCTGATTCCCCATCTCGATTCCGCACATCTGATTCCCTGCCTCTGATTCCCCACCTCTGATTCCCCATATCTGATTTCCCGCCTCTGTTTCCCCGCCTCTGATTCCCCGCCTCTGTTTCCCCATATCTAATTCCCAACCTCTGATGCCCCAACTCTGATTCCCTGCCTCTGATTCCCCGCGTTCTATTCCCTGCCTCTGATTCCCCGCCTGTGATTCCCCATCTCTGATTCACCACCTCTGATTCCCCACCTCTGATTCCCCATATCTAATTCCCCGCCTCTGTTTGCCCGACTCTGATTCCCCGCCTCTGTTTCCCCATATCTGATTCCCCGCCTCTGAATCCCCAACTCTGATTCCCTGCCTCTGATTCCCCAGCTCTGATTCCCCGCCTTTGATTCCCCCGTCTGATTCCCAGCCTCTGAAACCCCGTGTCTGATTTCTTGCCTCTGATTCCCCGCCTCTGATTCCCCATCTCTGATTCACAGCCTCTGATTCCCCACCTCTGATTCCCCATCTCTGATTCCGCACATCTGATTCCCTGCCTCTGATTCCCCGACTCTGATCCCCACCTCTGATTCCCCAGCTCTGATTCCCCGCCTCTGATTCCCCAACTCTGATTCCCCGCCTCTGATTCCCCAGCTCTGATTCCCCGCCTCTGATTCCCCGTGTTTGATTCCCTGCCTCTGATTCCCCGCCTCTGATTCCCCATCTCTGATTCACCGCCTTTGATTCGCCACCTCTGATTCCCCATATCTGATTCCTCGCCTCTGTTTCCCCGCCTCTGATTCCCCGCCTCTGATTCCCCATATCTCATTCCCCGCCTCTGATTCCCCATCTCTGATTCCCGGACTCTGATTCCCCACCTCTGATTCCCGGCCTCTTATTCCCGGCATCTGATTCCGGCCTCTGATTCCCGGCCTCTGATTCCCTGCTTCTGATTCCCCATCTCTGATTCCGCAAATCTAATTCCCTGCCTCTGATTCCCCACCTCTGATTCCCCATATCTGATTCCCCGCCTCTGTTTCCCCGCCTCTGATTCCCCGCCTCTGTTTCCCCATATCTAAGTCCCCGCCTCTGATTCCCCAACTTTGATTCCCCACCTCTGATTCCCCAGCTCTGATTCCCCGCCTCTGATTCCCAGCCTCTGATTCCCAACCTCTGATTCCCCACCTCTGATTCCCCATATCTGATTCCCCGCCTCTGTTTCCCCGCCTCTGATTCCCCGCCTCTGTTTCCCCATATCTAAGTCCCCGCCTCTGATGCCCCAACTCTGATTCCCCGCCTCTGATTCCCTAGCTCTGATTCACCGCCTTTGATTCGCCACCTCTGATTCCCCATCTCCGATTCCGCACATCTGATTCCCTGCCTCTGATTCCCCGCCTCTGATTCCCCGCCTCTGATTCGCTGCATCTGATTCCCAACCTCTGATTCACCACCTCTGATTCCCCGCCTCTGTTTCCCCATATCTGATCCCCGCCTCTATTTGCCCGCGTCTGATTCCCCGCCTCTGTTTCCCCATATCTGATTCCCCGCCTCTGAATCCCCAACTCTGATTCCCTGCCTCTAATTTCCCAGCTCTGATTCCCCGCCTCTGATTCCCCGCGTCTGATTACCGGCCTCTGATTCCCCGCCTCTGATTCCCCATCTCTGATTCACAACCTCTGATTCCCCACCTCTGATACCCCATATCTGATTCCCCGCCTCTGTTTCCCCGCCTCTGATTCCCCACCTCTGATTCCCAATATCTGATTCCCCGCCTCTGATTCCCCACCTCTGATTCCCCGCCTCTGATTCGCCAGCTATGATTCCCCGCCTCTGATTCCCCGTGTTTGATTCCCTGCCTCTGATTCCCGGCCTCTGATTCCCCATCTCTGATTCACCGCCTTATATTCGCCACCTCTGATTCCCCATATCTGATTCCCCGCCTCTGTTTCCCCGCCTCTGATTCCCCTCCTCTGATTCCCCATATCTCATTCCCCGCCTCTGAATCCCCATCTCTGATTCCCGGACTCTGATTCCCCACCTCTGATTCCCTGCTTCTGATTCTGATTCCCTGCCTTTGATTCCCCATCTCTGATTCCGCACATCTGATTCCCTGCCTCTGATTCCCCATCTCTGATTCCCCATATCTGATTCCCCGCCTCTGTTTCCCCGCCTCTGATTCCCCGCCTCTGTTTCCCAATATCTAAGTCCCCGCCTCTGATTCCCCAACTCTAATTCCCCACCTCTGATTCCCCAGCTCTGATTCCCCGCCTCTGATTCCCCGCATCTGATTCCCTGCATCTGATTCCAAGCCTCTTATTCCCTGCCTCTGATTCCCAACCTCTGATTCCCCACCTCTGATTCCCCATATCTGATTCCCAGCCTCTGATTCCCCGCCTCTGATTCCCCGCCTCTGTTTCCCCATATCTGATTCCCGGCCTCTGTTTCCCCGCCTCTGATTCCCCGCCTCTGATTCCCTGCCTCTGATTCCCCATCTCCGATTCCGCACATCTGATTCCCTGCCTCTGATTCCCCGCCTCTGATTCCCCGCCTCTGATTCCCTGCCTCTGCTTCCCAACCTCTGATTCCCCACCTCTGATTCCCCGTGTTTGATTCCCCGCCTCTGTTTCCCCGCCTCTGAATCCCCGCCTCTGATTCCCCAACTCTAATTCCCCGCCTCTGATTCCCCATATCTGATTCCCCGCCTCTGATTCCCCACCCCTGTTTCCCCATATCTGATTCCCTGCCTCTGATTCCCCAACTTTGATTCCCAGCATCTGATTCCCCAGCTCTGATTCCCCGCCTCTGATTCCCCGCATCTGATTCCCTGCATCTGATTCCAAGCCTCTGATTCCCTGCCTCTGATTCCCAACCTCTGATTCCCCACCTCTGATTCCCCATATCTGATCCCCAGCCTCTGTTTCCCCGCCTCTGTTTCCCCATATCTGATTCCCGGCCTCTGATTCCCCGCCTCTGATTCCCCGCCTCTGATTCCCTGCCTCTGATTCCCCATCTCCGATTCCGCACATCTGATTCCCTGCCTCTGATTCCCCGCCTCTGATTCCCCGCCTCTGATTTTCCGTGTTTGATTCCCTGCCTCTGATTCCCGGCCTCTGATTCCCCATATCTGATTCCCCGCCTCTGAATCCCCAACTCTGATTCCCTGCCTCTGATTCCCCAGCTCTGATTCCCCGCCTTTGATTCCCCCGTCTGATTCCCAGCCTCTGAAACCCCGTGTCTGATTTCTTGCCTCTGATTCCCCGCCTCTGATTCCCCATCTCTGATTCACAGCCTCTGATTCCCCACCTCTGATTCCCAATCTCTGATTCCGCACATCTGATTCCCTGCCTCTGATTCCCCGACTCTGATCCCCACCTCTGATTCCCCAGCTCTGATTCCCCGCCTCTGATTCCCCAACCCTGATTCCCCGCCTCTGATTCCCCAGCTCTGATTCCCCGCCTCTGATTCCCCGTGTTTGATTCCCTGCCTCTGATTCCCCGCCTCTGATTCCCCATCTCTGATTCACCGCCTTTGATTCGCCACCTCTGATTCCCCATATCTGATTCCTCGCCTCTGTTTCCCCGCCTCTGATTCCCGGCCTCTGATTCCCCAGCTCTGATTCCCCGCCACTGATTTTCCGTGTTTGATTCCCTGCCTCTGATTCCCCAGCTCTGATTCCCCGCCTTTGATTCCCCCGTCTGATTCCCAGCCTCTGAAACCCCGTGTCTGATTGCTTGCCTCTGATTCCCCGCCTCTGATTCCCCATCTCTGATTCACAGCCTCTGATTCCCCAACTCTGATTCCCCATCTCTGATTCCGCACATCTGATTCCCTGCCTCTGATTCAACGACTCTGATCCCCACCTCTGATTCCCCAGCTCTGATTCCCCGCCTCTGATTCCCCAACTCTGATTCCCCGCCTCTGATTCCCCAGCTCTGATTCCCCGCCTCTGATTCCCCGTGTTTGATTCCCTGCCTCTGATTCCCCGCCTCTGATTCCCCATCTCTGATTCACCACCTTTGATTCGCCACCTCTGATTCCCCATATCTGATTCCTCGCCTCTGTTTCCCCGCCTCTGATTCCCCGCCTCTGATTCCCCAGCTCTGATTCCCCGCCTCTGATTTTCCGTGTTTGATTCCCTGCCTCTGATTCCCGGCCTCTGATTCCCCATCTCTGATTCACCGCCTTTGATTCGCCACCTCTGATTCCCCATATCTGATTCCCCGCCTCTGTTTCCCCGCCTCTGATTCCCCGCCTCTGATTCCCCATATCTCATTCCCCGCCTCTGAATCCCCATCTCTGATTCCCGGACTCTGATTCCCCACCTCTGATTCCCGGCCTCTTATTCCCGGCATCTGATTCCGGCCTCTGATTCCCGGCCTCTGATTCCCTGCTTCTGATTCTGATTCCCTGCCTCTGATTCCCCATCTCTGATTCCGCACATCTGATTCCCTGCCTCTGATTCCCCGCCTCTGATTCCCCGCCTCTGTTTCCCAATATCTAAGTCCCCGCCTCTGATTCCCCAACTCTGATTCCCCACCTCTGATTCCCCAGCTCTGATTCCCCGCCTCTGATTCCCCGCATCTGATTCCCTGCATCTGATTCCAAGCCTCCGATTCCCTGCCTCTGATTCCCAACCTCTGATTCCCCACCTCTGATTCCGCACATCTGATTCCCTGCCTCTGATTCCCCGACTCTGATCCCCACCTCTGATTCCCCAGCGCTGATTCCCCGCCTCTGATTCCCCGTGTTTGATTCCCTGCCTCTGATTCCCCGCCTCTGATTCCCCATCTCTGATTCATCGCCTTTGATTCCCGGCCTCTTATTCCCGGCATCTGATTCCGGCCTCTGATTCCCGACCTCTGATTCCCTGCTTCTGATTCCCCATCTCTGATTCCGCAAATCTAATTCCCTGCCTCTGATTCCCCACCTCTGATTCCCCATATCTGATTCCCCACCTCTGTTTCCCGGCCTCTGATTCCCCGCTTCTGATTCTGATTCCCTGCCTCTGATTCCCCATCTCGATTCCGCACATCTGATTCCCTGCCTCTGATTCCCCACCTCTGATTCCCCATATCTGATTTCCCGCCTCTGTTTCCCCGCCTCTGATTCCCCGCCTCTGTTTCCCCATATCTAATTCCCAACCTCTGATGCCCCAACTCTGATTCCCTGCCTCTGATTCCCCGCGTTCTATTCCCTGCCTCTGATTCCCCGCCTGTGATTCCCCATCTCTGATTCACCACCTCTGATTCCCCACCTCTGATTCCCCATATCTAATTCCCCGCCTCTGTTTGCCCGACTCTGATTCCCCGCCTCTGTTTCCCCATATCTGATTCCCCGCCTCTGAATCCCCAACTCTGATTCCCTGCCTCTGATTCCCCAGCTCTGATTCCCCGCCTTTGATTCCCCCGTCTGATTCCCAGCCTCTGAAACCCCGTGTCTGATTTCTTGCCTCTGATTCCCCGCCTCTGATTCCCCATCTCTGATTCACAGCCTCTGATTCCCCACCTCTGATTCCCCATCTCTGATTCCGCACATCTGATTCCCTGCCTCTGATTCCCCGACTCTGATCCCCACCTCTGATTCCCCAGCTCTGATTCCCCGCCTCTGATTCCCCAACTCTGATTCCCCGCCTCTGATTCCCCAGCTCTGATTCCCCGCCTCTGATTCCCCGTGTTTGATTCCCTGCCTCTGATTCCCCGCCTCTGATTCCCCATCTCTGATTCACCGCCTTTGATTCGCCACCTCTGATTCCCCATATCTGATTCCTCGCCTCTGTTTCCCCGCCTCTGATTCCCCGCCTCTGATTCCCCATATCTCATTCCCCGCCTCTGATTCCCCATCTCTGATTCCCGGACTCTGATTCCCCACCTCTGATTCCCGGCCTCTTATTCCCGGCATCTGATTCCGGCCTCTGATTCCCGGCCTCTGATTCCCTGCTTCTGATTCCCCATCTCTGATTCCGCAAATCTAATTCCCTGCCTCTGATTCCCCACCTCTGATTCCCCATATCTGATTCCCCGCCTCTGTTTCCCCGCCTCTGATTCCCCGCCTCTGTTTCCCCATATCTAAGTCCCCGCCTCTGATTCCCCAACTTTGATTCCCCACCTCTGATTCCCCAGCTCTGATTCCCCGCCTCTGATTCCCAGCCTCTGATTCCCAACCTCTGATTCCCCACCTCTGATTCCCCATATCTGATTCCCCGCCTCTGTTTCCCCGCCTCTGATTCCCCGCCTCTGTTTCCCCATATCTAAGTCCCCGCCTCTGATGCCCCAACTCTGATTCCCCGCCTCTGATTCCCTAGCTCTGATTCACCGCCTTTGATTCGCCACCTCTGATTCCCCATCTCCGATTCCGCACATCTGATTCCCTGCCTCTGATTCCCCGCCTCTGATTCCCCGCCTCTGATTCGCTGCATCTGATTCCCAACCTCTGATTCACCACCTCTGATTCCCCGCCTCTGTTTCCCCATATCTGATCCCCGCCTCTATTTGCCCGCGTCTGATTCCCCGCCTCTGTTTCCCCATATCTGATTCCCCGCCTCTGAATCCCCAACTCTGATTCCCTGCCTCTAATTTCCCAGCTCTGATTCCCCGCCTCTGATTCCCCGCGTCTGATTACCGGCCTCTGATTCCCCGCCTCTGATTCCCCATCTCTGATTCACAACCTCTGATTCCCCACCTCTGATACCCCATATCTGATTCCCCGCCTCTGTTTCCCCGCCTCTGATTCCCCACCTCTGATTCCCAATATCTGATTCCCCGCCTCTGATTCCCCACCTCTGATTCCCCGCCTCTGATTCGCCAGCTATGATTCCCCGCCTCTGATTCCCCGTGTTTGATTCCCTGCCTCTGATTCCCGGCCTCTGATTCCCCATCTCTGATTCACCGCCTTATATTCGCCACCTCTGATTCCCCATATCTGATTCCCCGCCTCTGTTTCCCCGCCTCTGATTCCCCTCCTCTGATTCCCCATATCTCATTCCCCGCCTCTGAATCCCCATCTCTGATTCCCGGACTCTGATTCCCCACCTCTGATTCCCTGCTTCTGATTCTGATTCCCTGCCTTTGATTCCCCATCTCTGATTCCGCACATCTGATTCCCTGCCTCTGATTCCCCATCTCTGATTCCCCATATCTGATTCCCCGCCTCTGTTTCCCCGCCTCTGATTCCCCGCCTCTGTTTCCCAATATCTAAGTCCCCGCCTCTGATTCCCCAACTCTAATTCCCCACCTCTGATTCCCCAGCTCTGATTCCCCGCCTCTGATTCCCCGCATCTGATTCCCTGCATCTGATTCCAAGCCTCTTATTCCCTGCCTCTGATTCCCAACCTCTGATTCCCCACCTCTGATTCCCCATATCTGATTCCCAGCCTCTGATTCCCCGCCTCTGATTCCCCGCCTCTGTTTCCCCATATCTGATTCCCGGCCTCTGTTTCCCCGCCTCTGATTCCCCGCCTCTGATTCCCTGCCTCTGATTCCCCATCTCCGATTCCGCACATCTGATTCCCTGCCTCTGATTCCCCGCCTCTGATTCCCCGCCTCTGATTCCCTGCCTCTGCTTCCCAACCTCTGATTCCCCACCTCTGATTCCCCGTGTTTGATTCCCCGCCTCTGTTTCCCCGCCTCTGAATCCCCGCCTCTGATTCCCCAACTCTAATTCCCCGCCTCTGATTCCCCATATCTGATTCCCCGCCTCTGATTCCCCACCCCTGTTTCCCCATATCTGATTCCCTGCCTCTGATTCCCCAACTTTGATTCCCAGCATCTGATTCCCCAGCTCTGATTCCCCGCCTCTGATTCCCCGCATCTGATTCCCTGCATCTGATTCCAAGCCTCTGATTCCCTGCCTCTGATTCCCAACCTCTGATTCCCCACCTCTGATTCCCCATATCTGATCCCCAGCCTCTGTTTCCCCGCCTCTGTTTCCCCATATCTGATTCCCGGCCTCTGATTCCCCGCCTCTGATTCCCCGCCTCTGATTCCCTGCCTCTGATTCCCCATCTCCGATTCCGCACATCTGATTCCCTGCCTCTGATTCCCCGCCTCTGATTCCCCGCCTCTGATTCGCTGCATCTGATTCCCAACCTCTGATTCCCCACCTCTGATTCCCCGTGTTTGATTCCCCGCCTCTGTTTCCCCGCCTCTGATTCCCCGCCTCTGATTCCCCAACTCTAATTCCCCGCCTCTGATTCCCCATATCTGATTCCCTGCCTCTGTTTCCCCGCCTCTGATTCCCCGCCCCTGTTTCCCCATATCTGATTCCCTGCCTCTGATTCCCCAACTTTGATTCCCAGCCTCTGATTCCCCAGCTCTGATTCCCCGCCTCTGATTCCCCGTGTTTGATTCCCTGCCTCTGATTCCCCGCCTCTGATTCCCCATCTCTGATTCACCGTCTTTGATTCGCCACCTCTGATTCCCCATATCTGATTCCCCACCTCTGTTTCCCCGCCTCTGATTCCCCGCCTCTGATTCTCCATATCTCATTCCCCGCCTCTGAATCCCCATCTCTGATTCCCGGACTCTGATTCCCCACCTCTAATTTTCGGCCTCTTATTCCCAGCATCTGATTCCAGGCCTCTGATTCCCGGCCTCTGACTCCCCGCTTCTGATTCTGATTCCCTGCCTCTGATTCCCCATCTCTGATTCCGCACATCTGATTACCTGCCTCTGATTCCCCACCTCTGATTCCCCATATCTGATTCCCCGCCTCTGTTTCCACGCCTCTGATTCCCCGCCTCTGTTTCCCCATATCTAATTCCCCACCTCTGATGCCCCAACTCTGATTCCCCGCCTCTGATTCCCTAGCTCTGATTCACCGCCTTTGATTCGCCACCTCTGATTCCCCATATCTGATTCCCCACCTCTGTTTCCCCGCATCTGATTCCCCGCCTCTGATTCACCATATCTCATTCCCCGCCTCTGACTCCCCATCTCTGATTCCCGGACTCTGATTCCCCACCTCTGATTCCCGGCCTCTTATTCCCAGCATCTGATTCCAGGCCTCTGATTCCCGTCCTCTGACTCCCCGCTTCTGATTCTGATTCCCTGCCTCTGATTCCCCATCTCTGATTCCGCACATCTGATTACCTGCCTCTGATTCCCCACCTCTGATTCCCCATATCTGATTCCCCGCCTCTGTTTCCACGCCTCTGATTCCCCGCCTCTGTTTCCCCATATCTAATTCCCCACCTCTGATGCCCCAACTCTGATTCCCCGCCTCTGATTCCACAGCTCTGATTCCCCGCCTCTGATTCCCCACATCCGATTCCCCATATCTGATTCCCCGCCTCTGTTTCCCCGCCCCTGATTCCCCGCCTCTGTTTCCCCATATCTGATTCCCCGCCTCTGATTCCCAACTATGATTCCCCGCCTCTTATTCCCCAGCTCTGATTCCCCGCCTCTGTTTCCCCATATCTGATTCCCCGCCTCTATTTGCCCGCCTCTGATTCCCCGCCTCTGTTTCCCCATATCTGATTCCCCGCCTCTGATTCCCAACTATGATTCCCTGCCTCTAATTTCCCAGCTCTGATTCCCCGCCTCTGATTCCCCGTGTCTGATTTCCTGCCTCTGATTCCCCGCCTCTGATTACCCATGTATGATTCACCGCCTCTGATTCCCCACCTCTGATTCCCCATCTCTGATTCCGCACATCCGATTCCCTGACTCTGATTCCCCGCCTCTGATTCACTGCCTCTTCTTCCCCAGCTCTGATTCCCCGCCTCTGATTCCCCGCGTCTTATTCCCTGCTTCTGATTCTGATTCCCTGCCTCTGATTCCCCATCTCTGATTCCGCACATCTGATTCCCTGCCTCTGATTCCCCACCTCTGATTCCCCATATGTGATTCCCCGCCTCTGTTTCCCCACCTCTGATTCCCCGCCTCTGTTTCCCCATATCTAAGTCCCCGCCTCTGATTCCCCAACTCTGATTCCCCACCTCTGATTCCCCAGCTCTCATTCCCCGCCTCTGATCCCCGCATCTGATTCCCTGCATCTGATTCCCAGCCTCTGATTCCCTGCCTCTGATTCCCAACCTCTGATTCCCCACCTCTGATTCCCCATATCTGATTCCCCGCCTCTGTTTCCACGCCTCTGATTCCCCGCCTCTGTTTCCCCATATCTGATTCCCCGCCTCTATTTGCCCACCTCTGATTCCCCACCTCTGTTTCCCTATATCTGATTCCCCGCCTCTGAATCCCCAACTCTGATTCCCTGCATCTAATTCCCCAGCTCTGATTCCCCGCCTCTGATTCCCCGTGTCTGATTTCCTGCCTCTCATTCCCCGCCTCTGATTACCCATGTCTGATTAACCGCCTCTGATTCCCCACCTCTGATTCCCCATCTCTGATTCCGCACATCCGATTCCCTGCCTCTGATTCCCCGCCTCTGATTCACCGCCTCTGATTCCCGGCCTCTGATTTCCCGCCTCTGATTCCCTGCCACTGATTCCCCGCCTCTGTTTCCCCGCCTCTGATTCCCCGCCTCTGATTCCCCATATCTCATTCCCCGCCTCTGAATCCCCATCTCTGATTCCCGGACTCTGATTCCCCACCTCTGATTCCCGTCCTCTTATTCCCGGCATCTGATTCCGTCCTCTGATTCCCTGCTTCTGATTCTGATTCCCTGCCTTTGATTCCCCATCTCTGATTCCGCACATCTGATTCCCTGCCTCTGATTCCCCACCTCTGATTCCCCATATCTGATTCCCCGCCTCTGTTTCCCCGCCTCAGATTCCCTGCCACTGATACCCCTTTCCTGATTCCCCACCTCTGATTCCCCATATCTGATTCCCCACCTCTGTTTCCCCGCCTCTGATTCCCCGCCTCTGATTCCCCATATCTCATTCCCCGCCTCAGAATCCCCATCTCTGATTCCCGGACTCTGATTCCCCACCTCTGATTTCCCATATCTCATTCCCCGCCTCTGATTCGCCAGCTATGATTCCCCAACTCTGATTCCCCGCGTCTGATTCCCTGCCTCTGATTCCCCGCCTCTGATTCCACATCTCTGATTCAAAACCTCTGATTCCCCGCGTCTGATTCCCCGCCTCTGATTCCCCATCTCTGATTCCCCATCTCTGATTCCCCAATTCTGATTCCCCGCCTCTGATTCCCCAGCTCTGATTCCTCGCGTCTGATTCCCCGTTTTTGATTCCCTGCCTCTGATTCCCGGCCTCTGATTCCCCATCTCTGATTCACCGCCTTTGATTCGCCACCTCTGATTCCCCATATCTGATTCCCCGCCTCTGTTTCCCCGCCTCTGATTCCCCGCCTCTGATTCCCCATATCTCATTCCCCGCCTCTGAATCCCCATCTCTGATTCCCGGACTCTGATTCCCCACCTCTGATTCCCGGCCTCTTATTCCCGGCATCTGATTCCGGCCTCTGATTCCCGGCCTCTGATTCCCTGCTTCTGATTCTGATTCCCTGCCTCTGATTCCCCATCTCTGATTCCGCACATCTGATTCCCTGCCTCTGATTCCCCGCCTCTGATTCCCCGCCTCTGTTTCCCAATATCTAAGTCCCCGCCTCTGATTCCCCAACTCTGATTCCCCACCTCTGATTCCCCAGCTCTGATTCCCCACCTCTGATTCCCCGCATCTGATTCCCTGCATCTGATTCCAAGCCTCCGATTCCCTGCCTCTGATTCCCAACCTCTGATTCCCCACCTCTGATTCCGCACATCTGATTCCCTGCCTCTGATTCCCCGACTCTGATCCCCACCTCTGATTCCCCAGCGCTGATTCCCCGCCTCTGATTCCCCGTGTTTGATTCCCTGCCTCTGATTCCCCGCCTCTGATTCCCCATCTCTGATTCATCGCCTTTGATTCCCGGCCTCTTATTCCCGGCATCTGATTCCGGCCTCTGATTCCCGACCTCTGATTCCCTGCTTCTGATTCCCCATCTCTGATTCCGCAAATCTAATTCCCTGCCTCTGATTCCCCACCTCTGATTCCCCATATCTGATTCCCCACCTCTGTTTCCCGGCCTCTGATTCCCCGCTTCTGATTCTGATTCCCTGCCTCTGATTCCCCATCTCGATTCCGCACATCTGATTCCCTGCCTCTGATTCCCCACCTCTGATTCCCCATATCTGATTTCCCGCCTCTGTTTCCCCGCCTCTGATTCCCCGCCTCTGTTTCCCCATATCTAATTCCCAACCTCTGATGCCCCAACTCTGATTCCCTGCCTCTGATTCCCCGCGTTCTATTCCCTGCCTCTGATTCCCCGCCTGTGATTCCCCATCTCTGATTCACCACCTCTGATTCCCCACCTCTGATTCCCCATATCTAATTCCCCGCCTCTGTTTGCCCGACTCTGATTCCCCGCCTCTGTTTCCCCATATCTGATTCCCCGCCTCTGAATCCCCAACTCTGATTCCCTGCCTCTGATTCCCCAGCTCTGATTCCCCGCCTTTGATTCCCCCGTCTGATTCCCAGCCTCTGAAACCCCGTGTCTGATTTCTTGCCTCTGATTCCCCGCCTCTGATTCCCCATCTCTGATTCACAGCCTCTGATTCCCCACCTCTGATTCCCCATCTCTGATTCCGCACATCTGATTCCCTGCCTCTGATTCCCCGACTCTGATCCCCACCTCTGATTCCCCAGCTCTGATTCCCCGCCTCTGATTCCCCAACTCTGATTCCCCGCCTCTGATTCCCCAGCTCTGATTCCCCGCCTCTGATTCCCCGTGTTTGATTCCCTGCCTCTGATTCCCCGCCTCTGATTCCCCATCTCTGATTCACCGCCTTTGATTCGCCACCTCTGATTCCCCATATCTGATTCCTCGCCTCTGTTTCCCCGCCTCTGATTCCCCGCCTCTGATTCCCCATATCTCATTCCCCGCCTCTGATTCCCCATCTCTGATTCCCGGACTCTGATTCCCCACCTCTGATTCCCGGCCTCTTATTCCCGGCATCTGATTCCGGCCTCTGATTCCCGGCCTCTGATTCCCTGCTTCTGATTCCCCATCTCTGATTCCGCAAATCTAATTCCCTGCCTCTGATTCCCCACCTCTGATTCCCCATATCTGATTCCCCGCCTCTGTTTCCCCGCCTCTGATTCCCCGCCTCTGTTTCCCCATATCTAAGTCCCCGCCTCTGATTCCCCAACTTTGATTCCCCACCTCTGATTCCCCAGCTCTGATTCCCCGCCTCTGATTCCCAGCCTCTGATTCCCAACCTCTGATTCCCCACCTCTGATTCCCCATATCTGATTCCCCGCCTCTGTTTCCCCGCCTCTGATTCCCCGCCTCTGTTTCCCCATATCTGATACCCGCCTCTATTTGCCCGCGTCTGATTCCCCGCCTCTGTTTCCCCATATCTGATTCCCCGCCTCTGAATCCCCAACTCTGATTCCCTGCCTCTAATTTCCCAGCGCTGATTCCCCACCTCTGATTCCCCGCGTCTGATTACCGGCCTCTGATTCCCCGCCTCTGATTCCCCATCTCTGATTCACAACCTCTGATTCCCCACCTCTGATACCCCATATCTGATTCCCCTCCTCTGTTTCCCCGCCTCTGATTCCCCACCTCTGATTCCCAATATCTGATTCCCCGCCTCTGATTCCCCACCTCTGATTCCCCGCCTCTGATTCGCCAGCTATGATTCCCCGCCTCTGATTCCCCGTGTTTGATTCCCTGCCTCTGATTCCCGGCCTCTGATTCCCCATCTCTGATTCACCGCCTTATATTCGCCACCTCTGATTCCCCATATCTGATTCCCCGCCTCTGTTTCCCCGCCTCTGATTCCCCGCCTCTGATTCCCCATATCTCATTCCCCGCCTCTGAATCCCCATCTCTGATTCCCGGACTCTGATTCCCCACCTCTGATTCCCTGCTTCTGATTCTGATTCCCTGCCTTTGATTCCCCATCTCTGATTCCGCACATCTGATTCCCTGCCTCTGATTCCCCATCTCTGATTCCCCATATCTGATTCCCCGCCTCTGTTTCCCCGCCTCTGATTCCCCGCCTCTGTTTCCCAATATCTAAGTCCCCGCCTCTGATTCCCCAACTCTAATTCCCCACCTCTGATTCCCCAGCTCTGATTCCCCGCCTCTGATTCCCCGCATCTGATTCCCCGCATCTGATTCCAAGCCTCTTATTCCCTGCCTCTGATTCCCAACCTCTGATTCCCCACCTCTGATTCCCCATATCTGATTCCCAGCCTCTGTTTCCCCGCCTCTGATTCCCCGCCTCTGTTTCCCCATATCTGATTCCCGGCCTCTGGTTCCCCGCCTCTGATTCCCCGCCTCTGATTCCCTGCCTCTGATTCCCCATCTCCGATTCCGCACATCTGATTCCCTGCCTCTGATTCCCCGCCTCTGATTCCCCGCCTCTGATTCCCTGCCTCTGATTCCCAACCTCTGATTCCCCACCTCTGATTCCCCGTGTTTGATTCCCCGCCTCTGTTTCCCCGCCTCTGAATCCCCGCCTCTGATTCCCCAACTCTAATTCCCCGCCTCTGATTCCCCATATCTGATTCCCCGCCTCTGATTCCCCACCCCTGTTTCCCCATATCTGATTCCCTGCCTCTGATTCCCCAACTTTGATTCCCAGCATCTGATTCCCCAGCTCTGATTCCCCGCCTCTGATTCCCCGCATCTGATTCCCTGCATCTGATTCCAAGCCTCTGATTCCCTGCCTCTGATTCCCAACCTCTGATTCCCCACCTCTGATTCCCCATATCTGATCCCCAGCCTCTGTTTCCCCGCCTCTGTTTCCCCATATCTGATTCCCGGCCTCTGATTCCCCGCCTCTGATTCCCCGCCTCTGATTCCCTGCCTCTGATTCCCCATCTCCGATTCCGCACATCTGATTCCCTGCCTCTGATTCCCCGCCTCTGATTCCCCGCCTCTGATTCGCTGCATCTGATTCCCAACCTCTGATTCCCCACCTCTGATTCCCCGTGTTTGATTCCCCGCCTCTGTTTCCCCGCCTCTGATTCCCCGCCTCTGATTCCCCAACTCTAATTCCCCGCCTCTGATTCCCCATATCTGATTCCCTGCCTCTGTTTCCCCGCCTCTGATTCCCCGCCCCTGTTTCCCCATATCTGATTCCCTGCCTCTGATTCCCCAACTTTGATTCCCAGCCTCTGATTCCCCAGCTCTGATTCCCCGCCTCTGATTCCCCGTGTTTGATTCCCTGCCTCTGATTCCCCGCCTCTGATTCCCCATCTCTGATTCACCGCCTTTGATTCGCCACCTCTGATTCCCCATATCTGATTCCCCACCTCTGTTTCCCCGCCTCTGATTCCCCGCCTCTGATTCTCCATATCTCATTCCCCGCCTCTGAATCCCCATCTCTGATTCCCGGACTCTGATTCCCCACCTCTAATTCTCGGCCTCTTATTCCCAGCATCTGATTCCAGGCCTCTGATTCCCGGCCTCTGACTCCCCGCTTCTGATTCTGATTCCCTGCCTCTGATTCCCCATCTCTGATTCCGCACATCTGATTACCTGCCTCTGATTCCCCACCTCTGATTCCCCATATCTGATTCCCCGCCTCTGTTTCCACGCCTCTGATTCCCCGCCTCTGTTTCCCCATATCTAATTCCCCACCTCTGATGCCCCAACTCTGATTCCCCGCCTCTGATTCCCTAGCTCTGATTCACCGCCTTTGATTCGCCACCTCTGATTCCCCATATCTGATTCCCCACCTCTGTTTCCCCGCATCTGATTCCCCGCCTCTGATTCACCATATCTCATTCCCCGCCTCTGACTCCCCATCTCTGATTCCCGGACTCTGATTCCCCACCTCTGATTCCCGGCCTCTTATTCCCAGCATCTGATTCCAGGCCTCTGATTCCCGTCCTCTGACTCCCCGCTTCTGATTCTGATTCCCTGCCTCTGATTCCCCATCTCTGATTCCGCACATCTGATTACCTGCCTCTGATTCCCCACCTCTGATTCCCCA
Source organism: Narcine bancroftii (assembly GCF_036971445.1). Lineage (NCBI taxonomy): Eukaryota > Metazoa > Chordata > Chondrichthyes > Torpediniformes > Narcinidae > Narcine > Narcine bancroftii. The sequence continues at coordinate 130,419,321 of NC_091475.1, forward strand.
TATCTGATTCCCCGCCTCTGTTTCCACGCCTCTGATTCCCCGCCTCTGTTTCCCCATATCTAATTCCCCACCTCTGATGCCCCAACTCTGATTCCCCGCCTCTGATTCCACAGCTCTGATTCCCCGCCTCTGATTCCCCACATCCGATTCCCCATATCTGATTCCCCGCCTCTGTTTCCCCGCCCCTGATTCCCCGCCTCTGTTTCCCCATATCTGATTCCCCGCCTCTGATTCCCAACTATGATTCCCCGCCTCTTATTCCCCAGCTCTGATTCCCCGCCTCTGTTTCCCCATATCTGATTCCCCGCCTCTATTTGCCTGCCTCTGATTCCCCGCCTCTGTTTCCCCATATCTGATTTCCCGCCTCTGATTCCCAACTATGATTCCCTATCTCTGATTCCGCACATCCGATTCCCTGACTCTGATTCCCCGCCTCTGATTCACTGCCTCTTCTTCCCCAGCTCTGATTCCCCGCCTCTGATTCCCCGCGTCTTATTCCCTGCTTCTGATTCTGATTCCCTGCCTCTGATTCCCCATCTCTGATTCCGCACATCTGATTCCCTGCCTCTGATTCCCCACCTCTGATTCCCCATATGTGATTCCCCGCCTCTGTTTCCCCACCTCTGATTCCCCGCCTCTGTTTCCCCATATCTAAGTCCCCGCCTCTGATTCCCCAACTCTGATTCCCCACCTCTGATTCCCCAGCTCTCATTCCCCGCCTCTGATCCCCGCATCTGATTCCCTGCATCTGATTCCCAGCCTCTGATTCCCTGCCTCTGATTCCCAACCTCTGATTCCCCACCTCTGATTCCCCATATCTGATTCCCCGCCTCTGTTTCCACGCCTCTGATTCCCCGCCTCTGTTTCCCCATATCTGATTCCCCGCCTCTATTTGCCCACCTCTGATTCCCCACCTCTGTTTCCCTATATCTGATTCCCCGCCTCTGAATCCCCAACTCTGATTCCCTGCATCTAATTCCCCAGCTCTGATTCCCCGCCTCTGATTCCCCGTGTCTGATTTCCTGCCTCTCATTCCCCGCCTCTGATTACCCATGTCTGATTAACCGCCTCTGATTCCCCACCTCTGATTCCCCATCTCTGATTCCGCACATCCGATTCCCTGCCTCTGATTCCCCGCCTCTGATTCACCGCCTCTGATTCCCGGCCTCTGATTTCCCGCCTCTGATTCCCTGCCACTGATTCCCCGCCCCTGATTCCCCACCTCTGATTCCCCATATCTGATTCCCCGCCTCTGTTTCCCCGCCTCTGATTCCCCGCCTCTGATTCCCCATATCTCATTCCCCGCCTCTGAATCCCCATCTCTGATTCCCGGACTCTGATTCCCCACCTCTGATTCCCGTCCTCTTATTCCCGGCATCTGATTCCGGCCTCTGATTCCCTGCTTCTGATTCTGATTCCCTGCCTTTGATTCCCCATCTCTGATTCCGCACATCTGATTCCCTGCCTCTGATTCCCCACCTCTGATTCCCCATATCTGATTCCCCGCCTCTGTTTCCCCGCCTCAGATTCCCTGCCACTGATACCCCTTTCCTGATTCCCCACCTCTGATTCCCCATATCTGATTCCCCACCTCTGTTTCCCCGCCTCTGATTCCCCGCCTCTGATTCCCCATATCTCATTCCCCGCCTCAGAATCCCCATCTCTGATTCCCGGACTCTGATTCCCCACCTCTGATTTCCCATATCTCATTCCCCGCCTCTGATTCGCCAGCTATGATTCCCCAACTCTGATTCCCCGCGTCTGATTCCCTGCCTCTGATTCCCCGCCTCTGATTCCACATCTCTGATTCAACACCTCTGATTCCCCGCGTCTGATTCCCCGCCTCTGATTCCCCATCTCTGATTCCCCATCTCTGATTCCCCAATTCTGATTCCCCGCCTCTGATTCCCCAGCTCTGATTCCTCGCCTCTGATTCCCCGTTTTAGATTCCCTGCCTCTGATTCCCGGCCTCTGATTCCCCATCTCTGATTCACCGCCTTTGATTCGCCACCTCTGATTCCCCATATCTGATTCCCCGCCTCTGTTTCCCCGCCTCTGATTCCCCGCCTCTGATTCCCCATATCTCATTCCCCGCCTCTGAATCCCCATCTCTGATTCCCGGACTCTGATTCCCCACCTCTGATTGCCGGCCTCTTATTCCCGGCATCTGATTCCGGCCTCTGATTCCCGGCCTCTGATTCCCTGCTTCTGATTCTGATTCCCTGCCTCTGATTCCCCATCTCTGATTCCGCACATCTGATTCCCTGCCTCTGATTCCCCACCTCTGATTCCCCATATCTGACTCCCCGCCTCTGTTTCCCCGCCTCTGATTCCCCGCCTCTGTTTCCCAATATCTAAGTCCCCGCTTCTGATTCCCCCACTCTGATTCCCCACCTCTGATTCCCCAGCTCTGATTCCCCGCCTCTGATTACCCGCATCTGATTCCCTGCATCAGATTCCAAGCCTCTGATTCCCAACCTCTGATTCCCCACCTCTGATTCCCCATATCTGAATCCCCGCCTCTGTTTCCCCGCCTCTGATTCCCCACCTCTGTTTCCCCATATCTGATTCCCGGCCTCTGATTCCCCGCCTCTGATTCCCCGCCTCTGATTCCCTGCCTCTGATTCCCCATCCCCGATTCCGCACATCTGATTCCCTGCCTCTGATTCCCCGCCTCTGATTCCCCGCCTCTGATTCCCTGCCTCTGATTCCCAACCTCTGATTCCCCACCTCTGATTCCCCATATTTGATTCCCCGCCTCTGTTTCCCCGCCTCAGATTCCCCTCCTCTGATTCCCCAACTATAATTCCCCGCCTCTGATTCCCCAGCTCTGATTCCCCGTGTTTGATTCCCTGCCTCTGATTCCCTGCCCTGATTCCCCATCTCTGTTTCACCGCCTTTGATTCGCCACCTCTGATTCCCCATATCTGATTCCCCGCCTCTGTTTCCCCGCCTCTGATTCCCTGCCTCTGATTCCCAACCTCTGATTCCACACCTCTGATTCCGCATATCTGATTCCCCGCCTCTGTTTCCCCGCCTCTGATTCCATGCCCCTGTTTCCCCATATCTGATTCCCTGCCTCTGATTCCCCAACTCTCATTCCCCGCCTCTGATTCCCCAGCTCTGATTCCCCGCCTCTGATTTCCCGTGTTTGATTCCCTGCCTCTGATTCCCCGCCTCTGATTCCCCATCTCTGATTCACCGCCTTTGATTCGCCACCTCTGATTCCACATATTTGATTCCCCACCTCTGTTTCCCCGCCTCTGATTCCCCGCCTCTGATTCTCCATATCTCATTCCCCGCCTCTGAATCCCCATCTCTGATTCCCGGACTCTGATTCCCCACCTCTGATTCCCGGCCTCTTATTCCCAGCATCTGATTCCTGGCCTCTGATTCCCGGCCTATGATTCCCCGCTTCTGATTCTGATTCCCTGCCTCTGATTCCCCATATCTGATTCCCCGCCTCTGTTTCCACGCCTCTGATTCCCCGCCTCTGTTTCCCCATATCTAATTCCCCACCTCTGATGCCCCAACTCTGATTCCCCGCCTCTGATTCCACAGCTCTGATTCCCCGCCTCTGATTCCCCACATCCGATTCCCCATATCTGATTCCCCGCCTCTGTTTCCCCGCCCCTGATTCCCCGCCTCTGTTTCCCCATATCTGATTCCCCGCCTCTGATTCCCAACTATGATTCCCCGCCTCTTATTCCCCAGCTCTGATTCCCCGCCTCTGTTTCCCCATATCTGATGCCCCGCCTCTATTTGCCCGCCTCTGATTCCCCGCCTCTGTTTCCCCATATCTGATTCCACGCCTCTGATTCCCAACTATGATTCCCTGCCTCTAATTTCCCAGCTCTGATTCCCCGCCTCTGATTCCCCGTGTCTGATTTCCTGCCTCTGATTCCCCGCCTCTGATTACCCATGTCTGATTCACCGCCTCTGATTCCCCACCTCTGATTCCCCATCTCTGATTCCGCACATCCGATTCCCTGCCTCTGATTCCCCGCCTCTGATTCACTGCCTCTGCTTCCCCAGTTCTGATTCCCCGCCTCTGATTCATCGCGTCTTATTCCCTGCTTCTGATTCTGATTCCCTGCCTCTGATTCCCCATCTCTGATTCCGCACATCTGATTCCCTGCCTCTGATTCCCCACCTCTGATTCCCCATATCTGATTCCCCGCCTCTGTTTCCCCACCTCTGATTCCCCGCCTCTGTTTCCCCATATCTAAGTCCCCGCCTCTGATTCCCCAACTCTGATTCCCCACCTCTGATTCCCCAGCTCTCATTCCCCGCCTCTGATCCCCGCAACTGATTCCCTGCATCTGATTCCCAGCCTCTGATTCCCTGCCTCTGATTCCCAACCTCTGATTCCCCACCTCTGATTCCGCACATCTGATTACCTGCCTCTGATTCCCCACCTCTGATTCCGCACATCTGATTACCTGCCTCTGATTCCCCACCTCTGATTCCCCATATCTGATTCCTCGCCTCTGTTTCCCCGCCTCTGATTCCCCGCCTCTGATTCCCCAGCTCTGATTCCCCGCCTCTGATTTTCCGTGTTTGATTCCCTGCCTCTGATTCCCGGCCTCTGATTCCCCATCTCTGATTCACCGCCTTTGATTCGCCACCTCTGATTCCCCATATCTGATTCCCCTCCTCTGTTTCCCCGCCTCTGATTCCCCGCCTCTGATTCCCCATATCTCATTCCCCGCCTCTGAATCCCCATCTCTGATTCCCGGACTCTGATTCCCCACCTCTGATTCCCAGCCTCTTATTCCCGGCATCTGATTCCGGCCTCTGATTCCCGGCCTCTGATTCCCTGCTTCTGATTCCCCATCTCTGATTCCGCAAATCTAATTCCCTGCCTCTGATTCCCCACCTCTGATTCCCCATATCTGATTCCCCGCCTCTGTTTCCCGGCCTCTGATTCCCCGCTTCTGATTCTGATTCCCTGCCTCTGATTCCCCATCTCTGATTCCGCACATCTGATTCCCTGCCTCTGATTCCCAACCTCTGATTCCCCATCTCTGATTCATCGCCTTTGATTCGCCACCTCTGATTCCCCATATCTGATTCCTCGCCTCTGTTTCCCCGCCTCTGATTCCCCGCCTCTGATTCCCCATATCTCATTCCCCGCCTCTGATTCCCCATCTCTGATTCCCGGACTCTGATTCCCCACCTCTGATTCCCGGCCTCTTATTCCCGGCATCTGATTCCGGCCTCTGATTCCCGGCCTCTGATTCCCTGCTTCTGATTCCCCATCTCTGATTCCGCACATCTGATTCCCTGCCTCTGATTCCCCACCTCTGATTCCCCATATCTGATTTCCCGCCTCTGTTTCCCCGCCTCTGATTCCCCGCCTCTGTTTCCCCATATCTAATTCCCAACCTCTGATGCCCCAACTCTGATTCCCTGCCTCTGATTCCCCGCGTTCTATTCCCTGCCTCTGATTCCCCGCCTGTGATTCCCCATCTCTGATTCACTACCTCTGATTCCCCACCTCTGATTCCCCATATCTGATTCCCCGCCTCTGAATCCCCAACTCTGATTCCCTGCCTCTGATTCCCCAGCTCTGATTCCCCGCCTTTGATTCCCCCGTCTGATTCCCAGCCTCTGAAACCCCGTGTCTGATTTCTTGCCTCTGATTCCCCGCCTCTGATTCCCCATCTCTGATTCACAGCCTCTGATTCCCCACCTCTGATTCCCCATCTCTGATTCCGCACATCTGATTCCCTGCCTCTGATTCCCCGACTCTGATCCCCACCTCTGATTCCCCAGCTCTGATTCCCCGCCTCTGATTCCCCAACTCTGATTCCCCGCCTCTGATTCCCCAGCTCTGATTCCCCGCCTCTGATTCCCCGTGTTTGATTCCCTGCCTCTGATTCCCCGCCTCTGATTCCCCATCTCTGATTCACCGCCTTTGATTCGCCACCTCTGATATCCCATATCTGATTCCTCGCCTCTGTTTCCTCGCCTCTGATTCCCCGCCTCTGATTCCCCAGCTCTGATTCCCCGCCTCTGATTTTCCATGTTTGATTCCCTGCCTGGGATTCCCCAGCTCTGATTCCCCGCCTTTGATTCCCCCGTCTGATTCCCAGCCTCTGAAACCCCGTGTCTGATTTCTTGCCTCTGATTCCCCGCCTCTGATTCCCCATCTCTGATTCACAGCCTCTGATTCCCCACCTCTGATTCCCCATCTCTGATTCCGCACATCTGATTCCCTGCCTCTGATTCCCCGACTCTGATGCCCACCTCTGATTCCCCAGCTCTGATTCCCCGCCTCTGATTCCCCAACTCTGATTCCCCGCCTCTGATTCCCCAGCTCTGATTCCCCGCCTCTGATTCCCCGTGTTTGATTCCCTGCCTCTGATTCCCCGCCTCTGATTCCCCATCTCTGATTCACCGCCTTTGATTCGCCACCTCTGATTCCCCATATCTGATTCCTCGCCTCTGTTTCCCCGCCTCTGATTCCCCACCTCTGATTCCCCAGCTCTGATTCCCCGCCTCTGATTTTCCGTGTTTGATTCCCTGCCTCTGATTCCCGGCCTCTGATTCCCCATCCCTGATTCACCGCCTTTGATTCGCCACCTCTGATTCCCCATATCTGATTCCCCGCCTCTGTTTCCCCGCCTCTGATTCCCCGCCTCTGATTCCCCAGCTCTGACTCCCCGCCTCTGATTCCCCAGCTCTGATTCCCCGCCTCTGATTCCCCGTGTTTGATTCCCTGCCTCTGATTCCCCGCCTCTGATTCCCCATCTCTGATTCACCGCCTTTGATTCGCCACCTCTGATTCCCCATATCTGATTCCTCGCCTCTGTTTCCCCGCCTCTGATTCCCCGCCTCTGATTCCCCAGCTCTGATTCGCCGCCTCTGATTTTCCGTGTTTGATTCCCTGCCTCTGATTCCCGGCCTCTGATTCCCCATCTCTGATTCACCGCCTTTGATTCGCCACCTCTGATTCCCCATATCTGATTCCCCGCCTCTGTTTCCCCGCCTCTGATTCCCCGCCTCTGATTCCCCAGCTCTGATTCCCCGCCTCTGATTCCCTGTGTTTGATTCCCTGCCTCTGATTCCCCGCCTCTGATTCCCCATCTCTGATTCACCGCCTTTGATTCGCCACCTCTGATTCCCCATATCTGATTCCTCGCCTCTGTTTCCCCGCCTCTGATTCCCCGCATCTGATTCCCCAGCTCTGATTCCCCGCCTCTGATTTTCCGTGTTTGATTCCCTGCCTCTGATTCCCGGCCTCTGATTCCCCATCTCTGATTCACCGCCTTTGATTCGCCACCTCTGATTCTCCATATCTGATTCCTCGCCTCTGTTTCCCCGCCTCTGATTCCCCGCCTCTGATTCCCCAGCTCTGATTCCCCGCCTCTGATTTTCCGTGTTTGATTCCCTGCCTCTGATTCCCGGCCTCTGATTCCCCATATCTGATTCCCCGCCTCTGAATCCCCAACTCTAATTCCCTGCCTCTGATTCCCCAGCTCTGATTCCCCGCCTTTGATTCCCCCGTCTGATTCCCAGCCTCTGAAACCCCGTGTCTGATTTCTTGCCTCTGATTCACCGCCTCTGATTCCCCATCTCTGATTCACAGCCTCTGATTCCCCACCTCTGATTCCCAATCTCTGATTCCGCACATCTGATTCCCTGCCTCTGATTCCCCGACTCTGATCCCCACCTCTGATTCCCCAGCTCTGATTCCCCGCCTCTGATTCCCCAACTCTGATTCCCCGCCTCTGATTCCCCAGCTCTGATTCCCCACCTCTGATTCCCCGTGTTTGATTCCCTGCCTCTGATTCCCCGCCTCTGATTCCCCATCTCTGATTCACCGCCTTTGATTCGCCACCTCTGATTCCCCATATCTGATTCCTCGCCTCTGTTTCCCCGCCTCTGATTCCCCGCCTCTGATTCCCCAGCTCTGATTCCCCGCCTCTGATTTTCCGTGTTTGATTCCCTGCCTCTGATTCCCCAGCTCTGATTCCCCGCCTTTGATTCCCCCGTCTGATTCCCAGCTTCTGAAACCCCGTGTCTGATTTCTTGCCTCTGATTCCCCGCCTCTGATTCCCCATCTCTGATTCACAGCCTCTGATTCCCCACCTCTGATTCCCCATCTCTGATTCCGCACATCTGATTCCCTGCCTCTGATTCCCCGACTCTGATCCCCACCTCTGATTCCCCAGCTCTGATTCCCCGCCTCTGATTCCCCAACTCTGATTCCCCGCCTCTGATTCCCCAGCTCTGATTCCCCGCCTCTGATTCCCCGTGTTTGATTCCCTGCCTCTGATTCCCCGCCTCTGATTCCCCATCTCTGATTCACCACCTTTGATTCGCCACCTCTGATTCCCCATATCTGATTCCTCGCCTCTGTTTCCCCGCCTCTGATTCCCCGCCTCTGATTCCCCAGCTCTGATTCCCCGCCTCTGATTTTCCGTGTTTGATTCCCTGCCTCTGATTCCCGGCCTCTGATTCCCCATCTCTGATTCACTACCTCTGATTCCCCACCTCTGATTCCCCATATCTGATTCCCCGCCTCTGAATCCCCAACTCTGATTCCCTGCCTCTGATTCCCCAGCTCTGATTCCCCGCCTTTGATTCCCCCGTCTGATTCCCAGCCTCTGAAACCCCGTGTCTGATTTCTTGCCTCTGATTCCCCGCCTCTGATTCCCCATCTCTGATTCACAGCCTCTGATTCCCCACCTCTGATTCCCCATCTCTGATTCCGCACATCTGATTCCCTGCCTCTGATTCCCCGACTCTGATCCCCACCTCTGATTCCCCAGCTCTGATTCCCCGCCTCTGATTCCCCAACTCTGATTCCCCGCCTCTGATTCCCCAGCTCTGATTCCCCGCCTCTGATTCCCCGTGTTTGATTCCCTGCCTCTGATTCCCCGCCTCTGATTCCCCATCTCTGATTCACCGCCTTTGATTCGCCACCTCTGATACCCCATATCTGATTCCTCGCCTCTGTTTCCCCGCCTCTGATTCCCCGCCTCTGATTCCCCAGCTCTGATTCCCCGCCTCTGATTTTCCATGTTTGATTCCCTGCCTGGGATTCCCCAGCTCTGATTCCCCGCCTTTGATTCCCCCGTCTGATTCCCAGCCTCTGAAACCCCGTGTCTGATTTCTTGCCTCTGATTCCCCGCCTCTGATTCCCCATCTCTGATTCACAGCCTCTGATTCCCCACCTCTGATTCCCCATCTCTGATTCCGCACATCTGATTCCCTGCCTCTGATTCCCCGACTCTGATGCCCACCTCTGATTCCCCAGCTCTGATTCCCCGCCTCTGATTCCCCAACTCTGATTCCCCGCCTCTGATTCCCCAGCTCTGATTCCCCGCCTCTGATTCCCCGTGTTTGATTCCCTGCCTCTGATTCCCCGCCTCTGATTCCCCATCTCTGATTCACCGCCTTTGATTCGCCACCTCTGATTCCCCATATCTGATTCCTCGCCTCTGTTTCCCCGCCTCTGATTCCCCACCTCTGATTCCCCAGCTCTGATTCCCCGCCTCTGATTTTCCGTGTTTGATTCCCTGCCTCTGATTCCCGGCCTCTGATTCCCCATCCCTGATTCACCGCCTTTGATTCGCCACCTCTGATTCCCCATATCTGATTCCCCGCCTCTGTTTCCCCGCCTCTGATTCCCCGCCTCTGATTCCCCAGCTCTGACTCCCCGCCTCTGATTCCCCAGCTCTGATTCCCCGCCTCTGATTCCCCGTGTTTGATTCCCTGCCTCTGATTCCCCGCCTCTGATTCCCCATCTCTGATTCACCGCCTTTGATTCGCCACCTCTGATTCCCCATATCTGATTCCTCGCCTCTGTTTCCCCGCCTCTGATTCCCCGCCTCTGATTCCCCAGCTCTGATTCCCCGCCTCTGATTTTCCGTGTTTGATTCCCTGCCTCTGATTCCCGGCCTCTGATTCCCCATCTCTGATTCACCGCCTTTGATTCGCCACCTCTGATTCCCCATATCTGATTCCCCGCCTCTGTTTCCCCGCCTCTGATTCCCCGCCTCTGATTCCCCAGCTCTGATTCCCCGCCTCTGATTCCCCGTGTTTGATTCCCTGCCTCTGATTCCCCGCCTGTGATTCCCCATCTCTGATTCACCGCCTTTGATTCGCCACCTCTGATTCCCCATATCTGATTCCTCGCCTCTGTTTCCCCGCCTCTGATTCCCCGCATCTGATTCCCCAGCTCTGATTCCCCGCCTCTGATTTTCCGTGTTTGATTCCCTGCCTCTGATTCCCGGCCTCTGATTCCCCATCTCTGATTCACCGCCTTTGATTCGCCACCTCTGATTCTCCATATCTGATTCCTCGCCTCTGTTTCCCCGCCTCTGATTCCCCGCCTCTGATTCCCCAGCTCTGATTCCCCGCCTCTGATTTTCCGTGTTTGATTCCCTGCCTCTGATTCCCGGCCTCTGATTCCCCATATCTGATTCCCCGCCTCTGAATCCCCAACTCTAATTCCCTGCCTCTGATTCCCCAGCTCTGATTCCCCGCCTTTGATTCCCCCGTCTGATTCCCAGCCTCTGAAACCCCGTGTCTGATTTCTTGCCTCTGATTCACCGCCTCTGATTCCCCATCTCTGATTCACAGCCTCTGATTCCCCACCTCTGATTCCCAATCTCTGATTCCGCACATCTGATTCCCTGCCTCTGATTCCCCGACTCTGATCCCCACCTCTGATTCCCCAGCTCTGATTCCCCGCCTCTGATTCCCCAACTCTGATTCCCCGCCTCTGATTCCCCAGCTCTGATTCCCCACCTCTGATTCCCCGTGTTTGATTCCCTGCCTCTGATTCCCCGCCTCTGATTCCCCATCTCTGATTCACCGCCTTTGATTCGCCACCTCTGATTCCCCATATCTGATTCCTCGCCTCTGTTTCCCCGCCTCTGATTCCCCGCCTCTGATTCCCCAGCTCTGATTCCCCGCCTCTGATTTTCCGTGTTTGATTCCCTGCCTCTGATTCCCCAGCTCTGATTCCCCGCCTTTGATTCCCCCGTCTGATTCCCAGCTTCTGAAACCCCGTGTCTGATTTCTTGCCTCTGATTCCCCGCCTCTGATTCCCCATCTCTGATTCACAGCCTCTGATTCCCCACCTCTGATTCCCCATCTCTGATTCCGCACATCTGATTCCCTGCCTCTGATTCCCCGACTCTGATCCCCACCTCTGATTCCCCAGCTCTGATTCCCCGCCTCTGATTCCCCAACTCTGATTCCCCGCCTCTGATTCCCCAGCTCTGATTCCCCGCCTCTGATTCCCCGTGTTTGATTCCCTGCCTCTGATTCCCCGCCTCTGATTCCCCATCTCTGATTCACCACCTTTGATTCGCCACCTCTGATTCCCCATATCTGATTCCTCGCCTCTGTTTCCCCGCCTCTGATTCCCCGCCTCTGATTCCCCAGCTCTGATTCCCCGCCTCTGATTTTCCGTGTTTGATTCCCTGCCTCTGATTCCCGGCCTCTGATTCCCCATCTCTGATTCACCGCCTTTGATTCGCCACCTCTGATTCCCCATATCTGATTCCCCGCCTCTGTTTCCCCGCCTCTGATTCCCCGCTTCTGATTCCCCATATCTCATTCCCCGCCTCTGAATCCCCATCTCTGATTCCCGGACTCTGATTCCCCACCTCTGATTCCCGGCCTCTTATTCCCGGCATCTGATTCCGGCCTCTGATTCCCGGCCTCTGATTCCCTGCTTCTGATTCTGATTCCCTGCCTCTGATTCCCCATCTCTGATTCCGCACATCTGATTCCCTGCCTCTGATTCCCCGCCTCTGATTCCCCGCCTCTGTTTCCCAATATCTAAGTCCCCGCCTCTGATTCCCCAACTCTGATTCCCCACCTCTTATTCCCCAGCTCTGATTCCACCCCTCTGATTCCCCGCATCTGATTCCCTGCATCTGATTCCAAGCCTCTGATTCCCTGCCTCTGATTCCCAACCTCTGATTCCCCACCTCTGATTCAGCACATCTGATTCCCTGCCTCTGATTCCCCGACTCTGATCCCCACCTCTGATTCCCAATCTCTGATTCCCGGACTCTGATTCCCCACCTCTGATTCCCGGCCTCTGATTCCCTGCTTCTGATTCCCCATCTCTGATTCCGCAAATTTAATTCCCTGCCTCTGATTCCCCACCTCTGATTCCCCATATCTGATTCCCCGCCTCTGTTTCCCGGCCTCTGATTCCCCGCTTCTGATTCTGATTCCCTGCCTCTGATTCCCCATCTCTGATTCCGCACATCTGATTCCCTGCCTCTGATTCCCCACCTCTGATTCCCCATATCTGATTTCCCGCCTCTGTTTCCCCGCCTCTGATTCCCCGCCTCTGTTTCCCCATATCTAATTCCCAACCTCTGATGCCCCAACTCTGATTCCCTGCCTCTGATTCCCCGCGTTCTATTCCCTGCCTCTGATTCCCCGCCTGTGATTCCCCATCTCTGATTCACTACCTCTGATTCCCCACCTCTGATTCCCCATATCTGATTCCCCGCCTCTGAATCCCCAACTCTGATTCCCTGCCTCTGATTCCCCAGCTCTGATTCCCCGCCTTTGATTCCCCCGTCTGATTCCCAGCCTCTGAAACCCCGTGTCTGATTTCTTGCCTCTGATTCCCCGCCTCTGATTCCCCATCTCTGATTCACAGCCTCTGATTCCCCACCTCTGATTCCCCATCTCTGATTCCGCACATCTGATTCCCTGCCTCTGATTCCCCGACTCTGATCCCCACCTCTGATTCCCCAGCTCTGATTCCCCGCCTCTGATTCCCCAACTCTGATTCCCCGCCTCTGATTCCCCAGCTCTGATTCCCCGCCTCTGATTCCCCGTGTTTGATTCCCTGCCTCTGATTCCCCGCCTCTGATTCCCCATCTCTGATTCACCGCCTTTGATTCGCCACCTCTGATACCCCATATCTGATTCCTCGCCTCTGTTTCCCCGCCTCTGATTCCCCGCCTCTGATTCCCCAGCTCTGATTCCCCGCCTCTGATTTTCCATGTTTGATTCCCTGCCTGGGATTCCCCAGATCTGATTCCCCGCCTTTGATTCCCCCGTCTGATTCCCAGCCTCTGAAACCCCGTGTCTGATTTCTTGCCTCTGATTCCCCGCCTCTGATTCCCCATCTCTGATTCACAGCCTCTGATTCCCCACCTCTGATTCCCCATCTCTGATTCCGCACATCTGATTCCCTGCCTCTGATTCCCCGACTCTGATGCCCACCTCTGATTCCCCAGCTCTGATTCCCCGCCTCTGATTCCCCAACTCTGATTCCCCGCCTCTGATTCCCCAGCTCTGATTCCCCGCCTCTGATTTTCCGTGTTTGATTCCCTGCCTCTGATTCCCGGCCTCTGATTCCCCATATCTGATTCCCCGCCTCTGAATCCCCAACTCTAATTCCCTGCCTCTGATTCCCCAGCTCTGATTCCCCGCCTTTGATTCCCCCGTCTGATTCCCAGCCTCTGAAACCCCGTGTCTGATTTCTTGCCTCTGATTCACCGCCTCTGATTCCCCATCTCTGATTCACAGCCTCTGATTCCCCACCTCTGATTCCCAATCTCTGATTCCGCACATCTGATTCCCTGCCTCTGATTCCCCGACTCTGATCCCCACCTCTGATTCCCCAGCTCTGATTCCCCGCCTCTGATTCCCCAACTCTGATTCCCCGCCTCTGATTCCCCAGCTCTGATTCCCCACCTCTGATTCCCCGTGTTTGATTCCCTGCCTCTGATTCCCCGCCTCTGATTCCCCATCTCTGATTCACCGCCTTTGATTCGCCACCTCTGATTCCCCATATCTGATTCCTCGCCTCTGTTTCCCCGCCTCTGATTCCCCGCCTCTGATTCCCCAGCTCTGATTCCCCGCCTCTGATTTTCCGTGTTTGATTCCCTGCCTCTGATTCCCCAGCTCTGATTCCCCGCCTTTGATTCCCCCGTCTGATTCCCAGCTTCTGAAACCCCGTGTCTGATTTCTTGCCTCTGATTCCCCGCCTCTGATTCCCCATCTCTGATTCACAGCCTCTGATTCCCCACCTCTGATTCCCCATCTCTGATTCCGCACATCTGATTCCCTGCCTCTGATTCCCCGACTCTGATCCCCACCTCTGATTCCCCAGCTCTGATTCCCCGCCTCTGATTCCCCAACTCTGATTCCCCGCCTCTGATTCCCCAGCTCTGATTCCCCGCCTCTGATTCCCCGTGTTTGATTCCCTGCCTCTGATTCCCCGCCTCTGATTCCCCATCTCTGATTCACCACCTTTGATTCGCCACCTCTGATTCCCCATATCTGATTCCTCGCCTCTGTTTCCCCGCCTCTGATTCCCCGCCTCTGATTCCCCAGCTCTGATTCCCCGCCTCTGATTTTCCGTGTTTGATTCCCTGCCTCTGATTCCCGGCCTCTGATTCCCCATCTCTGATTCACTACCTCTGATTCCCCACCTCTGATTCCCCATATCTGATTCCCCGCCTCTGAATCCCCAACTCTGATTCCCTGCCTCTGATTCCCCAGCTCTGATTCCCCGCCTTTGATTCCCCCGTCTGATTCCCAGCCTCTGAAACCCCGTGTCTGATTTCTTGCCTCTGATTCCCCGCCTCTGATTCCCCATCTCTGATTCACAGCCTCTGATTCCCCACCTCTGATTCCCCATCTCTGATTCCGCACATCTGATTCCCTGCCTCTGATTCCCCGACTCTGATCCCCACCTCTGATTCCCCAGCTCTGATTCCCCGCCTCTGATTCCCCAACTCTGATTCCCCGCCTCTGATTCCCCAGCTCTGATTCCCCGCCTCTGATTCCCCGTGTTTGATTCCCTGCCTCTGATTCCCCGCCTCTGATTCCCCATCTCTGATTCACCGCCTTTGATTCGCCACCTCTGATACCCCATATCTGATTCCTCGCCTCTGTTTCCCCGCCTCTGATTCCCCGCCTCTGATTCCCCAGCTCTGATTCCCCGCCTCTGATTTTCCATGTTTGATTCCCTGCCTGGGATTCCCCAGCTCTGATTCCCCGCCTTTGATTCCCCCGTCTGATTCCCAGCCTCTGAAACCCCGTGTCTGATTTCTTGCCTCTGATTCCCCGCCTCTGATTCCCCATCTCTGATTCACAGCCTCTGATTCCCCACCTCTGATTCCCCATCTCTGATTCCGCACATCTGATTCCCTGCCTCTGATTCCCCGACTCTGATGCCCACCTCTGATTCCCCAGCTCTGATTCCCCGCCTCTGATTCCCCAACTCTGATTCCCCGCCTCTGATTCCCCAGCTCTGATTCCCCGCCTCTGATTCCCCGTGTTTGATTCCCTGCCTCTGATTCCCCGCCTCTGATTCCCCATCTCTGATTCACCGCCTTTGATTCGCCACCTCTGATTCCCCATATCTGATTCCTCGCCTCTGTTTCCCCGCCTCTGATTCCCCACCTCTGATTCCCCAGCTCTGATTCCCCGCCTCTGATTTTCCGTGTTTGATTCCCTGCCTCTGATTCCCGGCCTCTGATTCCCCATCCCTGATTCACCGCCTTTGATTCGCCACCTCTGATTCCCCATATCTGATTCCCCGCCTCTGTTTCCCCGCCTCTGATTCCCCGCCTCTGATTCCCCAGCTCTGACTCCCCGCCTCTGATTCCCCAGCTCTGATTCCCCGCCTCTGATTCCCCGTGTTTGATTCCCTGCCTCTGATTCCCCGCCTCTGATTCCCCATCTCTGATTCACCGCCTTTGATTCGCCACCTCTGATTCCCCATATCTGATTCCTCGCCTCTGTTTCCCCGCCTCTGATTCCCCGCCTCTGATTCCCCAGCTCTGATTCCCCGCCTCTGATTTTCCGTGTTTGATTCCCTGCCTCTGATTCCCGGCCTCTGATTCCCCATCTCTGATTCACCGCCTTTGATTCGCCACCTCTGATTCCCCATATCTGATTCCCCGCCTCTGTTTCCCCGCCTCTGATTCCCCGCCTCTGATTCCCCAGCTCTGATTCCCCGCCTCTGATTCCCCGTGTTTGATTCCCTGCCTCTGATTCCCCGCCTCTGTTTCCCAATATCTAAGTCCCCGCCTCTGATTCCCCAACTCTGATTCCCCACCTCTGATTCCCCAGCTCTGATTCCACCCCTCTGATTCCCCGCATCTGATTCCCTGCATCTGATTCCAAGCCTCTGATTCCCTGCCTCTGATTCCCAACCTCTGATTCCCCACCTCTGATTCAGCACATCTGATTCCCTGCCTCTGATTCCCCGACTCTGATCCCCACCTCTGATTCCCAATCTCTGATTCCCGGACTCTGATTCCCCACCTCTGATTCCCGGCCTCTGATTCCCTGCTTCTGATTCCCCATCTCTGATTCCGCAAATTTAATTCCCTGCCTCTGATTCCCCACCTCTGATTCCCCATATCTGATTCCCCGCCTCTGTTTCCCGGCCTCTGATTCCCCGCTTCTGATTCTGATTCCCTGCCTCTGATTCCCCATCTCTGATTCCGCACATCTGATTCCCTGCCTCTGATTCCCCACCTCTGATTCCCCATATCTGATTTCCCGCCTCTGTTTCCCCGCCTCTGATTCCCCGCCTCTGTTTCCCCATATCTAATTCCCAACCTCTGATGCCCCAACTCTGATTCCCTGCCTCTGATTCCCCGCGTTCTATTCCCTGCCTCTGATTCCCCGCCTGTGATTCCCCATCTCTGATTCACTACCTCTGATTCCCCACCTCTGATTCCCCATATCTGATTCCCCGCCTCTGAATCCCCAACTCTGATTCCCTGCCTCTGATTCCCCAGCTCTGATTCCCCGCCTTTGATTCCCCCGTCTGATTCCCAGCCTCTGAAACCCCGTGTCTGATTTCTTGCCTCTGATTCCCCGCCTCTGATTCCCCATCTCTGATTCACAGCCTCTGATTCCCCACCTCTGATTCCCCATCTCTGATTCCGCACATCTGATTCCCTGCCTCTGATTCCCCGACTCTGATCCCCACCTCTGATTCCCCAGCTCTGATTCCCCGCCTCTGATTCCCCAACTCTGATTCCCCGCCTCTGATTCCCCAGCTCTGATTCCCCGCCTCTGATTCCCCGTGTTTGATTCCCTGCCTCTGATTCCCCGCCTCTGATTCCCCATCTCTGATTCACCGCCTTTGATTCGCCACCTCTGATACCCCATATCTGATTCCTCGCCTCTGTTTCCCCGCCTCTGATTCCCCGCCTCTGATTCCCCAGCTCTGATTCCCCGCCTCTGATTTTCCATGTTTGATTCCCTGCCTGGGATTCCCCAGATCTGATTCCCCGCCTTTGATTCCCCCGTCTGATTCCCAGCCTCTGAAACCCCGTGTCTGATTTCTTGCCTCTGATTCCCCGCCTCTGATTCCCCATCTCTGATTCACAGCCTCTGATTCCCCACCTCTGATTCCCCATCTCTGATTCCGCACATCTGATTCCCTGCCTCTGATTCCCCGACTCTGATGCCCACCTCTGATTCCCCAGCTCTGATTCCCCGCCTCTGATTCCCCAACTCTGATTCCCCGCCTCTGATTCCCCAGCTCTGATTCCCCGCCTCTGATTTTCCGTGTTTGATTCCCTGCCTCTGATTCCCGGCCTCTGATTCCCCATATCTGATTCCCCGCCTCTGAATCCCCAACTCTAATTCCCTGCCTCTGATTCCCCAGCTCTGATTCCCCGCCTTTGATTCCCCCGTCTGATTCCCAGCCTCTGAAACCCCGTGTCTGATTTCTTGCCACTGATTCACCGCCTCTGATTCCCCATCTCTGATTCACAGCCTCTGATTCCCCACCTCTGATTCCCAATCTCTGATTCCGCACATCTGATTCCCTGCCTCTGATTCCCCGACTCTGATCCCCACCTCTGATTCCCCAGCTCTGATTCCCCGCCTCTGATTCCCCAACTCTGATTCCCCGCCTCTGATTCCCCAGCTCTGATTCCCCACCTCTGATTCCCCGTGTTTGATTCCCTGCCTCTGATTCCCCGCCTCTGATTCCCCATCTCTGATTCACCGCCTTTGATTCGCCACCTCTGATTCCCCATATCTGATTCCTCGCCTCTGTTTCCCCGCCTCTGATTCCCCGCCTCTGATTCCCCAGCTCTGATTCCCCGCCTCTGATTTTCCGTGTTTGATTCCCTGCCTCTGATTCCCCAGCTCTGATTCCCCGCCTTTGATTCCCCCGTCTGATTCCCAGCTTCTGAAACCCCGTGTCTGATTTCTTGCCTCTGATTCCCCGCCTCTGATTCCCCATCTCTGATTCACAGCCTCTGATTCCCCACCTCTGATTCCCCATCTCTGATTCCGCACATCTGATTCCCTGCCTCTGATTCCCCGACTCTGATCCCCACCTCTGATTCCCCAGCTCTGATTCCCCGCCTCTGATTCCCCAACTCTGATTCCCCGCCTCTGATTCCCCAGCTCTGATTCCCCGCCTCTGATTCCCCGTGTTTGATTCCCTGCCTCTGATTCCCCGCCTCTGATTCCCCATCTCTGATTCACCACCTTTGATTCGCCACCTCTGATTCCCCATATCTGATTCCTCGCCTCTGTTTCCCCGCCTCTGATTCCCCGCCTCTGATTCCCCAGCTCTGATTCCCCGCCTCTGATTTTCCGTGTTTGATTCCCTGCCTCTGATTCCCGGCCTCTGATTCCCCATCTCTGATTCACTACCTCTGATTCCCCACCTCTGATTCCCCATATCTGATTCCCCGCCTCTGAATCCCCAACTCTGATTCCCTGCCTCTGATTCCCCAGCTCTGATTCCCCGCCTTTGATTCCCCCGTCTGATTCCCAGCCTCTGAAACCCCGTGTCTGATTTCTTGCCTCTGATTCCCCGCCTCTGATTCCCCATCTCTGATTCACAGCCTCTGATTCCCCACCTCTGATTCCCCATCTCTGATTCCGCACATCTGATTCCCTGCCTCTGATTCCCCGACTCTGATCCCCACCTCTGATTCCCCAGCTCTGATTCCCCGCCTCTGATTCCCCAACTCTGATTCCCCGCCTCTGATTCCCCAGCTCTGATTCCCCGCCTCTGATTCCCCGTGTTTGATTCCCTGCCTCTGATTCCCCGCCTCTGATTCCCCATCTCTGATTCACCGCCTTTGATTCGCCACCTCTGATACCCCATATCTGATTCCTCGCCTCTGTTTCCCCGCCTCTGATTCCCCGCCTCTGATTCCCCAGCTCTGATTCCCCGCCTCTGATTTTCCATGTTTGATTCCCTGCCTGGGATTCCCCAGCTCTGATTCCCCGCCTTTGATTCCCCCGTCTGATTCCCAGCCTCTGAAACCCCGTGTCTGATTTCTTGCCTCTGATTCCCCGCCTCTGATTCCCCATCTCTGATTCCGCACATCTGATTCCCTGCCTCTGATTCCCCGACTCTGATGCCCACCTCTGATTCCCCAGCTCTGATTCCCCGCCTCTGATTCCCCAACTCTGATTCCCCGCCTCTGATTCCCCAGCTCTGATTCCCCGCCTCTGATTCCCCGTGTTTGATTCCCTGCCTCTGATTCCCCGCCTCTGATTCCCCATCTCTGATTCACCGCCTTTGATTCGCCACCTCTGATTCCCCATATCTGATTCCTCGCCTCTGTTTCCCCGCCTCTGATTCCCCACCTCTGATTCCCCAGCTCTGATTCCCCGCCTCTGATTTTCCGTGTTTGATTCCCTGCCTCTGATTCCCGGCCTCTGATTCCCCATCCCTGATTCACCGCCTTTGATTCGCCACCTCTGATTCCCCATATCTGATTCCCCGCCTCTGTTTCCCCGCCTCTGATTCCCCGCCTCTGATTCCCCAGCTCTGACTCCCCGCCTCTGATTCCCCAGCTCTGATTCCCCGCCTCTGATTCCCCGTGTTTGATTCCCTGCCTCTGATTCCCCGCCTCTAATTCCCCATCTCTGATTCACCGCCTTTGATTCGCCACCTCTGATTCCCCATATCTGATTCCTCGCCTCTGTTTCCCCGCCTCTGATTCCCCGCCTCTGATTCCCCAGCTCTGATTCCCCGCCTCTGATTTTCCGTGTTTGATTCCCTGCCTCTGATTCCCGGCCTCTGATTCCCCATCTCTGATTCACCGCCTTTGATTCGCCACCTCTGATTCCCCATATCTGATTCCCCGCCTCTGTTTCCCCGCCTCTGATTCCCCGCCTCTGATTCCCCAGCTCTGATTCCCCGCCTCTGATTCCCCGTGTTTGATTCCCTGCCTCTGATTCCCCGCCTCTGTTTCCCAATATCTAAGTCCCCGCCTCTGATTCCCCAACTCTGATTCCCCACCTCTGATTCCCCAGCTCTGATTCCACCCCTCTGATTCCCCGCATCTGATTCCCTGCATCTGATTCCAAGCCTCTGATTCCCTGCCTCTGATTCCCAACCTCTGATTCCCCACCTCTGATTCAGCACATCTGATTCCCTGCCTCTGATTCCCCGACTCTGATCCCCACCTCTGATTCCCAATCTCTGATTCCCGGACTCTGATTCCCCACCTCTGATTCCCGGCCTCTGATTCCCTGCTTCTGATTCCCCATCTCTGATTCCGCAAATTTAATTCCCTGCCTCTGATTCCCCACCTCTGATTCCCCATATCTGATTCCCCGCCTCTGTTTCCCGGCCTCTGATTCCCCGCTTCTGATTCTGATTCCCTGCCTCTGATTCCCCATCTCTGATTCCGCACATCTGATTCCCTGCCTCTGATTCCCCACCTCTGATTCCCCATATCTGATTTCCCGCCTCTGTTTCCCCGCCTCTGATTCCCCGCCTCTGTTTCCCCATATCTAATTCCCAACCTCTGATGCCCCAACTCTGATTCCCTGCCTCTGATTCCCCGCGTTCTATTCCCTGCCTCTGATTCCCCGCCTGTGATTCCCCATCTCTGATTCACTACCTCTGATTCCCCACCTCTGATTCCCCATATCTGATTCCCCGCCTCTGAATCCCCAACTCTGATTCCCCGCCTCTGATTCCCCAGCTCTGATTCCCCGCCTCTGATTTTCCGTGTTTGATTCCCTGCCTCTGATTCCCGGCCTCTGATTCCCCATCTCTGATTCACCGCCTTTGATTCGCCACCTCTGATTCCCCATATCTGATTCCCCGCCTCTGTTTCCCCGCCTCTGATTCCCCGCCTCTGATTCCCCAGCTCTGATTCCCCGCCTCTGATTCCCCGTGTTTGATTCCCTGCCTCTGATTCCCCGCCTCTGTTTCCCAATATCTAAGTCCCCGCCTCTGATTCCCCAACTCTGATTCCCCACCTCTGATTCCCCAGCTCTGATTCCACCCCTCTGATTCCCCGCATCTGATTCCCTGCATCTGATTCCAAGCCTCTGATTCCCTGCCTCTGATTCCCAACCTCTGATTCCCCACCTCTGATTCAGCACATCTGATTCCCTGCCTCTGATTCCCCGACTCTGATCCCCACCTCTGATTCCCAATCTCTGATTCCCGGACTCTGATTCCCCACCTCTGATTCCCGGCCTCTGATTCCCTGCTTCTGATTCCCCATCTCTGATTCCGCAAATTTAATTCCCTGCCTCTGATTCCCCACCTCTGATTCCCCATATCTGATTCCCCGCCTCTGTTTCCCGGCCTCTGATTCCCCGCTTCTGATTCTGATTCCCTGCCTCTGATTCCCCATCTCTGATTCCGCACATCTGATTCCCTGCCTCTGATTCCCCACCTCTGATTCCCCATATCTGATTTCCCGCCTCTGTTTCCCCGCCTCTGATTCCCCGCCTCTGTTTCCCCATATCTAATTCCCAACCTCTGATGCCCCAACTCTGATTCCCTGCCTCTGATTCCCCGCGTTCTATTCCCTGCCTCTGATTCCCCGCCTCTGATTCCCCATCTCTGATTCACAGCCTCTGATTCCCCACCTCTGATTCCCCATCTCTGATTCCGCACATCTGATTCCCTGCCTCTGATTCCCCGACTCTGATCCCCACCTCTGATTCCCCAGCTCTGATTCCCCGCCTCTGATTCCCCAACTCTGATTCCCCGCCTCTGATTCCCCAGCTCTGATTCCCCGCCTCTGATTCCCCGTGTTTGATTCCCTGCCTCTGATTCCCCGCCTCTGATTCCCCATCTCTGATTCACCGCCTTTGATTCGCCACCTCTGATATCCCATATCTGATTCCTCGCCTCTGTTTCCTCGCCTCTGATTCCCCGCCTCTGATTCCCCAGCTCTGATTCCCCGCCTCTGATTTTCCATGTTTGATTCCCTGCCTGGGATTCCCCAGCTCTGATTCCCCGCCTTTGATTCCCCCGTCTGATTCCCAGCCTCTGAAACCCCGTGTCTGATTTCTTGCCTCTGATTCCCCGCCTCTGATTCCCCATCTCTGATTCACAGCCTCTGATTCCCCACCTCTGATTCCCCATCTCTGATTCCGCACATCTGATTCCCTGCCTCTGATTCCCCGACTCTGATGCCCACCTCTGATTCCCCAGCTCTGATTCCCCGCCTCTGATTCCCCAACTCTGATTCCCCGCCTCTGATTCCCCAGCTCTGATTCCCCGCCTCTGATTCCCCGTGTTTGATTCCCTGCCTCTGATTCCCCGCCTCTGATTCCCCATCTCTGATTCACCGCCTTTGATTCGCCACCTCTGATTCCCCATATCTGATTCCTCGCCTCTGTTTCCCCGCCTCTGATTCCCCACCTCTGATTCCCCAGCTCTGATTCCCCGCCTCTGATTTTCCGTGTTTGATTCCCTGCCTCTGATTCCCGGCCTCTGATTCCCCATCCCTGATTCACCGCCTTTGATTCGCCACCTCTGATTCCCCATATCTGATTCCCCGCCTCTGTTTCCCCGCCTCTGATTCCCCGCCTCTGATTCCCCAGCTCTGACTCCCCGCCTCTGATTCCCCAGCTCTGATTCCCCGCCTCTGATTCCCCGTGTTTGATTCCCTGCCTCTGATTCCCCGCCTCTGATTCCCCATCTCTGATTCACCGCCTTTGATTCGCCACCTCTGATTCCCCATATCTGATTCCTCGCCTCTGTTTCCCCGCCTCTGATTCCCCGCCTCTGATTCCCCAGCTCTGATTCGCCGCCTCTGATTTTCCGTGTTTGATTCCCTGCCTCTGATTCCCGGCCTCTGATTCCCCATCTCTGATTCACCGCCTTTGATTCGCCACCTCTGATTCCCCATATCTGATTCCCCGCCTCTGTTTCCCCGCCTCTGATTCCCCGCCTCTGATTCCCCAGCTCTGATTCCCCGCCTCTGATTCCCTGTGTTTGATTCCCTGCCTCTGATTCCCCGCCTCTGATTCCCCATCTCTGATTCACCGCCTTTGATTCGCCACCTCTGATTCCCCATATCTGATTCCTCGCCTCTGTTTCCCCGCCTCTGATTCCCCGCATCTGATTCCCCAGCTCTGATTCCCCGCCTCTGATTTTCCGTGTTTGATTCCCTGCCTCTGATTCCCGGCCTCTGATTCCCCATCTCTGATTCACCGCCTTTGATTCGCCACCTCTGATTCTCCATATCTGATTCCTCGCCTCTGTTTCCCCGCCTCTGATTCCCCGCCTCTGATTCCCCAGCTCTGATTCCCCGCCTCTGATTTTCCGTGTTTGATTCCCTGCCTCTGATTCCCGGCCTCTGATTCCCCATATCTGATTCCCCGCCTCTGAATCCCCAACTCTAATTCCCTGCCTCTGATTCCCCAGCTCTGATTCCCCGCCTTTGATTCCCCCGTCTGATTCCCAGCCTCTGAAACCCCGTGTCTGATTTCTTGCCTCTGATTCACCGCCTCTGATTCCCCATCTCTGATTCACAGCCTCTGATTCCCCACCTCTGATTCCCAATCTCTGATTCCGCACATCTGATTCCCTGCCTCTGATTCCCCGACTCTGATCCCCACCTCTGATTCCCCAGCTCTGATTCCCCGCCTCTGATTCCCCAACTCTGATTCCCCGCCTCTGATTCCCCAGCTCTGATTCCCCACCTCTGATTCCCCGTGTTTGATTCCCTGCCTCTGATTCCCCGCCTCTGATTCCCCATCTCTGATTCACCGCCTTTGATTCGCCACCTCTGATTCCCCATATCTGATTCCTCGCCTCTGTTTCCCCGCCTCTGATTCCCCGCCTCTGATTCCCCAGCTCTGATTCCCCGCCTCTGATTTTCCGTGTTTGATTCCCTGCCTCTGATTCCCCAGCTCTGATTCCCCGCCTTTGATTCCCCCGTCTGATTCCCAGCTTCTGAAACCCCGTGTCTGATTTCTTGCCTCTGATTCCCCGCCTCTGATTCCCCATCTCTGATTCACAGCCTCTGATTCCCCACCTCTGATTCCCCATCTCTGATTCCGCACATCTGATTCCCTGCCTCTGATTCCCCGACTCTGATCCCCACCTCTGATTCCCCAGCTCTGATTCCCCGCCTCTGATTCCCCAACTCTGATTCCCCGCCTCTGATTCCCCAGCTCTGATTCCCCGCCTCTGATTCCCCGTGTTTGATTCCCTGCCTCTGATTCCCCGCCTCTGATTCCCCATCTCTGATTCACCACCTTTGATTCGCCACCTCTGATTCCCCATATCTGATTCCTCGCCTCTGTTTCCCCGCCTCTGATTCCCCGCCTCTGATTCCCCAGCTCTGATTCCCCGCCTCTGATTTTCCGTGTTTGATTCCCTGCCTCTGATTCCCGGCCTCTGATTCCCCATCTCTGATTCACTACCTCTGATTCCCCACCTCTGATTCCCCATATCTGATTCCCCGCCTCTGAATCCCCAACTCTGATTCCCTGCCTCTGATTCCCCAGCTCTGATTCCCCGCCTTTGATTCCCCCGTCTGATTCCCAGCCTCTGAAACCCCGTGTCTGATTTCTTGCCTCTGATTCCCCGCCTCTGATTCCCCATCTCTGATTCACAGCCTCTGATTCCCCACCTCTGATTCCCCATCTCTGATTCCGCACATCTGATTCCCTGCCTCTGATTCCCCGACTCTGATCCCCACCTCTGATTCCCCAGCTCTGATTCCCCGCCTCTGATTCCCCAACTCTGATTCCCCGCCTCTGATTCCCCAGCTCTGATTCCCCGCCTCTGATTCCCCGTGTTTGATTCCCTGCCTCTGATTCCCCGCCTCTGATTCCCCATCTCTGATTCACCGCCTTTGATTCGCCACCTCTGATACCCCATATCTGATTCCTCGCCTCTGTTTCCCCGCCTCTGATTCCCCGCCTCTGATTCCCCAGCTCTGATTCCCCGCCTCTGATTTTCCATGTTTGATTCCCTGCCTGGGATTCCCCAGCTCTGATTCCCCGCCTTTGATTCCCCCGTCTGATTCCCAGCCTCTGAAACCCCGTGTCTGATTTCTTGCCTCTGATTCCCCGCCTCTGATTCCCCATCTCTGATTCACAGCCTCTGATTCCCCACCTCTGATTCCCCATCTCTGATTCCGCACATCTGATTCCCTGCCTCTGATTCCCCGACTCTGATGCCCACCTCTGATTCCCCAGCTCTGATTCCCCGCCTCTGATTCCCCAACTCTGATTCCCCGCCTCTGATTCCCCAGCTCTGATTCCCCGCCTCTGATTCCCCGTGTTTGATTCCCTGCCTCTGATTCCCCGCCTCTGATTCCCCATCTCTGATTCACCGCCTTTGATTCGCCACCTCTGATTCCCCATATCTGATTCCTCGCCTCTGTTTCCCCGCCTCTGATTCCCCACCTCTGATTCCCCAGCTCTGATTCCCCGCCTCTGATTTTCCGTGTTTGATTCCCTGCCTCTGATTCCCGGCCTCTGATTCCCCATCCCTGATTCACCGCCTTTGATTCGCCACCTCTGATTCCCCATATCTGATTCCCCGCCTCTGTTTCCCCGCCTCTGATTCCCCGCCTCTGATTCCCCAGCTCTGACTCCCCGCCTCTGATTCCCCAGCTCTGATTCCCCGCCTCTGATTCCCCGTGTTTGATTCCCTGCCTCTGATTCCCCGCCTCTGATTCCCCATCTCTGATTCACCGCCTTTGATTCGCCACCTCTGATTCCCCATATCTGATTCCTCGCCTCTGTTTCCCCGCCTCTGATTCCCCGCCTCTGATTCCCCAGCTCTGATTCCCCGCCTCTGATTTTCCGTGTTTGATTCCCTGCCTCTGATTCCCGGCCTCTGATTCCCCATCTCTGATTCACCGCCTTTGATTCGCCACCTCTGATTCCCCATATCTGATTCCCCGCCTCTGTTTCCCCGCCTCTGATTCCCCGCCTCTGATTCCCCAGCTCTGATTCCCCGCCTCTGATTCCCCGTGTTTGATTCCCTGCCTCTGATTCCCCGCCTGTGATTCCCCATCTCTGATTCACCGCCTTTGATTCGCCACCTCTGATTCCCCATATCTGATTCCTCGCCTCTGTTTCCCCGCCTCTGATTCCCCGCATCTGATTCCCCAGCTCTGATTCCCCGCCTCTGATTTTCCGTGTTTGATTCCCTGCCTCTGATTCCCGGCCTCTGATTCCCCATCTCTGATTCACCGCCTTTGATTCGCCACCTCTGATTCTCCATATCTGATTCCTCGCCTCTGTTTCCCCGCCTCTGATTCCCCGCCTCTGATTCCCCAGCTCTGATTCCCCGCCTCTGATTTTCCGTGTTTGATTCCCTGCCTCTGATTCCCGGCCTCTGATTCCCCATATCTGATTCCCCGCCTCTGAATCCCCAACTCTAATTCCCTGCCTCTGATTCCCCAGCTCTGATTCCCCGCCTTTGATTCCCCCGTCTGATTCCCAGCCTCTGAAACCCCGTGTCTGATTTCTTGCCTCTGATTCACCGCCTCTGATTCCCCATCTCTGATTCACAGCCTCTGATTCCCCACCTCTGATTCCCAATCTCTGATTCCGCACATCTGATTCCCTGCCTCTGATTCCCCGACTCTGATCCCCACCTCTGATTCCCCAGCTCTGATTCCCCGCCTCTGATTCCCCAACTCTGATTCCCCGCCTCTGATTCCCCAGCTCTGATTCCCCACCTCTGATTCCCCGTGTTTGATTCCTTGCCTCTGATTCCCCGCCTCTGATTCCCCATCTCTGATTCACCGCCTTTGATTCGCCACCTCTGATTCCCCATATCTGATTCCTCGCCTCTGTTTCCCCGCCTCTGATTCCCCGCCTCTGATTCCCCAGCTCTGATTCCCCGCCTCTGATTTTCCGTGTTTGATTCCCTGCCTCTGATTCCCCAGCTCTGATTCCCCGCCTTTGATTCCCCCGTCTGATTCCCAGCTTCTGAAACCCCGTGTCTGATTTCTTGCCTCTGATTCCCCGCCTCTGATTCCCCATCTCTGATTCACAGCCTCTGATTCCCCACCTCTGATTCCCCATCTCTGATTCCGCACATCTGATTCCCTGCCTCTGATTCCCCGACTCTGATCCCCACCTCTGATTCCCCAGCTCTGATTCCCCGCCTCTGATTCCCCAACTCTGATTCCCCGCCTCTGATTCCCCAGCTCTGATTCCCCGCCTCTGATTCCCCGTGTTTGATTCCCTGCCTCTGATTCCCCGCCTCTGATTCCCCATCTCTGATTCACCACCTTTGATTCGCCACCTCTGATTCCCCATATCTGATTCCTCGCCTCTGTTTCCCCGCCTCTGATTCCCCGCCTCTGATTCCCCAGCTCTGATTCCCCGCCTCTGATTTTCCGTGTTTGATTCCCTGCCTCTGATTCCCGGCCTCTGATTCCCCATCTCTGATTCACCGCCTTTGATTCGCCACCTCTGATTCCCCATATCTGATTCCCCGCCTCTGTTTCCCCGCCTCTGATTCCCCGCTTCTGATTCCCCATATCTCATTCCCCGCCTCTGAATCCCCATCTCTGATTCCCGGACTCTGATTCCCCACCTCTGATTCCCGGCCTCTTATTCCCGGCATCTGATTCCGGCCTCTGATTCCCGGCCTCTGATTCCCTGCTTCTGATTCTGATTCCCTGCCTCTGATTCCCCATCTCTGATTCCGCACATCTGATTCCCTGCCTCTGATTCCCCGCCTCTGATTCCCCGCCTCTGTTTCCCAATATCTAAGTCCCCGCCTCTGATTCCCCAACTCTGATTCCCCACCTCTTATTCCCCAGCTCTGATTCCACCCCTCTGATTCCCCGCATCTGATTCCCTGCATCTGATTCCAAGCCTCTGATTCCCTGCCTCTGATTCCCAACCTCTGATTCCCCACCTCTGATTCAGCACATCTGATTCCCTGCCTCTGATTCCCCGACTCTGATCCCCACCTCTGATTCCCAATCTCTGATTCCCGGACTCTGATTCCCCACCTCTGATTCCCGGCCTCTGATTCCCTGCTTCTGATTCCCCATCTCTGATTCCGCAAATTTAATTCCCTGCCTCTGATTCCCCACCTCTGATTCCCCATATCTGATTCCCCGCCTCTGTTTCCCGGCCTCTGATTCCCCGCTTCTGATTCTGATTCCCTGCCTCTGATTCCCCATCTCTGATTCCGCACATCTGATTCCCTGCCTCTGATTCCCCACCTCTGATTCCCCATATCTGATTTCCCGCCTCTGTTTCCCCGCCTCTGATTCCCCGCCTCTGTTTCCCCATATCTAATTCCCAACCTCTGATGCCCCAACTCTGATTCCCTGCCTCTGATTCCCCGCGTTCTATTCCCTGCCTCTGATTCCCCGCCTGTGATTCCCCATCTCTGATTCACTACCTCTGATTCCCCACCTCTGATTCCCCATATCTGATTCCCCGCCTCTGAATCCCCAACTCTGATTCCCTGCCTCTGATTCCCCAGCTCTGATTCCCCGCCTTTGATTCCCCCGTCTGATTCCCAGCCTCTGAAACCCCGTGTCTGATTTCTTGCCTCTGATTCCCCGCCTCTGATTCCCCATCTCTGATTCACAGCCTCTGATTCCCCACCTCTGATTCCCCATCTCTGATTCCGCACATCTGATTCCCTGCCTCTGATTCCCCGACTCTGATCCCCACCTCTGATTCCCCAGCTCTGATTCCCCGCCTCTGATTCCCCAACTCTGATTCCCCGCCTCTGATTCCCCAGCTCTGATTCCCCGCCTCTGATTCCCCGTGTTTGATTCCCTGCCTCTGATTCCCCGCCTCTGATTCCCCATCTCTGATTCACCGCCTTTGATTCGCCACCTCTGATACCCCATATCTGATTCCTCGCCTCTGTTTCCCCGCCTCTGATTCCCCGCCTCTGATTCCCCAGCTCTGATTCCCCGCCTCTGATTTTCCATGTTTGATTCCCTGCCTGGGATTCCCCAGATCTGATTCCCCGCCTTTGATTCCCCCGTCTGATTCCCAGCCTCTGAAACCCCGTGTCTGATTTCTTGCCTCTGATTCCCCGCCTCTGATTCCCCATCTCTGATTCACAGCCTCTGATTCCCCACCTCTGATTCCCCATCTCTGATTCCGCACATCTGATTCCCTGCCTCTGATTCCCCGACTCTGATGCCCACCTCTGATTCCCCAGCTCTGATTCCCCGCCTCTGATTCCCCAACTCTGATTCCCCGCCTCTGATTCCCCAGCTCTGATTCCCCGCCTCTGATTTTCCGTGTTTGATTCCCTGCCTCTGATTCCCGGCCTCTGATTCCCCATATCTGATTCCCCGCCTCTGAATCCCCAACTCTAATTCCCTGCCTCTGATTCCCCAGCTCTGATTCCCCGCCTTTGATTCCCCCGTCTGATTCCCAGCCTCTGAAACCCCGTGTCTGATTTCTTGCCTCTGATTCACCGCCTCTGATTCCCCATCTCTGATTCACAGCCTCTGATTCCCCACCTCTGATTCCCAATCTCTGATTCCGCACATCTGATTCCCTGCCTCTGATTCCCCGACTCTGATCCCCACCTCTGATTCCCCAGCTCTGATTCCCCGCCTCTGATTCCCCAACTCTGATTCCCCGCCTCTGATTCCCCAGCTCTGATTCCCCACCTCTGATTCCCCGTGTTTGATTCCCTGCCTCTGATTCCCCGCCTCTGATTCCCCATCTCTGATTCACCGCCTTTGATTCGCCACCTCTGATTCCCCATATCTGATTCCTCGCCTCTGTTTCCCCGCCTCTGATTCCCCGCCTCTGATTCCCCAGCTCTGATTCCCCGCCTCTGATTTTCCGTGTTTGATTCCCTGCCTCTGATTCCCCAGCTCTGATTCCCCGCCTTTGATTCCCCCGTCTGATTCCCAGCTTCTGAAACCCCGTGTCTGATTTCTTGCCTCTGATTCCCCGCCTCTGATTCCCCATCTCTGATTCACAGCCTCTGATTCCCCACCTCTGATTCCCCATCTCTGATTCCGCACATCTGATTCCCTGCCTCTGATTCCCCGACTCTGATCCCCACCTCTGATTCCCCAGCTCTGATTCCCCGCCTCTGATTCCCCAACTCTGATTCCCCGCCTCTGATTCCCCAGCTCTGATTCCCCGCCTCTGATTCCCCGTGTTTGATTCCCTGCCTCTGATTCCCCGCCTCTGATTCCCCATCTCTGATTCACCACCTTTGATTCGCCACCTCTGATTCCCCATATCTGATTCCTCGCCTCTGTTTCCCCGCCTCTGATTCCCCGCCTCTGATTCCCCAGCTCTGATTCCCCGCCTCTGATTTTCCGTGTTTGATTCCCTGCCTCTGATTCCCGGCCTCTGATTCCCCATCTCTGATTCACTACCTCTGATTCCCCACCTCTGATTCCCCATATCTGATTCCCCGCCTCTGAATCCCCAACTCTGATTCCCTGCCTCTGATTCCCCAGCTCTGATTCCCCGCCTTTGATTCCCCCGTCTGATTCCCAGCCTCTGAAACCCCGTGTCTGATTTCTTGCCTCTGATTCCCCGCCTCTGATTCCCCATCTCTGATTCACAGCCTCTGATTCCCCACCTCTGATTCCCCATCTCTGATTCCGCACATCTGATTCCCTGCCTCTGATTCCCCGACTCTGATCCCCACCTCTGATTCCCCAGCTCTGATTCCCCGCCTCTGATTCCCCAACTCTGATTCCCCGCCTCTGATTCCCCAGCTCTGATTCCCCGCCTCTGATTCCCCGTGTTTGATTCCCTGCCTCTGATTCCCCGCCTCTGATTCCCCATCTCTGATTCACCGCCTTTGATTCGCCACCTCTGATACCCCATATCTGATTCCTCGCCTCTGTTTCCCCGCCTCTGATTCCCCGCCTCTGATTCCCCAGCTCTGATTCCCCGCCTCTGATTTTCCATGTTTGATTCCCTGCCTGGGATTCCCCAGCTCTGATTCCCCGCCTTTGATTCCCCCGTCTGATTCCCAGCCTCTGAAACCCCGTGTCTGATTTCTTGCCTCTGATTCCCCGCCTCTGATTCCCCATCTCTGATTCACAGCCTCTGATTCCCCACCTCTGATTCCCCATCTCTGATTCCGCACATCTGATTCCCTGCCTCTGATTCCCCGACTCTGATGCCCACCTCTGATTCCCCAGCTCTGATTCCCCGCCTCTGATTCCCCAACTCTGATTCCCCGCCTCTGATTCCCCAGCTCTGATTCCCCGCCTCTGATTCCCCGTGTTTGATTCCCTGCCTCTGATTCCCCGCCTCTGATTCCCCATCTCTGATTCACCGCCTTTGATTCGCCACCTCTGATTCCCCATATCTGATTCCTCGCCTCTGTTTCCCCGCCTCTGATTCCCCACCTCTGATTCCCCAGCTCTGATTCCCCGCCTCTGATTTTCCGTGTTTGATTCCCTGCCTCTGATTCCCGGCCTCTGATTCCCCATCCCTGATTCACCGCCTTTGATTCGCCACCTCTGATTCCCCATATCTGATTCCCCGCCTCTGTTTCCCCGCCTCTGATTCCCCGCCTCTGATTCCCCAGCTCTGACTCCCCGCCTCTGATTCCCCAGCTCTGATTCCCCGCCTCTGATTCCCCGTGTTTGATTCCCTGCCTCTGATTCCCCGCCTCTGATTCCCCATCTCTGATTCACCGCCTTTGATTCGCCACCTCTGATTCCCCATATCTGATTCCTCGCCTCTGTTTCCCCGCCTCTGATTCCCCGCCTCTGATTCCCCAGCTCTGATTCCCCGCCTCTGATTTTCCGTGTTTGATTCCCTGCCTCTGATTCCCGGCCTCTGATTCCCCATCTCTGATTCACCGCCTTTGATTCGCCACCTCTGATTCCCCATATCTGATTCCCCGCCTCTGTTTCCCCGCCTCTGATTCCCCGCCTCTGATTCCCCAGCTCTGATTCCCCGCCTCTGATTCCCCGTGTTTGATTCCCTGCCTCTGATTCCCCGCCTCTGTTTCCCAATATCTAAGTCCCCGCCTCTGATTCCCCAACTCTGATTCCCCACCTCTGATTCCCCAGCTCTGATTCCACCCCTCTGATTCCCCGCATCTGATTCCCTGCATCTGATTCCAAGCCTCTGATTCCCTGCCTCTGATTCCCAACCTCTGATTCCCCACCTCTGATTCAGCACATCTGATTCCCTGCCTCTGATTCCCCGACTCTGATCCCCACCTCTGATTCCCAATCTCTGATTCCCGGACTCTGATTCCCCACCTCTGATTCCCGGCCTCTGATTCCCTGCTTCTGATTCCCCATCTCTGATTCCGCAAATTTAATTCCCTGCCTCTGATTCCCCACCTCTGATTCCCCATATCTGATTCCCCGCCTCTGTTTCCCGGCCTCTGATTCCCCGCTTCTGATTCTGATTCCCTGCCTCTGATTCCCCATCTCTGATTCCGCACATCTGATTCCCTGCCTCTGATTCCCCACCTCTGATTCCCCATATCTGATTTCCCGCCTCTGTTTCCCCGCCTCTGATTCCCCGCCTCTGTTTCCCCATATCTAATTCCCAACCTCTGATGCCCCAACTCTGATTCCCTGCCTCTGATTCCCCGCGTTCTATTCCCTGCCTCTGATTCCCCGCCTGTGATTCCCCATCTCTGATTCACTACCTCTGATTCCCCACCTCTGATTCCCCATATCTGATTCCCCGCCTCTGAATCCCCAACTCTGATTCCCTGCCTCTGATTCCCCAGCTCTGATTCCCCGCCTTTGATTCCCCCGTCTGATTCCCAGCCTCTGAAACCCCGTGTCTGATTTCTTGCCTCTGATTCCCCGCCTCTGATTCCCCATCTCTGATTCACAGCCTCTGATTCCCCACCTCTGATTCCCCATCTCTGATTCCGCACATCTGATTCCCTGCCTCTGATTCCCCGACTCTGATCCCCACCTCTGATTCCCCAGCTCTGATTCCCCGCCTCTGATTCCCCAACTCTGATTCCCCGCCTCTGATTCCCCAGCTCTGATTCCCCGCCTCTGATTCCCCGTGTTTGATTCCCTGCCTCTGATTCCCCGCCTCTGATTCCCCATCTCTGATTCACCGCCTTTGATTCGCCACCTCTGATACCCCATATCTGATTCCTCGCCTCTGTTTCCCCGCCTCTGATTCCCCGCCTCTGATTCCCCAGCTCTGATTCCCCGCCTCTGATTTTCCATGTTTGATTCCCTGCCTGGGATTCCCCAGATCTGATTCCCCGCCTTTGATTCCCCCGTCTGATTCCCAGCCTCTGAAACCCCGTGTCTGATTTCTTGCCTCTGATTCCCCGCCTCTGATTCCCCATCTCTGATTCACAGCCTCTGATTCCCCACCTCTGATTCCCCATCTCTGATTCCGCACATCTGATTCCCTGCCTCTGATTCCCCGACTCTGATGCCCACCTCTGATTCCCCAGCTCTGATTCCCCGCCTCTGATTCCCCAACTCTGATTCCCCGCCTCTGATTCCCCAGCTCTGATTCCCCGCCTCTGATTTTCCGTGTTTGATTCCCTGCCTCTGATTCCCGGCCTCTGATTCCCCATATCTGATTCCCCGCCTCTGAATCCCCAACTCTAATTCCCTGCCTCTGATTCCCCAGCTCTGATTCCCCGCCTTTGATTCCCCCGTCTGATTCCCAGCCTCTGAAACCCCGTGTCTGATTTCTTGCCACTGATTCACCGCCTCTGATTCCCCATCTCTGATTCACAGCCTCTGATTCCCCACCTCTGATTCCCAATCTCTGATTCCGCACATCTGATTCCCTGCCTCTGATTCCCCGACTCTGATCCCCACCTCTGATTCCCCAGCTCTGATTCCCCGCCTCTGATTCCCCAACTCTGATTCCCCGCCTCTGATTCCCCAGCTCTGATTCCCCACCTCTGATTCCCCGTGTTTGATTCCCTGCCTCTGATTCCCCGCCTCTGATTCCCCATCTCTGATTCACCGCCTTTGATTCGCCACCTCTGATTCCCCATATCTGATTCCTCGCCTCTGTTTCCCCGCCTCTGATTCCCCGCCTCTGATTCCCCAGCTCTGATTCCCCGCCTCTGATTTTCCGTGTTTGATTCCCTGCCTCTGATTCCCCAGCTCTGATTCCCCGCCTTTGATTCCCCCGTCTGATTCCCAGCTTCTGAAACCCCGTGTCTGATTTCTTGCCTCTGATTCCCCGCCTCTGATTCCCCATCTCTGATTCACAGCCTCTGATTCCCCACCTCTGATTCCCCATCTCTGATTCCGCACATCTGATTCCCTGCCTCTGATTCCCCGACTCTGATCCCCACCTCTGATTCCCCAGCTCTGATTCCCCGCCTCTGATTCCCCAACTCTGATTCCCCGCCTCTGATTCCCCAGCTCTGATTCCCCGCCTCTGATTCCCCGTGTTTGATTCCCTGCCTCTGATTCCCCGCCTCTGATTCCCCATCTCTGATTCACCACCTTTGATTCGCCACCTCTGATTCCCCATATCTGATTCCTCGCCTCTGTTTCCCCGCCTCTGATTCCCCGCCTCTGATTCCCCAGCTCTGATTCCCCGCCTCTGATTTTCCGTGTTTGATTCCCTGCCTCTGATTCCCGGCCTCTGATTCCCCATCTCTGATTCACTACCTCTGATTCCCCACCTCTGATTCCCCATATCTGATTCCCCGCCTCTGAATCCCCAACTCTGATTCCCTGCCTCTGATTCCCCAGCTCTGATTCCCCGCCTTTGATTCCCCCGTCTGATTCCCAGCCTCTGAAACCCCGTGTCTGATTTCTTGCCTCTGATTCCCCGCCTCTGATTCCCCATCTCTGATTCACAGCCTCTGATTCCCCACCTCTGATTCCCCATCTCTGATTCCGCACATCTGATTCCCTGCCTCTGATTCCCCGACTCTGATCCCCACCTCTGATTCCCCAGCTCTGATTCCCCGCCTCTGATTCCCCAACTCTGATTCCCCGCCTCTGATTCCCCAGCTCTGATTCCCCGCCTCTGATTCCCCGTGTTTGATTCCCTGCCTCTGATTCCCCGCCTCTGATTCCCCATCTCTGATTCACCGCCTTTGATTCGCCACCTCTGATACCCCATATCTGATTCCTCGCCTCTGTTTCCCCGCCTCTGATTCCCCGCCTCTGATTCCCCAGCTCTGATTCCCCGCCTCTGATTTTCCATGTTTGATTCCCTGCCTGGGATTCCCCAGCTCTGATTCCCCGCCTTTGATTCCCCCGTCTGATTCCCAGCCTCTGAAACCCCGTGTCTGATTTCTTGCCTCTGATTCCCCGCCTCTGATTCCCCATCTCTGATTCCGCACATCTGATTCCCTGCCTCTGATTCCCCGACTCTGATGCCCACCTCTGATTCCCCAGCTCTGATTCCCCGCCTCTGATTCCCCAACTCTGATTCCCCGCCTCTGATTCCCCAGCTCTGATTCCCCGCCTCTGATTCCCCGTGTTTGATTCCCTGCCTCTGATTCCCCGCCTCTGATTCCCCATCTCTGATTCACCGCCTTTGATTCGCCACCTCTGATTCCCCATATCTGATTCCTCGCCTCTGTTTCCCCGCCTCTGATTCCCCACCTCTGATTCCCCAGCTCTGATTCCCCGCCTCTGATTTTCCGTGTTTGATTCCCTGCCTCTGATTCCCGGCCTCTGATTCCCCATCCCTGATTCACCGCCTTTGATTCGCCACCTCTGATTCCCCATATCTGATTCCCCGCCTCTGTTTCCCCGCCTCTGATTCCCCGCCTCTGATTCCCCAGCTCT
The DNA here is from genome assembly GCF_036971445.1 of Narcine bancroftii. Lineage (NCBI taxonomy): Eukaryota > Metazoa > Chordata > Chondrichthyes > Torpediniformes > Narcinidae > Narcine > Narcine bancroftii. The sequence continues at coordinate 130,455,236 of NC_091475.1, forward strand.
GACTCCCCGCCTCTGATTCCCCAGCTCTGATTCCCCGCCTCTGATTCCCCGTGTTTGATTCCCTGCCTCTGATTCCCCGCCTCTGATTCCCCATCTCTGATTCACCGCCTTTGATTCGCCACCTCTGATTCCCCATATCTGATTCCTCGCCTCTGTTTCCCCGCCTCTGATTCCCCGCCTCTGATTCCCCAGCTCTGATTCCCCGCCTCTGATTTTCCGTGTTTGATTCCCTGCCTCTGATTCCCGGCCTCTGATTCCCCATCTCTGATTCACCGCCTTTGATTCGCCACCTCTGATTCCCCATATCTGATTCCCCGCCTCTGTTTCCCCGCCTCTGATTCCCCGCCTCTGATTCCCCAGCTCTGATTCCCCGCCTCTGATTCCCCGTGTTTGATTCCCTGCCTCTGATTCCCCGCCTCTGTTTCCCAATATCTAAGTCCCCGCCTCTGATTCCCCAACTCTGATTCCCCACCTCTGATTCCCCAGCTCTGATTCCACCCCTCTGATTCCCCGCATCTGATTCCCTGCATCTGATTCCAAGCCTCTGATTCCCTGCCTCTGATTCCCAACCTCTGATTCCCCACCTCTGATTCAGCACATCTGATTCCCTGCCTCTGATTCCCCGACTCTGATCCCCACCTCTGATTCCCAATCTCTGATTCCCGGACTCTGATTCCCCACCTCTGATTCCCGGCCTCTGATTCCCTGCTTCTGATTCCCCATCTCTGATTCCGCAAATTTAATTCCCTGCCTCTGATTCCCCACCTCTGATTCCCCATATCTGATTCCCCGCCTCTGTTTCCCGGCCTCTGATTCCCCGCTTCTGATTCTGATTCCCTGCCTCTGATTCCCCATCTCTGATTCCGCACATCTGATTCCCTGCCTCTGATTCCCCACCTCTGATTCCCCATATCTGATTTCCCGCCTCTGTTTCCCCGCCTCTGATTCCCCGCCTCTGTTTCCCCATATCTAATTCCCAACCTCTGATGCCCCAACTCTGATTCCCTGCCTCTGATTCCCCGCGTTCTATTCCCTGCCTCTGATTCCCCGCCTGTGATTCCCCATCTCTGATTCACTACCTCTGATTCCCCACCTCTGATTCCCCATATCTGATTCCCCGCCTCTGAATCCCCAACTCTGATTCCCTGCCTCTGATTCCCCAGCTCTGATTCCCCGCCTTTGATTCCCCCGTCTGATTCCCAGCCTCTGAAACCCCGTGTCTGATTTCTTGCCTCTGATTCCCCGCCTCTGATTCCCCATCTCTGATTCACAGCCTCTGATTCCCCACCTCTGATTCCCCATCTCTGATTCCGCACATCTGATTCCCTGCCTCTGATTCCCCGACTCTGATCCCCACCTCTGATTCCCCAGCTCTGATTCCCCGCCTCTGATTCCCCAACTCTGATTCCCCGCCTCTGATTCCCCAGCTCTGATTCCCCGCCTCTGATTCCCCGTGTTTGATTCCCTGCCTCTGATTCCCCGCCTCTGATTCCCCATCTCTGATTCACCGCCTTTGATTCGCCACCTCTGATACCCCATATCTGATTCCTCGCCTCTGTTTCCCCGCCTCTGATTCCCCGCCTCTGATTCCCCAGCTCTGATTCCCCGCCTCTGATTTTCCATGTTTGATTCCCTGCCTGGGATTCCCCAGATCTGATTCCCCGCCTTTGATTCCCCCGTCTGATTCCCAGCCTCTGAAACCCCGTGTCTGATTTCTTGCCTCTGATTCCCCGCCTCTGATTCCCCATCTCTGATTCACAGCCTCTGATTCCCCACCTCTGATTCCCCATCTCTGATTCCGCACATCTGATTCCCTGCCTCTGATTCCCCGACTCTGATGCCCACCTCTGATTCCCCAGCTCTGATTCCCCGCCTCTGATTCCCCAACTCTGATTCCCCGCCTCTGATTCCCCAGCTCTGATTCCCCGCCTCTGATTTTCCGTGTTTGATTCCCTGCCTCTGATTCCCGGCCTCTGATTCCCCATATCTGATTCCCCGCCTCTGAATCCCCAACTCTAATTCCCTGCCTCTGATTCCCCAGCTCTGATTCCCCGCCTTTGATTCCCCCGTCTGATTCCCAGCCTCTGAAACCCCGTGTCTGATTTCTTGCCTCTGATTCACCGCCTCTGATTCCCCATCTCTGATTCACAGCCTCTGATTCCCCACCTCTGATTCCCAATCTCTGATTCCGCACATCTGATTCCCTGCCTCTGATTCCCCGACTCTGATCCCCACCTCTGATTCCCCAGCTCTGATTCCCCGCCTCTGATTCCCCAACTCTGATTCCCCGCCTCTGATTCCCCAGCTCTGATTCCCCACCTCTGATTCCCCGTGTTTGATTCCCTGCCTCTGATTCCCCGCCTCTGATTCCCCATCTCTGATTCACCGCCTTTGATTCGCCACCTCTGATTCCCCATATCTGATTCCTCGCCTCTGTTTCCCCGCCTCTGATTCCCCGCCTCTGATTCCCCAGCTCTGATTCCCCGCCTCTGATTTTCCGTGTTTGATTCCCTGCCTCTGATTCCCCAGCTCTGATTCCCCGCCTTTGATTCCCCCGTCTGATTCCCAGCTTCTGAAACCCCGTGTCTGATTTCTTGCCTCTGATTCCCCGCCTCTGATTCCCCATCTCTGATTCACAGCCTCTGATTCCCCACCTCTGATTCCCCATCTCTGATTCCGCACATCTGATTCCCTGCCTCTGATTCCCCGACTCTGATCCCCACCTCTGATTCCCCAGCTCTGATTCCCCGCCTCTGATTCCCCAACTCTGATTCCCCGCCTCTGATTCCCCAGCTCTGATTCCCCGCCTCTGATTCCCCGTGTTTGATTCCCTGCCTCTGATTCCCCGCCTCTGATTCCCCATCTCTGATTCACCACCTTTGATTCGCCACCTCTGATTCCCCATATCTGATTCCTCGCCTCTGTTTCCCCGCCTCTGATTCCCCGCCTCTGATTCCCCAGCTCTGATTCCCCGCCTCTGATTTTCCGTGTTTGATTCCCTGCCTCTGATTCCCGGCCTCTGATTCCCCATCTCTGATTCACTACCTCTGATTCCCCACCTCTGATTCCCCATATCTGATTCCCCGCCTCTGAATCCCCAACTCTGATTCCCTGCCTCTGATTCCCCAGCTCTGATTCCCCGCCTTTGATTCCCCCGTCTGATTCCCAGCCTCTGAAACCCCGTGTCTGATTTCTTGCCTCTGATTCCCCGCCTCTGATTCCCCATCTCTGATTCACAGCCTCTGATTCCCCACCTCTGATTCCCCATCTCTGATTCCGCACATCTGATTCCCTGCCTCTGATTCCCCGACTCTGATCCCCACCTCTGATTCCCCAGCTCTGATTCCCCGCCTCTGATTCCCCAACTCTGATTCCCCGCCTCTGATTCCCCAGCTCTGATTCCCCGCCTCTGATTCCCCGTGTTTGATTCCCTGCCTCTGATTCCCCGCCTCTGATTCCCCATCTCTGATTCACCGCCTTTGATTCGCCACCTCTGATACCCCATATCTGATTCCTCGCCTCTGTTTCCCCGCCTCTGATTCCCCGCCTCTGATTCCCCAGCTCTGATTCCCCGCCTCTGATTTTCCATGTTTGATTCCCTGCCTGGGATTCCCCAGCTCTGATTCCCCGCCTTTGATTCCCCCGTCTGATTCCCAGCCTCTGAAACCCCGTGTCTGATTTCTTGCCTCTGATTCCCCGCCTCTGATTCCCCATCTCTGATTCACAGCCTCTGATTCCCCACCTCTGATTCCCCATCTCTGATTCCGCACATCTGATTCCCTGCCTCTGATTCCCCGACTCTGATGCCCACCTCTGATTCCCCAGCTCTGATTCCCCGCCTCTGATTCCCCAACTCTGATTCCCCGCCTCTGATTCCCCAGCTCTGATTCCCCGCCTCTGATTCCCCGTGTTTGATTCCCTGCCTCTGATTCCCCGCCTCTGATTCCCCATCTCTGATTCACCGCCTTTGATTCGCCACCTCTGATTCCCCATATCTGATTCCTCGCCTCTGTTTCCCCGCCTCTGATTCCCCACCTCTGATTCCCCAGCTCTGATTCCCCGCCTCTGATTTTCCGTGTTTGATTCCCTGCCTCTGATTCCCGGCCTCTGATTCCCCATCCCTGATTCACCGCCTTTGATTCGCCACCTCTGATTCCCCATATCTGATTCCCCGCCTCTGTTTCCCCGCCTCTGATTCCCCGCCTCTGATTCCCCAGCTCTGACTCCCCGCCTCTGATTCCCCAGCTCTGATTCCCCGCCTCTGATTCCCAGTGTTTGATTCCCTGCCTCTGATTCCCCGCCTCTGATTCCCCATCTCTGATTCACCGCCTTTGATTCGCCACCTCTGATTCCCCATATCTGATTCCTCGCCTCTGTTTCCCCGCCTCTGATTCCCCGCCTCTGATTCCCCAGCTCTGATTCCCCGCCTCTGATTTTCCGTGTTTGATTCCCTGCCTCTGATTCCCGGCCTCTGATTCCCCATCTCTGATTCACCGCCTTTGATTCGCCACCTCTGATTCCCCATATCTGATTCCCCGCCTCTGTTTCCCCGCCTCTGATTCCCCGCCTCTGATTCCCCAGCTCTGATTCCCCGCCTCTGATTCCCCGTGTTTGATTCCCTGCCTCTGATTCCCCGCCTGTGATTCCCCATCTCTGATTCACCGCCTTTGATTCGCCACCTCTGATTCCCCATATCTGATTCCTCGCCTCTGTTTCCCCGCCTCTGATTCCCCGCATCTGATTCCCCAGCTCTGATTCCCCGCCTCTGATTTTCCGTGTTTGATTCCCTGCCTCTGATTCCCGGCCTCTGATTCCCCATCTCTGATTCACCGCCTTTGATTCGCCACCTCTGATTCTCCATATCTGATTCCTCGCCTCTGTTTCCCCGCCTCTGATTCCCCGCCTCTGATTCCCCAGCTCTGATTCCCCGCCTCTGATTTTCCGTGTTTGATTCCCTGCCTCTGATTCCCGGCCTCTGATTCCCCATATCTGATTCCCCGCCTCTGAATCCCCAACTCTAATTCCCTGCCTCTGATTCCCCAGCTCTGATTCCCCGCCTTTGATTCCCCCGTCTGATTCCCAGACTCTGAAACCCCGTGTCTGATTTCTTGCCTCTGATTCACCGCCTCTGATTCCCCATCTCTGATTCACAGCCTCTGATTCCCCACCTCTGATTCCCAATCTCTGATTCCGCACATCTGATTCCCTGCCTCTGATTCCCCGACTCTGATCCCCACCTCTGATTCCCCAGCTCTGATTCCCCGCCTCTGATTCCCCAACTCTGATTCCCCGCCTCTGATTCCCCAGCTCTGATTCCCCACCTCTGATTCCCCGTGTTTGATTCCCTGCCTCTGATTCCCCGCCTCTGATTCCCCATCTCTGATTCACCGCCTTTGATTCGCCACCTCTGATTCCCCATATCTGATTCCTCGCCTCTGTTTCCCCGCCTCTGATTCCCCGCCTCTGATTCCCCAGCTCTGATTCCCCGCCTCTGATTTTCCGTGTTTGATTCCCTGCCTCTGATTCCCCAGCTCTGATTCCCCGCCTTTGATTCCCCCGTCTGATTCCCAGCTTCTGAAACCCCGTGTCTGATTTCTTGCCTCTGATTCCCCGCCTCTGATTCCCCATCTCTGATTCACAGCCTCTGATTCCCCACCTCTGATTCCCCATCTCTGATTCCGCACATCTGATTCCCTGCCTCTGATTCCCCGACTCTGATCCCCACCTCTGATTCCCCAGCTCTGATTCCCCGCCTCTGATTCCCCAACTCTGATTCCCCGCCTCTGATTCCCCAGCTCTGATTCCCCGCCTCTGATTCCCCGTGTTTGATTCCCTGCCTCTGATTCCCCGCCTCTGATTCCCCATCTCTGATTCACCACCTTTGATTCGCCACCTCTGATTCCCCATATCTGATTCCTCGCCTCTGTTTCCCCGCCTCTGATTCCCCGCCTCTGATTCCCCAGCTCTGATTCCCCGCCTCTGATTTTCCGTGTTTGATTCCCTGCCTCTGATTCCCGGCCTCTGATTCCCCATCTCTGATTCACCGCCTTTGATTCGCCACCTCTGATTCCCCATATCTGATTCCCCGCCTCTGTTTCCCCGCCTCTGATTCCCCGCTTCTGATTCCCCATATCTCATTCCCCGCCTCTGAATCCCCATCTCTGATTCCCGGACTCTGATTCCCCACCTCTGATTCCCGGCCTCTTATTCCCGGCATCTGATTCCGGCCTCTGATTCCCGGCCTCTGATTCCCTGCTTCTGATTCTGATTCCCTGCCTCTGATTCCCCATCTCTGATTCCGCACATCTGATTCCCTGCCTCTGATTCCCCGCCTCTGATTCCCCGCCTCTGTTTCCCAATATCTAAGTCCCCGCCTCTGATTCCCCAACTCTGATTCCCCACCTCTGATTCCCCAGCTCTGATTCCACCCCTCTGATTCCCCGCATCTGATTCCCTGCATCTGATTCCAAGCCTCTGATTCCCTGCCTCTGATTCCCAACCTCTGATTCCCCACCTCTGATTCAGCACATCTGATTCCCTGCCTCTGATTCCCCGACTCTGATCCCCACCTCTGATTCCCAATCTCTGATTCCCGGACTCTGATTCCCCACCTCTGATTCCCGGCCTCTGATTCCCTGCTTCTGATTCCCCATCTCTGATTCCGCAAATTTAATTCCCTGCCTCTGATTCCCCACCTCTGATTCCCCATATCTGATTCCCCGCCTCTGTTTCCCGGCCTCTGATTCCCCGCTTCTGATTCTGATTCCCTGCCTCTGATTCCCCATCTCTGATTCCGCACATCTGATTCCCTGCCTCTGATTCCCCACCTCTGATTCCCCATATCTGATTTCCCGCCTCTGTTTCCCCGCCTCTGATTCCCCGCCTCTGTTTCCCCATATCTAATTCCCAACCTCTGATGCCCCAACTCTGATTCCCTGCCTCTGATTCCCCGCGTTCTATTCCCTGCCTCTGATTCCCCGCCTGTGATTCCCCATCTCTGATTCACTACCTCTGATTCCCCACCTCTGATTCCCCATATCTGATTCCCCGCCTCTGAATCCCCAACTCTGATTCCCTGCCTCTGATTCCCCAGCTCTGATTCCCCGCCTTTGATTCCCCCGTCTGATTCCCAGCCTCTGAAACCCCGTGTCTGATTTCTTGCCTCTGATTCCCCGCCTCTGATTCCCCATCTCTGATTCACAGCCTCTGATTCCCCACCTCTGATTCCCCATCTCTGATTCCGCACATCTGATTCCCTGCCTCTGATTCCCCGACTCTGATCCCCACCTCTGATTCCCCAGCTCTGATTCCCCGCCTCTGATTCCCCAACTCTGATTCCCCGCCTCTGATTCCCCAGCTCTGATTCCCCGCCTCTGATTCCCCGTGTTTGATTCCCTGCCTCTGATTCCCCGCCTCTGATTCCCCATCTCTGATTCACCGCCTTTGATTCGCCACCTCTGATACCCCATATCTGATTCCTCGCCTCTGTTTCCCCGCCTCTGATTCCCCGCCTCTGATTCCCCAGCTCTGATTCCCCGCCTCTGATTTTCCATGTTTGATTCCCTGCCTGGGATTCCCCAGATCTGATTCCCCGCCTTTGATTCCCCCGTCTGATTCCCAGCCTCTGAAACCCCGTGTCTGATTTCTTGCCTCTGATTCCCCGCCTCTGATTCCCCATCTCTGATTCACAGCCTCTGATTCCCCACCTCTGATTCCCCATCTCTGATTCCGCACATCTGATTCCCTGCCTCTGATTCCCCGACTCTGATGCCCACCTCTGATTCCCCAGCTCTGATTCCCCGCCTCTGATTCCCCAACTCTGATTCCCCGCCTCTGATTCCCCAGCTCTGATTCCCCGCCTCTGATTCCCCGTGTTTGATTCCCTGCCTCTGATTCCCCGCCTCTGATTCCCCATCTCTGATTCACCGCCTTTGATTCGCCACCTCTGATTCCCCATATCTGATTCCTCGCCTCTGTTTCCCCGCCTCTGATTCCCCACCTCTGATTCCCCAGCTCTGATTCCCCGCCTCTGATTTTCCGTGTTTGATTCCCTGCCTCTGATTCCCGGCCTCTGATTCCCCATCCCTGATTCACCGCCTTTGATTCGCCACCTCTGATTCCCCATATCTGATTCCCCGCCTCTGTTTCCCCGCCTCTGATTCCCCGCCTCTGATTCCCCAGCTCTGACTCCCCGCCTCTGATTCCCCAGCTCTGATTCCCCGCCTCTGATTCCCCGTGTTTGATTCCCTGCCTCTGATTCCCCGCCTCTGATTCCCCATCTCTGATTCACCGCCTTTGATTCGCCACCTCTGATTCCCCATATCTGATTCCTCGCCTCTGTTTCCCCGCCTCTGATTCCCCGCCTCTGATTCCCCAGCTCTGATTCCCCGCCTCTGATTTTCCGTGTTTGATTCCCTGCCTCTGATTCCCGGCCTCTGATTCCCCATCTCTGATTCACCGCCTTTGATTCGCCACCTCTGATTCCCCATATCTGATTCCCCGCCTCTGTTTCCCCGCCTCTGATTCCCCGCCTCTGATTCCCCAGCTCTGATTCCCCGCCTCTGATTCCCCGTGTTTGATTCCCTGCCTCTGATTCCCCGCCTCTGATTCCCCATCTCTGATTCACCGCCTTTGATTCGCCACCTCTGATTCCCCATATCTGATTCCTCGCCTCTGTTTCCCCGCCTCTGATTCCCCGCATCTGATTCCCCAGCTCTGATTCCCCGCCTCTGATTTTCCGTGTTTGATTCCCTGCCTCTGATTCCCGGCCTCTGATTCCCCATCTCTGATTCACCGCCTTTGATTCGCCACCTCTGATTCTCCATATCTGATTCCTCGCCTCTGTTTCCCCGCCTCTGATTCCCCGCCTCTGATTCCCCAGCTCTGATTCCCCGCCTCTGATTTTCCGTGTTTGATTCCCTGCCTCTGATTCCCGGCCTCTGATTCCCCATATCTGATTCCCCGCCTCTGAATCCCCAACTCTGATTCCCTGCCTCTGATTCCCCAGCTCTGATTCCCCGCCTTTGATTCCCCCGTCTGATTCCCAGCCTCTGAAACCCCGTGTCTGATTTCTTGCCTCTGATTCACCGCCTCTGATTCCCCATCTCTGATTCACAGCCTCTGATTCCCCACCTCTGATTCCCAATCTCTGATTCCGCACATCTGATTCCCTGCCTCTGATTCCCCGACTCTGATCCCCACCTCTGATTCCCCAGCTCTGATTCCCCGCCTCTGATTCCCCAACTCTGATTCCCCGCCTCTGATTCCCCAGCTCTGATTCCCCGCCTCTGATTCCCCGTGTTTGATTCCCTGCCTCTGATTCCCCGCCTCTGATTCCCCATCTCTGATTCACCGCCTTTGATTCGCCACCTCTGATTCCCCATATCTGATTCCTCGCCTCTGTTTCCCCGCCTCTGATTCCCCGCCTCTGATTCCCCAGCTCTGATTCCCCGCCTCTGATTTTCCGTGTTTGATTCCCTGCCTCTGATTCCCCAGCTCTTATTCCCCGCCTTTGATTCCCCCGTCTGATTCCCAGCTTCTGAAACCCCGTGTCTGATTTCTTGCCTCTGATTCCCCGCCTCTGATTCCCCATCTCTGATTCACAGCCTCTGATTCCCCACCTCTGATTCCCCATCTCTGATTCCGCACATCTGATTCCCTGCCTCTGATTCCCCGACTCTGATCCCCACCTCTGATTCCCCAGCTCTGATTCCCCGCCTCTGATTCCCCAACTCTGATTCCCCGCCTCTGATTCCCCAGCTCTGATTCCCCGCCTCTGATTCCCCGTTTTTGATTCCCTGCCTCTGATTCCCCGCCTCTGATTCCCCATCTCTGATTCACCACCTTTGATTCGCCACCTCTGATTCCCCATATCTGATTCCGCACATCTGATTACCTGCCTCTGATTCCCCACCTCTGATTCCCCATATCTGATTCCCCGCCTCTGTTTCCCCACCTCTGATTCCCCGCCTCTGTTTCCCCATATCTAATTCCCCACCTCTGATGCCCCAACTCTGATTCCCCGCCTCTGATTCCACAGCTCTGATTCCCCGCCTCTGATTCCCCACATCCGATTCCCCATATCTGATTCCCCGCCTCTGTTTCCCCGCCCCTGATTTCCCGCCTCTGTTTCCCCATATCTGATTCCCCGCCTCTGATTCCCAACTATGAGTCCCCGCCTCTTATTCCCCAGCTCTGATTCCCCGCCTCTGTTTCCCCATATCTGATGCCCCGCCTCTATTTGCCCGCCTCTGATTCCCCGCCTCTGTTTCCCCATATCTGATTCCCCGCCTCTGATTCCCAACTATGATTCCCTGCCTCTAATTTCCCAGCTCTGATTCCCCGCCTCTGATTCCCCGTGTCTGTTTTCCTGCCTCTGATTCCCCGCCTCTGATTACCCATGTCTGATTCACCGCCTCTGATTCCCCACCTCTGATTCCCCATCTCTGATTCCGCACATCCGATTCCCTGCCTCTGATTCCCCGCCTCTGATTCACTGCCTCTGCTTCCCCAGCTCTGATTCCCCGCCTGTGATTCCCCGCGTCTTATTCCCTGCTTCTGATTCTGATTCCCTGCCTCTGATTCCCCATCTCTGATTCCGCACATCTGATTCCCTGCCTCTGATTCCCCACCTCTGATTCCCCATATCTGATTCCCCGCCTCTGTTTCCCCACCTCTGATTCCCCGCCTCTGTTTCCCCATATCTAAGTCCCCGCCTCTGATTCCCCAACTCTGATTCCCCACCTCTGATTCCCCAGCTCTCATTCCCCGCCTCTGATCCCCGCATCTGATTCCCTGCATCTGATTCCCAGCCTCTGATTCCCTGCCTCTGATTCCCAACCTCTGATTCCCCACCTCTGATTCCCCATATCTGATTCCCCGCCTCTGTTTCCACGCCTCTGATTCCCCGCCTTTGATTCCCCCGTCTGATTCCCAGCCTCTGAAACCCCGTGTCTGATTTCTTGCCTCTGATTCCCCGCCTCTGATTCCCCATCTCTGATTCACAGCCTCTGATTCCCCACCTCTGATTCCCCATCTCTGATTCCGCACATCTGATTCCCTGCCTCTGATTCCCCATCTCTGATTCACCGCCTTTGATTCGCCACCTCTGATTCCCCATATCTGATTCCCCGCCTCTGTTTCCCCGCCTCTGATTCCCCGCCTCTGATTCCCCATATCTCATTCCCCGCCTCTGAATCCCCATCTCTGATTCCCGGACTCTGATTCCCCACCTCTGATTCCCGGCCTCTTATTCCCGGCATCTGATTCCGGCCTCTGATTCCCGGCCTCTGATTCCCTGCTTCTGATTCTGATTCCCTGCCTTTGATTCCCCATCTCTGATTCCGCACATCTGATTCCCTGCCTCTGATTCCCCATCTCTGATTCCCCATATCTGATTCCCCTTCTCTGTTTCCCCGCCTCTGATTCCCCGCCTCTGTTTCCCAATATCTAAGTCCCCGCCTCTGATTCCCCAACTCTGATTCCCCACCTCTGATTCCCCAGCTCTGATTCCCCGCCTCTGATTCCCCGCATCTGATTCCCTGCATCTGATTCCAAGCCTCTGATTCCCTGCCTCTGATTCCCAACCTCTGATTCCCCACCTCTGATTCCCCATATCTGATTCCCAGCCTCTGTTTCCCCGCCTCTGATTCCCTGCCTCTGTTTCCCCATATCTGATTCCCGGCCTCTGATTCCCTGCCTCTGATTCCCCGCCTCTGATTCCCTGCCTCTGATTCCCCATCTCCGATTCCGCACATCTGATTCCCTGCCTCTGATTCCCCGCTTCTGATTCCCCGCCTCCGATTCCCTGCCTCTGATTCCCAACCTCTGATTCCCCACCTCTGATTCCCCGTGTTTGATTCCCCGCCTCTGTTTCCCCGCCTCTGATTCCCCGCCTCTGATTCCCCAACTCTAATTCCCCGCCTCTGATTCCCCATATCTGATTCCCCGCCTCTGTTTCCCCGCCTCTGATTCCCCGCCCCTGTTTCCCCATATCTGATTCCCTGCCTCTGATTCCCCAACTTTGATTCCCAGCCTCTGATTCCCCAGCTCTGATACCACGCCTCTGATTCCCCGTGTTTGATTCCCTGCCTCTGATTCCCCGCCTCTGATTCCCCATCTCTGATTCACCGCCTTTGATTCGCCACCTCTGATTCCCCATATCTGATTCCCCACCTCTGTTTCCCCGCCTCTGATTCCCCGCCTCTGATTCTCCATATCTCATTCCCCGCCTCTGAATCCACATCACTGATTCCCAGACTCTGATTCCCCACCTCTGATTCCCGGCCTCTTATTCCCAGCATCTGATTCCAGGCCTCTGATTCCCGGTCTCTGACTCCCCGCTTCTGATTCTGATTCCCTGCCTCTGATTCCCCATCTCTGATTCCGCACATCTGATTACCTGCCTCTGATTCCCCACCTCTGATTCCCCATATCTGATTCCTCGCCTCTGTTTCCCCGCCTCTGATTCCCCGCCTCTGATTCCCCAGCTCTGATTCCCCGCCTCTGATTTTCCGTGTTTGAATCCCTGCCTCTGATTCCCGGCCTCTGATTCCCCATCTCTGATTCACCGCCTTTGATTCGCCACCTCTGATTCCCCATATCTGATTCCCCGCCTCTGTTTCCCCGCCTCTGATTCCCCGCCTCTGATTCCCCAGCTCTGACTCCCCGCCTCTGATTCCCCAGCTCTGATTCCCCGCCTCTGATTCCCCGTGTTTGATTCCCTGCCTCTGATTCCCCGCCTCTGATTCCCCATCTCTGATTCACCGCCTTTGATTCGCCACCTCTGATTCCCCATATCTGATTCCTCGCCTCTGTTTCCCCGCCTCTGATTCCCCGCCTCTGATTCCCCAGCTCTGATTCCCCGCCTCTGATTTTCCGTGTTTGATTCCCTGCCTCTGATTCCCGGCCTCTGATTCCCCATCTCTGATTCACCGCCTTTGATTCGCCACCTCTGATTCCCCATATCTGATTCCCCGCCTCTGTTTCCCCGCCTCTGATTCCCCGCCTCTGATTCCCCAGCTCTGATTCCCCGCCTCTGATTCCCCGTGTTTGATTCCCTGCCTCTGATTCCCCGCCTGTGATTCCCCATCTCTGATTCACCGCCTTTGATTCGCCACCTCTGATTCCCCATATCTGATTCCTCGCCTCTGTTTCCCCGCCTCTGATTCCCCGCATCTGATTCCCCAGCTCTGATTCCCCGCCTCTGATTTTCCGTGTTTGATTCCCTGCCTCTGATTCCCGGCCTCTGATTCCCCATCTCTGATTCACCGCCTTTGATTCGCCACCTCTGATTCTCCATATCTGATTCCTCGCCTCTATTTCCCCGCCTCTGATTCCCCGCCTCTGATTCCCCAGCTCTGATTCCCCGCCTCTGATTTTCCGTGTTTGATTCCCTGCCTCTGATTCCCGGCCTCTGATTCCCCATATCTGATTCCCCGCCTCTGAATCCCCAACTCTAATTCCCTGCCTCTGATTCCCCAGCTCTGATTCCCCGCCTTTGATTCCCCCGTCTGATTCCCAGCCTCTGAAACCCCGTGTCTGATTTCTTGCCTCTGATTCACCGCCTCTGATTCCCCATCTCTGATTCACAGCCTCTGATTCCCCACCTCTGATTCCCAATCTCTGATTCCGCACATCTGATTCCCTGCCTCTGATTCCCCGACTCTGATCCCCACCTCTGATTCCCCAGCTCTGATTCCCCGCCTCTGATTCCCCAACTCTGATTCCCCGCCTCTGATTCCCCAGCTCTGATTCCCCACCTCTGATTCCCCGTGTTTGATTCCCTGCCTCTGATTCCCCGCCTCTGATTCCCCATCTCTGATTCACCGCCTTTGATTCGCCACCTCTGATTCCCCATATCTGATTCCTCGCCTCTGTTTCCCCGCCTCTGATTCCCCGCCTCTGATTCCCCAGCTCTGATTCCCCGCCTCTGATTTTCCGTGTTTGATTCCCTGCCTCTGATTCCCCAGCTCTGATTCCCCGCCTTTGATTCCCCCGTCTGATTCCCAGCTTCTGAAACCCCGTGTCTGATTTCTTGCCTCTGATTCCCCGCCTCTGATTCCCCATCTCTGATTCACAGCCTCTGATTCCCCACCTCTGATTCCCCATCTCTGATTCCGCACATCTGATTCCCTGCCTCTGATTCCCCGACTCTGATCCCCACCTCTGATTCCCCAGCTCTGATTCCCCGCCTCTGATTCCCCAACTCTGATTCCCCGCCTCTGATTCCCCAGCTCTGATTCCCCGCCTCTGATTCCCCGTGTTTGATTCCCTGCCTCTGATTCCCCGCCTCTGATTCCCCATCTCTGATTCACCACCTTTGATTCGCCACCTCTGATTCCCCATATCTGATTCCTCGCCTCTGTTTCCCCGCCTCTGATTCCCCGCCTCTGATTCCCCAGCTCTGATTCCCCGCCTCTGATTTTCCGTGTTTGATTCCCTGCCTCTGATTCCCGGCCTCTGATTCCCCATCTCTGATTCACCGCCTTTGATTCGCCACCTCTGATTCCCCATATCTGATTCCCCGCCTCTGTTTCCCCGCCTCTGATTCCCCGCTTCTGATTCCCCATATCTCATTCCCCGCCTCTGAATCCCCATCTCTGATTCCCGGACTCTGATTCCCCACCTCTGATTCCCGGCCTCTTATTCCCGGCATCTGATTCCGGCCTCTGATTCCCGGCCTCTGATTCCCTGCTTCTGATTCTGATTCCCTGCCTCTGATTCCCCATCTCTGATTCCGCACATCTGATTCCCTGCCTCTGATTCCCCGCCTCTGATTCCCCGCCTCTGTTTCCCAATATCTAAGTCCCCGCCTCTGATTCCCCAACTCTGATTCCCCACCTCTGATTCCCCAGCTCTGATTCCACCCCTCTGATTCCCCGCATCTGATTCCCTGCATCTGATTCCAAGCCTCTGATTCCCTGCCTCTGATTCCCAACCTCTGATTCCCCACCTCTGATTCAGCACATCTGATTCCCTGCCTCTGATTCCCCGACTCTGATCCCCACCTCTGATTCCCAATCTCTGATTCCCGGACTCTGATTCCCCACCTCTGATTCCCGGCCTCTGATTCCCTGCTTCTGATTCCCCATCTCTGATTCCGCAAATTTAATTCCCTGCCTCTGATTCCCCACCTCTGATTCCCCATATCTGATTCCCCGCCTCTGTTTCCCGGCCTCTGATTCCCCGCTTCTGATTCTGATTCCCTGCCTCTGATTCCCCATCTCTGATTCCGCACATCTGATTCCCTGCCTCTGATTCCCCACCTCTGATTCCCCATATCTGATTTCCCGCCTCTGTTTCCCCGCCTCTGATTCCCCGCCTCTGTTTCCCCATATCTAATTCCCAACCTCTGATGCCCCAACTCTGATTCCCTGCCTCTGATTCCCCGCGTTCTATTCCCTGCCTCTGATTCCCCGCCTGTGATTCCCCATCTCTGATTCACTACCTCTGATTCCCCACCTCTGATTCCCCATATCTGATTCCCCGCCTCTGAATCCCCAACTCTGATTCCCTGCCTCTGATTCCCCAGCTCTGATTCCCCGCCTTTGATTCCCCCGTCTGATTCCCAGCCTCTGAAACCCCGTGTCTGATTTCTTGCCTCTGATTCCCCGCCTCTCATTCCCCATCTCTGATTCACAGCCTCTGATTCCCCACCTCTGATTCCCCATCTCTGATTCCGCACATCTGATTCCCTGCCTCTGATTCCCCGACTCTGATCCCCACCTCTGATTCCCCAGCTCTGATTCCCCGCCTCTGATTCCCCAACTCTGATTCCCCGCCTCTGATTCCCCAGCTCTGATTCCCCGCCTCTGATTCCCCGTGTTTGATTCCCTGCCTCTGATTCCCCGCCTCTGATTCCCCATCTCTGATTCACCGCCTTTGATTCGCCACCTCTGATACCCCATATCTGATTCCTCGCCTCTGTTTCCCCGCCTCTGATTCCCCGCCTCTGATTCCCCAGCTCTGATTCCCCGCCTCTGATTTTCCATGTTTGATTCCCTGCCTGGGATTCCCCAGATCTGATTCCCCGCCTTTGATTCCCCCGTCTGATTCCCAGCCTCTGAAACCCCGTGTCTGATTTCTTGCCTCTGATTCCCCGCCTCTGATTCCCCATCTCTGATTCACAGCCTCTGATTCCCCACCTCTGATTCCCCATCTCTGATTCCGCACATCTGATTCCCTGCCTCTGATTCCCCGACTCTGATGCCCACCTCTGATTCCCCAGCTCTGATTCCCCGCCTCTGATTCCCCAACTCTGATTCCCCGCCTCTGATTCCCCAGCTCTGATTCCCCGCCTCTGATTCCCCGTGTTTGATTCCCTGCCTCTGATTCCCCGCCTCTGATTCCCCATCTCTGATTCACCGCCTTTGATTCGCCACCTCTGATTCCCCATATCTGATTCCTCGCCTCTGTTTCCCCGCCTCTGATTCCCCACCTCTGATTCCCCAGCTCTGATTCCCCGCCTCTGATTTTCCGTGTTTGATTCCCTGCCTCTGATTCCCGGCCTCTGATTCCCCATCCCTGATTCACCGCCTTTGATTCGCCACCTCTGATTCCCCATATCTGATTCCCCGCCTCTGTTTCCCCGCCTCTGATTCCCCGCCTCTGATTCCCCAGCTCTGACTCCCCGCCTCTGATTCCCCAGCTCTGATTCCCCGCCTCTGATTCCCCGTGTTTGATTCCCTGCCTCTGATTCCCCGCCTCTGATTCCCCATCTCTGATTCACCGCCTTTGATTCGCCACCTCTGATTCCCCATATCTGATTCCTCGCCTCTGTTTCCCCGCCTCTGATTCCCCGCCTCTGATTCCCCAGCTCTGATTCCCCGCCTCTGATTTTCCGTGTTTGATTCCCTGCCTCTGATTCCCGGCCTCTGATTCCCCATCTCTGATTCACCGCCTTTGATTCGCCACCTCTGATTCCCCATATCTGATTCCCCGCCTCTGTTTCCCCGCCTCTGATTCCCCGCCTCTGATTCCCCAGCTCTGATTCCCCGCCTCTGATTCCCCGTGTTTGATTCCCTGCCTCTGATTCCCCGCCTCTGATTCCCCATCTCTGATTCACCGCCTTTGATTCGCCACCTCTGATTCCCCATATCTGATTCCTCGCCTCTGTTTCCCCGCCTCTGATTCCCCGCATCTGATTCCCCAGCTCTGATTCCCCGCCTCTGATTTTCCGTGTTTGATTCCCTGCCTCTGATTCCCGGCCTCTGATTCCCCATCTCTGATTCACCGCCTTTGATTCGCCACCTCTGATTCTCCATATCTGATTCCTCGCCTCTGTTTCCCCGCCTCTGATTCCCCGCCTCTGATTCCCCAGCTCTGATTCCCCGCCTCTGATTTTCCGTGTTTGATTCCCTGCCTCTGATTCCCGGCCTCTGATTCCCCATATCTGATTCCCCGCCTCTGAATCCCCAACTCTGATTCCCTGCCTCTGATTCCCCAGCTCTGATTCCCCGCCTTTGATTCCCCCGTCTGATTCCCAGCCTCTGAAACCCCGTGTCTGATTTCTTGCCTCTGATTCACCGCCTCTGATTCCCCATCTCTGATTCACAGCCTCTGATTCCCCACCTCTGATTCCCAATCTCTGATTCCGCACATCTGATTCCCTGCCTCTGATTCCCCGACTCTGATCCCCACCTCTGATTCCCCAGCTCTGATTCCCCGCCTCTGATTCCCCAACTCTGATTCCCCGCCTCTGATTCCCCAGCTCTGATTCCCCGCCTCTGATTCCCCGTGTTTGATTCCCTGCCTCTGATTCCCCGCCTCTGATTCCCCATCTCTGATTCACCGCCTTTGATTCGCCACCTCTGATTCCCCATATCTGATTCCTCGCCTCTGTTTCCCCGCCTCTGATTCCCCGCCTCTGATTCCCCAGCTCTGATTCCCCGCCTCTGATTTTCCGTGTTTGATTCCCTGCCTCTGATTCCCCAGCTCTTATTCCCCGCCTTTGATTCCCCCGTCTGATTCCCAGCTTCTGAAACCCCGTGTCTGATTTCTTGCCTCTGATTCCCCGCCTCTGATTCCCCATCTCTGATTCACAGCCTCTGATTCCCCACCTCTGATTCCCCATCTCTGATTCCGCACATCTGATTCCCTGCCTCTGATTCCCCGACTCTGATCCCCACCTCTGATTCCCCAGCTCTGATTCCCCGCCTCTGATTCCCCAACTCTGATTCCCCGCCTCTGATTCCCCAGCTCTGATTCCCCGCCTCTGATTCCCCGTTTTTGATTCCCTGCCTCTGATTCCCCGCCTCTGATTCCCCATCTCTGATTCACCACCTTTGATTCGCCACCTCTGATTCCCCATATCTGATTCCGCACATCTGATTACCTGCCTCTGATTCCCCACCTCTGATTCCCCATATCTGATTCCCCGCCTCTGTTTCCCCACCTCTGATTCCCCGCCTCTGTTTCCCCATATCTAATTCCCCACCTCTGATGCCCCAACTCTGATTCCCCGCCTCTGATTCCACAGCTCTGATTCCCCGCCTCTGATTCCCCACATCCGATTCCCCATATCTGATTCCCCGCCTCTGTTTCCCCGCCCCTGATTTCCCGCCTCTGTTTCCCCATATCTGATTCCCCGCCTCTGATTCCCAACTATGAGTCCCCGCCTCTTATTCCCCAGCTCTGATTCCCCGCCTCTGTTTCCCCATATCTGATGCCCCGCCTCTATTTGCCCGCCTCTGATTCCCCGCCTCTGTTTCCCCATATCTGATTCCCCGCCTCTGATTCCCAACTATGATTCCCTGCCTCTAATTTCCCAGCTCTGATTCCCCGCCTCTGATTCCCCGTGTCTGTTTTCCTGCCTCTGATTCCCCGCCTCTGATTACCCATGTCTGATTCACCGCCTCTGATTCCCCACCTCTGATTCCCCATCTCTGATTCCGCACATCCGATTCCCTGCCTCTGATTCCCCGCCTCTGATTCACTGCCTCTGCTTCCCCAGCTCTGATTCCCCGCCTGTGATTCCCCGCGTCTTATTCCCTGCTTCTGATTCTGATTCCCTGCCTCTGATTCCCCATCTCTGATTCCGCACATCTGATTCCCTGCCTCTGATTCCCCACCTCTGATTCCCCATATCTGATTCCCCGCCTCTGTTTCCCCACCTCTGATTCCCCGCCTCTGTTTCCCCATATCTAAGTCCCCGCCTCTGATTCCCCAACTCTGATTCCCCACCTCTGATTCCCCAGCTCTCATTCCCCGCCTCTGATCCCCGCATCTGATTCCCTGCATCTGATTCCCAGCCTCTGATTCCCTGCCTCTGATTCCCAACCTCTGATTCCCCACCTCTGATTCCCCATATCTGATTCCCCGCCTCTGTTTCCACGCCTCTGATTCCCCGCCTTTGATTCCCCCGTCTGATTCCCAGCCTCTGAAACCCCGTGTCTGATTTCTTGCCTCTGATTCCCCGCCTCTGATTCCCCATCTCTGATTCACAGCCTCTGATTCCCCACCTCTGATTCCCCATCTCTGATTCCGCACATCTGATTCCCTGCCTCTGATTCCCCATCTCTGATTCACCGCCTTTGATTCGCCACCTCTGATTCCCCATATCTGATTCCCCGCCTCTGTTTCCCCGCCTCTGATTCCCCGCCTCTGATTCCCCATATCTCATTCCCCGCCTCTGAATCCCCATCTCTGATTCCCGGACTCTGATTCCCCACCTCTGATTCCCGGCCTCTTATTCCCGGCATCTGATTCCGGCCTCTGATTCCCGGCCTCTGATTCCCTGCTTCTGATTCTGATTCCCTGCCTTTGATTCCCCATCTCTGATTCCGCACATCTGATTCCCTGCCTCTGATTCCCCATCTCTGATTCCCCATATCTGATTCCCCTTCTCTGTTTCCCCGCCTCTGATTCCCCGCCTCTGTTTCCCAATATCTAAGTCCCCGCCTCTGATTCCCCAACTCTGATTCCCCACCTCTGATTCCCCAGCTCTGATTCCCCGCCTCTGATTCCCCGCATCTGATTCCCTGCATCTGATTCCAAGCCTCTGATTCCCTGCCTCTGATTCCCAACCTCTGATTCCCCACCTCTGATTCCCCATATCTGATTCCCAGCCTCTGTTTCCCCGCCTCTGATTCCCTGCCTCTGTTTCCCCATATCTGATTCCCGGCCTCTGATTCCCTGCCTCTGATTCCCCGCCTCTGATTCCCTGCCTCTGATTCCCCATCTCCGATTCCGCACATCTGATTCCCTGCCTCTGATTCCCCGCCTCTGATTCCCCGCCTCCGATTCCCTGCCTCTGATTCCCAACCTCTGATTCCCCACCTCTGATTCCCCGTGTTTGATTCCCCGCCTCTGTTTCCCCGCCTCTGATTCCCCGCCTCTGATTCCCCAACTCTAATTCCCCGCCTCTGATTCCCCATATCTGATTCCCCGCCTCTGTTTCCCCGCCTCTGATTCCCCGCCCCTGTTTCCCCATATCTGATTCCCTGCCTCTGATTCCCCAACTTTGATTCCCAGCCTCTGATTCCCCAGCTCTGATACCACGCCTCTGATTCCCCGTGTTTGATTCCCTGCCTCTGATTCCCCGCCTCTGATTCCCCATCTCTGATTCACCGCCTTTGATTCGCCACCTCTGATTCCCCATATCTGATTCCCCACCTCTGTTTCCCCGCCTCTGATTCCCCGCCTCTGATTCTCCATATCTCATTCCCCGCCTCTGAATCCACATCACTGATTCCCAGACTCTGATTCCCCACCTCTGATTCCCGGCCTCTTATTCCCAGCATCTGATTCCAGGCCTCTGATTCCCGGTCTCTGACTCCCCGCTTCTGATTCTGATTCCCTGCCTCTGATTCCCCATCTCTGATTCCGCACATCTGATTACCTGCCTCTGATTCCCCACCTCTGATTCCCCATATCTGATTCCTCGCCTCTGTTTCCCCGCCTCTGATTCCCCGCCTCTGATTCCCCAGCTCTGATTCCCCGCCTCTGATTTTCCGTGTTTGAATCCCTGCCTCTGATTCCCGGCCTCTGATTCCCCATCTCTGATTCACCGCCTTTGATTCGCCACCTCTGATTCCCCATATCTGATTCCCCGCCTCTGTTTCCCCGCCTCTGATTCCCCGCCTCTGATTCCCCATATCTCATTCCCCGCCTCTGAATCCCCATCTCTGATTCCCGGACTCTGATTCCCCACCTCTGATTCCCGGCCTCTTATTCCCGGCATCTGATTCCGGCCTCTGATTCCCGGCCTCTGATTCCCTGCTTCTGATTCCCCATCTCTGATTCCGCAAATCTAATTCCCTGCCTCTGATTCCCCACCTCTGATTCCCCATATATGATTCCCCGCCTCTGTTTCCCGGCCTCTGATTCCCCGCTTCTGATTCTGATTCCCTGCCTCTGATTCCCCATCTCTGATTCCGCACATCTGATTCCCTGCCTCTGATTCCCAACCTCTGATTCCCCATCTCTGATTCATCGCCTTTGATTCGCCACCTCTGATTCCCCATATCTGATTCCTCGCCTCTGTTTCCCCGCCTCTGATTCCCCGCCTCTGATTCCCCATATCTCATTCCCCGCTTCTGATTCCCCATCTCTGATTCCCGGACTCTGATTCCCCACCTCTGATTCCCGGCCTCTTATTCCCGGCATCTGATTCCGGCCTCTGATTCCCGGCCTCTGATTCCCTGCTTCTGATTCCCCATCTCTGATTCCGCAAATCTAATTCCCTGCCTCTGATTCCCTGCCTCTGATTCCCCAACTTTGATTCCCAGCATCTGATTCCCCTGCTCTGATTCCCCGCCTCTGATTCCCCGCATCTGATTCCCTGCATCTGATTCGAAGCCTCTGATTCCCTGTCTCTGATTCCCAACCTCTGATACCCCACCTCTGATTCCCCATCTCTGATTCCGCACATCCGATTCCCTGCCTCTGATTCCCCGCCTCTGATTCACTGCCTCTGCTTCCCCAGTTCTGATTCCCCGCCTCTGATTCATCGCGTCTTATTCCCTGCTTCTGATTCTGATTCCCTGCCTCTGATTCCCCATCTCTGATTCCGCACATCTGATTCCCTGCCTCTGATTCCCCACCTCTGATTCCCCATATCTGATTCCCCGCCTCTGTTTCCCCACCTCTGATTCCCCGCCTCTGTTTCCCCATATCTAAGTCCCCGCCTCTGATTCCCCAACTCTGATTCCCCACCTCTGATTCCCCAGCTCTCATTCCCCGCCTCTGATCCCCGCAACTGATTCCCTGCATCTGATTCCCAGCCTCTGATTCCCTGCCTCTGATTCCCAACCTCTGATTCCCCACCTCTGATTCCGCACATCTGATTACCTGCCTCTGATTCCCCACCTCTGATTCCGCACATCTGATTACCTGCCTCTGATTCCCCACCTCTGATTCCCCATATCTGATTCCTCGCCTCTGTTTCCCCGCCTCTGATTCCCCGCCTCTGATTCCCCAGCTCTGATTCCCCGCCTCTGATTTTCCGTGTTTGATTCCCTGCCTCTGATTCCCGGCCTCTGATTCCCCATCTCTGATTCACCGCCTTTG
The DNA here is from genome assembly GCF_036971445.1 of Narcine bancroftii. Lineage (NCBI taxonomy): Eukaryota > Metazoa > Chordata > Chondrichthyes > Torpediniformes > Narcinidae > Narcine > Narcine bancroftii. The sequence goes on from NC_091475.1 coordinate 130,477,745, forward strand.
ATTCGCCACCTCTGATTCCCCATATCTGATTCCCCTCCTCTGTTTCCCCGCCTCTGATTCCCCGCCTCTGATTCCCCATATCTCATTCCCCGCCTCTGAATCCCCATCTCTGATTCCCGGACTCTGATTCCCCACCTCTGATTCCCAGCCTCTTATTCCCGGCATCTGATTCCGGCCTCTGATTCCCGGCCTCTGATTCCCTGCTTCTGATTCCCCATCTCTGATTCCGCAAATCTAATTCCCTGCCTCTGATTCCCCACCTCTGATTCCCCATATCTGATTCCCCGCCTCTGTTTCCCGGCCTCTGATTCCCCGCTTCTGATTCTGATTCCCTGCCTCTGATTCCCCATCTCTGATTCCGCACATCTGATTCCCTGCCTCTGATTCCCAACCTCTGATTCCCCATCTCTGATTCATCGCCTTTGATTCGCCACCTCTGATTCCCCATATCTGATTCCTCGCCTCTGTTTCCCCGCCTCTGATTCCCCGCCTCTGATTCCCCATATCTCATTCCCCGCCTCTGATTCCCCATCTCTGATTCCCGGACTCTGATTCCCCACCTCTGATTCCCGGCCTCTTATTCCCGGCATCTGATTCCGGCCTCTGATTCCCGGCCTCTGATTCCCTGCTTCTGATTCCCCATCTCTGATTCCGCAAATTTAATTCCCTGCCTCTGATTCCCCACCTCTGATTCCCCATATCTGATTCCCCGCCTCTGTTTCCCGGCCTCTGATTCCCCGCTTCTGATTCTGATTCCCTGCCTCTGATTCCCCATCTCTGATTCCGCACATCTGATTCCCTGCCTCTGATTCCCCACCTCTGATTCCCCATATCTGATTTCCCGCCTCTGTTTCCCCGCCTCTGATTCCCCGCCTCTGTTTCCCCATATCTAATTCCCAACCTCTGATGCCCCAACTCTGATTCCCTGCCTCTGATTCCCCGCGTTCTATTCCCTGCCTCTGATTCCCCGCCTGTGATTCCCCATCTCTGATTCACTACCTCTGATTCCCCACCTCTGATTCCCCATATCTGATTCCCCGCCTCTGAATCCCCAACTCTGATTCCCTGCCTCTGATTCCCCAGCTCTGATTCCCCGCCTTTGATTCCCCCGTCTGATTCCCAGCCTCTGAAACCCCGTGTCTGATTTCTTGCCTCTGATTCCCCGCCTCTGATTCCCCATCTCTGATTCACAGCCTCTGATTCCCCACCTCTGATTCCCCATCTCTGATTCCGCACATCTGATTCCCTGCCTCTGATTCCCCGACTCTGATCCCCACCTCTGATTCCCCAGCTCTGATTCCCCGCCTCTGATTCCCCAACTCTGATTCCCCGCCTCTGATTCCCCAGCTCTGATTCCCCGCCTCTGATTCCCCATCTCTGATTCACCGCCTTTGATTCGCCACCTCTGATACCCCATATCTGATTCCTCGCCTCTGTTTCCCCGCCTCTGATTCCCGGCCTCTGATTCCCCAGCTCTGATTCCCCGCCTCTGATTTTCCATGTTTGATTCCCTGCCTGGGATTCCCCAGCTCTGATTCCCCGCCTTTGATTCCCCCGTCTGATTCCCAGCCTCTGAAACCCCGTGTCTGATTTCTTGCCTCTGATTCCCCGCCTCTGATTCCCCATTTCTGATTCACAGCCTCTGATTCCCCACCTCTGATTCCCCATCTCTGATTCCGCACATCTGATTCCCTGCCTCTGATTCCCCGACTCTGATGCCCACTTCTGATTCCCCAGCTCTGATTCCCCGCCTCTGATTCCCCAACTCTGATTCCCCGCCTCTGATTCCCCAGCTCTGATTCCCCGCCTCTGATTCCCCGTGTTTGATTCCCTGCCTCTGATTCCCCGCCTCTGATTCCCCATCTCTGATTCACCGCCTTTGATTCGCCACCTCTGATTCCCCATATCTGATTCCTCGCCTCTGTTTCCCCGCCTCTGATTCCCCACCTCTGATTCCCCAGCTCTGATTCCCCGCCTCTGATTTTCCGTGTTTGATTCCCTGCCTCTGATTCCCGGCCTCTGATTCCCCATCCCTGATTCACCGCCTTTGATTCGCCACCTCTGATTCCCCATATCTGATTCCCCGCCTCTGTTTCCCCGCCTCTGATTCCCCGCCTCTGATTCCCCAGCTCTGACTCCCCGCCTCTGATTCCCCAGCTCTGATTCCCCGCCTCTGATTCCCCGTGTTTGATTCCCTGCCTCCGATTCCCCGCCTCTGATTCCCCATCTCTGATTCACCGCCTTTGATTCGCCACCTCTGATTCCCCATATCTGATTCCTCGCCTCTGTTTCCCCGCCTCTGATTCCCCGCCTCTGATTCCCCAGCTCTGATTCCCCGCCTCTGATTTTCCGTGTTTGATTCCCTGCCTCTGATTCCCGGCCTCTGATTCCCCATCTCTGATTCACCGCCTTTGATTCGCCACCTCTGATTCCCCATATCTGATTCCCCGCCTCTGTTTCCCCGCCTCTGATTCCCCGCCTCTGATTCCCCAGCTCTGATTCCCCGCCTCTGATTCCCCGTGTTTGATTCCCTGCCTCTGATTCCCCGCCTCTGATTCCCCATCTCTGATTCACCGCCTTTGATTCGCCACCTCTGATTCCCCATATCTGATTCCTCGCCTCTGTTTCCCCGCCTCTGATTCCCCGCATCTGATTCCCCAGCTCTGATTCCCCGCCTCTGATTTTCCGTGTTTGATTCCCTGCCTCTGATTCCCGGCCTCTGATTCCCCATCTCTGATTCACCGCCTTTGATTCGCCACCTCTGATTCTCCATATCTGATTCCTCGCCTCTGTTTCCCCGCCTCTGATTCCCCGCCTCTGATTCCCCAGCTCTGATTCCCCGCCTCTGATTTTCCGTGTTTGATTCCCTGCCTCTGATTCCCGGCCTCTGATTCCCCATATCTGATTCCCCGCCTCTGAATCCCCAACTCTGATTCCCTGCCTCTGATTCCCCAGCTCTGATTCCCCGCCTTTGATTCCCCCGTCTGATTCCCAGCCTCTGAAACCCCGTGTCTGATTTCTTGCCTCTGATTCACCGCCTCTGATTCCCCATCTCTGATTCACAGCCTCTGATTCCCCACCTCTGATTCCCAATCTCTGATTCCGCACATCTGATTCCCTGCCTCTGATTCCCCGACTCTGATCCCCACCTCTGATTCCCCAGCTCTGATTCCCCGCCTCTGATTCCCCAACTCTGATTCCCCGCCTCTGATTCCCCAGCTCTGATTCCCCGCCTCTGATTCCCCGTGTTTGATTCCCTGCCTCTGATTCCCCGCCTCTGATTCCCCATCTCTGATTCACCGCCTTTGATTCGCCACCTCTGATTCCCCATATCTGATTCCTCGCCTCTGTTTCCCCGCCTCTGATTCCCCGCCTCTGATTCCCCAGCTCTGATTCCCCGCCTCTGATTTTCCGTGTTTGATTCCCTGCCTCTGATTCCCCAGCTCTGATTCCCCGCCTTTGATTCCCCCGTCTGATTCCCAGCTTCTGAAACCCCGTGTCTGATTTCTTGCCTCTGATTCCCCGCCTCTGATTCCCCATCTCTGATTCACAGCCTCTGATTCCCCACCTCTGATTCCCCATCTCTGATTCCGCACATCTGATTCCCTGCCTCTGATTCCCCGACTCTGATCCCCACCTCTGATTCCCCAGCTCTGATTCCCCGCCTCTGATTCCCCAACTCTGATTCCCCGCCTCTGATTCCCCAGCTCTGATTCCCCGCCTCTGATTCCCCGTGTTTGATTCCCTGCCTCTGATTCCCCGCCTCTGATTCCCCATCTCTGATTCACCACCTTTGATTCGCCACCTCTGATTCCCCATATCTGATTCCTCGCCTCTGTTTCCCCGCCTCTGATTCCCCGCCTCTGATTCCCCAGCTCTGATTCCCCGCCTCTGATTTTCCGTGTTTGATTCCCTGCCTCTGATTCCCGGCCTCTGATTCCCCATCTCTGATTCACCGCCTTTGATTCGCCACCTCTGATTCCCCATATCTGATTCCCCGCCTCTGTTTCCCCGCCTCTGATTCCCCGCTTCTGATTCCCCATATCTCATTCCCCGCCTCTGAATCCCCATCTCTTATTCCCGGACTCTGATTCCCCACCTCTGATTCCCGGCCTCTTATTCCCGGCATCTGATTCCGGCCTCTGATTCCCGGCCTCTGATTCCCTGCTTCTGATTCTGATTCCCTGCCTCTGATTCCCCATCTCTGATTCCGCACATCTGATTCCCTGCCTCTGATTCCCCGCCTCTGATTCCCCGCCTCTGTTTCCCAATATCTAAGTCCCCGCCTCTGATTCCCCAACTCTGATTCCCCACCTCTGATTCCCCAGCTCTGATTCCACCCCTCTGATTCCCCGCATCTGATTCCCTGCATCTGATTCCAAGCCTCTGATTCCCTGCCTCTGATTCCCAACCTCTGATTCCCCACCTCTGATTCCGCACATCTGATTCCCTGCCTCTGATTCCCCGACTCTGATCCCCACCTCTGATTCCCCACCTCTGATTCCCCGCCTCTGATTCCCCGTGTTTGATTCCCTGCCTCTGATTCCCCGCCTCTGATTCCCCATCTCTGATTCATCGCCTTTGATTCCCGGACTCTTATTCCCGGCATCTGATTCCGGCCTCTGATTCCCGACCTCTGATTCCCTGCTTCTGATTCCCCATCTCTGATTCCGCAAATCTAATTCCCTGCCTCTGATTCCCCACCTCTGATTCCCCATATCTGATTCCCCACCTCTGTTTCCCGGCCTCTGATTCCCCGCTTCTGATTCTGATTCCCTGCCTCTGATTCCCCATCTCTGATTCCGCACATCTGATTCCCTGCCTCTGATTCCACACCTCTGATTCCCCATATCTGATTTCCCGCCTCTGTTTCCCCGCCTCTGATTCCCCGCCTCTGTTTCCCCATATCTAATTCCCAACCTCTGATGCCCCAACTCTGATTCCCTGCCTCTGATTCCCCGCGTTCTATTCCCTGCCTCTGATTCCCCGCCTGTGATTCCCCATCTCTGATTCACCACCTCTGATTCCCCACCTCTGATTCCCCATATCTAATTCCCCGCCTCTGTTTGCCCGACTCTGATTCCCCGCCTCTGTTTCCCCATATCTGATTCCCCGCCTCTGAATCCCCAACTCTGATTCCCTGCCTCTGATTCCCCAGCTCTGATTCCCCGCCTTTGATTCCCCCGTCTGATTCCCAGCCTCTGAAACCCCGTGTCTGATTTCTTGCCTCTGATTCCCCGCCTCTGATTCCCCATCTCTGATTCACAGCCTCGGATTCCCCACCTCTGATTCCCCATCTCTGATTCCGCACATCTGATTCCCTGCCTCTGATTCCCCGACTCTGATCCCCACCTCTGATTCCCCAGCTCTGATTCCCCGCCTCTGATTCCCCAACTCTGATTCCCCGCCTCTGATTCCCCAGCTCTGATTCCCCGCCTCTGATTCCCCGTGTTTGATTCCCTGCCTCTGATTCCCCGCCTCTGATTCCCCATCTCTGATTCACCGCCTTTGATTCGCCACCTCTGATTCCCCATATCTGATTCCTCGCCTCTGTTTCCCCGCCTCTGATTCCCCGCCTCTGATTCCCCATATCTCATTTCCCGCCTCTGATTCCCCATCTCTGATTCCCGGACTCTGATTCCCCACCTCTGATTCCCGGCCTCTTATTCCCGGCATCTGATTCCGGCCTCTGATTCCCGGCCTCTGATTCCCTGCTTCTGATTCCCCATCTCTGATTCCCCATATCTGATTCCCCGCCTCTGTTTCCCCGCCTCTGATTCCCCGCCTCTGTTTCCCCATATCTAAGTCCCCGCCTCTGATTCCCCAACTTTGATTCCCCACCTCTGATTCCCCAGCTCTGATTCCCCGCCTCTGATTCCCAGCCTCTGATTCCCAACCTCTGATTCCCCACCTCTGATTCCCCATATCTCATTCCCCGCCTCTGTTTCCCCGCCTCTGATTCCCCGCCTCTGTTTCCCCATATCTGATCCCCGCCTCTATTTGCCTGCATCTGATTCCCCGCCTCTGTTTCCCCATATCTGATTCCCCGCCTCTGAATCCCCAACTCTGATTCCCTGCCTCTAATTTCCCAGCTCTGATTCCCCGCCTTTGATTCCCCGCGTCTGATTACCGGCCTCTGATTCCCCGCCTCTGATTCCCCATCTCTGATTCACAACCTCTGATTCCCCACCTCTGATACCCCATATCTGATTCCCCGCCTCTGTTTCCCCGCCTCTGATTCCCCACCTCTGGTTCCCCATATCTGATTCCCCGCCTCTGTTTCCCCGCCTCTGATTCCCCGCCTCTGTTTCCCCATATCTAAGTCCCCGCCTCTGATTCCCCAACTTTGATTCCCCACCTCTGATTCCCCAGCTCTGATTCCCCGCCTCTGATTCCCAGCCTCTGATTCCCAACCTCTGATTCCCCACCTCTGATTCCCCATATCTGATTCCCAGCCTCTGTTTCCCCGCCTCTGATTCCCCGCCTCTGTTTCCCCATATCTGATCCCCGCCTCTATTTGCCTGCATCTGATTCCCCGCCTCTGTTTCCCCATATCTGATTCCCCGCCTCTGAATCCCCAACTCTGATTCCCTGCCTCTAATTTCCCAGCTCTGATTCCCCGCCTCTGATTCCCCGCGTCTGATTACCGGCCTCTGATTCCCCGCCTCTGATTCCCCATCTCTGATTCACAACCTCTGATTCCCCACCTCTGATACCCCATATCTGATTCCCCACCTCTGTTTCCCCGCCTCTGATTCCCCACCTCTGATTCCCAATATCTGATTCCCCGCCTCTGATTCCCCACCTCTGATTCCCCACCTTTGATTCGCCAGCTATGATTCCCCGCCTCTGATTCCCCGTGTTTGATTCCCTGCCTCTGATTCCCGGCCTCTGATTCCCCATCTCTGATTCACCGCCTTTGATTCGCCACCTCTGATTCCCCATATCTGATACCCGCCTCTGTTTCCCCGCCTCTTATTCCCCTCCTCTGATTCCCCATATCTCATTCCCCGCCTCTGAATCCCCATCTCTGATTCCCGGACTCTGATTCCCCACCTCTGATTCCCTGCTTCTGATTCTGATTCCCTGCCTTTGATTCCCCATCTCTGATTCCGCACATCTGATTCCCTGCCTCTGATTCCCCATCTCTGATTCCCCATATCTGATTCCCCGCCTCTGTTTCCCCGCCTCTGATTCCCCGCCTCTGTTTCCCAATATCTAAGTCCCCGCCTCTGATTCCCCAAATCTAATTCCCCACCTCTGATTCCCCAGCTCTGATTCCCCGCCTCTGATTCCCCGCATCTGATTCCCTGCATCTGATTCCCCGCCTCTGATTCCCCATCTCTGATTCACAACCTCTGATTCCCCACCTCTGATACCCCATATCTAATTCCCCGCCTCTGTTTCCCCGCCTCTGATTCCCCACCTCTAATTCCCAATATCTGATTCCCGGCCTCTGATTCCCCACATCTGATTCCCCGCCTCTGATTCGCCAGCTATGATTCCCCGCCTCTGATTCCCCGTGTTTGATTCCCTGCCTCTGATTCCCGGCCTCTGATTCCCCATCTCTGATTCACCACCTTTGATTCGCCACCTCTGATTCCCGATATCTGATTCCCCACCTCTGTTTCCCCGCCTCTGATTCCCCGCCTCTGATTCCCCATATCTCATTCCCCGCCTCTGAATCCCCATCTCTGATTCCCGGACTCTGATTCCCCACCTCTGATTCCCTGCTTCTGATTCTGTTTCCCTGCCTCTGATTCCCCATCTCTGATTCCCCATATCTGATTCCCCACCTCTGTTTCCCCGCCTCTGATTCCCCGCCTCTGTTTCCCAATATCTAAGTCCCCGCCTCTGATTCCCCAACTCTAATTCCCCACCTCTGATTCCCCAGCTCTGATTCCCCGCCTCTGATTCCCCGCATCTGATTCCCTGCATCTGATTCCAAGCCTCTGATTCCCTGCCTCTGATTCTCCATATCTCATTCCCCGCCTCTGAATCCACATCACTGATTCCCAGACTCTGATTCCCCACCTCTGATTCCCGGCCTCTTATTCCCAGCATCTGATTCCAGGCCTCTGATTCCCGGTCTCTGACTCCCCGCTTCTGATTCTGATTCCCTGCCTCTGATTCCCCATCTCTGATTCCGCACATCTGATTACCTGCCTCTGATTCCCCACCTCTGATTCCCCATATCTGATTCCTCGCCTCTGTTTCCCCGCCTCTGATTCCCCGCCTCTGATTCCCCAGCTCTGATTCCCCGCCTCTGATTTTCCGTGTTTGAATCCCTGCCTCTGATTCCCGGCCTCTGATTCCCCATCTCTGATTCACCGCCTTTGATTCGCCACCTCTGATTCCCCATATCTGATTCCCCGCCTCTGTTTCCCCGCCTCTGATTCCCCGCCTCTGATTCCCCATATCTCATTCCCCGCCTCTGAATCCCCATCTCTGATTCCCGGACTCTGATTCCCCACCTCTGATTCCCGGCCTCTTATTCCCGGCATCTGATTCCGGCCTCTGATTCCCGGCCTCTGATTCCCTGCTTCTGATTCCCCATCTCTGATTCCGCAAATCTAATTCCCTGCCTCTGATTCCCCACCTCTGATTCCCCATATATGATTCCCCGCCTCTGTTTCCCGGCCTCTGATTCCCCGCTTCTGATTCTGATTCCCTGCCTCTGATTCCCCATCTCTGATTCCGCACATCTGATTCCCTGCCTCTGATTCCCAACCTCTGATTCCCCATCTCTGATTCATCGCCTTTGATTCGCCACCTCTGATTCCCCATATCTGATTCCTCGCCTCTGTTTCCCCGCCTCTGATTCCCCGCCTCTGATTCCCCATATCTCATTCCCCGCTTCTGATTCCCCATCTCTGATTCCCGGACTCTGATTCCCCACCTCTGATTCCCGGCCTCTTATTCCCGGCATCTGATTCCGGCCTCTGATTCCCGGCCTCTGATTCCCTGCTTCTGATTCCCCATCTCTGATTCCGCAAATCTAATTCCCTGCCTCTGATTCCCTGCCTCTGATTCCCCAACTTTGATTCCCAGCATCTGATTCCCCTGCTCTGATTCCCCGCCTCTGATTCCCCGCATCTGATTCCCTGCATCTGATTCGAAGCCTCTGATTCCCTGCCTCTGATTCCCAACCTCTGATACCCCACCTCTGATTCCCCATCTCTGATTCCGCACATCCGATTCCCTGCCTCTGATTCCCCGCCTCTGATTCACTGCCTCTGCTTCCCCAGTTCTGATTCCCCGCCTCTGATTCATCGCGTCTTATTCCCTGCTTCTGATTCTGATTCCCTGCCTCTGATTCCCCATCTCTGATTCCGCACATCTGATTCCCTGCCTCTGATTCCCCACCTCTGATTCCCCATATCTGATTCCCCGCCTCTGTTTCCCCACCTCTGATTCCCCGCCTCTGTTTCCCCATATCTAAGTCCCCGCCTCTGATTCCCCAACTCTGATTCCCCACCTCTGATTCCCCAGCTCTCATTCCCCGCCTCTGATCCCCGCAACTGATTCCCTGCATCTGATTCCCAGCCTCTGATTCCCTGCCTCTGATTCCCAACCTCTGATTCCCCACCTCTGATTCCGCACATCTGATTACCTGCCTCTGATTCCCCACCTCTGATTCCGCACATCTGATTACCTGCCTCTGATTCCCCACCTCTGATTCCCCATATCTGATTCCTCGCCTCTGTTTCCCCGCCTCTGATTCCCCGCCTCTGATTCCCCAGCTCTGATTCCCCGCCTCTGATTTTCCGTGTTTGATTCCCTGCCTCTGATTCCCGGCCTCTGATTCCCCATCTCTGATTCACCGCCTTTGATTCGCCACCTCTGATTCCCCATATCTGATTCCCCTCCTCTGTTTCCCCGCCTCTGATTCCCCGCCTCTGATTCCCCATATCTCATTCCCCGCCTCTGAATCCCCATCTCTGATTCCCGGACTCTGATTCCCCACCTCTGATTCCCAGCCTCTTATTCCCGGCATCTGATTCCGGCCTCTGATTCCCGGCCTCTGATTCCCTGCTTCTGATTCCCCATCTCTGATTCCGCAAATCTAATTCCCTGCCTCTGATTCCCCACCTCTGATTCCCCATATCTGATTCCCCGCCTCTGTTTCCCGGCCTCTGATTCCCCGCTTCTGATTCTGATTCCCTGCCTCTGATTCCCCATCTCTGATTCCGCACATCTGATTCCCTGCCTCTGATTCCCAACCTCTGATTCCCCATCTCTGATTCATCGCCTTTGATTCGCCACCTCTGATTCCCCATATCTGATTCCTCGCCTCTGTTTCCCCGCCTCTGATTCCCCGCCTCTGATTCCCCATATCTCATTCCCCGCCTCTGATTCCCCATCTCTGATTCCCGGACTCTGATTCCCCACCTCTGATTCCCGGCCTCTTATTCCCGGCATCTGATTCCGGCCTCTGATTCCCGGCCTCTGATTCCCTGCTTCTGATTCCCCATCTCTGATTCCGCAAATTTAATTCCCTGCCTCTGATTCCCCACCTCTGATTCCCCATATCTGATTCCCCGCCTCTGTTTCCCGGCCTCTGATTCCCCGCTTCTGATTCTGATTCCCTGCCTCTGATTCCCCATCTCTGATTCCGCACATCTGATTCCCTGCCTCTGATTCCCCACCTCTGATTCCCCATATCTGATTTCCCGCCTCTGTTTCCCCGCCTCTGATTCCCCGCCTCTGTTTCCCCATATCTAATTCCCAACCTCTGATGCCCCAACTCTGATTCCCTGCCTCTGATTCCCCGCGTTCTATTCCCTGCCTCTGATTCCCCGCCTGTGATTCCCCATCTCTGATTCACTACCTCTGATTCCCCACCTCTGATTCCCCATATCTGATTCCCCGCCTCTGAATCCCCAACTCTGATTCCCTGCCTCTGATTCCCCAGCTCTGATTCCCCGCCTTTGATTCCCCCGTCTGATTCCCAGCCTCTGAAACCCCGTGTCTGATTTCTTGCCTCTGATTCCCCGCCTCTGATTCCCCATCTCTGATTCACAGCCTCTGATTCCCCACCTCTGATTCCCCATCTCTGATTCCGCACATCTGATTCCCTGCCTCTGATTCCCCGACTCTGATCCCCACCTCTGATTCCCCAGCTCTGATTCCCCGCCTCTGATTCCCCAACTCTGATTCCCCGCCTCTGATTCCCCAGCTCTGATTCCCCGCCTCTGATTCCCCGTGTTTGATTCCCTGCCTCTGATTCCCCGCCTCTGATTCCCCATCTCTGATTCACCGCCTTTGATTCGCCACCTCTGATACCCCATATCTGATTCCTCGCCTCTGTTTCCCCGCCTCTGATTCCCGGCCTCTGATTCCCCAGCTCTGATTCCCCGCCTCTGATTTTCCATGTTTGATTCCCTGCCTGGGATTCCCCAGCTCTGATTCCCCGCCTTTGATTCCCCCGTCTGATTCCCAGCCTCTGAAACCCCGTGTCTGATTTCTTGCCTCTGATTCCCCGCCTCTGATTCCCCATTTCTGATTCACAGCCTCTGATTCCCCACCTCTGATTCCCCATCTCTGATTCCGCACATCTGATTCCCTGCCTCTGATTCCCCGACTCTGATGCCCACCTCTGATTCCCCAGCTCTGATTCCCCGCCTCTGATTCCCCAACTCTGATTCCCCGCCTCTGATTCCCCAGCTCTGATTCCCCGCCTCTGATTCCCCGTGTTTGATTCCCTGCCTCTGATTCCCCGCCTCTGATTCCCCATCTCTGATTCACCGCCTTTGATTCGCCACCTCTGATTCCCCATATCTGATTCCTCGCCTCTGTTTCCCCGCCTCTGATTCCCCACCTCTGATTCCCCAGCTCTGATTCCCCGCCTCTGATTTTCCGTGTTTGATTCCCTGCCTCTGATTCCCGGCCTCTGATTCCCCATCCCTGATTCACCGCCTTTGATTCGCCACCTCTGATTCCCCATATCTGATTCCCCGCCTCTGTTTCCCCGCCTCTGATTCCCCGCCTCTGATTCCCCAGCTCTGACTCCCCGCCTCTGATTCCCCAGCTCTGATTCCCCGCCTCTGATTCCCCGTGTTTGATTCCCTGCCTCCGATTCCCCGCCTCTGATTCCCCATCTCTGATTCACCGCCTTTGATTCGCCACCTCTGATTCCCCATATCTGATTCCTCGCCTCTGTTTCCCCGCCTCTGATTCCCCGCCTCTGATTCCCCAGCTCTGATTCCCCGCCTCTGATTTTCCGTGTTTGATTCCCTGCCTCTGATTCCCGGCCTCTGATTCCCCATCTCTGATTCACCGCCTTTGATTCGCCACCTCTGATTCCCCATATCTGATTCCCCGCCTCTGTTTCCCCGCCTCTGATTCCCCGCCTCTGATTCCCCAGCTCTGATTCCCCGCCTCTGATTCCCCGTGTTTGATTCCCTGCCTCTGATTCCCCGCCTCTGATTCCCCATCTCTGATTCACCGCCTTTGATTCGCCACCTCTGATTCCCCATATCTGATTCCTCGCCTCTGTTTCCCCGCCTCTGATTCCCCGCATCTGATTCCCCAGCTCTGATTCCCCGCCTCTGATTTTCCGTGTTTGATTCCCTGCCTCTGATTCCCGGCCTCTGATTCCCCATCTCTGATTCACCGCCTTTGATTCGCCACCTCTGATTCTCCATATCTGATTCCTCGCCTCTGTTTCCCCGCCTCTGATTCCCCGCCTCTGATTCCCCAGCTCTGATTCCCTGCCTCTGATTTTCCGTGTTTGATTCCCTGCCTCTGATTCCCGGCCTCTGATTCCCCATATCTGATTCCCCGCCTCTGAATCCCCAACTCTGATTCCCTGCCTCTGATTCCCCAGCTCTGATTCCCCGCCTTTGATTCCCCCGTCTGATTCCCAGCCTCTGAAACCCCGTGTCTGATTTCTTGCCTCTGATTCACCGCCTCTGATTCCCCATCTCTGATTCACAGCCTCTGATTCCCCACCTCTGATTCCCAATCTCTGATTCCGCACATCTGATTCCCTGCCTCTGATTCCCCGACTCTGATCCCCACCTCTGATTCCCCAGCTCTGATTCCCCGCCTCTGATTCCCCAACTCTGATTCCCCGCCTCTGATTCCCCAGCTCTGATTCCCCGCCTCTGATTCCCCGTGTTTGATTCCCTGCCTCTGATTCCCCGCCTCTGATTCCCCATCTCTGATTCACCGCCTTTGATTCGCCACCTCTGATTCCCCATATCTGATTCCTCGCCTCTGTTTCCCCGCCTCTGATTCCCCGCCTCTGATTCCCCAGCTCTGATTCCCCGCCTCTGATTTTCCGTGTTTGATTCCCTGCCTCTGATTCCCCAGCTCTGATTCCCCGCCTTTGATTCCCCCGTCTGATTCCCAGCTTCTGAAACCCCGTGTCTGATTTCTTGCCTCTGATTCCCCGCCTCTGATTCCCCATCTCTGATTCACAGCCTCTGATTCCCCACCTCTGATTCCCCATCTCTGATTCCGCACATCTGATTCCCTGCCTCTGATTCCCCGACTCTGATCCCCACCTCTGATTCCCCAGCTCTGATTCCCCGCCTCTGATTCCCCAACTCTGATTCCCCGCCTCTGATTCCCCAGCTCTGATTCCCCGCCTCTGATTCCCCGTGTTTGATTCCCTGCCTCTGATTCCCCGCCTCTGATTCCCCATCTCTGATTCACCACCTTTGATTCGCCACCTCTGATTCCCCATATCTGATTCCTCGCCTCTGTTTCCCCGCCTCTGATTCCCCGCCTCTGATTCCCCAGCTCTGATTCCCTGCCTCTGATTTTCCGTGTTTGATTCCCTGCCTCTGATTCCCGGCCTCTGATTCCCCATCTCTGATTCACCGCCTTTGATTCGCCACCTCTGATTCCCCATATCTGATTCCCCGCCTCTGTTGCCCCGCCTCTGATTCCCCGCTTCTGATTCCCCATATCTCATTCCCCGCCTCTGAATCCCCATCTCTGATTCCCGGACTCTGATTCCCCACCTCTGATTCCCGGCCTCTTATTCCCGGCATCTGATTCCGGCCTCTGATTCCCGGCCTCTGATTCCCTGCTTCTGATTCTGATTCCCTGCCTCTGATTCCCCATCTCTGATTCCGCACATCTGATTCCCTGCCTCTGATTCCCCGCCTCTGATTCCCCGCCTCTGTTTCCCAATATCTAAGTCCCCGCCTCTGATTCCCCAACTCTGATTCCCCACCTCTGATTCCCCAGCTCTGATTCCACCCCTCTGATTCCCCGCATCTGATTCCCTGCATCTGATTCCAAGCCTCTGATTCCCTGCCTCTGATTCCCAACCTCTGATTCCCCACCTCTGATTCCGCACATCTGATTCCCTGCCTCTGATTCCCCGACTCTGATCCCCACCTCTGATTCCCCAGCTCTGATTCCCCGCCGCTGATTCCCCGTGTTTGATTCCCTGCCTCTGATTCCCCGCCTCTGATTCCCCATCTCTGATTCATCGCCTTTGATTCCCGGACTCTTATTCCCGGCATCTGATTCCGGCCTCTGATTCCCGACCTCTGATTCCCTGCTTCTGATTCCCCATCTCTGATTCCGCAAATCTAATTCCCTGCCTCTGATTCCCCACCTCTGATTCCCCATATCTGATTCCCCACCTCTGTTTCCCGGCCTCTGATTCCCCGCTTCTGATTCTGATTCCCTGCCTCTGATTCCCCATCTCTGATTCCGCACATCTGATTCCCTGCCTCTGATTCCACACCTCTGATTCCCCATATCTGATTTCCCGCCTCTGTTTCCCCGCCTCTGATTCCCCGCCTCTGTTTCCCCATATCTAATTCCCAACCTCTGATGCCCCAACTCTGATTCCCTGCCTCTGATTCCCCGCGTTCTATTCCCTGCCTCTGATTCCCCGCCTGTGATTCCCCATCTCTGATTCACCACCTCTGATTCCCCACCTCTGATTCCCCATATCTAATTCCCCGCCTCTGTTTGCCCGACTCTGATTCCCCGCCTCTGTTTCCCCATATCTGATTCCCCGCCTCTGAATCCCCAACTCTGATTCCCTGCCTCTGATTCCCCAGCTCTGATTCCCCGCCTTTGATTCCCCCGTCTGATTCCCAGCCTCTGAAACCCCGTGTCTGATTTCTTGCCTCTGATTCCCCGCCTCTGATTCCCCATCTCTGATTCACAGCCTCGGATTCCCCACCTCTGATTCCCCATCTCTGATTCCGCACATCTGATTCCCTGCCTCTGATTCCCCGACTCTGATCCCCACCTCTGATTCCCCAGCTCTGATTCCCCGCCTCTGATTCCCCAACTCTGATTCCCCGCCTCTGATTCCCCAGCTCTGATTCCCCGCCTCTGATTCCCCGTGTTTGATTCCCTGCCTCTGATTCCCCGCCTCTGATTCCCCATCTCTGATTCACCGCCTTTGATTCGCCACCTCTGATTCCC
Organism: Narcine bancroftii; assembly: GCF_036971445.1. Classification (NCBI taxonomy): domain Eukaryota; kingdom Metazoa; phylum Chordata; class Chondrichthyes; order Torpediniformes; family Narcinidae; genus Narcine; species Narcine bancroftii. The sequence continues at coordinate 130,493,150 of NC_091475.1, forward strand.
CATATCTGATTCCTCGCCTCTGTTTCCCCGCCTCTGATTCCCCGCCTCTGATTCCCCATATCTCATTCCCCGCCTCTGATTCCCCATCTCTGATTCCCGGACTCTGATTCCCCACCTCTGATTCCCGGCCTCTTATTCCCGGCATCTGATTCCGGCCTCTGATTCCCGGCCTCTGATTCCCTGCTTCTGATTCCCCATCTCTGATTCCCCATATCTGATTCCCCGCCTCTGTTTCCCCGCCTCTGATTCCCCGCCTCTGTTTCCCCATATCTAAGTCCCCGCCTCTGATTCCCCAACTTTGATTCCCCACCTCTGATTCCCCAGCTCTGATTCCCCGCCTCTGATTCCCAGCCTCTGATTCCCAACCTCTGATTCCCCACCTCTGATTCCCCATATCTCATTCCCCGCCTCTGTTTCCCCGCCTCTGATTCCCCGCCTCTGTTTCCCCATATCTGATCCCCGCCTCTATTTGCCTGCATCTGATTCCCCGCCTCTGTTTCCCCATATCTGATTCCCCGCATCTGAATCCCCAACTCTGATTCCCTGCCTCTAATTTCCCAGCTCTGATTCCCCGCCTTTGATTCCCCGCGTCTGATTACCGGCCTCTGATTCCCCGCCTCTGATTCCCCATCTCTGATTCACAACCTCTGATTCCCCACCTCTGATACCCCATATCTGATTCCCCGCCTCTGTTTCCCCGCCTCTGATTCCCCACCTCTGGTTCCCCATATCTGATTCCCCGCCTCTGTTTCCCCGCCTCTGATTCCCCGCCTCTGTTTCCCCATATCTAAGTCCCCGCCTCTGATTCCCCAACTTTGATTCCCCACCTCTGATTCCCCAGCTCTGATTCCCCGCCTCTGATTCCCAGCCTCTGATTCCCAACCTCTGATTCCCCACCTCTGATTCCCCATATCTGATTCCCAGCCTCTGTTTCCCCGCCTCTGATTCCCCGCCTCTGTTTCCCCATATCTGATCCCCGCCTCTATTTGCCTGCATCTGATTCCCCGCCTCTGTTTCCCCATATCTGATTCCCCGCCTCTGAATCCCCAACTCTGATTCCCTGCCTCTAATTTCCCAGCTCTGATTCCCCGCCTCTGATTCCCCGCGTCTGATTACCGGCCTCTGATTCCCCGCCTCTGATTCCCCATCTCTGATTCACAACCTCTGATTCCCCACCTCTGATACCCCATATCTGATTCCCCACCTCTGTTTCCCCGCCTCTGATTCCCCACCTCTGATTCCCAATATCTGATTCCCCGCCTCTGATTCCCCACCTCTGATTCCCCACCTTTGATTCGCCAGCTATGATTCCCCGCCTCTGATTCCCCGTGTTTGATTCCCTGCCTCTGATTCCCGGCCTCTGATTCCCCATCTCTGATTCACCGCCTTTGATTCGCCACCTCTGATTCCCCATATCTGATACCCGCCTCTGTTTCCCCGCCTCTTATTCCCCTCCTCTGATTCCCCATATCTCATTCCCCGCCTCTGAATCCCCATCTCTGATTCCCGGACTCTGATTCCCCACCTCTGATTCCCTGCTTCTGATTCTGATTCCCTGCCTTTGATTCCCCATCTCTGATTCCGCACATCTGATTCCCTGCCTCTGATTCCCCATCTCTGATTCCCCATATCTGATTCCCCGCCTCTGTTTCCCCGCCTCTGATTCCCCGCCTCTGTTTCCCAATATCTAAGTCCCCGCCTCTGATTCCCCAAATCTAATTCCCCACCTCTGATTCCCCAGCTCTGATTCCCCGCCTCTGATTCCCCGCATCTGATTCCCTGCATCTGATTCCCCGCCTCTGATTCCCCATCTCTGATTCACAACCTCTGATTCCCCACCTCTGATACCCCATATCTAATTCCCCGCCTCTGTTTCCCCGCCTCTGATTCCCCACCTCTAATTCCCAATATCTGATTCCCGGCCTCTGATTCCCCACATCTGATTCCCCGCCTCTGATTCGCCAGCTATGATTCCCCGCCTCTGATTCCCCGTGTTTGATTCCCTGCCTCTGATTCCCGGCCTCTGATTCCCCATCTCTGATTCACCACCTTTGATTCGCCACCTCTGATTCCCGATATCTGATTCCCCACCTCTGTTTCCCCGCCTCTGATTCCCCACCTCTGATTCCCCATATCTCATTCCCCGCCTCTGAATCCCCATCTCTGATTCCCGGACTCTGATTCCCCACCTCTGATTCCCTGCTTCTGATTCTGTTTCCCTGCCTCTGATTCCCCATCTCTGATTCCCCATATCTGATTCCCCACCTCTGTTTCCCCGCCTCTGATTCCCCGCCTCTGTTTCCCAATATCTAAGTCCCCGCCTCTGATTCCCCAACTCTAATTCCCCACCTCTGATTCCCCAGCTCTGATTCCCCGCCTCTGATTCCCCGCATCTGATTCCCTGCATCTGATTCCAAGCCTCTTATTCCCTGCCTCTGATTCCCAACCTCTGATTCCCCACCTCTGATTCCCCATATCTGATTCCCAGCCTCTGTTTCCCCGCCTCTGATTCCCCGCCTCTGTTTCCCCATATCTGATTCCCGGCCTCTGGTTCCCCGCCTCTGATTCCCCGCCTCTGATTCCCTGCCTCTGATTCCCCGCCTCTGATTCCCCGCCTCTGATTCCCTGCCTCTGATTCCCAACCTCTGATTCCCCACCTCTGATTCCCCGTGTTTGATTCCCCGCCTCTGTTTCCCCGCCTCTGATTCCCCGCCTCTGATTCCCCAACTCTAATTCCCCGCCTCTGATTCCCCATATCTGATTCCCCGCCTCTGATTCCCCACCCCTGTTTCCCCATATCTGATTCCCTGCCTCTGATTCCCCAACTTTGATTCCCAGCATCTGATTCCCCTGCTCTGATTCCCCGCCTCTGATTCCCCGCATCTGATTCCCTGCATCTGATTCCAAGCCTCTGATTCCCTGCCTCTGATTCCCAACCTCTGATACCCCACCTCTGATTCCCCATATCTGATCCCCAGCCTCTGTTTCCCCGCCTCTGTTTCCCCATATCTGATTCCCGGCCTCTGATTCCCTGCATCTGATTCCCCGCCTCTGATTCCCTGCCTCTGATTCCCCATCTCCGATTCCGCACATCTGATTCCCTGCCTCTGATTCCCCGCCTCTGATTCCCCACCTCTGATTCCCTGCATCTGATTCCCAACCTCTGATTCCCCACCTCTGATTCCCCGTGTTTGATTCCCCGCCTCTGTTTCCCCGCCGCTGATTCCCCGCCTCTGATTCCCCAACTCTAATTCCCCACCTCTGATTCCCCATATCTGATTCCCTGCCTCTGTTTCCCCGCCTCTGATTCCCCGCCCCTGTTTCCCCATATCTGATTCCCTGCCTCTGATTCCCCAACTTTGATTCCCAGCCTCTGATTCCCCAGCTCTGATTCCCCGCCTCTGATTCCCCGTGTTTGATTCCCTGCCTCTGATTCCCCGCCTCTGATTCCCCATCTCTGATTCACCGCCTTTGATTCGCCACCTCTGATTCCCCATATCTGATTCCCCACCTCTGTTTCCCCGCATCTGATTCCCCGCCTCTGATTCTCCATATCTCATTCCCCGCCTCTGACTCCCCATCTCTGATTCCCGGACTCTGATTCCCCACCTCTGATTCCCGGCCTCTTATTCCCAGCATCTGATTCCAGGCCTCTGATTCCCGTCCTCTAACTCCCCGCTTCTGATTCTGATTCCCTGCCTCTGATTCCCCATCTCTGATTCCGCACATCTGATTACCTGCCTCTGATTCCCCACCTCTGATTCCCCATATCTGATTCCCCGCCTCTGTTTCCCCACCTCTGATTCCCCGCCTCTGTTTCCCCATATCTAATTCCCCACCTCTGATGCCCCAACTCTGATTCCCCGCCTCTGATTCCACAGATCTGATTCCCCGCCTCTGATTCCCCACATCCGATTCCCCATATCTGATTCCCCGCCTCTGTTTCCCCGCCCCTGATTTCCCGCCTCTGTTTCCCCATATCTGATTCCCCGCCTCTGATTCCCAACTATGAGTCCCCGCCTCTTATTCCCCAGCTCTGATTCCCCGCCTCTGTTTCCCCATATCTGATGCCCCGCCTCTATTTGCCCGCCTCTGATTCCCCGCCTCTGTTTCCCCATATCTGATTCCCCGCCTCTGATTCCCAACTATGATTCCCTGCCTCTAATTTCCCAGCTCTGATTCCCCGCCTCTGATTCCCCGTGTCTGATTTCCTGCCTCTGATTCCCCGCCTCTGATTACCCATGTCTGATTCACCGCCTCTGATTCCCCACCTCTGATTCCCCATCTCTGATTCCGCACATCCGATTCCCTGCCTCTGATTCCCCGCCTCTGATTCACTGCCTCTGCTTCCCCAGCTCTGATTCCCCGCCTGTGATTCCCCGCGTCTTATTCCCTGCTTCTGATTCTGATTCCCTGCCTCTGATTCCCCATCTCTGATTCCGCACATCTGATTCCCTGCCTCTGATTCCCCACCTCTGATTCCCCATATCTGATTCCCCGCCTCTGTTTCCCCACCTCTGATTCCCCGCCTCTGTTTCCCCATATCTAAGTCCCCGCCTCTGATTCCCCAACTCTGATTCCCCACCTCTGATTCCCCAGCTCTCATTCCCCGCCTCTGATCCCCGCATCTGATTCCCTGCATCTGATTCCCAGCCTCTGATTCCCTGCCTCTGATTCCCAACCTCTGATTCCCCACCTCTGATTCCCCATATCTGATTCCCCGCCTCTGTTTCCACGCCTCTGATTCCCCGCCTTTGATTCCCCCGTCTGATTCCCAGCCTCTGAAACCCCGTGTCTGATTTCTTGCCTCTGATTCCCCGCCTCTGATTCCCCATCTCTGATTCACAGCCTCTGATTCCCCACCTCTGATTCCCCATCTCTGATTCCGCACATCTGATTCCCTGCCTCTGATTCCCCATCTCTGATTCACCGCCTTTGATTCGCCACCTCTGATTCCCCATATCTGATTCCCCGCCTCTGTTTCCCCACCTCTGATTCCCCGCCTCTGATTCCCCATATCTCATTCCCCGCCTCTGAATCCCCATCTCTGATTCCCGGACTCTGATTCCCCACCTCTGATTCCCGGCCTCTTATTCCCGGCATCTGATTCCGGCCTCTGATTCCCGGCCTCTGATTCCCTGCTTCTGATTCTGATTCCCTGCCTTTGATTCCCCATCTCTGATTCCGCACATCTGATTCCCTGCCTCTGATTCCCCATCTCTGATTCCCCATATCTGATTCCCCTTCTCTGTTTCCCCGCCTCTGATTCCCCGCCTCTGTTTCCCAATATCTAAGTCCCCGCCTCTGATTCCCCAACTTTGATTCCCCACCTCTGATTCCCCAGCTCTGATTCCCCGCCTCTGATTCCCCGCATCTGATTCCCTGCATCTGATTCCAAGCCTCTGATTCCCTGCCTCTGATTCCCAACCTCTGATTCCCCACCTCTGATTCCCCATATCTGATTCCCAGCCTCTGTTTCCCCGCCTCTGATTCCCTGCCTCTGTTTCCCCATATCTGATTCCCGGCCTCTGATTCCCTGCCTCTGATTCCCCGCCTCTGATTCCCTGCCTCTGATTCCCCATCTCCGATTCCGCACATCTGATTCCCTGCCTCTGATTCCCCGCCTCTGATTCCCCGCCTCCGATTCCCTGCCTCTGATTCCCAACCTCTGATTCCCCACCTCTGATTCCCCGTGTTTGATTCCCCGCCTCTGTTTCCCCGCCTCTGATTCCCCGCCTCTGATTCCCCAACTCTAATTCCCCGCCTCTGATTCCCCATATCTGATTCCCCGCCTCTGTTTCCCCGCCTCTGATTCCCCGCCCCTGTTTCCCCATATCTGATTCCCTGCCTCTGATTCCCCAACTTTGATTCCCAGCCTCTGATTCCCCAGCTCTGATACCACGCCTCTGATTCCCCGTGTTTGATTCCCTGCCTCTGATTCCCCGCCTCTGATTCCCCATCTCAGATTCACCGCCTTTGATTCGCCACCTCTGATTCCCCATATCTGATTCCCCACCTCTGTTTCCCCGCCTCTGATTCCCCGCCTCTGATTCTCCATATCTCATTCCCCGCCTCTGAATCCACATCACTGATTCCCAGACTCTGATTCCCCACCTCTGATTCCCGGCCTCTTATTCCCAGCATCTGATTCCAGGCCTCTGATTCCCGGTCTATGACTCCCCGCTTCTGATTCTGATTCCCTGCCTCTGATTCCCCATCTCTGATTCCGCACATCTGATTACCTGCCTCTGATTCCCCACCTCTGATTCCCCATATCTGATACCTCGCCTCTGTTTCCCCGCCTCTGATTCCCCGCCTCTGATTCCCCAGCTCTGATTCCCCGCCTCTGATTTTCCGTGTTTGAATCCCTGCCTCTGATTCCCGGCCTCTGATTCCCCATCTCTGATTCACCGCCTTTGATTCGCCACCTCTGATTCCCCATATCTGATTCCCCGCCTCTGTTTCCCCGCCTCTGATTCCCCGCCTCTGATTCCCCATATCTCATTCCCCGCCTCTGAATCCCCATCTCTGATTCCCGGACTCTGATTCCCCACCTCTGATTCCCGGCCTCTTATTCCCGGCATCTGATTCCGGACTCTGATTCCCGGCCTCTGATTCCCTGCTTCTGATTCCCCATCTCTGATTCCGCAAATCTAATTCCCTGCCTCTGATTCCCCACCTCTGATTCCCCATATATGATTCCCCGCCTCTGTTTCCCGGCCTCTGATTCCCCGCTTCTGATTCTGATTCCCTGCCTCTGATTCCCCATCTCTGATTCCGCACATCTGATTCCCTGCCTCTGATTCCCAACCTCTGATTCCCCATCTCTGATTCATCGCCTTTGATTCGCCACCTCTGATTCCCCATATCTGATTCCTCGCCTCTGTTTCCCCGCCTCTGATTCCCCGCCTCTGATTCCCCATATCTCATTCCCCGCTTCCGATTCCCCATCTCTGATTCCCGGACTCTGATTCCCCACCTCTGATTCCCGGCCTCTTATTCCCGGCATCTGATTCCGGCCTCTGATTCCCGGCCTCTGATTCCCTGCTTCTGATTCCCCATCTCTGATTCCGCAAATCTAATTCCCTGCCTCTGATTCCCTGCCTCTGATTCCCCAACTTTGATTCCCAGCATCTGATTCCCCTGCTCTGATTCCCCGCCTCTGATTCCCCGCATCTGATTCCCTGCATCTGATTCCAAGCCTCTGATTCCCTGCCTCTGATTCCCAACCTCTGATACCCCACCTCTGATTCCCCATATCTGATCCCCAGCCTCTGTTTCCCCGCCTCTGTTTCCCCATATCTGATTCCCGGCCTCTGATTCCCTGCCTCTGATTCCCCGCCTCTGATTCCCTGCCTCTGATTCCCCATCTCCGATTCCGCACATCTGATTCCCTGCCTCTGATTCCCCGCCTCTGATTCCCCACCTCTGATTCCCTGCATCTGATTCCCAACCTCTGATTCCCCACCTCTGATTCCCCGTGTTTGATTCCCCGCCTCTGTTTCCCCGCCTCTGATTCCCCGCCTCTGAATCCCCAACTCTAATTCCCCACCTCTGATTCCCCATATCTGATTCCCTGCCTCTGTTTCCCCGCCTCTGATTCCCCGCCCCTGTTTCCCCATATCTGATTCCCTGCCTCTGATTCCCCAACTTTGATTCCCAGCCTCTGATTCCCCAGCTCTGATTCCCCGCCTCTGATTCCCCGTGTTTGATTCCCTGCCTCTGATTCCCCGCCTCTGATTCCCCATCTCTGATTCACCGCCTTTGATTCGCCACCTCTGATTCCCCATATCTGATTCCCCACCTCTGTTTCCCCGCATCTGATTCCCCGCCTCTGATTCTCCATATCTCATTCCCCGCCTCTGACTCCCCATCTCTGATTCCCGGACTCTGATTCCCCACCTCTGATTCCCGGCCTCTTATTCCCAGCATCTGATTCCAGGCCTCTGATTCCCGTCCTCTAACTCCCCGCTTCTGATTCTGATTCCCTGCCTCTGATTCCCCATCTCTGATTCCGCACATCTGATTACCTGCCTCTGATTCCCCACCTCTGATTCCCCATATCTTATTCCCCGCCTCTGTTTCCCCACCTCTGATTCCCCGCCTCTGTTTCCCCATATCTAATTCCCCACCTCTGATGCCCCAACTCTGATTCCCCGCCTCTGATTCCACAGCTCTGATTCCCCGCCTCTGATTCCCCACATCCGATTCCCCATATCTGATTTCCCGCCTCTGTTTCCCCGCCCCTGATTCCCCGCCTCTGTTTCCCCATATCTGATTCCCCGCCTCTGATTCCCAACTATGAGTCCCCGCCTCTTATTCCCCAGCTCTGATTCCCCGCCTCTGTTTCCCCATATCTGATGCCCCGCCTCTATTTGCCCGCCTCTGATTCCCCGCCTCTGTTTCCCCATATCTGATTCCCCGCCTCTGATTCCCAACTATGATTCCCTGCCTCTAATTTCCCAGCTCTGATTCCCCGCCTCTGATTCCCCGTGTCTGATTTCCTGCCTCTGATTCCCCGCCTCTGATTACCCATGTCTGATTCACCGCCTCTGATTCCCCACCTCTGATTCCCCATCTCTGATTCCGCACATCCGATTCCCTGCCTCTGATTCCCCGCCTCTGATTCACTGCCTCTGCTTCCCCAGCTCTGATTCCCCGCCTGTGATTCCCCGCGTCTTATTCCCTGCTTCTGATTCTGATTCCCTGCCTCTGATTCCCCATCTCTGATTCCGCACATCTGATTCCCTGCCTCTGATTCCCCACCTCTGATTCCCCATATCTGATTCCCGGCCTCTGTTTCCCCACCTCTGATTCCCCGCCTCTGTTTCCCCATATCTAAGTCCCCGCCTCTGATTCCCCAACTCTGATTCCCCACCTCTGATTCCCCAGCTCTCATTCCCCGCCTCTGATCCCCGCATCTGATTCCCTGCATCTGATTCCCAGCCTCTGATTCCCTGCCTCTGATTCCCAACCTCTGATTCCCCACCTCTGATTCCCCATATCTGATTCCCCGCCTCTGTTTCCACGCCTCTGATTCCCCGCCTTTGATTCCCCCGTCTGATTCCCAGCCTCTGAAACCCCGTGTCTGATTTCTTGCCTCTGATTCCCCGCCTCTGATTCCCCATCTCTGATTCACAGCCTCTGATTCCCCACCTCTGATTCCCCATCTCTGATTCCGCACATCTGATTCCCTGCCTCTGATTCCCCATCTCTGATTCACCGCCTTTGATTCGCCACCTCTGATTCCCCATATCTGATTCCCCGCCTCTGTTTCCCCGCCTCTGATTCCCCGCCTCTGATTCCCCATATCTCATTCCCCGCCTCTGAATCCCCATCTCTGATTCCCGGACTCTGATTCCCCACCTCTGATTCCCGGCCTCTTATTCCCGGCATCTGATTCCGGCCTCTGATTCCCGGCCTCTGATTCCCTGCTTCTGATTCTGATTCCCTGCCTTTGATTCCCCATCTCTGATTCCGCACATCTGATTCCCTGCCTCTGATTCCCCATCTCTGATTCCCCATATCTGATTCCCCTTCTCTGTTTCCCCGCCTCTGATTCCCCGCCTCTGTTTCCCAATATCTAAGTCCCCGCCTCTGATTCCCCAACTCTGATTCCCCACCTCTGATTCCCCAGCTCTGATTCCCCGCCTCTGATTCCCCGCATCTGATTCCCTGCATCTGATTCCAAGCCTCTGATTCCCTGCCTCTGATTCCCCAACTCTAATTCCCCGCCTCTGATTCCCCATATCTGATTCCCCGCCTCTGTTTCCCCGCCTCTGATTCCCCGCCCCTGTTTCCCCATATCTGATTCCCTGCCTCTGATTCCCCAACTTTGATTCCCAGCCTCTGATTCCCCAGCTCTGATACCACGCCTCTGATTCCCCGTGTTTGATTCCCTGCCTCTGATTCCCCGCCTCTGATTCCCCATCTCTGATTCACCGCCTTTGATTCGCCACCTCTGATTCCCCATATCTGATTCCCCACCTCTGTTTCCCCGCCTCTGATTCCCCGCCTCTGATTCTCCATATCTCATTCCCCGCCTCTGAATCCACATCACTGATTCCCAGACTCTGATTCCCCACCTCTGATTCCCGGCCTCTTATTCCCAGCATCTGATTCCAGGCCTCTGATTCCCGGTCTCTGACTCCCCGCTTCTGATTCTGATTCCCTGCCTCTGATTCCCCATCTCTGATTCCGCACATCTGATTACCTGCCTCTGATTCCCCACCTCTGATTCCCCATATCTGATTCCTCGCCTCTGTTTCCCCGCCTCTGATTCCCCGCCTCTGATTCCCCAGCTCTGATTCCCCGCCTCTGATTTTCCGTGTTTGAATCCCTGCCTCTGATTCCCGGCCTCTGATTCCCCATCTCTGATTCACCGCCTTTGATTCGCCACCTCTGATTCCCCATATCTGATTCCCCGCCTCTGTTTCCCCGCCTCTGATTCCCCGCCTCTGATTCCCCATATCTCATTCCCCGCCTCTGAATCCCCATCTCTGATTCCCGGACTCTGATTCCCCACCTCTGATTCCCGGCCTCTTATTCCCGGCATCTGATTCCGGCCTCTGATTCCCGGCCTCTGATTCCCTGCTTCTGATTCCCCATCTCTGATTCCGCAAATCTAATTCCCTGCCTCTGATTCCCCACCTCTGATTCCCCATATATGATTCCCCGCCTCTGTTTCCCGGCCTCTGATTCCCCGCTTCTGATTCTGATTCCCTGCCTCTGATTCCCCATCTCTGATTCCGCACATCTGATTCCCTGCCTCTGATTCCCATCCTCTGATTCCCCATCTCTGATTCATCGCCTTTGATTCGCCACCTCTGATTCCCCATATCTGATTCCTCACCTCTGTTTCCCCGCCTCTGATTCCCCGCCTCTGATTCCCCATATCTCATTCCCCGCTTCTGATTCCCCATCTCTGATTCCCGGACTCTGATTCCCCACCTCTGATTCCCGGCCTCTTATTCCCGGCATCTGATTCCGGCCTCTGATTCCCGGCCTCTGATTCCCTGCTTCTGATTCCCCATCTCTGATTCCGCAAATCTAATTCCCTGCCTCTGATTCCCCACCTCTGATTCCACATATCTGATTCCCCGCCTCTGTTTCCCGGCCTCTGATTCCCCGCTTCTGATTCTGATTCCCTGCCTCTGATTCCCCATCTCTGATTCCGCACATCTGATTCCCTGCCTCTGATTCCCCACCTCTGATTCCCCATATCTGATTTCCCGCCTCTGTTTCCCCGCCTCTGATTCCCCGCCTCTGTTTCCCCATATCTAATTCCCAACCTCTGATGCCCCAACTCTGATTCCCTGCCTCTGATTCCCCGCGTTCTATTCCCTGCCTCTGATTCCCAGCCTGTGATTCCCCATCTCTGATTCACCACCTCTGATTCCCCACCTCTGATTCCCCATATCTGATTCCCCGCCTCTGAATCCCCAACTCTGATTCCCTGCCTCTGATTCCCCAGCTCTGATTCCCCGCCTTTGATTCCCCCGTCTGATTCCCAGCCTCTGAAACCCCGTGTCTGATTTCTTGCCTCTGATTCCCCGCCTCTGATTCCCCATCTCTGATTCACAGCCTCTGATTCCCCACCTCTGATTCCCCATCTCTGATTCCGCACATCTGATTTCCTGCCTCTTATTCCCCGACTCTGATCCCCACCTCTGATTCCCCAGCTCTGATTCCCCGCCTCTGATTCCCCAACTCTGATTCCCCGCCTCTGATTCCCCAGCTCTGATTCCCCGCCTCTGATTCCCCGTGTTTGATTCCCTGCCTCTGATTCCCCGCCTCTGATTCCCCATCTCTGATTCACCGCCTTTGATTCGCCACCTCTGATACCCCATATCTGATTCCTCGCCTCTGTTTCCCCGACTCTGATTCCCCGCCTCTGATTCCCCAGCTCTGATTCCCCGCCTCTGATTTTCCGTGTTTGATTCCCTGCCTCTGATTCCCCAGCTCTGATTCCCCGCCTTTGATTCCCACGTCTGATTCCCAGCCTCTGAAACCCCGAGTCTGATTTCTTGCCTCTGATTCCCCGCCTCTGATTCCCCATCTCTGATTCCCCGCCTCTGATTCCCCACCTCTGATTCCCCATCTCTGATTCCGCACATCTGATTCCCTGCCTATGATTCCCCGACTCTGATCCCCACCTCTGATTCCCCAGCTCTGATTCCCCGCCTCTGATTCCCCAACTCTGATTCCCCGCCTCTGATTCCCCAGCTCTGATTCCCCGCCTCTGATTCCCCGTGTTTGATTCCCTGCCTCTGATTCCCCGCCTCTGATTCCCCATCTCTGATTCACCGCCTTTGATTCGCCACCTCTGATTCCCCATATCTGATTCCTCGCCTCTGTTTCCCCGCCTCTGATTCCCCGCCTCTGATTCCCCAGCTCTGATTCCCCGCCTCTGATTTTCCGTGTTTGATTCCCTGCCTCTGATTCCCGGCCTCTGATTCCCCATCTCTGATTCACCGCCTTTGATTCGCCACCTCTGATTCCCCATATCTGATTCCCCGCCTCTGTTTACCCGCCTCTGATTCCCCGCCTCTGATTCCCCAGCTCTGATTCCCCGCCTCTGATTCCCCAGCTCTGATTCCCCGCCTCTGATTCCCCGTGTTTGATTCCCTGCCTCTGATTCCCCGCCTCTGATTCCCCATCTCTGATTCACCGCCTCTGATTCCCCGCCTCTGATTCCCCATCTCTGATTCACCGCCTTTGATTCGCCACCTCTGATTCCCCATATCTGATTCCTCGCCTCTGTTTCCCCGCCTCTGATTCCCCGCCTCTGATTCCCCAGCTCTGATTCCCCGCCACTGATTTTCCGTGTATGATTCCCTGCCTCTGATTCCCCAGCTCTGATTCCCCGCCTTTGATTCCCCCGTCTGATTCCCAGCCTCTGAAACCCCGTGTCTGATTGCTTGCCTCTGATTCACCGCCTCTGATTCCCCAACTCTGATTCACAGCCTCTGATTCCCCACCTCTGATTCCCCATCTCTGATTCCGCACATCTGATTCCCTGCCTCTGATTCCCCGACTCTGATCCCCACCTCTGATTCCCCAGCTCTGATTCCCCGCCTCTGATTCCCCAACTCTGATTCCCCGCCTCTGATTCCCCAGCTCTGATTCCCCGCCTCTGATTCCCCGTGTTTGATTCCCTGCCTCTGATTCCCCGCCTCTGATTCCCCATTTCTGATTCACCGCCTTTGATTCGCCACCTCTGATTCCCCATATCTGATTCCTCGCCTCTGTTTCCCCGCCTCTGATTCCCCGCCTCTGATTCCCCAGCTCTGATTCCCCGCCTCTGATTTTCCGTGTTTGATTCCCTGCCTCTGATTCCCGGCCTCTGATTCCCCATCTCTGATTCACCGCCTTTGATTCGCCACCTCTGATTCCCCATATCTGATTCCCCGCCTCTGTTTCCCCGCCTCTGATTCCCCGCCTCTGATTCCCCAGCTCTGATTCCCCGCCTCTGATTCCCCAGCTCTGATTCCCCGCCTCTGATTCCCCGTGTTTGATTCCCTGCCTCTGATTCCCCGCCTCTAATTCCCCATCTCTGATTCACCGCCTTTGATTCTCCACCTCTGATTCCCCATATCTGATTCCTCGCCTCTGTTTCCCCGCCTCTGATTCCCCGCCTCTGATTCCCCAGCTCTGATTCCCCGCCTCTGATTTTCCGTGTTTGATTCCCTGCCTCTGATTCCCGGCCTCTGATTCACCATCTCTGATTCACCCCCTTTGATTCGCCACCTCTGATTCCCCATATCTGATTCCCCGCCTCTGTTTCCCCGCCTCTGATTCCCCGCCTCTGATTCCCCAGCTCTGATTCCCCGCCTCTGATTCCCCGTGTTTGATTCCCTGCCTCTGATTCCCCGCCTCTGATTCCCCATCTCTGATTCACCGCCTTTGATTCGCCACCTCTGATTCCCCATATCTGATTCCTCGCCTCTGTTTCCCCGCCTCTGATTCCCCGCCTCTGATTCCCCAGCTCTGATTCCCCGCCTCTGATTTTCCGTGTTTGATTCCCTGCCTCTGATTCCCGGCCTCTGATTCCCCATATCTGATTCCCCGCCTCTGAATCCCCAACTCTGATTCCCTGCCTCTGATTCCCTGCCTCTGATTCCCAACCTCTGATTCCCCACCTCTGATTCCCCATATCTGATTCCCCGCCTCTGTTTCCACGCCTCTGATTCCCCGCCTTTGATTCCCCCGTCTGATTCCCAGCCTCTGAAACCCCGTGTCTGATTTCTTGCCTCTGATTCCCCGCCTCTGATTCCCCATCTCTGATTCACAGCCTCTGATTCCCCACCTCTGATTCCCCATCTCTGATTCCGCACATCTGATTCCCTGCCTCTGATTCCCCATCTCTGATTCACCGCCTTTGATTCGCCACCTCTGATTCCCCATATCTGATTCCCCGCCTCTGTTTCCCCACCTCTGATTCCCCGCCTCTGATTCCCCATATCTCATTCCCCGCCTCTGAATCCCCATCTCTGATTCCCGGACTCTGATTCCCCACCTCTGATTCCCGGCCTCTTATTCCCGGCATCTGATTCCGGCCTCTGATTCCCGGCCTCTGATTCCCTGCTTCTGATTCTGATTCCCTGCCTTTGATTCCCCATCTCTGATTCCGCACATCTGATTCCCTGCCTCTGATTCCCCATCTCTGATTCCCCATATCTGATTCCCCTTCTCTGTTTCCCCGCCTCTGATTCCCCGCCTCTGTTTCCCAATATCTAAGTCCCCGCCTCTGATTCCCCAACTTTGATTCCCCACCTCTGATTCCCCAGCTCTGATTCCCCGCCTCTGATTCCCCGCATCTGATTCCCTGCATCTGATTCCAAGCCTCTGATTCCCTGCCTCTGATTCCCAACCTCTGATTCCCCACCTCTGATTCCCCATATCTGATTCCCAGCCTCTGTTTCCCCGCCTCTGATTCCCTGCCTCTGTTTCCCCATATCTGATTCCCGGCCTCTGATTCCCTGCCTCTGATTCCCCGCCTCTGATTCCCTGCCTCTGATTCCCCATCTCCGATTCCGCACATCTGATTCCCTGCCTCTGATTCCCCGCCTCTGATTCCCCGCCTCCGATTCCCTGCCTCTGATTCCCAACCTCTGATTCCCCACCTCTGATTCCCCGTGTTTGATTCCCCGCCTCTGTTTCCCCGCCTCTGATTCCCCGCCTCTGATTCCCCAACTCTAATTCCCCGCCTCTGATTCCCCATATCTGATTCCCCGCCTCTGTTTCCCCGCCTCTGATTCCCCGCCCCTGTTTCCCCATATCTGATTCCCTGCCTCTGATTCCCCAACTTTGATTCCCAGCCTCTGATTCCCCAGCTCTGATACCACGCCTCTGATTCCCCGTGTTTGATTCCCTGCCTCTGATTCCCCGCCTCTGATTCCCCATCTCAGATTCACCGCCTTTGATTCGCCACCTCTGATTCCCCATATCTGATTCCCCACCTCTGTTTCCCCGCCTCTGATTCCCCGCCTCTGATTCTCCATATCTCATTCCCCGCCTCTGAATCCACATCACTGATTCCCAGACTCTGATTCCCCACCTCTGATTCCCGGCCTCTTATTCCCAGCATCTGATTCCAGGCCTCTGATTCCCGGTCTATGACTCCCCGCTTCTGATTCTGATTCCCTGCCTCTGATTCCCCATCTCTGATTCCGCACATCTGATTACCTGCCTCTGATTCCCCACCTCTGATTCCCCATATCTGATACCTCGCCTCTGTTTCCCCGCCTCTGATTCCCCGCCTCTGATTCCCCAGCTCTGATTCCCCGCCTCTGATTTTCCGTGTTTGAATCCCTGCCTCTGATTCCCGGCCTCTGATTCCCCATCTCTGATTCACCGCCTTTGATTCGCCACCTCTGATTCCCCATATCTGATTCCCCGCCTCTGTTTCCCCGCCTCTGATTCCCCGCCTCTGATTCCCCATATCTCATTCCCCGCCTCTGAATCCCCATCTCTGATTCCCGGACTCTGATTCCCCACCTCTGATTCCCGGCCTCTTATTCCCGGCATCTGATTCCGGACTCTGATTCCCGGCCTCTGATTCCCTGCTTCTGATTCCCCATCTCTGATTCCGCAAATCTAATTCCCTGCCTCTGATTCCCCACCTCTGATTCCCCATATATGATTCCCCGCCTCTGTTTCCCGGCCTCTGATTCCCCGCTTCTGATTCTGATTCCCTGCCTCTGATTCCCCATCTCTGATTCCGCACATCTGATTCCCTGCCTCTGATTCCCAACCTCTGATTCCCCATCTCTGATTCATCGCCTTTGATTCGCCACCTCTGATTCCCCATATCTGATTCCTCGCCACTGTTTCCCCGCCTCTGATTCCCCGCCTCTGATTCCCCATATCTCATTCCCCGCTTCCGATTCCCCATCTCTGATTCCCGGACTCTGATTCCCCACCTCTGAT
The DNA here is from genome assembly GCF_036971445.1 of Narcine bancroftii. NCBI lineage: Eukaryota > Metazoa > Chordata > Chondrichthyes > Torpediniformes > Narcinidae > Narcine > Narcine bancroftii. The sequence goes on from NC_091475.1 coordinate 130,509,581, forward strand.
TCCCGGCCTCTTATTCCCGGCATCTGATTCCGGCCTCTGATTCCCGGCCTCTGATTCCCTGCTTCTGATTCCCCATCTCTGATTCCGCAAATCTAATTCCCTGCCTCTGATTCCCTGCCTCTGATTCCCCAACTTTGATTCCCAGCATCTGATTCCCCTGCTCTGATTCCCCGCCTCTGATTCCCCGCATCTGATTCCCTGCATCTGATTCCAAGCCTCTGATTCCCTGCCTCTGATTCCCAACCTCTGATACCCCACCTCTGATTCCCCATATCTGATCCCCAGCCTCTGTTTCCCCGCCTCTGTTTCCCCATATCTGATTCCCGGCCTCTGATTCCCTGCCTCTGATTCCCCGCCTCTGATTCCCTGCCTCTGATTCCCCATCTCCGATTCCGCACATCTGATTCCCTGCCTCTGATTCCCCGCCTCTGATTCCCCACCTCTGATTCCCTGCATCTGATTCCCAACCTCTGATTCCCCACCTCTGATTCCCCGTGTTTGATTCCCCGCCTCTGTTTCCCCGCCTCTGATTCCCCGCCTCTGAATCCCCAACTCTAATTCCCCACCTCTGATTCCCCATATCTGATTCCCTGCCTCTGTTTCCCCGCCTCTGATTCCCCGCCCCTGTTTCCCCATATCTGATTCCCTGCCTCTGATTCCCCAACTTTGATTCCCAGCCTCTGATTCCCCAGCTCTGATTCCCCGCCTCTGATTCCCCGTGTTTGATTCCCTGCCTCTGATTCCCCGCCTCTGATTCCCCATCTCTGATTCACCGCCTTTGATTCGCCACCTCTGATTCGCCATATCTGATTCCCCACCTCTGTTTCCCCGCATCTGATTCCCCGCCTCTGATTCTCCATATCTCATTCCCCGCCTCTGACTCCCCATCTCTGATTCCCGGACTCTGATTCCCCACCTCTGATTCCCGGCCTCTTATTCCCAGCATCTGATTCCAGGCCTCTGATTCCCGTCCTCTAACTCCCCGCTTCTGATTCTGATTCCCTGCCTCTGATTCCCCATCTCTGATTCCGCACATCTGATTACCTGCCTCTGATTCCCCACCTCTGATTCCCCATATCTTATTCCCCGCCTCTGTTTCCCCACCTCTGATTCCCCGCCTCTGTTTCCCCATATCTAATTCCCCACCTCTGATGCCCCAACTCTGATTCCCCGCCTCTGATTCCACAGCTCTGATTCCCCGCCTCTGATTCCCCACATCCGATTCCCCATATCTGATTTCCCGCCTCTGTTTCCCCGCCCCTGATTCCCCGCCTCTGTTTCCCCATATCTGATTCCCCGCCTCTGATTCCCAACTATGAGTCCCCGCCTCTTATTCCCCAGCTCTGATTCCCCGCCTCTGTTTCCCCATATCTGATGCCCCGCCTCTATTTGCCCGCCTCTGATTCCCCGCCTCTGTTTCCCCATATCTGATTCCCCGCCTCTGATTCCCAACTATGATTCCCTGCCTCTAATTTCCCAGCTCTGATTCCCCGCCTCTGATTCCCCGTGTCTGATTTCCTGCCTCTGATTCCCCGCCTCTGATTACCCATGTCTGATTCACCGCCTCTGATTCCCCACCTCTGATTCCCCATCTCTGATTCCGCACATCCGATTCCCTGCCTCTGATTCCCCGCCTCTGATTCACTGCCTCTGCTTCCCCAGCTCTGATTCCCCGCCTGTGATTCCCCGCGTCTTATTCCCTGCTTCTGATTCTGATTCCCTGCCTCTGATTCCCCATCTCTGATTCCGCACATCTGATTCCCTGCCTCTGATTCCCCACCTCTGATTCCCCATATCTGATTCCCGGCCTCTGTTTCCCCACCTCTGATTCCCCGCCTCTGTTTCCCCATATCTAAGTCCCCGCCTCTGATTCCCCAACTCTGATTCCCCACCTCTGATTCCCCAGCTCTCATTCCCCGCCTCTGATCCCCGCATCTGATTCCCTGCATCTGATTCCCAGCCTCTGATTCCCTGCCTCTGATTCCCAACCTCTGATTCCCCACCTCTGATTCCCCATATCTCATTCCCCGCCTCTGTTTCCACGCCTCTGATTCCCCGCCTTTGATTCCCCCGTCTGATTCCCAGCCTCTGAAACCCCGTGTCTGATTTCTTGCCTCTGATTCCCCGCCTCTGATTCCCCATCTCTGATTCACAGCCTCTGATTCCCCACCTCTGATTCCCCATCTCTGATTCCGCACATCTGATTCCCTGCCTCTGATTCCCCATCTCTGATTCACCGCCTTTGATTCGCCACCTCTGATTCCCCATATCTGATTCCCCGCCTCTGTTTCCCCGCCTCTGATTCCCCGCCTCTGATTCCCCATATCTCATTCCCCGCCTCTGAATCCCCATCTCTGATTCCCGGACTCTGATTCCCCACCTCTGATTCCCGGCCTCTTATTCCCGGCATCTGATTCCGGCCTCTGATTCCCGGCCTCTGATTCCCTGCTTCTGATTCTGATTCCCTGCCTTTGATTCCCCATCTCTGATTCCGCACATCTGATTCCCTGCCTCTGATTCCCCATCTCTGATTCCCCATATCTGATTCCCCTTCTCTGTTTCCCCGCCTCTGATTCCCCGCCTCTGTTTCCCAATATCTAAGTCCCCGCCTCTGATTCCCCAACTCTGATTCCCCACCTCTGATTCCCCAGCTCTGATTCCCCGCCTCTGATTCCCCGCATCTGATTCCCTGCATCTGATTCCAAGCCTCTGATTCCCTGCCTCTGATTCCCAACCTCTGATTCCCCACCTCTGATTCCCCATATCTGATTCCCAGCCTCTGTTTCCCCGCCTCTGATTCCCTGCCTCTGTTTCCCCATATCTGATTCCCGGCCTCTGATTCCCTGCCTCTGATTCCCCGCCTCTGATTCCCTGCCTCTGATTCCCCATCTCCGATTCCGCACATCTGATTCCCTGCCTCTGATTCCCCGCCTCTGATTCCCCGCCTCCGATTCCCTGCCTCTGATTCCCAACCTCTGATTCCCCACCTCTGATTCCCCGTGTTTGATTCCCCGCCTCTGTTTCGCCGCCTCTGATTCCCCGCCTCTGATTCCCCAACTCTAATTCCCCGCCTCTGATTCCCCATATCTGATTCCCCGCCTCTGTTTCCCCGCCTCTGATTCCCCGCCCCTGTTTCCCCATATCTGATTCCCTGCCTCTGATTCCCCAACTTTGATTCCCAGCCTCTGATTCCCCAGCTCTGATACCACGCCTCTGATTCCCCGTGTTTGATTCCCTGCCTCTGATTCCCCGCCTCTGATTCCCCATCTCTGATTCACCGCCTTTGATTCGCCACCTCTGATTCCCCATATCTGATTCCCCACCTCTGTTTCCCCGCCTCTGATTCCCCGCCTCTGATTCTCCATATCTCATTCCCCGCCTCTGAATCCACATCACTGATTCCCAGACTCTGATTCCCCACCTCTGATTCCCGGCCTCTTATTCCCAGCATCTGATTCCAGGCCTCTGATTCCCGGTCTCTGACTCCGCGCTTCTGATTCTGATTCCCTGCCTCTGATTCCCCATCTCTGATTCCGCACATCTGATTACCTGCCTCTGATTCCCCACCTCTGATTCCCCATATCTGATTCCTCGCCTCTGTTTCCCCGCCTCTGATTCCCCGCCTCTGATTCCCCAGCTCTGATTCCCCGCCTCTGATTTTCCGTGTTTGAATCCCTGCCTCTGATTCCCGGCCTCTGATTCCCCATCTCTGATTCACCGCCTTTGATTCGCCACCTCTGATTCCCCATATCTGATTCCCCGCCTCTGTTTCCCCGCCTCTGATTCCCCGCCTCTGATTCCCCATATCTCATTCCCCGCCTCTGAATCCCCATCTCTGATTCCCGGACTCTGATTCCCCACCTCTGATTCCCGGCCTCTTATTCCAGGCATCTGATTCCGGCCTCTGATTCCCGGCCTCTGATTCCCTGCTTCTGATTCCCCATCTCTGATTCCGCAAATCTAATTCCCTGCCTCTGATTCCCCACCTCTGATTCCCCATATATGATTCCCCGCCTCTGTTTCCCGGCCTCTGATTCCCCGCTTCTGATTCTGATTCCCTGCCTCTGATTCCCCATCTCTGATTCCGCACATCTGATTCCCTGCCTCTGATTCCCAACCTCTGATTCCCCATCTCTGATTCATCGCCTTTGATTCGCCACCTCTGATTCCCATATCTGATTCCTCGCCTCTGTTTCCCCGCCTCTGATTCCCCGCCTCTGATTCCCCATATCTCATTCCCCGCTTCTGATTCCCCATCTCTGATTCCCGGACTCTGATTCCCCACCTCTGATTCCCGGCCTCTTATTCCCGGCATCTGATTCCGGCCTCTGATTCCCGGCCTCTGATTCCCTGCTTCTGATTCCCCATCTCTGATTCCGCAAATCTAATTCCCTGCCTCTGATTCCCCACCTCTGATTCCCCATATCTGATTCCCCGCCTCTGTTTCCCGGCCTCTGATTCCCCGCTTCTGATTCTGATTCCCTGCCTCTGATTCCCCATCTCTGATTCCGCACATCTGATTCCCTGCCTCTGATTCCCCACCTCTGATTCCCCATATCTGATTTCCCGCCTCTGTTTCCCCGCCTCTGATTCCCCGCCTTTGTTTCCCCATATCTAATTCCCAACCTCTGATGCCCCAACTCTGATTCCCTGCCTCTGATTCCCCGCGTTCTATTCCCTGCCTCTGATTCCCAGCCTGTGATTCCCCATCTCTGATTCACCACCTCTGATTCCCCACCTCTGATTCCCCATATCTGATTCCCCGCCTCTGAATCCCCAACTCTGATTCCCTGCCTCTGATTCCCCAGCTCTGATTCCCCGCCTTTGATTCCCCCGTCTGATTCCCAGCCTCTGAAACCCCGTGTCTGATTTCTTGCCTCTGATTCCCCGCCTTTGATTCCCCCGTCTGATTCCCAGCCTCTGAAACCCCGTGTCTGATTTCTTGCCTCTGATTCCCTGCCTCTGATTCCCAACCTCTGATTCCCCACCTCTGATTCCCCATATCTGATTCCTAGCCTCTGTTTCCCCGCCTCTGATTCCCTGCCTCTGTTTCCCCATATCTGATTCCCGGCCTCTGATTCCCTGCCTCTGATTCCCCGCCTCTGATTCCCTGCCTCTGATTCCCCATCTCCGATTCCGCACATCTGATTCCCTGCCTCTGATTCCCCGCCTCTGATTCCCCGCCTCCGATTCCCTGCCTCTGATTCCCAACCTCTGATTCCCCACCTCTGATTCCCCGTGTTTGATTCCCCGCCTCTGTTTCCCCGCCTCTGATTCCCCGCCTCTGATTCCCCAACTCTAATTCCCCGCCTCTGATTCCCCATATCTGATTCCCCGCCTCTGTTTCCCCGCCTCTGATTCCCCGCCCCTGTTTCCCCATATCTGATTCCCTGCCTCTGATTCCCCAACTTTGATTCCCAGCCTCTGATTCCCCAGCTCTGATACCACGCCTCTGATTCCCCGTGTTTGATTCCCTGCCTCTGATTCCCCGCCTCTGATTCCCCATCTCTGATTCACCGCCTTTGATTCGCCACCTCTGATTCCCCATATCTGATTCCCCACCTCTGTTTCCCCGCCTCTGATTCCCCGCCTCTGATTCTCCATATCTCATTCCCCGCCTCTGAATCCACATCACTGATTCCCAGACTCTGATTCCCCACCTCTGATTCCCGGCCTCTTATTCCCAGCATCTGATTCCAGGCCTCTGATTCCCGGTCTCTGACTCCCCGCTTCTGATTCTGATTCCCTGCCTCTGATTCCCCATCTCTGATTCCGCACATCTGATTACCTGCCTCTGATTCCCCACCTCTGATTCCCCATATCTGATTCCTCGCCTCTGTTTCCCCGCCTCTGATTCCCCGCCTCTGATTCCCCAGCTCTGATTCCCCGCCTCTGATTTTCCGTGTTTGAATCCCTGCCTCTGATTCCCGGCCTCTGATTCCCCATCTCTGATTCACCGCCTTTGATTCGCCACCTCTGATTCCCCATATCTGATTCCCCGCCTCTGTTTCCCCGCCTCTGATTCCCCGCCTCTGATTCCCCATATCTCATTCCCCGCCTCTGAATCCCCATCTCTGATTCCCGGACTCTGATTCCCCACCTCTGATTCCCGGCCTCTTATTCCCGGCATCTGATTCCGGCCTCTGATTCCCGGCCTCTGATTCCCTGCTTCTGATTCCCCATCTCTGATTCCGCAAATCTAATTCCCTGCCTTTGATTCCCCACCTCTGATTCCCCATATATGATTCCCCGCCTCTGTTTCCCGGCCTCTGATTCCCCGCTTCTGATTCTGATTCCCTGCCTCTGATTCCCCATCTCTGATTCCGCACATCTGATTCCCTGCCTCTGATTCCCAACCTCTGATTCCCCATCTCTGATTCATCGCCTTTGATTCGCCACCTCTGATTCCCCATATCTGATTCCTCGCCTCTGTTTCCCCGCCTCTGATTCCCCGCCTCTGATTCCCCATATCTCATTCCCCGCTTCTGATTCCCCATCTCTGATTCCCGGACTCTGATTCCCCACCTCTGATTCCCGGCCTCTTATTCCGGCATCTGATTCCGGCCTCTGATTCCCGGCCTCTGATTCCCTGCTTCTGATTCCCCATCTCTGATACCGCAAATCTAATTCCCTGCCTCTGATTCCCTGCCTCTGATTCCCCAACTTTGATTCCCAGCATCTGATTCCCCTGCTCTGATTCCCCGCCTCTGATTCCCCGCATCTGATTCCCTGCATCTGATTCCAAGCCTCTGATTCCCTGCCTCTGATTCCCAACCTCTGATACCCCACCTCTGATTCCCCATATCTGATCCCCAGCCTCTGTTTCCCCGCCTCTGTTTCCCCATATCTGATTCCCGGCCTCTGATTCCCTGCCTCTGATTCCCCGCCTCTGATTCCCTGCCTCTGATTCCCCATCTCCGATTCCGCACATCTGATTCCCTGCCTCTGATTCCCCGCCTCTGATTCCCCACCTCTGATTCCCTGCATCTGATTCCCAACCTCTGATTCCCCACCTCTGATTCCCCGTGTTTGATTCCCCGCCTCTGTTTCCCCGCCTCTGATTCCCCGCCTCTGATTCCCCAACTCTAATTCCCCACCTCTGATTCCCCATATCTGATTCCCTGCCTCTGTTTCCCCGCCTCTGATTCCCCGCCCCTGTTTCCCCATATCTGATTCCCTGCCTCTGATTCCCCAACTTTGATTCCCAGCCTCTGATTCCCCAGCTCTGATTCCCCACCTCTGATTCCCCGTGTTTGATTCCCTGCCTCTGATTCCCCGCCTCTGATTCCCCATCTCTGATTCACCGCCTTTGATTCGCCACCTCTGATTCCCCATATCTGATTCCCCACCTCTGTTTCCCCGCATCTGATTCCCTGCCTCTGATTCTCCATATCTCATTCCCCGCCTCTGACTCCCCATCTCTGATTCCCGGACTCTGATTCCCCACCTCTGATTCCCGGCCTCTTATTCCCAGCATCTGATTCCAGGCCTCTGATTCCCGTCCTCTAACTCCCCGCTTCTGATTCTGATTCCCTGCCTCTGATTCCCCATCTCTGATTCCGCACATCTGATTACCTGCCTCTGATTCCCCACCTCTGATTCCCCATATCTGATTCCCCGCCTCTGTTTCCCCACCTCTGATTCCCCGCCTCTGTTTCCCCATATCTAATTCCCCACCTCTGATGCCCCAACTCTGATTCCCCGCCTCTGATTCCACAGCTCTGATTCCCCGCCTCTGATTCCCCACATCCGATTCCCCATATCTGATTTCCCGCCTCTGTTTCCCCGCCCCTGATTCCCCACCTCTGTTTCCCCATATCTGATTCCCCGCCTCTGATTCCCAACTATGAGTCCCCGCCTCTTATTCCCCAGCTCTGATTCCCCGCCTCTGTTTCCCCATATCTGATGCCCCGCCTCTATTTGCCCGCCTCTGATTCCCCGCCTCTGTTTCCCCATATCTGATTCCCCGCCTCTGATTCACAACTATGATTCCCTGCCTCTAATTTCCCAGCTCTGATTCCCCGCCTCTGATTCCCCGTGTCTGATTTCCTGCCTCTGATTCCCCGCCTCTGATTACCCATGTCTGATTCACCGCCTCTGATTCCCCACCTCTGATTCCCCATCTCTGATTCCGCACATCCGATTCCCTGCCTCTGATTCCCCGCCTCTGATTCACTGCCTCTGCTTCCCCAGCTCTGATTCCCCGCCTGTGATTCCCCGCGTCTTATTCCCTGCTTCTGATTCTGATTCCCTGCCTCTGATTCCCCATCTCTGATTCCGCACATCTGATTCCCTGCCTCTGATTCCCCACCTCTGATTCCCCATATCTGATTCCCGGCCTCTGTTTCCCCACCTCTGATTCCCCGCCTCTGTTTCCCCATATCTAAGTCCCCGCCTCTGATTCCCCAACTCTGATTCCCCACCTCTGATTCCCCAGCTCTCATTCCCCGCCTCTGATCCCCGCATCTGATTCCCTGCATCTGATTCCCAGCCTCTGATTCCCTGCCTCTGATTCCCAACCTCTGATTCCCCACCTCTGATTCCCCATATCTGATTCCCCGCCTCTGTTTCCACGCCTCTGATTCCCCGCCTTTGATTCCCCCGTCTGATTCCCAGCCTCTGAAACCCCGTGTCTGATTTCTTGCCTCTGATTCCCCGCCTCTGATTCCCCATCTCTGATTCACAGCCTCTGATTCCCCACCTCTGATTCCCCATCTCTGATTCCGCACATCTGATTCCCTGCCTCTGATTCCCCATCTCTGATTCACCGCCTTTGATTCGCCACCTCTGATTCCCCATATCTGATTCCCCGCCTCTGTTTCCCCGCCTCTGATTCCCCGCCTCTGATTCCCCATATCTCATTCCCCGCCTCTGAATCCCCATCTCTGATTCCCGGACTCTGATTCCCCACCTCTGATTCCCGGCCTCTTATTCCCGGCATCTGATTCCGGCCTCTGATTCCCGGCCTCTGATTCCCTGCTTCTGATTCTGATTCCCTGCCTTTGATTCCCCATCTCTGATTCCGCACATCTGATTCCCTGCCTCTGATTCCCCATCTCTGATTCCCCATATCTGATTCCCCTTCTCTGTTTCCCCGCCTCTGATTCCCCGCCTCTGTTTCCCAATATCTAAGTCCCCGCCTCTGATTCCCCAACTCTGATTCCCCACCTCTGATTCCCCAGCTCTGATTCCCCGCCTCTGATTCCCCGCATCTGATTCCCTGCATCTGATTCCAAGCCTCTGATTCCCTGCCTCTGATTCCCAACCTCTGATTCCCCACCTCTGATTCCCCATATCTGATTCCCAGCCTCTGTTTCCCCGCCTCTGATTCCCTGCCTCTGTTTCCCCATATCTGATTCCCGGCCTCTGATTCCCTGCCTCTGATTCCCCGCCTCTGATTCCCTGCCTCTGATTCCCCATCTCCGATTCCGCACATCTGATTCCCTGCCTCTGATTCCCCGCCTCTGATTCCCCGCCTCCGATTCCCTGCCTCTGATTCCCAACCTCTGATTCCCCACCTCTGATTCCCCGTGTTTGATTCCCCGCCTCTGTTTCCCCGCCTCTGATTCCCCGCCTCTGATTCCCCAACTCTAATTCCCCGCCTCTGATTCCCCATATCTGATTCCCCGCCTCTGTTTCCCCGCCTCTGATTCCCCGCCCCTGTTTCCCCATATCTGATTCCCTGCCTCTGATTCCCCAACTTTGATTCCCAGCCTCTGATTCCCCAGCTCTGATACCACGCCTCTGATTCCCCGTGTTTGATTCCCTGCCTCTGATTCCCCGCCTCTGATTCCCCATCTCTGATTCACCGCCTTTGATTCGCCACCTCTGATTCCCCATATCTGATTCCCCACCTCTGTTTCCCCGCCTCTGATTCCCCGCCTCTGATTCTCCATATCTCATTCCCCGCCTCTGAATCCACATCACTGATTCCCAGACTCTGATTCCCCACCTCTGATTCCCGGCCTCTTATTCCCAGCATCTGATTCCAGGCCTCTGATTCCCGGTCTCTGACTCCCCGCTTCTGATTCTGATTCCCTGCCTCTGATTCCCCATCTCTGATTCCGCACATCTGATTACCTGCCTCTGATTCCCCACCTCTGATTCCCCATATCTGATTCCTCGCCTCTGTTTCCCCGCCTCTGATTCCCCGCCTCTGATTCCCCAGCTCTGATTCCCCGCCTCTGATTTTCCGTGTTTGAATCCCTGCCTCTGATTCCCGGCCTCTGATTCCCCATCTCTGATTCACCGCCTTTGATTCGCCACCTCTGATTCCCCATATCTGATTCCCCGCCTCTGTTTCCCCGCCTCTGATTCCCCGCCTCTGATTCCCCATATCTCATTCCCCGCCTCTGAATCCCCATCTCTGATTCCCGGACTCTGATTCCCCACCTCTGATTCCCGGCCTCTTATTCCCGGCATCTGATTCCGGCCTCTGATTCCCGGCCTCTGATTCCCTGCTTCTGATTCCCCATCTCTGATTCCGCAAATCTAATTCCCTGCCTCTGATTCCCCACCTCTGATTCCCCATATATGATTCCCCGCCTCTGTTTCCCGGCCTCTGATTCCCCGCTTCTGATTCTGATTCCCTGCCTCTGATTCCCCATCTCTGATTCCGCACATCTGATTCCCTGCCTCTGATTCCCATCCTCTGATTCCCCATCTCTGATTCATCGCCTTTGATTCGCCACCTCTGATTCCCCATATCTGATTCCTCACCTCTGTTTCCCCGCCTCTGATTCCCCGCCTCTGATTCCCCATATCTCATTCCCCGCTTCTGATTCCCCATCTCTGATTCCCGGACTCTGATTCCCCACCTCTGATTCCCGGCCTCTTATTCCCGGCATCTGATTCCGGCCTCTGATTCCCGGCCTCTGATTCCCTGCTTCTGATTCCCCATCTCTGATTCCGCAAATCTAATTCCCTGCCTCTGATTCCCCACCTCTGATTCCACATATCTGATTCCCCGCCTCTGTTTCCCGGCCTCTGATTCCCCGCTTCTGATTCTGATTCCCTGCCTCTGATTCCCCATCTCTGATTCCGCACATCTGATTCCCTGCCTCTGATTCCCCACCTCTGATTCCCCATATCTGATTTCCCGCCTCTGTTTCCCCGCCTCTGATTCCCCGCCTCTGTTTCCCCATATCTAATTCCCAACCTCTGATGCCCCAACTCTGATTCCCTGCCTCTGATTCCCCGCGTTCTATTCCCTGCCTCTGATTCCCAGCCTGTGATTCCCCATCTCTGATTCACCACCTCTGATTCCCCACCTCTGATTCCCCATATCTGATTCCCCGCCTCTGAATCCCCAACTCTGATTCCCTGCCTCTGATTCCCCAGCTCTGATTCCCCGCCTTTGATTCCCCCGTCTGATTCCCAGCCTCTGAAACCCCGTGTCTGATTTCTTGCCTCTGATTCCCCGCCTCTGATTCCCCATCTCTGATTCACAGCCTCTGATTCCCCACCTCTGATTCCCCATCTCTGATTCCGCACATCTGATTTCCTGCCTCTTATTCCCCGACTCTGATCCCCACCTCTGATTCCCCAGCTCTGATTCCCCGCCTCTGATTCCCCAACTCTGATTCCCCGCCTCTGATTCCCCAGCTCTAATTCCCCGCCTCTGATTCCCCGTGTTTGATTCCTTGCCTCTGATTCCCCGCCTCTGATTCCCCATCTCTGATTCACCGCCTTTGATTCGCCACCTCTGATACCCCATATCTGATTCCTCGCCTCTGTTTCCCCGACTCTGATTCCCCGCCTCTGATTCCCCAGCTCTGATTCCCCGCCTCTGATTTTCCGTGTTTGATTCCCTGCCTCTGATTCCCCAGCTCTGATTCCCCGCCTTTGATTCCCACGTCTGATTCCCAGCCTCTGAAACCCCGAGTCTGATTTCTTGCCTCTGATTCCCCGCCTCTGATTCCCCATCTCTGATTCCCCGCCTCTGATTCCCCACCTCTGATTCCCCATCTCTGATTCCGCACATCTGATTCCCTGCCTATGATTCCCCGACTCTGATCCCCACCTCTGATTCCCCAGCTCTGATTCCCCGCCTCTGATTCCCCAACTCTGATTCCCCGCCTCTGATTCCCCAGCTCTGATTCCCCGCCTCTGATTCCCCGTGTTTGATTCCCTGCCTCTGATTCCCCGCCTCTGATTCCCCATCTCTGATTCACCGCCTTTGATTCGCCACCTCTGATTCCCCATATCTGATTCCTCGCCTCTGTTTCCCCGCCTCTGATTCCCCGCCTCTGATTCCCCAGCTCTGATTCCCCGCCTCTGATTTTCCGTGTTTGATTCCCTGCCTCTGATTCCCGGCCTCTGATTCCCCATCTCTGATTCACCGCCTTTGATTCGCCACCTCTGATTCCCCATATCTGATTCCCCGCCTCTGTTTACCCGCCTCTGATTCCCCGCCTCTGATTCCCCAGCTCTGATTCCCCGCCTCTGATTCCCCAGCTCTGATTCCCCGCCTCTGATTCCCCGTGTTTGATTCCCTGCCTCTGATTCCCCGCCTCTGATTCCCCATCTCTGATTCACCGCCTCTGATTCCCCGCCTCTGATTCCCCATCTCTGATTCACCGCCTTTGATTCGCCACCTCTGATTCCCCATATCTGATTCCTCGCCTCTGTTTCCCCGCCTCTGATTCCCCGCCTCTGATTCCCCAGCTCTGATTCCCCGCCACTGATTTTCCGTGTATGATTCCCTGCCTCTGATTCCCCAGCTCTGATTCCCCGCCTTTGATTCCCCCGTCTGATTCCCAGCCTCTGAAACCCCGTGTCTGATTGCTTGCCTCTGATTCACCGCCTCTGATTCCCCAACTCTGATTCACAGCCTCTGATTCCCCACCTCTGATTCCCCATCTCTGATTCCGCACATCTGATTCCCTGCCTCTGATTCCCCGACTCTGATCCCCACCTCTGATTCCCCAGCTCTGATTCCCCGCCTCTGATTCCCCAACTCTGATTCCCCGCCTCTGATTCCCCAGCTCTGATTCCCCGCCTCTGATTCCCCGTGTTTGATTCCCTGCCTCTGATTCCCCGCCTCTGATTCCCCATTTCTGATTCACCGCCTTTGATTCGCCACCTCTGATTCCCCATATCTGATTCCTCGCCTCTGTTTCCCCGCCTCTGATTCCCCGCCTCTGATTCCCCAGCTCTGATTCCCCGCCTCTGATTTTCCGTGTTTGATTCCCTGCCTCTGATTCCCGGCCTCTGATTCCCCATCTCTGATTCACCGCCTTTGATTCGCCACCTCTGATTCCCCATATCTGATTCCCCGCCTCTGTTTCCCCGCCTCTGATTCCCCGCCTCTGATTCCCCAGCTCTGATTCCCCGCCTCTGATTCCCCAGCTCTGATTCCCCGCCTCTGATTCCCCGTGTTTGATTCCCTGCCTCTGATTCCCCGCCTCTAATTCCCCATCTCTGATTCACCGCCTTTGATTCTCCACCTCTGATTCCCCATATCTGATTCCTCGCCTCTGTTTCCCCGCCTCTGATTCCCCGCCTCTGATTCCCCAGCTCTGATTCCCCGCCTCTGATTTTCCGTGTTTGATTCCCTGCCTCTGATTCCCGGCCTCTGATTCACCATCTCTGATTCACCCCCTTTGATTCGCCACCTCTGATTCCCCATATCTGATTCCCCGCCTCTGTTTCCCCGCCTCTGATTCCCCGCCTCTGATTCCCCAGCTCTGATTCCCCGCCTCTGATTCCCCGTGTTTGATTCCCTGCCTCTGATTCCCCGCCTCTGATTCCCCATCTCTGATTCACCGCCTTTGATTCGCCACCTCTGATTCCCCATATCTGATTCCTCGCCTCTGTTTCCCCGCCTCTGATTCCCCGCCTCTGATTCCCCAGCTCTGATTCCCCGCCTCTGATTTTCCGTGTTTGATTCCCTGCCTCTGATTCCCGGCCTCTGATTCCCCATATCTGATTCCCCGCCTCTGAATCCCCAACTCTGATTCCCTGCCTCTGATTCCCCAGCTCTGATTCCCCGCCTTTGATTCCCCCGTCTGATTCCCAGCCTCTGAAACCCCGTGTCTGATTTCTTGCCTCTGATTCCCCGCCTCTGATTCCCCATCTCTGATTCACAGCCTCTGATTCCCCACCTCTGATTCCCAATCTCTGATTCCGCACATCTGATTCCCTGCCTCTGATTCCCCGACTCTGATCCCCACCTCTGATTCCCCAGCTCTGATTCCCCGCCTCTGATTCCCCAACCCTGATTCCCCGCCTCTGATTCCCAAGCTCTGATTCCCCGCCTCTGATTCCCCGTGTTTGATTCCCTGCCTCTGATTCCCCGCCTCTGATTCCCCATCTCTGATTCACCGCCTTTGATTCGCCACCTCTGATTCCCCATATCTGATTCCTCGCCTCTGTTTCCCCGCCTCTGATTCCCCGCCTCTGATTCACCAGCTCTGATTTCCCGCCACTGATTTTCCGTGTTTGATTCCCTGCCTCTGATTCCCCAGCTCTGATTCCCCGCCTTTGATTCCCCCGTCTGATTCCCAGCCTCTGAAACCCCGTGTCTGATTGCTTGCCTCTGATTCCCCGCCTCTGATTCCCCATCTCTGATTCACAGCCTCTGATTCCCCACCTCTGATTCCCCATCTCTGATTCCGCACATCTGATTCCCTGCCTCTGATTCCCCGACTCTGATCCCCACCTCTGATTCCCCAGCTCTGATTCCCCGCCTCTGATTCCCCAACTCTGATTCCCCGCCTCTGATTCCCCAGCTCTGATTCCCCGCCTCTGATTCCCCGTGTTTGATTCCCTGCCTCTGATTCCCCGCCTCTGATTCCCCATCTCTGATTCACCACCTTTGATTCGCCACCTCTGATTCCCCATATCTGATTCCTCGCCTCTGTTTCCTCGCCTCTGATTCCCCGCCTCTGATTCCCCAGCTCTGATTCCCCGCCTCTGATTTTCCGTGTTTGATTCCCTGCCTCTGATTCCCGGCCTCTGATTCCCCATCTCTGATTCACCGCCTTTGATTCGCCACCTCTGATTCCCCATATCTGATTCCCCGCCTCTGTTTCCCCGCCTCTGATTCCCCGCCTCTGATTCCCCATATCTCATTCCCCGCCTCTGAATCCCCATCTCTGATTCCCGGACTCTGATTCCCCACCTCTGATTCCCGGCCTCTTATTCCCGGCATCTGATTCCGGCCTCTGATTCCCGGCCTCTGATTCCCTGCTTCTGATTCTGATTCCCTGCCTCTGATTCCCCATCTCTGATTCCGCACATCTGATTCCCTGCCTCTGATTCCCCGCCTCTGATTCCCCACCTCTGTTTCCCAATATCTAAGTCCCCGCCTCTGATTCCCCAACTCTGATTCCCCACCTCTGATTCCCCAGCTCTGATTCCCCGCCTCTGATTCCCCGCATCTGATTCCCTGCATCTGATTCCAAGCCTCTTATTCCCTGCCTCTGATTCCCGACCTCTGAATCCCCGCCTCTGATTCCCCATCTCTGATTCACCGCCTTTGATTCGCCACCTCTGATTCCCCATATCTGATTCCCCACCTCTGTTTCCCCGCCTCTGATTCCCCGCCTCTGATTCTCCATATCTCATTCCCCGCCTCTGAATCCACATCACTGATTCCCAGACTCTGATTCCCCACCTCTGATTCCCGGCCTCTTATTCCCAGCATCTGATTCCAGGCCTCTGATTCCCGGTCTCTGACTCCCCGCTTCTGATTCTGATTCCCTGCCTCTGATTCCCCATCTCTGATTCCGCACATCTGATTACCTGCCTCTGATTCCCCACCTCTGATTCCCCATATCTGATTCCTCGCCTCTGTTTCCCCGCCTCTGATTCCCCGCCTCTGATTCCCCAGCTCTGATTCCCCGCCTCTGATTTTCCGTGTTTGAATCCCTGCCTCTGATTCCCGGCCTCTGATTCCCCATCTCTGATTCACCGCCTTTGATTCGCCACCTCTGATTCCCCATATCTGATTCCCCGCCTCTGTTTCCCCGCCTCTGATTCCCCGCCTCTGATTCCCCATATCTCATTCCCCGCCTCTGAATCCCCATCTCTGATTCCCGGACTCTGATTCCCCACCTCTAATTCCCGGCCTCTTATTCCCGGCATCTGATTCCGGCCTCTGATTCCCGGCCTCTGATTCCCTGCTTCTGATTCCCCATCTCTGATTCCGCAAATCTAATTCCCTGCCTTTGATTCCCCACCTCTGATTCCCCATATATGATTCCCCGCCTCTGTTTCCCGGCCTCTGATTCCCCGCTTCTGATTCTGATTCCCTGCCTCTGATTCCCCATCTCTGATTCCGCACATCTGATTCCCTGCCTCTGATTCCCAACCTCTGATTCCCCATCTCTGATTCATCGCCTTTGATTCGCCACCACTGATTCCCCATATCTGATTCCTCGCCTCTGTTTCCCCGCCTCTGATTCCCCGCCTCTGATTCCCCATATCTCATTCCCCGCTTCTGATTCCCCATCTCTGATTCCCGGACTCTGATTCCCCACCTCTGATTCCCGGCCTCTTATTCCCGGCATCTGATTCCGGCCTCTGATTCCCGGCCTCTGATTCCCTGCTTCTGATTCCCCATCTCTGATTCCGCAAATCTAATTCCCTGCCTCTGATTCCCTGCCTCTGATTCCCCAACTTTGATTCCCAGCATCTGATTCCCCTGCTCTGATTCCCCGCCTCTGATTCCCCGCATCTGATTCCCTGCATCTGATTCCAAGCCTCTGATTCCCTGCCTCTGATTCCCAACCTCTGATACCCCACCTCTGATTCCCCATATCTGATCCCCAGCCTCTGTTTCCCCGCCTCTGTTTCCCCATATCTGATTCCCGGCCTCTGATTCCCTGCCTCTGATTCCCCGCCTCTGATTCCCTGCCTCTGATTCCCCATCTCCGATTCCGCACATCTGATTCCCTGCCTCTGATTCCCCGCCTCTGATTCCCCACCTCTGATTCCCTGCATCTGATTCCCAACCTCTGATTCCCCACCTCTGATTCCCCGTGTTTGATTCCCCGCCTCTGTTTCCCCGCCTCTGATTCCCCGCCTCTGATTCCCCAACTCTAATTCCCCACCTCTGATTCCCCATATCTGATTCCCTGCCTCTGTTTCCCCGCATCTGATTCCCCGCCCCTGTTTCCCCATATCTGATTCCCTGCCTCTGATTCCCCAACTTTGATTCCCAGCCTCTGATTCCCCAGCTCTGATTCCCCGCCTCTGATTCCCCGTGTTTGATTCCCTGCCTCTGATTCCCCGCCTCTGATTCCCCATCTCTGATTCACCGCCTTTGATTCGCCACCTCTGATTCCCCATATCTGATTCCCCACCTCTGTTTCCCCGCATCTGATTCCCCGCCTCTGATTCTCCATATCTCATTCCCCGCCTCTGACTCCCCATCTCTGATTCCCGGACTCTGATTCCCCACCTCTGATTCCCGGCCTCTTATTCCCAGCATCTGATTCCAGGCCTCTGATTCCCGTCCTCTAACTCCCCGCTTCTGATTCTGATTCCCTGCCTCTGATTCCCCATCTCTGATTCCGCACATCTGATTACCTGCCTCTGATTCCCCACCTCTGATTCCCCATATCTGATTCCCCGCCTCTGTTTCCCCACCTCTGATTCCCCGCCTCTGTTTCCCCATATCTAATTCCCCACCTCTGATGCCCCAACTCTGATTCCCCGCCTCTGATTCCACAGCTCTGATTCCCCGCCTCTGATTCCCCACATCCGATTCCCCATATCTGATTTCCCGCCTCTGTTTCCCCGCCCCTGATTCCCCGCCTCTGTTTCCCCATATCTGATTCCCCGCCTCTGATTCCCAACTATGAGTCCCCGCCTCTTATACCCCAGCTCTGATTCCCCGCCTCTGTTTCCCCATATCTGATGCCCCGCCTCTATTTGCCCGCCTCTGATTCCCCGCCTCTGTTTCCCCATATCTGATTCCCCGCCTCTGATTCCCAACTATGATTCCCTGCCTCTAATTTCCCAGCTCTGATTCCCCGCCTCTGATTCCCCGTGTCTGATTTCCTGCCTCTGATTCCCCGCCTCTGATTACCCATGTCTGATTCACCGCCTCTGATTCCCCACCTCTGATTCCCCATCTCTGATTCCGCACATCCGATTCCCTGCCTCTGATTCCCCGCCTCTGATTCACTGCCTCTGCTTCCCCAGCTCTGATTCCCCGCCTGTGATTCCCCGCGTCTTATTCCCTGCTTCTGATTCTGATTCCCTGCCTCTGATTCCCCATCTCTGATTCCGCACATCTGATTCCCTGCCTCTGATTCCCCACCTCTGATTCCCCATATCTGATTCCCGGCCTCTGTTTCCCCACCTCTGATTCCCCGCCTCTGTTTCCCCATATCTAAGTCCCCGCCTCTGATTCCCCAACTCTGATTCCCCACCTCTGATTCCCCAGCTCTCATTCCCCGCCTCTGATCCCCGCATCTGATTCCCTGCATCTGATTCCCAGCCTCTGATTCCCTGCCTCTGATTCCCAACCTCTGATTCCCCACCTCTGATTCCCCATATCTGATTCCCCGCCTCTGTTTCCACGCCTCTGATTCCCCGCCTTTGATTCCCCCGTCTGATTCCCAGCCTCTGAAACCCCGTGTCTGATTTCTTGCCTCTGATTCCCCGCCTCTGATTCCCCATCTCTGATTCACAGCCTCTGATTCCCCACCTCTGATTCCCCATCTCTGATTCCGCACATCTGATTCCCTGCCTCTGATTCCCCATCTCTGATTCTCCGCCTTTGATTCGCCACCTCTGATTCCCCATATCTGATTCCCCGCCTCTGTTTCCCCGCCTCTGATTCCCCGCCTCTGATTCCCCATATCTCATTCCCCGCCTCTGAATCCCCATCTCTGATTCCCGGACTCTGATTCCCCACCTCTGATTCCCGGCCTCTTATTCCCGGCATCTGATTCCGGCCTCTGATTCCCGGCCTCTGATTCCCTGCTTCTGATTCTGATTCCCTGCCTTTGATTCCCCATCTCTGATTCCGCACATCTGATTCCCTGCCTCTGATTCCCCATCTCTGATTCCCCATATCTGATTCCCCTTCTCTGTTTCCCCGCCTCTGATTCCCCGCCTCTGTTTCCCAATATCTAAGTCCCCGCCTCTGATTCCCCAACTCTGATTCCCCACCTCTGATTCCCCAGCTCTGATTCCCCGCCTCTGATTCCCCGCATCTGATTCCCTGCATCTGATTCCAAGCCTCTGATTCCCTGCCTCTGATTCCCAACCTCTGATTCCCCACCTCTGATTCCCCATATCTGATTCCCAGCCTCTGTTTCCCCGCCTCTGATTCCCTGCCTCTGTTTCCCCATATCTGATTCCCGGCCTCTGATTCCCTGCCTCTGATTCCCCGCCTCTGATTCCCTGCCTCCGATTCCCTGCCTCTGATTCCCAACCTCTGATTCCCCACCTCTGATTCCCCGTGTTTGATTCCCCGCCTCTGTTTCCCCGCCTCTGATTCCCCGCCTCTGATTCCCCAACTCTAATTCCCCGCCTCTGATTCCCCATATCTGATTCCCCGCCTCTGTTTCCCCGCCTCTGATTCCCCGCCCCTGTTTCCCCATATCTGATTCCCTGCCTCTGATTCCCCAACTTTGATTCCCAGCCTCTGATTCCCCAGCTCTGATACCACGCCTCTGATTCCCCGTGTTTGATTCCCTGCCTCTGATTCCCCGCCTCTGATTCCCCATCTCTGATTCACCGCCTTTGATTCGCCACCTCTGATTCCCCATATCTGATTCCCCACCTCTGTTTCCCCGCCTCTGATTCCCCGCCTCTGATTCTCCATATCTCATTCCCCGCCTCTGAATCCACATCACTGATTCCCAGACTCTGATTCCCCACCTCTGATTCCCGGCCTCTTATTCCCAGCATCTGATTCCAGGCCTCTGATTCCCGGTCTCTGACTCCCCGCTTCTGATTCTGATTCCCTGCCTCTGATTCCCCATCTCTGATTCCGCACATCTGATTACCTGCCTCTGATTCCCCACCTCTGATTCCCCATATCTGATTCCTCGCCTCTGTTTCCCCGCCTCTGATTCCCCGCCTCTGATTCCCCAGCTCTGATTCCCCGCCTCTGATTTTCCGTGTTTGAATCCCTGCCTCTGATTCCCGGCCTCTGATTCCCCATCTCTGATTCACCGCCTTTGATTCGCCACCTCTGATTCCCCATATCTGATTCCCCGCCTCTGTTTCCCCGCCTCTGATTCCCCGCCTCTGATTCCCCATATCTCATTCCCCGCCTCTGAATCCCCATCTCTGATTCCCGGACTCTGATTCCCCACCTCTGATTCCCGGCCTCTTATTCCCGGCATCTGATTCCGGCCTCTGATTCCCGGCCTCTGATTCCCTGCTTCTGATTCCCCATCTCTGATTCCGCAAATCTAATTCCCTGCCTCTGATTCCCCACCTCTGATTACCCATATATGATTCCCCGCCTCTGTTTCCCGGCCTCTGATTCCCCGCTTCTGATTCTGATTCCCTGCCTCTGATTCCCCATCTCTGATTCATCGCCTTTGATTCGCCACCTCTGATTCCCCATATCTGATTCCTCGCCTCTGTTTCCCCGCCTCTGATTCCCCGCCTCTGATTCCCCATATCTCATTCCCCGCTTCTGATTCCCCATCTCTGATTCCCGGACTCTGATTCCCCACCTCTGATTCCCGGCCTCTTATTCCCGGCATCTGATTCCGGCCTCTGATTCCCGGCCTCTGATTCCCTGCTTCTGATTCCCCATCTCTGATTCCGCAAATCTAATTCCCTGCCTCTGATTCCCTGCCTCTGATTCCCCAACTTTGATTCCCAGCATCTGATTCCCCTGCTCTGATTCCCCGCCTCTGATTCCCCGCATCTGATTCCCTGCATCTGATTCCAAGCCTCTGATTCCCTGCCTCTGATTCCCAACCTCTGATACCCCACCTCTGATTCCCCATATCTGATCCCCAGCCTCTGTTTCCCCGCCTCTGTTTCCCCATATCTGATTCCCGGCCTCTGATTCCCTGCCTCTGATTCCCCGCCTCTGATTCCCTGCCTCTGATTCCCCATCTCCGATTCCGCACATCTGATTCCCTGCCTCTGATTCCCCGCCTCTGATTCCCCACCTCTGATTCCCTGCATCTGATTCCCAACCTCTGATTCCCCACCTCTGATTCCCCGTGTTTGATTCCCCGCCTCTGTTTCCCCGCCTCTGATTCCCCGCCTCTGATTCCCCAACTCTAATTCCCCACCTCTGATTCCCCATATCTGATTCCCTGCCTCTGTTTCCCCGCCTCTGATTCCCCGCCCCTGTTTCCCCATATCTGATTCCCTGCCTCTGATTCCCCAACTTTGATTCCCAGCCTCTGATTCCCCAGCTCTGATTCCCCGCCTCTGATTCCCCGTGTTTGATTCCCTGCCTCTGATTCCCCGCCTCTGATTCCCCATCTCTGATTCACCGCCTTTGATTCGCCACCTCTGATTCCCCATATCTGATTCCCCACCTCTGTTTCCCCGCATCTGATTCCCCGCCTCTGATTCTCCATATCTCATTCCCCGCCTCTGACTCCCCATCTCTGATTCCCGGACTCTGATTCCCCACCTCTGATTCCCGGCCTCTTATTCCCAGCATCTGATTCCAGGCCTCTGATTCCCGTCCTCTAACTCCCCGCTTCTGATTCTGATTCCCTGCCTCTGATTCCCCATCTCTGATTCCGCACATCTGATTACCTGCCTCTGATTCCCCACCTCTGATTCCCCATATCTGATTCCCCGCCTCTGTTTCCCCACCTCTGATTCCCCGCCTCTGTTTCCCCATATCTAATTCCCCACCTCTGATGCCCCAACTCTGATTCCCCGCCTCTGATTCCACAGCTCTGATTCCCCGCCTCTGATTCCCCACATCCGATTCCCCATATCTGATTTCCCGCCTCTGTTTCCCCGCCCCTGATTCCCCGCCTCTGTTTCCCCATATCTGATTCCCCGCCTCTGATTCCCAACTATGAGTCCCCGCCTCTTATTCCCCAGCTCTGATTCCCCGCCTCTGTTTCCCCATATCTGATGCCCCGCCTCTATTTGCCCGCCTCTGATTCCCCGCCTCTGTTTCCCCATATCTGATTCCCCGCCTCTGATTCCCAACTATGATTCCCTGCCTCTAATTTCCCAGCTCTGATTCCCCGCCTCTGATTCCCCGTGTCTGATTTCCTGCCTCTGATTCCCCGCCTCTGATTACCCATGTCTGATTCACCGCCTCTGATTCCCCACCTCTGATTCCCCATCTCTGATTCCGCACATCCGATTCCCTGCCTCTGATTCCCCGCCTCTGATTCACTGCCTCTGCTTCCCCAGCTCTGATTCCCCGCCTGTGATTCCCCGCGTCTTATTCCCTGCTTCTGATTCTGATTCCCTGCCTCTGATTCCCCATCTCTGATTCCGCACATCTGATTCCCTGCCTCTGATTCCCCACCTCTGATTCCCCATATCTGATTCCCGGCCTCTGTTTCCCCACCTCTGATTCCCCGCCTCTGTTTCCCCATATCTAAGTCCCCGCCTCTGATTCCCCAACTCTGATTCCCCACCTCTGATTCCCCAGCTCTCATTCCCCGCCTCTGATCCCCGCATCTGATTCCCTGCATCTGATTCCCAGCCTCTGATTCCCTGCCTCTGATTCCCAACCTCTGATTCCCCACCTCTGATTCCCCATATCTGATTCCCCGCCTCTGTTTCCACGCCTCTGATTCCCCGCCTTTGATTCCCCCGTCTGATTCCCAGCCTCTGAAACCCCGTGTCTGATTTCTTGCCTCTGATTCCCCGCCTCTGATTCCCCATCTCTGATTCACAGCCTCTGATTCCCCACCTCTGATTCCCCATCTCTGATTCCGCACATCTGATTCCCTGCCTCTGATTCCCCATCTCTGATTCTCCGCCTTTGATTCGCCACCTCTGATTCCCCATATCTGATTCCCCGCCTCTGTTTCCCCGCCTCTGATTCCCCGCCTCTGATTCCCCATATCTCATTCCCCGCCTCTGAATCCCCATCTCTGATTCCCGGACTCTGATTCCCCACCTCTGATTCCCGGCCTCTTATTCCCGGCATCTGATTCCGGCCTCTGATTCCCGGCCTCTGATTCCCTGCTTCTGATTCTGATTCCCTGCCTTTGATTCCCCATCTCTGATTCCGCACATCTGATTCCCTGCCTCTGATTCCCCATCTCTGATTCCCCATATCTGATTCCCCTTCTCTGTTTCCCCGCCTCTGATTCCCCGCCTCTGTTTCCCAATATCTAAGTCCCCGCCTCTGATTCCCCAACTCTGATTCCCCACCTCTGATTCCCCAGCTCTGATTCCCCGCCTCTGATTCCCCGCATCTGATTCCCTGCATCTGATTCCAAGCCTCTGATTCCCTGCCTCTGATTCCCAACCTCTGATTCCCCACCTCTGATTCCCCATATCTGATTCCCAGCCTCTGTTTCCCCGCCTCTGATTCCCTGCCTCTGTTTCCCCATATCTGATTCCCGGCCTCTGATTCCCTGCCTCTGATTCCCCGCCTCTGATTCCCTGCCTCTGATTCCCCATCTCCGATTCCGCACATCTGATTCCCTGCCTCTGATTCCCCGCCTCTGATTCCCCGCCTCCGATTCCCTGCCTCTGATTCCCAACCTCTGATTCCCCACCTCTGATTCCCCGTGTTTGATTCCCCGCCTCTGTTTCACCGCCTCTGATTCCCCGCCTCTGATTCCCCAACTCTAATTCCCCGCCTCTGATTCCCCATATCTGATTCCCCGCCTCTGTTTCCCCGCCTCTGATTCCCCGCCCCTGTTTCCCCATATCTGATTCCCTGCCTCTGATTCCCCAACTTTGATTCCCAGCCTCTGATTCCCCAGCTCTGATACCACGCCTCTGATTCCCCGTGTTTGATTCCCTGCCTCTGATTCCCCGCCTCTGATTCCCCATCTCTGATTCACCGCCTTTGATTCGCCACCTCTGATTCCCCATATCTGATTCCCCACCTCTGTTTCCCCGCCTCTGATTCCCCGCCTCTGATTCTCCATATCTCATTCCCCGCCTCTGAATCCACATCACTGATTCCCAGACTCTGATTCCCCACCTCTGATTCCCGGCCTCTTATTCCCAGCATCTGATTCCAGGCCTCTGATTCCCGGTCTCTGACTCCCCGCTTCTGATTCTGATTCCCTGCCTCTGATTCCCCATCTCTGATTCCGCACATCTGATTACCTGCCTCTGATTCCCCACCTCTGATTCCCCATATCTGATTCCTCGCCTCTGTTTCCCCGCCTCTGATTCCCCGCCTCTGATTCCCCAGCTCTGATTCCCCGCCTCTGATTTTCCGTGTTTGAATCCCTGCCTCTGATTCCCGGCCTCTGATTCCCCATCTCTGATTCACCGCCTTTGATTCGCCACCTCTGATTCCCCATATCTGATTCCCCGCCTCTGTTTCCCCGCCTCTGATTCCCCGCCTCTGATTCCCCATATCTCATTCCCCGCCTCTGAATCCCCATCTCTGATTCCCGGACTCTGATTCCCCACCTCTGATTCCCGGCCTCTTATTCCCGGCATCTGATTCCGGCCTCTGATTCCCGGCCTCTGATTCCCTGCTTCTGATTCCCCATCTCTGATTCCGCAAATCTAATTCCCTGCCTCTGATTCCCCACCTCTGATTCCCCATATATGATTCCCCGCCTCTGTTTCCCGGCCTCTGATTCCCCGCTTCTGATTCTGATTCCCTGCCTCTGATTCCCCATCTCTGATTCCGCACATCTGATTCACTGCCTCTGATTCCCAACCTCTGATTCCCCATCTCTGATTCATCGCCTTTGATTCGCCACCTCTGATTCCCCATATCTGATTCCTCGCCTCTGTTTCCCCGCCTCTGATTCCCCGCCTCTGATTCCCCATATCTCATTCCCCGCTTCTGATTCCCCATCTCTGATTCCCGGACTCTGATTCCCCACCTCTGATTCCCGGCCTCTTATTCCCGGCATCTGATTCCGGCCTCTGATTCCCGGCCTCTGATTCCCTGCTTCTGATTCCCCATCTCTGATTCCGCAAATCTAATTCCCTGCCTCTGATTCCCCACCTCTGATTCCCCATATCTGATTCCCCGCCTCTGTTTCCCGGCCTCTGATTCCCCGCTTCTGATTCTGATTCCCTGCCTCTGATTCCCCATCTCTGATTCCGCACATCTGATTCCCTGCCTCTGATTCCCCACCTCTGATTCCCCATATCTGATTTCCCGCCTCTGTTTCCCCGCCTCTGATTCCCCGCCTCTGTTTCCCCATATCTAATTCCCAACCTCTGATGCCCCAACTCTGATTCCCTGCCTCTGATTCCCCGCGTTCTATTCCCTGCCTCTGATTCCCAGCCTGTGATTCCCCATCTCTGATTCACCACCTCTGATTCCCCACCTCTGATTCCCCATATCTGATTCCCCGCCTCTGAATCCCCAACTCTGATTCCCTGCCTCTGATTCCCCAGCTCTGATTCCCCGCCTTTGATTCCCCCGTCTGATTCCCAGCCTCTGAAACCCCGTGTCTGATTTCTTGCCTCTGATTCCCCGCCTCTGATTCCCCATCTCTGATTCACAGCCTCTGATTCCCCACCTCTGATTCCCCATCTCTGATTCCGCACATCTGATTTCCTGCCTCTTATTCCCCGACTCTGATCCCCACCTCTGATTCCCCAGCTCTGATTCCCCGCCTCTGATTCCCCAACTCTGATTCCCCGCCTCTGATTCCCCAGCTCTGATTCCCCGCCTCTGATTCCCCGTGTTTGATTCCCTGCCTCTGATTCCCCGCCTCTGATTCCCCATCTCTGATTCACCGCCTTTGAGTCGCCACCTCTGATACCCCATATCTGATTCCTCGCCTCTGTTTCCCCGACTCTGATTCCCCGCCTCTGATTCCCCAGCTCTGATTCCCCGCCTCTGATTTTCCGTGTTTGATTCCCTGCCTCTGATTCCCCAGCTCTGATTCCCCGCCTTTGATTCCCACGTCTGATTCCCAGCCTCTGAAACCCCGAGTCTGATTTCTTGCCTCTGATTCCCCGCCTCTGATTCCCCATCTCTGATTCCCCGCCTCTGATTCCCCACCTCTGATTCCCCATCTCTGATTCCGCACATCTGATTCCCTGCCTATGATTCCCCGACTCTGATCCCCACCTCTGATTCCCCAGCTCTGATTCCCCGCCTCTGATTCCCCAACTCTGATTCCCCGCCTCTGATTCCCCAGCTCTGATTCCCCGCCTCTGATTCCCCGTGTTTGATTCCCTGCCTCTGATTCCCCGCCTCTGATTCCCCATCTCTGATTCACCGCCTTTGATTCGCCACCTCTGATTCCCCATATCTGATTCCTCGCCTCTGTTTCCCCGCCTCTGATTCCCCGCCTCTGATTCCCCAGCTCTGATTCCCCGCCTCTGATTTTCCGTGTTTGATTCCCTGCCTCTGATTCCCGGCCTCTGATTCCCCATCTCTGATTCACCGCCTTTGATTCGCCACCTCTGATTCCCCATATCTGATTCCCCGCCTCTGTTTGCCCGCCTCTGATTCCCCGCCTCTGATTCCCCAGCTCTGATTCCCCGCCTCTGATTCCCCAGCTCTGATTCCCCGCCTCTGATTCCCCGTGTTTGATTCCCTGCCTCTGATACCCCGCCTCTGATTCCCCATCTCTGATTCACCGCCTCTGATTCCCCGCCTCTGATTCCCCATCTCTGATTCACCGCCTTTGATTCGCCACCTCTGATTCCCCATATCTGATTCCTCGCCTCTGTTTCCCCGCCTCTGATTCCCCGCCTCTGATTCCCCAGCTCTGATTCCCCGCCACTGATTTTCCGTGTTTGATTCCCTGCCTCTGATTCCCCAGCTCTGATTCCCCGCCTTTGATTCCCCCGTCTGATTCCCAGCCTCTGAAACCCCGTGTCTGATTGCTTGCCTCTGATTCACCGCCTCTGATTCCCCATCTCTGATTCACAGCCTCTGATTCCCCACCTCTGATTCCCCATCTCTGATTCCGCACATCTGATTCCCTGCCTCTGATTCCCCGACTCTGATCCCCACCTCTGATTCCCCAGCTCTGATTCCCCGCCTCTGATTCCCCAACTCTGATTCCCCGCCTCTGATTCCCCAGCTCTGATTCCCCGCCTCTGATTCCCCGTGTTTGATTCCCTGCCTCTGATTCCCCGCCTCTGATTCCCCATCTCTGATTCACCGCCTTTGATTCGCCACCTCTGATTCCCCATATCTGATTCCTCGCCTCTGTTTCCCCGCCTCTGATTCCCCGCCTCTGATTCCCCAGCTCTGATTCCCCGCCTCTGATTTTCCGTGTTTGATTCCCTGCCTCTGATTCCCGGCCTCTGATTCCCCATCTCTGATTCACCGCCTTTGATTCGCCACCTCTGATTCCCCATATCTGATTCCCCGCCTCTGTTTCCCCGCCTCTGATTCCCCGCCTCTGATTCCCCAGCTCTGATTCCCCGCCTCTGATTCCCCAGCTCTGATTCCCCGCCTCTGATTCCCCGTGTTTGATTCCGTGCCTCTGATTCCCCGCCTCTAATTCCCCATCTCTGATTCACCGCCTTTGATTCTCCACCTCTGATTCCCCATATCTGATTCCTCGCCTCTGTTTCCCCGCCTCTGATTCCCCGCCTCTGATTCCCCAGCTCTGATTCCCCGCCTCTGATTTTCCGTGTTTGATTCCCTGCCTCTGATTCCCGGCCTCTGATTCACCATCTCTGATTCACCCCCTTTGATTCGCCACCTCTGATTCCCCATATCTGATTCCCCGCCTCTGTTTCCCCGCCTCTGATTCCCCGCCTCTGATTCCCCAGCTCTGATTCCCCGCCTCTGATTCCCCGTGTTTGATTCCCTGCCTCTGATTCCCCGCCTCTGATTCCCCATCTCTGATTCACCGCCTTTGATTCGCCACCTCTGATTCCCCATATCTGATTCCTCGCCTCTGTTTCCCCGCCTCTGATTCCCCGCCTCTGATTCCCCAGCTCTGATTCCCCGCCTCTGATTTTCCGTGTTTGATTCCCTGCCTCTGATTCCCGGCCTCTGATTCCCCATATCTGATTCCCCGCCTCTGAATCCCCAACTCTGATTCCCTGCCTCTGATTCCCCAGCTCTGATTCCCCGCCTTTGATTCCCCCGTCTGATTCCCAGCCTCTGAAACCCCGTGTCTGATTTCTTGCCTCTGATTCCCCGCCTCTGATTCCCCATCTCTGATTCACAGCCTCTGATTCCCCACCTCTGATTCCCAATCTCTGATTCCGCACATCTGATTCCCTGCCTCTGATTCCCCGACTCTGATCCCCACCTCTGATTCCCCAGCTCTGATTCCCCGCCTCTGATTCCCCAACCCTGATTCCCCGCCTCTGATTCCCAAGCTCTGATTCCCCGCCTCTGATTCCCCGTGTTTGATTCCCTGCCTCTGATTCCCCGCCTCTGATTCCCCATCTCTGATTCACCGCCTTTGATTCGCCACCTCTGATTCCCCATATCTGATTCCTCGCCTCTGTTTCCCCGCCTCTGATTCCCCGCCTCTGATTCACCAGCTCTGATTCCCCGCCACTGATTTTCCGTGTTTGATTCCCTGCCTCTGATTCCCCAGCTCTGATTCCCCGCCTTTGATTCCCCCGTCTGATTCCCAGCCTCTGAAACCCCGTGTCTGATTGCTTGCCTCTGATTCCCCGCCTCTGATTCCCCATCTCTGATTCACAGCCTCTGATTCCCCACCTCTGATTCCCCATCTCTGATTCCGCACATCTGATTCCCTGCCTCTGATTCCCCGACTCTGATCCCCACCTCTGATTCCCCAGCTCTGATTCCCCGCCTCTGATTCCCCAACTCTGATTCCCCGCCTCTGATTCCCCAGCTCTGATTCCCCGCCTCTGATTCCCCGTGTTTGATTCCCTGCCTCTGATTCCCCGCCTCTGATTCCCCATCTCTGATTCACCACCTTTGATTCGCCACCTCTGATTCCCCATATCTGATTCCTCGCCTCTGTTTCCCCGCCTCTGATTCCCCGCCTCTGATTCCCCAGCTCTGATTCCCCGCCTCTGATTTTCCGTGTTTGATTCCCTGCCTCTGATTCCCGGCCTCTGATTCCCCATCTCTGATTCACCGCCTTTGATTCGCCACCTCTGATTCCCCATATCTGATTCCCCGCCTCTGTTTCCCCGCCTCTGATTCCCCGCCTCTGATTCCCCATATCTCATTCCCCGCCTCTGAATCCCCATCTCTGATTCCCGGACTCTGATTCCCCACCTCTGATTCCCGGCCTCTTATTCCCGGCATCTGATTCCGGCCTCTGATTCCCGGCCTCTGATTCCCTGCTTCTGATTCTGATTCCCTGCCTCTGATTCCCCATCTCTGATTCCGCACATCTGATTCCCTGCCTCTGATTCCCCGCCTCTGATTCCCCGCCTCTGTTTCCCAATATCTAAGTCCCCGCCTCTGATTCCCCAACTCTGATTCCCCACCTCTGATTCCCCAGCTCTGATTCCCCGCCTCTGATTCCCCGCATCTGATTCCCTGCATCTGATTCCAAGCCTCTGATTCCCTGCCTCTGATTCCCAACCTCTGATTCCCCACCTCTGATTCCGCACATCTGATTCCCTGCCTCTGATTCCCCGACTCTGATCCCCACCTCTGATTCCCCAGCGCTGATTCCCCGCCTCTGATTCCCCATCTCTGATTCATCGCCTTTGATTCCCGGCCTCTTATTCCCGGCATCTGATTCCGGCCTCTGATTCCCGACCTCTGATTCCCTGCTTCTGATTCCCCATCTCTGATTCCGCAAATCTAATTCCCTGCCTCTGATTCCCCACCTCTGATTCCCCATATCTGATTCCCCACCTCTGTTTTCCCGCCTCTGATTCCCAAGCTCTGATTCCCCGCCTCTGATTCCCCGTGTTTGATTCCCTGCCTCTGATTCCCAGCCTCTGATTCCCCGCCTCTGTTTCCCAATATCTAAGTCCCCGCCTCTGATTCCCCAACTCTGATTCCCCACCTCTGATTCCCCAGCTCTGATTCCCCGCCTCTGATTCCCCGCATCTGATTCCCTGCATCTGATTCCAAGCCTCTGATTCCCTGCCTCTGATTCCCAACCTCTGATTCCCCACCTCTGATTCCGCACATCTGATTCCCTGCCTCTGATTTCCCGACTCTGATCCCCACCTCTGATTCCCCAGCGATGATTCCCCGCCTCTGATTCCCCGTGTTTGATTCCCTGCCTCTGATTCCCCGCCTCTGATTCCCCATCTCTGATTCATCGCCTTTGATTCCCGGCCTCTTATTCCAGGCATCTGATTCCGGCCTCTGATTCCCGACCTCTGATTCCCTGCTTCTGATTCCCCATCTCTGATTCCGCAAATCTAATTCCCTGCCTCTGATTCCCCACCTCTGATTCCCCATATCTGATTCCCCACCTCTGTTTCCCCGCCTCTGATTCCCAAGCTCTGATTCCCCGCCTCTGATTCCCCGTGTTTGATTCCCTGCCTCTGATTCCCCGCCTCTGATTCCCCATCTCTGATTCACCGCCTTTGATTCGCCACCTCTGATTCCCCATATCTGATTCCTCGCCTCTGTTTCCCCGCCTCTGATTCCCCACCTCTGATTCACCAGCTCTGATTCCCCGCCACTGATTTTCCGTGTTTGATTCCCTGCCTCTGATTCCCCAGCTCTGATTCCCCGCCTTTGATTCCCCCGTCTGATTCCCAGCCTCTGAAACCCCGTGTCTGATTGCTTGCCTCTGATTCCCCGCCTCTGATTCCCCATCTCTGATTCACAGCCTCTGATTCCCCACCTCTGATTCCCCATCTCTGATTCCGCACATCTGATTACCTGCCTCTGATTCCCCGACTCTGATCCCCACCTCTGATTCCCCAGCTCTGATTCCCCGCCTCTGATTCCCCAACTCTGATTCCCCGCCTCTGATTCCCCAGCTCTGATTCCCCGCCTCTGATTCCCCGTGTTTGATTCCCTGCCTCTGATTCCCCGCCTCTGATTCCCCATCTCTGATTCACCACCTTTGATTCGCCACCTCTGATTCCCCATATCTGATTCCTCGCCTCTGTTTCCCCGCCTCTGATTCCCCGCCTCTGATTCCCCAGCTCTGATTCCCCGCCTCTGATTTTCCGTGTTTGATTCCCTGCCTCTGATTCCCGGCCTCTGATTCCCCATCTCTGATTCACCGCCTTTGATTCGCCACCTCTGATTCCCCATATCTGATTCCCCGCCTCTGTTTCCCCGCCTCTGATTCCCCGCCTCTGATTCCCCATATCTCATTCCCCGCCTCTGAATCCCCATCTCTGATTCCCGGACTCTGATTCCCCACCTCTGATTCCCGGCCTCTTATTCCCGGCATCTGATTCCGGCCTCTGATTCCCGGCCTCTGATTCCCTGCTTCTGATTCCCCATCTCTGATTCCGCAAATCTAATTCCCTGCCTCTGATTCCCCACCTCTGATTCCCCATATATGATTCCCCGCCTCTGTTTCCCGGCCTCTGATTCCCCGCTTCTGATTCTGATTCCCTGCCTCTGATTCCCCATCTCTGATTCCGCACATCTGATTCCCTGCCTCTGATTCCCAACCTCTGATTCCCCATCTCTGATTCATCGCCTTTGATTCGCCACCTCTGATTCCCCATATCTGATTCCTCGCCTCTGTTTCCCCGCCTCTGATTCCCCGCCTCTGATTCCCCATATCTCATTCCCCGCTTCTGATTCCCCATCTCTGATTCCCGGACTCTGATTCCCCACCTCTGATTCCCGGCCTCTTATTCCCGGCATCTGATTCCGGCCTCTGATTCCCGGCCTCTGATTCCCTGCTTCTGATTCCCCATCTCTGATTCCGCAAATCTAATTCCCTGCCTCTGATTCCCCACCTCTGATTCCCCATATCTGATTCCCCGCCTCTGTTTCCCGGCCTCTGATTCCCCGCTTCTGATTCTGATTCCCTGCCTCTGATTCCCCATCTCTGATTCCGCACATCTGATTCCCTGCCTCTGATTCCCCACCTCTGATTCCCCATATCTGATTTCCCGCCTCTGTTTCCCCGCCTCTGATTCCCCGCCTCTGTTTCCCCATATCTAATTCCCAACCTCTGATGCCCCAACTCTGATTCCCTGCCTCTGATTCCCAGCGTTCTATTCCCTGCCTCTGATTCCCAGCCTGTGAATCCCCATCTCTGATTCACCACCTCTGATTCCCCACCTCTGATTCCCCATATCTGATTCCCCGCCTCTGAATCCCCAACTCTGATTCCCTGCCTCTGATTCCCCAGCTCTGATTCCCCGCCTTTGATTCCCCCGTCTGATTCCCAGCCTCTGAAACCCCGTGTCTGATTTCTTGCCTCTGATTCCCCGCCTCTGATTCCCCATCTCTGATTCACAGCCTCTGATTCCCCACCTCTGATTCCCCATCTCTGATTCCGCACATCTGATTTCCTGCCTCTTATTCCCCGACTCTGATCCCCACCTCTGATTCCCCAGCTCTGATTCCCCGCCTCTGATTCCCCAACTCTGATTCCCCGCCTCTGATTCCCCAGCTCTGATTCCCCGCCTCTGATTCCCCGTGTTTGATTCCCTGCCTCTGATTCCCCGCCTCGGATTCCCCATCTCTGATTCACCGCCTTTGAGTCGCCACCTCTGATACCCCATATCTGATTCCTCGCCTCTGTTTCCCCGACTCTGATTCCCCGCCTCTGATTCCCCAGCTCTGATTCCCCGCCTCTGATTTTCCGTGTTTGATTCCCTGCCTCTGATTCCCCAGCTCTGATTCCCCGCCTTTGATTCCCACGTCTGATTCCCAGCCTCTGAAACCCCGAGTCTGATTTCTTGCCTCTGATTCCCCGCCTCTGATTCCCCATCTCTGATTCCCCGCCTCTGATTCCCCACCTCTGATTCCCCATCTCTGATTCCGCACATCTGATTCCCTGCCTATGATTCCCCGACTCTGATCCCCACCTCTGATTCCCCAGCTCTGATTCCCCGCCTCTGATTCCCCAACTCTGATTCCCCGCCTCTGATTCCCCAGCTCTGATTCCCCGCCTCTGATTCCCCGTGTTTGATTCCCTGCCTCTGATTCCCCGCCTCTGATTCCCCATCTCTGATTCACCGCCTTTGATTCGCCACCTCTGATTCCCCATATCTGATTCCTCGCCTCTGTTTCCCCGCCTCTGATTCCCCGCCTCTGATTCCCCAGCTCTGATTCCCCGCCTCTGATTTTCCGTGTTTGATTCCCTGCCTCTGATTCCCGGCCTCTGATTCCCCATCTCTGATTCACCGCCTTTGATTCGCCACCTCTGATTCCCCATATCTGATTCCCCGCCTCTGTTTACCCGCCTCTGATTCCCCGCCTCTGATTCCCCAGCTCTGATTCCCCGCCTCTGATTCCCCAGCTCTGATTCCCCGCCTCTGATTCCCCGTGTTTGATTCCCTGCCTCTGATACCCCGCCTCTGATTCCCCATCTCTGATTCACCGCCTCTGATTCCCCGCCTCTGATTCCCCATCTCTGATTCACCGCCTTTGATTCGCCACCTCTGATTCCCCATATCTGATTCCTCGCCTCTGTTTCCCCGCCTCTGATTCCCCGCCTCTGATTCCCCAGCTCTGATTCCCCGCCACTGATTTTCCGTGTTTGATTCCCTGCCTCTGATTCCCCAGCTCTGATTCCCCGCCTTTGATTCCCCCGTCTGATTCCCAGCCTCTGAAACCCCGTGTCTGATTGCTTGCCTCTGATTCACCGCCTCTGATTCCCCATCTCTGATTCACAGCCTCTGATTCCCCACCTCTGATTCCCCATCTCTGATTCCGCACATCTGATTCCCTGCCTCTGATTCCCCGACTCTGATCCCCACCTCTGATTCCCCAGCTCTGATTCCCCGCCTCTGATTCCCCAACTCTGATTCCCCGCCTCTGATTCCCCAGCTCTGATTCCCCGCCTCTGATTCCCCGTGTTTGATTCCCTGCCTCTGATTCCCCGCCTCTGATTCCCCATCTCTGATTCACCGCCTTTGATTCGCCACCTCTGATTCCCCATATCTGATTCCTCGCCTCTGTTTCCCCGCCTCTGATTCCCCGCCTCTGATTCCCCAGCTCTGATTCCCCGCCTCTGATTTTCCGTGTTTGATTCCCTGCCTCTGATTCCCGGCCTCTGATTCCCCATCTCTGATTCACCGCCTTTGATTCGCCACCTCTGATTCCCCATATCTGATTCCCCGCCTCTGTTTCCCCGCCTCTGATTCCCCGCCTCTGATTCCCCAGCTCTGATTCCCCGCCTCTGATTCCCCAGCTCTGATTCCCCGCCTCTGATTCCCCGTGTTTGATTCCCTGCCTCTGATTCCCCGCCTCTAATTCCCCATCTCTGATTCACCGCCTTTGATTCTCCACCTCTGATTCCCCATATCTGATTCCTCGCCTCTGTTTCCCCGCCTCTGATTCCCCGCCTCTGATTCCCCAGCTCTGATTCCCCGCCTCTGATTTTCCGTGTTTGATTCCCTGCCTCTGATTCCCGGCCTCTGATTCACCATCTCTGATTCACCCCCTTTGATTCGCCACCTCTGATTCCCCATATCTGATTCCCCGCCTCTGTTTCCCCGCCTCTGATTCCCCGCCTCTGATTCCCCAGCTCTGATTCCCCGCCTCTGATTCCCCGTGTTTGATTCCCTGCCTCTGATTCCCCGCCTCTGATTCCCCATCTCTGATTCACCGCCTTTGATTCGCCACCTCTGATTCCCCATATCTGATTCCTCGCCTCTGTTTCCCCGCCTCTGATTCCCCGCCTCTGATTCCCCAGCTCTGATTCCCCGCCTCTGATTTTCCGTGTTTGATTCCCTGCCTCTGATTCCCGGCCTCTGATTCCCCATATCTGATTCCCCGCCTCTGAATCCCCAACTCTGATTCCCTGCCTCTGATTCCCCAGCTCTGATTCCCCGCCTTTGATTCCCCCGTCTGATTCCCAGCCTCTGAAACCCCGTGTCTGATTTCTTGCCTCTGATTCCCCGCCTCTGATTCCCCATCTCTGATTCACAGCCTCTGATTCCCCACCTCTGATTCCCAATCTCTGATTCCGCACATCTGATTCCCTGCCTCTGATTCCCCGACTCTGATCCCCACCTCTGATTCCCCAGCTCTGATTCCCCGCCTCTGATTCCCCAACCCTGATTCCCCGCCTCTGATTCCCAAGCTCTGATTCCCCGCCTCTGATTCCCCGTGTTTGATTCCCTGCCTCTGATTCCCCGCCTCTGATTCCCCATCTCTGATTCACCGCCTTTGATTCGCCACCTCTGATTCCCCATATCTGATTCCTCGCCTCTGTTTCCCCGCCTCTGATTCCCCGCCTCTGATTCACCAGCTCTGATTCCCCGCCACTGATTTTCCGTGTTTGATTCCCTGCCTCTGATTCCCCAGCTCTGATTCCCCGCCTTTGATTCCCCCGTCTGATTCCCAGCCTCTGAAACCCCGTGTCTGATTGCTTGCCTCTGATTCCCCGCCTCTGATTCCCCATCTCTGATTCACAGCCTCTGATTCCCCACCTCTGATTCCCCATCTCTGATTCCGCACATCTGATTCCCTGCCTCTGATTCCCCGACTCTGATCCCCACCTCTGATTCCCCAGCTCTGATTCCCCGCCTCTGATTCCCCAACTCTGATTCCCCGCCTCTGATTCCCCAGCTCTGATTCCCCGCCTCTGATTCCCCGTGTTTGATTCCCTGCCTCTGATTCCCCGCCTCTGATTCCCCATCTCTGATTCACCACCTTTGATTCGCCACCTCTGATTCCCCATATCTGATTCCTCGCCTCTGTTTCCCCGCCTCTGATTCCCCGCCTCTGATTCCCCAGCTCTGATTCCCCGCCTCTGATTTTCCGTGTTTGATTCCCTGCCTCTGATTCCCGGCCTCTGATTCCCCATCTCTGATTCACCGCCTTTGATTCGCCACCTCTGATTCCCCATATCTGATTCCCCGCCTCTGTTTCCCCGCCTCTGATTCCCCGCCTCTGATTCCCCATATCTCATTCCCCGCCTCTGAATCCCCATCTCTGATTCCCGGACTCTGATTCCCCACCTCTGATTCCCGGCCTCTTATTCCCGGCATCTGATTCCGGCCTCTGATTCCCGGCCTCTGATTCCCTGCTTCTGATTCTGATTCCCTGCCTCTGATTCCCCATCTCTGATTCCGCACATCTGATTCCCTGCCTCTGATTCCCCGCCTCTGATTCCCCGCCTCTGTTTCCTAATATCTAAGTCCCCGCCTCTGATTCCCCAACTCTGATTCCCCACCTCTGATTCCCCAGCTCTGATTCCCCGCCTCTGATTCACCGCATCTGATTCCCTGCATCTGATTCCAAGCCTCTGATTCCCTGCCTCTGATTCCCTACCTCTGATTCCCCACCTCTGATTCCGCACATCTGATTCCCTGCCTCTGATTCCCCGACTCTGATCCCCACCTCTGATTCCCCAGCGCTGATTCCCCGCCTCTGATTCCCCATCTCTGATTCATCGCCTTTGATTCCTGGCCTCTTATTCCCGGCATCTGATTCCGGCCTCTGATTCCCGACCTCTGATTCCCTGCTTCTGATTCCCCATCTCTGATTCCGCAAATCTAATTCCCTGCCTCTGATTCCCCACCTCTGATTCCCCATATCTGATTCCCCACCTCTGTTTTCCCGCCTCTGATTCCCAAGCTCTGATTCCCCGCCTCTGATTCCCCGTGTTTGATTCCCTGCCTCTGATTCCCCGCCTCTGATTCCCCGCCTCTGTTTCCCAATATCTAAGTCCCCGCCTCTGATTCCCCAACTCTGATTCCCCACCTCTGATTCCCCAGCTCTGATTCCCCGCCTCTGATTCCCCGCATCTGATTCCCTGCATCTGATTCCAAGCCTCTGATTCCCTGCCTCTGATTCCCAACCTCTGATTCCCCACCTCTGATTCCGCACATCTGATTCCCTGCCTCTGATTCCCCGACTCTGATCCCCACCTCTGATTCCCCAGCGATGATTCCCCGCCTCTGATTCCCCGTGTTTGATTCCCTGCCTCTGATTCCCCGCCTCTGATTCCCCATCTCTGATTCATCGCCTTTGATTCCCGGCCTCTTATTCCCGGCATCTGATTCCGGCCTCTGATTCCCGACCTCTGATTCCCTGCTTCTGATTCCCCATCTCTGATTCCGCAAATCTAATTCCCTGCCTCTGATTCCCCACCTCTGATTCCCCATATCTGATTCCCCACCTCTGTTTCCCCGCCTCTGATTCCCAAGCTCTGATTCCCCGCCTCTGATTCCCCGTGTTTGATTCCCTGCCTCTGATTCCCCGCCTCTGATTCCCCATCTCTGATTCACCGCCTTTGATTCGCCACCTCTGATTCCCCATATCTGATTCCTCGCCTCTGTTTCCCCGCCTCTGATTCCCCGCCTCTGATTCACCAGCTCTGATTCCCCGCCACTGATTTTCCGTGTTTGATTCCCTGCCTCTGATTCCCCAGCTCTGATTCCCCGCCTTTGATTCCCCCGTCTGATTCCCAGCCTCTGAAACCCCGTGTCTGATTGCTTGCCTCTGATTCCCCGCCTCTGATTCCCCATCTCTGATTCACAGCCTCTGATTCCCCACCTCTGATTCCCCATCTCTGATTCCGCACATCTGATTACCTGCCTCTGATTCCCCGACTCTGATCCCCACCTCTGATTCCCCAGCTCTGATTCCCCGCCTCTGATTCCCCAACTCTGATTCCCCGCCTCTGATTCCCCAGCTCTGATTCCCCGCCTCTGATTCCCCGTGTTTGATTCCCTGCCTCTGATTCCCCGCCTCTGATTCCCCATCTCTGATTCACCACCTTTGATTCGCCACCTCTGATTCCCCATATCTGATTCCTCGCCTCTGTTTCCCCGCCTCTGATTCCCCGCCTCTGATTCCCCAGCTCTGATTCCCCGCCTCTGATTTTCCGTGTTTGATTCCCTGCCTCTGATTCCCGGCCTCTGATTCCCCATCTCTGATTCACCGCCTTTGATTCGCCACCTCTGATTCCCCATATCTGATTCCCCGCCTCTGTTTCCCCGCCTCTGATTCCCCGCCTCTGATTCCCCATATCTCATTCCCCGCCTCTGAATCCCCATCTCTGATTCCCGGACTCTGATTCCCCACCTCTGATTCCCGGCCTCTTATTCCCGGCATCTGATTCCGGCCTCTGATTCCCGGCCTCTGATTCCCTGCTTCTGATTCTGATTCCCTGCCTCTGATTCCCCATCTCTGATTCCGCACATCTGATTCCCTGCCTCTGATTCCCCGCCTCTGATTCCCCGCCTCTGTTTCCCAATATCTAAGTCCCCGCCTCTGATTCCCCAACTCTGATTCCCCACCTCTGATTCCCCAGCTCTGATTCCCCGCCTCTGATTCACCGCATCTGATTCCCTGCATCTGATTCCAAGCCTCTGATTCCCTGCCTCTGATTCCCTACCTCTGATTCCCCACCTCTGATTCCGCACATCTGATTCCCTGCCTCTGATTCCCCGACTCTGATCCCCACCTCTGATTCCCCAGCGCTGATTCCCCGCCTCTGATTCCCCATCTCTGATTCATCGCCTTTGATTCCTGGCCTCTTATTCCCGGCATCTGATTCCGGCCTCTGATTCCCGACCTCTGATTCCCTGCTTCTGATTCCCCATCTCTGATTCCGCAAATCTAATTCCCTGCCTCTGATTCCCCACCTCTGATTCCCCATATCTGATTCCCCACCTCTGTTTTCCCGCCTCTGATTCCCAAGCTCTGATTCCCCGCCTCTGATTCCCCGTGTTTGATTCCCTGCCTCTGATTCCCCGCCTCTGATTCCCCGCCTCTGTTTCCCAATATCTAAGTCCCCGCCTCTGATTCCCCAACTCTGATTCCCCACCTCTGATTCCCCAGCTCTGATTCCCCGCCTCTGATTCCCCGCATCTGATTCCCTGCATCTGATTCCAAGCCTCTGATTCCCTGCCTCTGATTCCCAACCTCTGATTCCCCACCTCTGATTCCGCACATCTGATTCCCTGCCTCTGATTCCCCGACTCTGATCCCCACCTCTGATTCCCCAGCGATGATTCCCCGCCTCTGATTCCCCGTGTTTGATTCCCTGCCTCTGATTCCCCGCCTCTGATTCCCCATCTCTGATTCATCGCCTTTGATTCCCGGCCTCTTATTCCCGGCATCTGATTCCGGCCTCTGATTCCCGACCTCTGATTCCCTGCTTCTGATTCCCCATCTCCGATTCCGCAAATCTAATTCCCTGCCTCTGATTCCCCACCTCTGATTCCCCATATCTGATTCCCCACCTCTGTTTCCCCGCCTCTGATTCCCAAGCTCTGATTCCCCGCCTCTGATTCCCCGTGTTTGATTCCCTGCCTCTGATTCCCCGCCTCTGATTCCCCATCTCTGATTCACCGCCTTTGATTCGCCACCTCTGATTCCCCATATCTGATTCCTCGCCTCTGTTTCCCCGCCTCTGATTCCCCGCCTCTGATTCACCAGCTCTGATTCCCCGCCACTGATTTTCCGTGTTTGATTCCCTGCCTCTGATTCCCCAGCTCTGATTCCCCGCCTTTGATTCCCCCGTCTGATTCCCAGCCTCTGAAACCCCGTGTCTGATTGCTTGCCTCTGATTCCCCGCCTCTGATTCCCCATCTCTGATTCACAGCCTCTGATTCCCCACCTCTGATTCCCCATCTCTGATTCCGCACATCTGATTACCTGCCTCTGATTCCCCGACTCTGATCCCCACCTCTGATTCCCCAGCTCTGATTCCCCGCCTCTGATTCCCCAACTCTGATTCCCCGCCTCTGATTCCCCAGCTCTGATTCCCCGCCTCTGATTCCCCGTGTTTGATTCCCTGCCTCTGATTCCCCGCCTCTGATTCCCCATCTCTGATTCACCACCTTTGATTCGCCACCTCTGATTCCCCATATCTGATTCCTCGCCTCTGTTTCCCCGCCTCTGATTCCCCGCCTCTGATTCCCCAGCTCTGATTCCCCGCCTCTGATTTTCCGTGTTTGATTCCCTGCCTCTGATTCCCGGCCTCTGATTCCCCATCTCTGATTCACCGCCTTTGATTCGCCACCTCTGATTCCCCATATCTGATTCCCCGCCTCTGTTTCCCCGCCTCTGATTCCCCGCCTCTGATTCCCCATATCTCATTCCCCGCCTCTGAATCCCCATCTCT
The DNA here is from genome assembly GCF_036971445.1 of Narcine bancroftii. Lineage (NCBI taxonomy): Eukaryota > Metazoa > Chordata > Chondrichthyes > Torpediniformes > Narcinidae > Narcine > Narcine bancroftii. The sequence continues at coordinate 130,549,753 of NC_091475.1, forward strand.
GATTCCCGGACTCTGATTCCCCACCTCTGATTCCCGGCCTCTTATTCCCGGCATCTGATTCCGGCCTCTGATTCCCGGCCTCTGATTCCCTGCTTCTGATTCTGATTCCCTGCCTCTGATTCCCCATCTCTGATTCCGCACATCTGATTCCCTGCCTCTGATTCCCCGCCTCTGATTCCCCGCCTCTGTTTCCCAATATCTAAGTCCCCGCCTCTGATTCCCCAACTCTGATTCCCCACCTCTGATTCCCCAGCTCTGATTCCCCGCCTCTGATTCCCCGCATCTGATTCCCTGCATCTGATTCCAAGCCTCTGATTCCCTGCCTCTGATTCCCAACCTCTGATTCCCCACCTCTGATTCCGCACATCTGATTCCCTGCCTCTGATTCCCCGACTCTGATCCCCACCTCTGATTCCCCAGCGCTGATTCCCCGCCTCTGATTCCCCGTGTTTGATTCCCTGCCTCTGATTCCCCGCCTCTGATTCCCCATCTCTGATTCATCGCCTTTGATTCCCGGCCTCTTATTCCCTGCATCTGATTCCGGCCTCTGATTCCCGACCTCTGATTCCCTGCTTCTGATTCCCCATCTCTGATTCCGCAAATCTAATTCCCTGCCTCCGATTCCCCACCTCTGATTCCCCATATCTGATTCCCCACCTCTGTTTCCCGGCCTCTGATTCCCCGCTTCTGATTCTGATTCCCTGCCTCTGATTCCCCATCTCGATTCCGCACATCTGATTCCCTGCCTCTGATTCCCCACCTCTGATTCCCCATATCTGATTTCCCGCCTCTGTTTCCCCGCCTCTGATTCCCCGCCTCTGTTTCCCCATATCTAATTCCCAACCTCTGATGCCCCAACTCTGATTCCCTGCCTCTGATTCCCCGCGTTCTATTCCCTGCCTCTGATTCCCCGCCTGTGATTCCCCATCTCTGATTCACCACCTCTGATTCCCCACCTCTGATTCCCCATATCTAATTCCCCGCCTCTGTTTGCCCGACTCTGATTCCCCGCCTCTGTTTCCCCATATCTGATTCCCCGCCTCTGAATCCCCAACTCTGATTCCCTGCCTCTGATTCCCCAGCTCTGATTCCCCGCCTTTGATTCCCCCGTCTGATTCCCAGCCTCTGAAACCCCGTGTCTGATTTCTTGCCTCTGATTCCCCGCCTCTGATTCCCCATCTCTGATTCACAGCCTCTGATTCCCCACCTCTGATTCCCCATCTCTGATTCCGCACATCTGATTCCCTGCCTCTGATTCCCCGACTCTGATCCCCACCTCTGATTCCCCAGCTCTGATTCCCCGCCTCTGATTCCCCAACTCTGATTCCCCGCCTCTGATTCCCCAGCTCTGATTCCCCGCCTCTGATTCCCCGTGTTTGATTCCCTGCCTCTGATTCCCCGCCTCTGATTCCCCATCTCTGATTCACCGCCTTTGATTCGCCACCTCTGATTCCCCATATCTGATTCCTCGCCTCTGTTTCCCCGCCTCTGATTCCCCGCCTCTGATTCCACATATCTCATTCCCCGCCTCTGATTCCCCATCTCTGATTCCCGGACTCTGATTCCCCACCTCTGATTCCCGGCCTCTTATTCCCGGCATCTGATTCCGGCCTCTGATTCCCGGCCTCTGATTCCCTGCTTCTGATTCCCCATCTCTGATTCCGCAAATCTAATTCCCTGCCTCTGATTCCCCACCTCTGATTCCCCATATCTGATTCCCCGCCTCTGTTTCCCCGCCTCTGATTCCCCGCCTCTGTTTCCCCATATCTAAGTCCCCGCCTCTGATTCCCCAACTTTGATTCCCCACCTCTGATTCCCCAGCTCTGATTCCCCGCCTCTGATTCCCAGCCTCTGATTCCCAACCTCTGATTCCCCACCTCTGATTCCCCATATCTGATTCCCCGCCTCTGTTTCCCCGCCTCTGATTCCCCGCCTCTGTTTCCCCATATCTGATCCCCGCCTCTATTTGCCCGCGTCTGATTCCCCGCCTCTGTTTCCCCATATCTGATTCCCCGCCTCTGAATCCCCAACTCTGATTCCCTGCCTCTAATTTCCCAGCTCTGATTCCCCGCCTCTGATTCCCCGCGTCTGATTACCGGCCTCTGATTCCCCGCCTCTGATTCCCCATCTCTGATTCACAACCTCTGATTCCCCACCTCTGATACCCCATATCTGATTCCCCGCCTCTGTTTCCCCGCCTCTGATTCCCCACCTCTGATTCCCAATATCTGATTCCCCGCCTCTGATTCCCCACCTCTGATTCCCCGCCTCTGATTCGCCAGCTATGATTCCCCGCCTCTGATTCCCCGTGTTTGATTCCCTGCCTCTGATTCCCGGCCTCTGATTCCCCATCTCTGATTCACCGCCTTTGATTCGCCACCTCTGATTCCCCATATCTGATTCCCCGCCTCTGTTTCCCCGCCTCTGATTCCCCGCCTCTGATTCCCCATATCTCATTCCCCGCCTCTGAATCCCCATCTCTGATTCCCGGACTCTGATTCCCCACCTCTGATTCCCTGCTTCTGATTCTGATTCCCTGCCTTTGATTCCCCATCTCTGATTCCGCACATCTGATTCCCTGCCTCTGATTCCCCATCTCTGATTCCCCATATCTGATTCCCCGCCTCTGTTTCCCCGCCTCTGATTCCCCGCCTCTGTTTCCCAATATCTAAGTCCCCGCCTCTGATTCCCCAACTCTAATTCCCCACCTCTGATTCCCCAGCTCTGATTCCCCGCCTCTGATTCCCCGCATCTGATTCCCTGCATCTGATTCCAAGCCTCTTATTCCCTGCCTCTGATTCCCAACCTCTGATTCCCCACCTCTGATTCCCCATATCTGATTCCCAGCCTCTGTTTCCCCGCCTCTGATTCCCCGCCTCTGTTTGCCATATCTGATTCCCGGCCTCTGGTTCCCCGCCTCTGATTCCCCGCCTCTGATTCCCTGCCTCTGATTCCCCATCTCCGATTCCGCACATCTGATTCCCTGCCTCTGATTCCCCGCCTCTGATTCCCCGCCTCTGATTCCCTGCCTCTGATTCCCAACCTCTGATTCCCCACCTCTGATTCCCCGTGTTTGATTCCCCGCCTCTGTTTCGCCGCCTCTGATTCCCCGCCTCTGATTCCCCAACTCTAATTCCCCGCCTCTGATTCCCCATATCTGATTCCCCGCCTCTGATTCCCCACCCCTGTTTCCCCATATCTGATTCCCTGCCTCTGATTCCCCAACTTTGATTCCCAGCATCTGATTCCCCAGCTCTGATTCCCCGCCTCTGATTCCCCGCATCTGATTCCCTGCATCTGATTCCAAGCCTCTGATTCCCTGCCTCTGATTCCCAACCTCTGATTCCCCACCTCTGATTCCCCATATCTGATCCCCAGCCTCTGTTTCCCCGCCTCTGTTTCCCCATATCTGATTCCCGGCCTCTGATTCCCCGCCTCTGATTCCCCGCCTCTGATTCCCTGCCTCTGATTCCCCATCTCCGATTCCGCACATCTGATTCCCTGCCTCTGATTCCCCGCCTCTGATTCCCCGCCTCTGATTCGCTGCATCTGATTCCCAACCTCTGATTCCCCACCTCTGATTCCCCGTGTTTGATTCCCCGCCTCTGTTTCCCCGCCTCTGATTCCCCGCCTCTGATTCCCCAACTCTAATTCCCCGCCTCTGATTCCCCATATCTGATTCCCTGCCTCTGTTTCCCCGCCTCTGATTCCCCGCCTCTGATTCCCCATCTCTGATTCACCGCCTTTGATTCGCCACCTCTGATTCCCCATATCTGATTCCTCGCCTCTGTTTCCCCGCCTCTGATTCCCCGCCTCTGATTCACCAGCTCTGATTCCCCGCCACTGATTTTCCGTGTTTGATTCCCTGCCTCTGATTCCCCAGCTCTGATTCCCCGCCTTTGATTCCCCCGTATGATTCCCAGCCTCTGAAACCCCGTGTCTGATTGCTTGCCTCTGATTCCCCGCCTCTGATTCCCCATCTCTGATTCACAGCCTCTGATTCCCCACCTCTGATTCCCCATCTCTGATTCCGCACATCTGATTACCTGCCTCTGATTCCCCGACTCTGATCCCCACCTCTGATTCCCCAGCTCTGATTCCCCGCCTCTGATTCCCCAACTCTGATTCCCCGCCTCTGATTCCCCAGCTCTGATTCCCCGCCTCTGATTCCCCGTGTTTGATTCCCTGCCTCTGATTCCCCGCCTCTGATTCCCCATCTCTGATTCACCACCTTTGATTCGCCACCTCTGATTCCCCATATCTGATTCCTCGCCTCTGTTTCCCCGCCTCTGATTCCCCGCCTCTGATTCCCCAGCTCTGATTCCCCGCCTCTGATTTTCCGTGTTTGATTCCCTGCCTCTGATTCCCGGCCTCTGATTCCCCATCTCTGATTCACCGCCTTTGATTCGCCACCTCTGATTCCCCATATCTGATTCCCCGCCTCTGTTTCCCCGCCTCTGATTCCCCGCCTCTGATTCCCCATATCTCATTCCCCGCCTCTGAATCCCCATCTCTGATTCCCGGACTCTGATTCCCCACCTCTGATTCCCGGCCTCTTATTCCCGGCATCTGATTCCGGCCTCTGATTCCCGGCCTCTGATTCCCTGCTTCTGATTCTGATTCCCTGCCTCTGATTCCCCATCTCTGATTCCGCACATCTGATTCCCTGCCTCTGATTCCCCGCCTCTGATTCCCCGCCTCTGTTTCCCAATATCTAAGTCCCCGCCTCTGATTCCCCAACTCTGATTCCCCACCTCTGATTCCCCAGCTCTGATTCCCCGCCTCTGATTCCCCGCATCTGATTCCCTGCATCTGATTCCAAGCCTCTGATTCCCTGCCTCTGATTCCCAACCTCTGATTCCCCACCTCTGATTCCGCACATCTGATTCCCTGCCTCTGATTCCCCGACTCTGATCCCCACCTCTGATTCCCCAGCGCTGATTCCCCGCCTCTGATTCCCCGTGTTTGATTCCCTGCCTCTGATTCCCCGCCTCTGATTCCCCATCTCTGATTCATCGCCTTTGATTCCCGGCCTCTTATTCCCTGCATCTGATTCCGGCCTCTGATTCCCGACCTCTGATTCCCTGCTTCTGATTCCCCATCTCTGATTCCGCAAATCTAATTCCCTGCCTCCGATTCCCCACCTCTGATTCCCCATATCTGATTCCCCACCTCTGTTTCCCGGCCTCTGATTCCCCGCTTCTGATTCTGATTCCCTGCCTCTGATTCCCCATCTCGATTCCGCACATCTGATTCCCTGCCTCTGATTCCCCACCTCTGATTCCCCATATCTGATTTCCCGCCTCTGTTTCCCCGCCTCTGATTCCCCGCCTCTGTTTCCCCATATCTAATTCCCAACCTCTGATGCCCCAACTCTGATTCCCTGCCTCTGATTCCCCGCGTTCTATTCCCTGCCTCTGATTCCCCGCCTGTGATTCCCCATCTCTGATTCACCACCTCTGATTCCCCACCTCTGATTCCCCATATCTAATTCCCCGCCTCTGTTTGCCCGACTCTGATTCCCCGCCTCTGTTTCCCCATATCTGATTCCCCGCCTCTGAATCCCCAACTCTGATTCCCTGCCTCTGATTCCCCAGCTCTGATTCCCCGCCTTTGATTCCCCCGTCTGATTCCCAGCCTCTGAAACCCCGTGTCTGATTTCTTGCCTCTGATTCCCCGCCTCTGATTCCCCATCTCTGATTCACAGCCTCTGATTCCCCACCTCTGATTCCCCATCTCTGATTCCGCACATCTGATTCCCTGCCTCTGATTCCCCGACTCTGATCCCCACCTCTGATTCCCCAGCTCTGATTCCCCGCCTCTGATTCCCCAACTCTGATTCCCCGCCTCTGATTCCCCAGCTCTGATTCCCCGCCTCTGATTCCCCGTGTTTGATTCCCTGCCTCTGATTCCCCGCCTCTGATTCCCCATCTCTGATTCACCGCCTTTGATTCGCCACCTCTGATTCCCCATATCTGATTCCTCGCCTCTGTTTCCCCGCCTCTGATTCCCCGCCTCTGATTCCACATATCTCATTCCCCGCCTCTGATTCCCCATCTCTGATTCCCGGACTCTGATTCCCCACCTCTGATTCCCGGCCTCTTATTCCCGGCATCTGATTCCGGCCTCTGATTCCCGGCCTCTGATTCCCTGCTTCTGATTCCCCATCTCTGATTCCGCAAATCTAATTCCCTGCCTCTGATTCCCCACCTCTGATTCCCCATATCTGATTCCCCGCCTCTGTTTCCCCGCCTCTGATTCCCCGCCTCTGTTTCCCCATATCTAAGTCCCCGCCTCTGATTCCCCAACTTTGATTCCCCACCTCTGATTCCCCAGCTCTGATTCCCCGCCTCTGATTCCCAGCCTCTGATTCCCAACCTCTGATTCCCCACCTCTGATTCCCCATATCTGATTCCCCGCCTCTGTTTCCCCGCCTCTGATTCCCCGCCTCTGTTTCCCCATATCTGATCCCCGCCTCTATTTGCCCGCGTCTGATTCCCCGCCTCTGTTTCCCCATATCTGATTCCCCGCCTCTGAATCCCCAACTCTGATTCCCTGCCTCTAATTTCCCAGCTCTGATTCCCCGCCTCTGATTCCCCGCGTCTGATTACCGGCCTCTGATTCCCCGCCTCTGATTCCCCATCTCTGATTCACAACCTCTGATTCCCCACCTCTGATACCCCATATCTGATTCCCCGCCTCTGTTTCCCCGCCTCTGATTCCCCACCTCTGATTCCCAATATCTGATTCCCCGCCTCTGATTCCCCACCTCTGATTCCCCGCCTCTGATTCGCCAGCTATGATTCCCCGCCTCTGATTCCCCGTGTTTGATTCCCTGCCTCTGATTCCCGGCCTCTGATTCCCCATCTCTGATTCACCGCCTTTGATTCGCCACCTCTGATTCCCCATATCTGATTCCCCGCCTCTGTTTCCCCGCCTCTGATTCCCCGCCTCTGATTCCCCATATCTCATTCCCCGCCTCTGAATCCCCATCTCTGATTCCCGGACTCTGATTCCCCACCTCTGATTCCCTGCTTCTGATTCTGATTCCCTGCCTTTGATTCCCCATCTCTGATTCCGCACATCTGATTCCCTGCCTCTGATTCCCCATCTCTGATTCCCCATATCTGATTCCCCGCCTCTGTTTCCCCGCCTCTGATTCCCCGCCTCTGTTTCCCAATATCTAAGTCCCCGCCTCTGATTCCCCAACTCTAATTCCCCACCTCTGATTCCCCAGCTCTGATTCCCCGCCTCTGATTCCCCGCATCTGATTCCCTGCATCTGATTCCAAGCCTCTTATTCCCTGCCTCTGATTCCCAACCTCTGATTCCCCACCTCTGATTCCCCATATCTGATTCCCAGCCTCTGTTTCCCCGCCTCTGATTCCCCGCCTCTGTTTGCCATATCTGATTCCCGGCCTCTGGTTCCCCGCCTCTGATTCCCCGCCTCTGATTCCCTGCCTCTGATTCCCCATCTCCGATTCCGCACATCTGATTCCCTGCCTCTGATTCCCCGCCTCTGATTCCCCGCCTCTGATTCCCTGCCTCTGATTCCCAACCTCTGATTCCCCACCTCTGATTCCCCGTGTTTGATTCCCCGCCTCTGTTTCGCCGCCTCTGATTCCCCGCCTCTGATTCCCCAACTCTAATTCCCCGCCTCTGATTCCCCATATCTGATTCCCCGCCTCTGATTCCCCACCCCTGTTTCCCCATATCTGATTCCCTGCCTCTGATTCCCCAACTTTGATTCCCAGCATCTGATTCCCCAGCTCTGATTCCCCGCCTCTGATTCCCCGCATCTGATTCCCTGCATCTGATTCCAAGCCTCTGATTCCCTGCCTCTGATTCCCAACCTCTGATTCCCCACCTCTGATTCCCCATATCTGATCCCCAGCCTCTGTTTCCCCGCCTCTGTTTCCCCATATCTGATTCCCGGCCTCTGATTCCCCGCCTCTGATTCCCCGCCTCTGATTCCCTGCCTCTGATTCCCCATCTCCGATTCCGCACATCTGATTCCCTGCCTCTGATTCCCCGCCTCTGATTCCCCGCCTCTGATTCGCTGCATCTGATTCCCAACCTCTGATTCCCCACCTCTGATTCCCCGTGTTTGATTCCCCGCCTCTGTTTCCCCGCCTCTGATTCCCCGCCTCTGATTCCCCAACTCTAATTCCCCGCCTCTGATTCCCCATATCTGATTCCCTGCCTCTGTTTCCCCGCCTCTGATTCCCCGCCCCTGTTTCCCCATATCTGATTCCCTGCCTCTGATTCCCCAACTTTGATTCCCAGCCTCTGATTCCCCAGCTCTGATTCCCCGCCTCTGATTCCCCGTGTTTGATTCCCTGCCTCTGATTCCCCGCCTCTGATTCCCCATCTCTGATTTACCGCCTTTGATTCGCCACCTCTGATTCCCCATATCTGATTCCCCACCTCTGTTTCCCCGCCTCTGATTCCCCGCCTCTGATTCTCCATATCTCATTCCCCGCCTCTGAATCCCCATCTCTGATTCCCGGACTCTGATTCCCCACCTCTAATTCTCGGCCTCTTATTCCCAGCATCTGATTCCAGGCCTCTGATTCCCGGCCTCTGACTCCCGGCTTCTGATTCTGATTCCCTGCCTCTGATTCCCCATCTCTGATTCCGCACATCTGATTACCTGCCTCTGATTCCCCACCTCTGATTCCCCATATCTGATTCCCCGCCTCTGTTTCCACGCCTCTGATTCCCCGCCTCTGTTTCCCCATATCTAATTCCCCACCTCCGATGCCCCAACTCTGATTCCCCGCCTCTGATTCCCTAGCTCTGATTCACCGCCTTTGATTCGCCACCTCTGATTCCCCATATCTGATTCCCCACCTCTGTTTCCCCGCATCTGATTCCCCGCCTCTGATTCTCCATATCTCATTCCCCGCCTCTGACTCCCCATCTCTGATTCCCGGTCTCTGATTCCCCACCTCTGATTCCCGGCCTCTTATTCCCAGCATCTGATTCCAGGCCTCTGATTCCCGTCCTCTGACTCCCCGCTTCTGATTCTGATTCCCTGCCTCTGATTCCCCATCTCTGATTCCGCACATCTGATTACCTGCCTCTGATTCCCCACCTCTGATTCCCCATATCTGATTCCCCGCCTCTGTTTCCACGCCTCTGATTCCCCGCCTCTGTTTCCCCATATCTAATTCCCCACCTCTGATGCCCCAACTCTGATTCCCCGCCTCTGATTCCACAGCTCTGATTCCCCGCCTCTGATTCCCCACATCCGATTCCCCATATCTGATTCCCCGCCTCTGTTTCCCCGCCCCTGATTCCCCGCCTCTGTTTCCCCATATCTGATTCCCCGCCTCTGATTCCCAACTATGATTCCCCGCCTCTTATTCCCCAGCTCTGATTCCCCGCCTCTGTTTCCCCATATCTGATTCCCCGCCTCTATTTGCCCGCCTCTGATTCCCCGCCTCTGTTTCCCCATATCTGATTCCCCGCCTCTGATTCCCAACTATGATTCCCTGCCTCTAATTTCCCAGCTCTGATTCCCCGCCTCTGATTCCCCGTGTCTGATTTCCTGCCTCTGATTCCCCGCCTCTGATTACCCATGTATGATTCACCGCCTCTGATTCCCCACCTCTGATTCCCCATCTCTGATTCCGCACATCCGATTCCCTGACTCTGATTCCCCGCCTCTGATTCACTGCCTCTTCTTCCCCAGCTCTGATTCCCCGCCTCTGATTCCCCGCGTCTTATTCCCTGCTTCTGATTCTGATTCCCTGCCTCTGATTCCCCATCTCTGATTCCGCACATCTGATTCCCTGCCTCTGATTCCCCACCTCTGATTCCCCATATGTGATTCCCCGCCTCTGTTTCCCCACCTCTGATTCCCCGCCTCTGTTTCCCCATATCTAAGTCCCCGCCTCTGATTCCCCAACTCTGATTCCCCACCTCTGATTCCCCAGCTCTCATTCCCCGCCTCTGATCCCCGCATCTGATTCCCTGCATCTGATTCCCAGCCTCTGATTCCCTGCCTCTGATTCCCAACCTCTGATTCCCCACCTCTGATTCCCCATATCTGATTCCCCGCCTCTGTTTCCACGCCTCTGATTCCCCGCCTCTGTTTCCCCATATCTGATTCCCCGCCTCTATTTGCCCACCTCTGATTCCCCACCTCTGTTTCCCTATATCAGATTCCCCGCCTCTGAATCCCCAACTCTGATTCCCTGCATCTAATTCCCCAGCTCTGATTCCCCGCCTCTGATTCCCCGTGTCTGATTTCCTGCCTCTCATTCCCCGCCTCTGATTACCCATGTCTGATTAACCGCCTCTGATTCCCCACCTCTGATTCCCCATCTCTGATTCCGCACATCCGATTCCCTGCCTCTGATGCCCCGCCTCTGATTCACCGCCTCTGATTCCCGGCCTCTGATTTCCCGCCTCTGATTCCCTGCCACTGATACCCCGCCCCTGATTCCCCACCTCTGATTCCCCATATCTGATTCCCCGCCTCTGTTTCCCCGCCTCTGATTCCCCGCCTCTGATTCCCCATATCTCATTCCCCGCCTCTGAATCCCCATCTCTGATTCCCGGACTCTGATTCCCCACCTCTGATTCCCGTCCTCTTATTCCCGGCATCTGATTCCGGCCTCTGATTCCCTGCTTCTGATTCTGATTCCCTGCCTTTGATTCCCCATCTCTGATTCCGCACATCTGATTCCCTGCCTCTGATTCCACACCTCTGATTCCCCATATCTGATTCCCCGCCTCTGTTTCCCCGCCTCAGATTCCCTTCCACTGATACCCCTTTCCTGATTCCCCACCTCTGTTTCCCCATATCTGATTCCCCACCTCTGTTTCCCCGCCTCTGATTCCCCGCCTCTGATTCCCCATATCTCATTCCCCGCCTCAGAATCCCCATCTCTGATTCCCGGACTCTGATTCCCCACCTCTGATTTCCCATATCTCATTCCCCGCCTCTGATTCGCCAGCTATGATTCCCCAACTCTGATTCCCCGCGTCTGATTCCCTGCCTCTGATTCCCCGCCTCTGATTCCACATCTCTGATTCAACACCTCTGATTCCCCGCGTCTGATTCCCCGCCTCTGATTCCCCATCTCTGATTCCCCATCTCTGATTCCCCAATTCTGATTCCCCGCCTCTGATTCCCCAGCTCTGATTCCTCGCCTCTGATTCCCCGTTTTAGATTCCCTGCCTCTGATTCCCGGCCTCTGATTCCCCATCTCTGATTCACCGCCTTTGATTCGCCACCTCTGATTCCCCATATCTGATTCCCCGCCTCTGTTTCCCCGCCTCTGATTCCCCGCCTCTGATTCCCCATATCTCATTCCCCGCCTCTGAATCCCCATCTCTGATTCCCGGACTCTGATTCCCCACCTCTGATTCCCGGCCTCTTATTCCCGGCATCTGATTCCGGCCTCTGATTCCCGGCCTCTGATTCCCTGCTTCTGATTCTGATTCCCTGCCTCTGATTCCCCATCTCTGATTCCGCACATCTGATTACCTGCCTCTGATTCCCCACCTCTGATTCCCCATATCTGATTCCCCGCCTCTGTTTCCACGCCTCTGATTCCCCGCCTCTGTTTCCCCATATCTAATTCCCCACCTCTGATGCCCCAACTCTGATTCCCCGCCTCTGATTCCCTAGCTCTGATTCACCGCCTTTGATTCGCCACCTCTGATTCCCCATATCTGATTCCCCACCTCTGTTTCCCCGCATCTGATTCCCCGCCTCTGATTCTCCATATCTCATTCCCCGCCTCTGACTCCCCATCTCTGATTCCCGGTCTCTGATTCCCCACCTCTGATTCGCGGCCTCTTATTCCCAGCATCTGATTCCAGGCCTCTGATTCCCGTCCTCTGACTCCCCGCTTCTGATTCTGATTCCCTGCCTCTGATTCCCCATCTCTGATTCCGCACATCTGATTACCTGCCTCTGATTCCCCACCTCTGATTCCCCATATCTGATTCCCCGCCTCTGTTTCCACGCCTCTGATTCCCCGCCTCTGTTTCCCCATATCTAATTCCCCACCTCTGATGCCCCAACTCTGATTCCCCGCCTCTGATTCCACAGCTCTGATTCCCCGCCTCTGATTCCCCACATCCGATTCCCCATATCTGATTCCCCGCCTCTGTTTCCCCGCCCCTGATTCCCCGCCTCTGTTTCCCCATATCTGATTCCCCGCCTCTGATTCCCAACTATGATTCCCCGCCTCTTATTCCCCAGCTCTGATTCCCCGCCTCTGTTTCCCCATATCTGATTCCCCGCCTCTATTTGCCCGCCTCTGATTCCCCGCCTCTGTTTCCCCATATCTGATTCCCCGCCTCTGATTCCCAACTATGATTCCCTGCCTCTAATTTCCCAGCTCTGATTCCCCGCCTCTGATTCCCCGTGTCTGATTTCCTGCCTCTGATTCCCCGCCTCTGATTACCCATGTATGATTCACCGCCTCTGATTCCCCACCTCTGATTCCCCATCTCTGATTCCGCACATCCGATTCCCTGACTCTGATTCCCCGCCTCTGATTCACTGCCTCTTCTTCCCCAGCTCTGATTCCCCGCCTCTGATTCCCCGCGTCTTATTCCCTGCTTCTGATTCTGATTCCCTGCCTCTGATTCCCCATCTCTGATTCCGCACATCTGATTCCCTGCCTCTGATTCCCCACCTCTGATTCCCCATATGTGATTCCCCGCCTCTGTTTCCCCACCTCTGATTCCCCGCCTCTGTTTCCCCATATCTAAGTCCCCGCCTCTGATTCCCCAACTCTGATTCCCCACCTCTGATTCCCCAGCTCTCATTCCCCGCCTCTGATCCCCGCATCTGATTCCCTGCATCTGATTCCCAGCCTCTGATTCCCTGCCTCTGATTCCCAACCTCTGATTCCCCACCTCTGATTCCCCATATCTGATTCCCCGCCTCTGTTTCCACGCCTCTGATTCCCCGCCTCTGTTTCCCCATATCTGATTCCCCGCCTCTATTTGCCCACCTCTGATTCCCCACCTCTGTTTCCCTATATCAGATTCCCCGCCTCTGAATCCCCAACTCTGATTCCCTGCATCTAATTCCCCAGCTCTGATTCCCCGCCTCTGATTCCCCGTGTCTGATTTCCTGCCTCTCATTCCCCGCCTCTGATTACCCATGTCTGATTAACCGCCTCTGATTCCCCACCTCTGATTCCCCATCTCTGATTCCGCACATCCGATTCCCTGCCTCTGATTCCCCGCCTCTGATTCACCGCCTCTGATTCCCGGCCTCTGATTTCCCGCCTCTGATTCCCTGCCACTGATACCCCGCCCCTGATTCCCCACCTCTGATTCCCCATATCTGATTCCCCGCCTCTGTTTCCCCGCCTCTGATTCCCCGCCTCTGATTCCCCATATCTCATTCCCCGCCTCTGAATCCCCATCTCTGATTCCCGGACTCTGATTCCCCACCTCTGATTCCCGTCCTCTTATTCCCGGCATCTGATTCCGGCCTCTGATTCCCTGCTTCTGATTCTGATTCCCTGCCTTTGATTCCCCATCTCTGATTCCGCACATCTGATTCCCTGCCTCTGATTCCACACCTCTGATTCCCCATATCTGATTCCCCGCCTCTGTTTCCCCGCCTCAGATTCCCTTCCACTGATACCCCTTTCCTGATTCCCCACCTCTGTTTCCCCATATCTGATTCCCCACCTCTGTTTCCCCGCCTCTGATTCCCCGCCTCTGATTCCCCATATCTCATTCCCCGCCTCAGAATCCCCATCTCTGATTCCCGGACTCTGATTCCCCACCTCTGATTTCCCATATCTCATTCCCCGCCTCTGATTCGCCAGCTATGATTCCCCAACTCTGATTCCCCGCGTCTGATTCCCTGCCTCTGATTCCCCGCCTCTGATTCCACATCTCTGATTCAACACCTCTGATTCCCCGCGTCTGATTCCCCGCCTCTGATTCCCCATCTCTGATTCCCCATCTCTGATTCCCCAATTCTGATTCCCCGCCTCTGATTCCCCAGCTCTGATTCCTCGCCTCTGATTCCCCGTTTTAGATTCCCTGCCTCTGATTCCCGGCCTCTGATTCCCCATCTCTGATTCACCGCCTTTGATTCGCCACCTCTGATTCCCCATATCTGATTCCCCGCCTCTGTTTCCCCGCCTCTGATTCCCCGCCTCTGATTCCCCATATCTCATTCCCCGCCTCTGAATCCCCATCTCTGATTCCCGGACTCTGATTCCCCACCTCTGATTCCCGGCCTCTTATTCCCGGCATCTGATTCCGGCCTCTGATTCCCGGCCTCTGATTCCCTACTTCTGATTCTGATTCCCTGCCTCTGATTCCCCATCTCTGATTCCGCACATCTGATTCCCTGCCTCTGATTCCCCACCTCTGATTCCCCATATCTGACTCCCCGCCTCTGTTTCCCCGCCTCTGATTCCCCGCCTCTGTTTCCCAATATCTAAGTCCCCGCCTCTGATTCCCCAACTCTGATTCCCCACCTCTGATTCCCCAGCTCTGATTCCCCGCCTCTGATTACCCGCATCTGATTCCCTGCATCAGATTCCAAGCCTCTGATTCCCAACCTCTGATTCCCCACCTCTGATTCCCCATATCTGAATCCCAGCCTCTGTTTCCCCGCCTCTGATTCCCCACCTCTGTTTCCCCATATCTGATTCCCGGCCTCTGATTCCCCGCCTCTGATTCCCCGCCTCTGATTCCCTGCCTCTGATTCCCCATCCCCGATTCCGCACATCTGATTCCCTGCCTCTGATTCCCCGCCTCTGATTCCCCGCCTCTGATTCCCTGCCTCTGATTCCCAACCTCTGATTCCCCACCTCTGATTCCCCATATTTGATTCCCCGCCTCTGTTTCCCCGCCTCAGATTCCCCTCCTCTGATTCCCCAACTATAATTCCCCGCCTCTGATTCCCCAGCTCTGATTCCCCGTGTTTGATTCCCTGCCTCTGATTCCCTGCCCTGATTCCCCATCTCTGTTTCACCGCCTTTGATTCGCCACCTCTGATTCCCCATATCTGATTCCCCGCCTCTGTTTCCCCGCCTCTGATTCCCTGCCTCTGATTCCCAACCTCTGATTCCACACCTCTGATTCCGCATATCTGATTCCCCGCCTCTGTTTCCCCGCCTCTGATTCCATGCCCCTGTTTCCCCATATCTGATTCCCTGCCTCTGATTCCCCAACTCTCATTCCCCGCCTCTGATTCCCCAGCTCTGATTCCCCGCCTCTGATTTCCCGTGTTTGATTCCCTGCCTCTGATTCCCCGCCTCTGATTCCCCATCTCTGATTCACCGCCTTTGATTCGCCACCTCTGATTCCACATATTTGATTCCCCACCTCTGTTTCCCCGCCTCTGATTCCCCGCCTCTGATTCTCCATATCTCATTCCCCGCCTCTGAATCCCCATCTCTGATTCCCGGACTCTGATTCCCCACCTCTGATTCCCGGCCTCTTATTCCCAGCATCTGATTCCCGGCCTCTGATTCCCGGCCTATGATTCCCCGCTTCTGATTCTGATTCCCTGCCTCTGATTCCCCATATCTGATTCCCCGCCTCTGTTTCCACGCCTCTGATTCCCCGCCTCTGTTTCCCCATATCTAATTCCCCACCTCTGATGCCCCAACTCTGATTCCCCGCCTCTGATTCCACAGCTCTGATTCCCCGCCTCTGATTCCCCACATCCGATTCCCCATATCTGATTCCCCGCCTCTGTTTCCCCGCCCCTGATTCCCCGCCTCTGTTTCCCCATATCTGATTCCCCGCCTCTGATTCCCAACTATGATTCCCCGCCTCTTATTCCCCAGCTCTGATTCCCCGCCTCTGTTTCCCCATATCTGATGCCCCGCCTCTATTTGCCCGCCTCTGATTCCCCGCCTCTGTTTCCCCATATCTGATTCCACGCCTCTGATTCCCAACTATGATTCCCTGCCTCTAATTTCCCAGCTCTGATTCCCCGCCTCTGATTCCCCGTGTCTGATTTCCTGCCTCTGATTCCCCGCCTCTGATTACCCATGTCTGATTCACCGCCTCTGATTCCCCACCTCTGATTCCCCATCTCTGATTCCGCACATCCGATTCCCTGCCTCTGATTCCCCGCCTCTGATTCACTGCCTCTGCTTCCCCAGTTCTGATTCCCCGCCTCTGATTCATCGCGTCTTATTCCCTGCTTCTGATTCTGATTCCCTGCCTCTGATTCCCCATCTCTGATTCCGCACATCTGATTCCCTGCCTCTGATTCCCCACCTCTGATTCCCCATATCTGATTCCCCGCCTCTGTTTCCCCACCTCTGATTCCCCGCCTCTGTTTCCCCATATCTAAGTCCCCGCCTCTGATTCCCCAACTCTGATTCCCCACCTCTGATTCCCCAGCTCTCATTCCCCGCCTCTGATCCCCGCAACTGATTCCCTGCATCTGATTCCCAGCCTCTGATTCCCTGCCTCTGATTCCCAACCTCTGATTCCCCACCTCTGATTCCGCACATCTGATTACCTGCCTCTGATTCCCCACCTCTGATTCCGCACATCTGATTACCTGCCTCTGATTCCCCACCTCTGATTCCCCATATCTGATTCCTCGCCTCTGTTTCCCCGCCTCTGATTCCCCGCCTCTGATTCCCCAGCTCTGATTCCCCGCCTCTGATTTTCCGTGTTTGATTCCCTGCCTCTGATTCCCGGCCTCTGATTCCCCATCTCTGATTCACCGCCTTTGATTCGCCACCTCTGATTCCCCATATCTGATTCCCCTCCTCTGTTTCCCCGCCTCTGATTCCCCGCCTCTGATTCCCCATATCTCATTCCCCGCCTCTGAATCCCCATCTCTGATTCCCGGACTCTGATTCCCCATATCTCATTCCCCGCCTCTGAATCCCCATCTCTGATTCCCGGACTCTGATTCCCCACCTCTGATTCCCTGCTTCTGATTCTGATTCCCTGCCTTTGATTCCCCATCTCTGATTCCGCACATCTGATTCCCTGCCTCTGATTCCCCATCTCTGATTCCCCATATCTGATTCACCGCCTCTGTTTCCCCGCCTCTGATTCCCCGCCTCTGTTTCCCAATATCTAAGTCCCCGCCTCTGATTCCCCAACTCTAATTCCCAACCTCTGATTCCCCAGCTCTGATTCCCCGCCTCTGATTCCCCGCATCTGATTCCCTGCATCTGATTCCAAGCCTCTTATTCCCTGCCTCTGATTCCCAACCTCTGATTCCCCACCTCTGATTCCCCATATCTGATTCCCAGCCTCTGTTTCCCCGCCTCTGATTCCCCGCCTCTGTTTGCCATATCTGATTCCCGGCCTCTGGTTCCCCGCCTCTGATTCCCCGCCTCTGATTCCCTGCCTCTGATTCCCCATCTCCGATTCCGCACATCTGATTCCCTGCCTCTGATTCCCCGCCTCTGATTCCCCGCCTCTGATTCCCTGCCTCTGATTCCCAACCTCTGATTCCCCACCTCTGATTCCCCGTGTTTGATTCCCCGCCTCTGTTTCGCCGCCTCTGATTCCCCGCCTCTGATTCCCCAACTCTAATTCCCCGCCTCTGATTCCCCATATCTGATTCCCCGCCTCTGATTCCCCACCCCTGTTTCCCCATATCTGATTCCCTGCCTCTGATTCCCCAACTTTGATTCCCAGCATCTGATTCCCCAGCTCTGATTCCCCGCCTCTGATTCCCCGCATCTGATTCCCTGCATCTGATTCCAAGCCTCTGATTCCCTGCCTCTGATTCCCAACCTCTGATTCCCCACCTCTGATTCCCCATATCTGATCCCCAGCCTCTGTTTCCCCGCCTCTGTTTCCCCATATCTGATTCCCGGCCTCTGATTCCCCGCCTCTGATTCCCCGCCTCTGATTCCCTGCCTCTGATTCCCCATCTCCGATTCCGCACATCTGATTCCCTGCCTCTGATTCCCCGCCTCTGATTCCCCGCCTCTGATTCGCTGCATCTGATTCCCAACCTCTGATTCCCCACCTCTGATTCCCCGTGTTTGATTCCCCGCCTCTGTTTCCCCGCCTCTGATTCCCCGCCTCTGATTCCCCAACTCTAATTCCCCGCCTCTGATTCCCCATATCTGATTCCCTGCCTCTGTTTCCCCGCCTCTGATTCCCCGCCCCTGTTTCCCCATATCTGATTCCCTGCCTCTGATTCCCCAACTTTGATTCCCAGCCTCTGATTCCCCAGCTCTGATTCCCCGCCTCTGATTCCCCGTGTTTGATTCCCTGCCTCTGATTCCCCGCCTCTGATTCCCCATCTCTGATTTACCGCCTTTGATTCGCCACCTCTGATTCCCCATATCTGATTCCCCACCTCTGTTTCCCCGCCTCTGATTCCCCGCCTCTGATTCTCCATATCTCATTCCCCGCCTCTGAATCCCCATCTCTGATTCCCGGACTCTGATTCCCCACCTCTAATTCTCGGCCTCTTATTCCCAGCATCTGATTCCAGGCCTCTGATTCCCGGCCTCTGACTCCCCGCTTCTGATTCTGATTCCCTGCCTCTGATTCCCCATCTCTGATTCCGCACATCTGATTACCTGCCTCTGATTCCCCACCTCTGATTCCCCATATCTGATTCCCCGCCTCTGTTTCCACGCCTCTGATTCCCCGCCTCTGTTTCCCCATATCTAATTCCCCACCTCTGATGCCCCAACTCTGATTCCCCGCCTCTGATTCCCTAGCTCTGATTCACCGCCTTTGATTCGCCACCTCTGATTCCCCATATCTGATTCCCCACCTCTGTTTCCCCGCATCTGATTCCCCGCCTCTGATTCTCCATATCTCATTCCCCGCCTCTGACTCCCCATCTCTGATTCCCGGACTCTGATTCCCCACCTCTGATTCCCGGCCTCTTATTCCCAGCATCTGATTCCAGGCCTCTGATTCCCGTCCTCTGACTCCCCGCTTCTGATTCTGATTCCCTGCCTCTGATTCCCCATCTCTGATTCCGCACATCTGATTACCTGCCTCTGATTCCCCACCTCTGATTCCCCATATCTGATTCCCCGCCTCTGTTTCCACGCCTCTGATTCCCCGCCTCTGTTTCCCCATATCTAATTCCCCACCTCTGATGCCCCAACTCTGATTCCCCGCCTCTGATTCCACAGCTCTGATTCCCCGCCTCTGATTCCCCACATCCGATTCCCCATATCTGATTCCCCGCCTCTGTTTCCCCGCCCCTGATTCCCCGCCTCTGTTTCCCCATATCTGATTCCCCGCCTCTGATTCCCAACTATGATTCCCCGCCTCTTATTCCCCAGCTCTGATTCCCCGCCTCTGTTTCCCCATATCTGATTCCCCGCCTCTATTTGCCCGCCTCTGATTCCCCGCCTCTGTTTCCCCATATCTGATTCCCCGCCTCTGATTCCCAACTATGATTCCCTGCCTCTAATTTCCCAGCTCTGATTCCCCGCCTCTGATTCCCCGTGTCTGATTTCCTGCCTCTGATTCCCCGCCTCTGATTACCCATGTATGATTCACCGCCTCTGATTCCCCACCTCTGATTCCCCATCTCTGATTCCGCACATCCGATTCCCTGACTCTGATTCCCCGCCTCTGATTCACTGCCTCTTCTTCCCCAGCTCTGATTCCCCGCCTCTGATTCCCCGCGTCTTATTCCCTGCTTCTGATTCTGATTCCCTGCCTCTGATTCCCCATCTCTGATTCCGCACATCTGATTCCCTGCCTCTGATTCCCCACCTCTGATTCCCCATATGTGATTCCCCGCCTCTGTTTCCCCACCTCTGATTCCCCGCCTCTGTTTCCCCATATCTAAGTCCCCGCCTCTGATTCCCCAACTCTGATTCCCCACCTCTGATTCCCCAGCTCTCATTCCCCGCCTCTGATCCCCGCATCTGATTCCCTGCATCTGATTCCCAGCCTCTGATTCCCTGCCTCTGATTCCCAACCTCTGATTCCCCACCTCTGATTCCCCATATCTGATTCCCCGCCTCTGTTTCCACGCCTCTGATTCCCCGCCTCTGTTTCCCCATATCTGATTCCCCGCCTCTATTTGCCCACCTCTGATTCCCCACCTCTGTTTCCCTATATCAGATTCCCCGCCTCTGAATCCCCAACTCTGATTCCCTGCATCTAATTCCCCAGCTCTGATTCCCCGCCTCTGATTCCCCGTGTCTGATTTCCTGCCTCTCATTCCCCGCCTCTGATTACCCATGTCTGATTAACCGCCTCTGATTCCCCACCTCTGATTCCCCATCTCTGATTCCGCACATCCGATTCCCTGCCTCTGATTCCCCGCCTCTGATTCACCGCCTCTGATTCCCGGCCTCTGATTTCCCGCCTCTGATTCCCTGCCACTGATACCCCGCCCCTGATTCCCCACCTCTGATTCCCCATATCTGATTCCCCGCCTCTGTTTCCCCGCCTCTGATTCCCCGCCTCTGATTCCCCATATCTCATTCCCCGCCTCTGAATCCCCATCTCTGATTCCCGGACTCTGATTCCCCACCTCTGATTCCCGTCCTCTTATTCCCGGCATCTGATTCCGGCCTCTGATTCCCTGCTTCTGATTCTGATTCCCTGCCTTTGATTCCCCATCTCTGATTCCGCACATCTGATTCCCTGCCTCTGATTCCACACCTCTGATTCCCCATATCTGATTCCCCGCCTCTGTTTCCCCGCCTCAGATTCCCTGCCACTGATACCCCTTTCCTGATTCCCCACCTCTGATTCCCCATATCTGATTCCCCACCTCTGTTTCCCCGCCTCTGATTCCCCGCCTCTGATTCCCCATATCTCATTCCCCGCCTCAGAATCCCCATCTCTGATTCCCGGACTCTGATTCCCCACCTCTGATTTCCCATATCTCATTCCCCGCCTCTGATTCGCCAGCTATGATTCCCCAACTCTGATTCCCCGCGTCTGATTCCCTGCCTCTGATTCCCCGCCTCTGATTCCACATCTCTGATTCAACACCTCTGATTCCCCGCGTCTGATTCCCCGCCTCTGATTCCCCATCTCTGATTCCCCATCTCTGATTTCCCAATTCTGATTCCCCGCCTCTGATTCCCCAGCTCTGATTCCTCGCCTCTGATTCCCCGTTTTTGATTCCCTGCCTCTGATTCCCGGCCTCTGATTCCCCATCTCTGATTCACCGCCTTTGATTCGCCACCTCTGATTCCCCATATCTGATTCCCCGCCTCTGTTTCCCCGCCTCTGATTCCCCGCCTCTGATTCCCCATATCTCATTCCCCGCCTCTGAATCCCCATCTCTGATTCCCGGACTCTGATTCCCCACCTCTGATTCCCGGCCTCTTATTCCCGGCATCTGATTCCGGCCTCTGATTCCCGGCCTCTGATTCCCTGCTTCTGATTCTGATTCCCTGCCTCTGATTCCCCATCTCTGATTCCGCACATCTGATTCCCTGCCTCTGATTCCCCACCTCTGATTCCCCATATCTGACTCCCCGCCTCTGTTTCCCCGCCTCTGATTCCCCGCCTCTGTTTCCCAATATCTAAGTCCCCGCCTCTGATTCCCCAACTCTGATTCCCCACCTCTGATTCCCCAGCTCTGATTCCCCGCCTCTGATTACCCGCATCTGATTCCCTGCATCTGATTCCAAGCCTCTGATTCCCAGCCTCTGATTCCCCACCTCTGATTCCCCATATCTGAATCCCCGCCTCTGTTTCCCCGCCTCTGATTCCCCACCTCTGTTTCCCCATATCTGATTCCCGGCCTCTGATTCCCCGCCTCTGATTCCCCGCCTCTGATTCCCTGCCTCTGATTCCCCATCCCCGATTCCGCACATCTGATTCCCTGCCTCTGATTCCCCGCCTCTGATTCCCCGCCTCTGATTCCCTGCC
Organism: Narcine bancroftii; assembly: GCF_036971445.1. NCBI lineage: Eukaryota > Metazoa > Chordata > Chondrichthyes > Torpediniformes > Narcinidae > Narcine > Narcine bancroftii. The sequence continues at coordinate 130,571,562 of NC_091475.1, forward strand.
TCTGATTCCCAACCTCTGATTCCCCACCTCTGATTCCCCATATTTGATTCCCCGCCTCTGTTTCCCCGCCTCAGATTCCCCTCCTCTGATTCCCCAACTATAATTCCCCGCCTCTGATTCCCCAGCTCTGATTCCCCGTGTTTGATTCCCTGCCTCTGATTCCCTGCCCAGATTCCCCATCTCTGTTTCACCGCCTTTGATTCGCCACCTCTGATTCCCCATATCTGATTCCCCGCCTCTGTTTCCCCGCCTCTGATTCCCTGCCTCTGATTCCCAACCTCTGATTCCACACCTCTGATTCCGCATATCTGATTCCCCGCCTCTGTTTCCCCGCCTCTGATTCCATGCCCCTGTTTCCCCATATCTGATTCCCTGCCTCTGATTCCCCAACTCTCATTCCCTGCCTCTGATTCCCCAGCTCTGATTCCCCGCCTCTGATTTCCCGTGTTTGATTCCCTGCCTCTGATTCCCCGCCTCTGATTCCCCATCTCTGATTCACCGCCTTTGATTCGCCACCTCTGATTCCACATATCTGATTCCCCACCTCTGTTTCCCCGCCTCTGATTCCCCGCCTCTGATTCTCCATATCTCATTCCCCGCCTCTGAATCCCCATCTCTGATTCCCGGACTCTGATTCCCCACCTCTGATTCCCGGCCTCTTATTCCCAGCATCTGATTCCCGGCCTCTGATTCCCGGCCTATGATTCCCCGCTTCTGATTCTGATTACCTGCCTCTGATTCCCCATATCTGATTCCCCGCCTCTGTTTCCACGCCTCTGATTCCCCGCCTCTGTTTCCCCATATCTAATTCCCCACCTCTGATGCCCCAACTCTGATTCCCCGCCTCTGATTCCACAGCTCTGATTCCCCGCCTCTGATTCCCCACATCCGATTCCCCATATCTGATTCCCCGCCTCTGTTTCCCCGCCCCTGATTCCCCGCCTCTGTTTCCCCATATCTGATTCCCCGCCTCTGATTCCCAACTATGATTCCCCGCCTCTTATTCCCCAGCTCTGATTCCCCGCCTCTGTTTCCCCATATATGATTCCACGCCTCTGATTCCCAACTATGATTCCCTGCCTCTAATTTCCCAGCTCTGATTCCCCGCCTCTGATTCCCCGTGTCTGATTTCCTGCCTCTGATTCCCCGCCTCTGATTACCCATGTCTGATTCACCGCCTCTGATTCCCCACCTCTGATTCCCCATCTCTGATTCCGCACATCCGATTCCCTGCCTCTGATTCCCCGCCTCTGATTCACTGCCTCTGCTTCCCCAGCTCTGATTCCCCGCCTCTGATTCCCCGCGTCTTATTCCCTGCTTCTGATTCTGATTCCCTGCCTCTGATTCCCCATCTCTGATTCCGCACATCTGATTCCCTGCCTCTGATTCCCCACCTCTGATTCCCCATATGTGATTCCCCGCCTCTGTTTCCCCACCTCTGATTCCCCGCCTCTGTTTCCCCATATCTAAGTCCCCGCCTCTGATTCCCCAACTCTGATTCCCCACCTCTGATTCCCCAGCTCTCATTCCCCGCCTCTGATCCCCGCATCTGATTCCCTGCATCTGATTCCCAGCCTCTGATTCCCTGCCTCTGATTCCCAACCTCTGATTCCCCACCTCTGATTCCCCATATCTGATTCCCCGCCTCTGTTTCCACGCCTCTGATTCCCCGCCTCTGTTTCCCCATATCTGATTCCCCGCCTCTATTTGCCCACCTCTGATTCCCCACCTCTGTTTCCCTATATCTGATTCCCCGCCTCTGAATCCCCAACTCTGATTCCCTGCATCTAATTCCCCAGCTCTGATTCCCCGCCTCTGATTCCCCGTGTCTGATTTCCTGCCTCTCATTCCCCGCCTCTGATTACCCATGTCTGATTAACCGCCTCTGATTCCCCACCTCTGATTCCCCATCTCTGATTCCGCACATCCGATTCCCTGCCTCTGATTCCCCGCCTCTGATTCACCGCCTCTGATTCCCGGCCTCTGATTTCCCGCCTCTGATTCCCTGCCACTGATACCCCGCCCCTGATTCCCCACCTCTGATTCCCCATATCTGATTCCCCGCCTCTGTTTCCCCGCCTCTGATTCCCCGCCTCTGATTCCCCATATCTCATTCCCCGCCTCTGAATCCCCATCTCTGATTCCCGGACTCTGATTCCCCACCTCTGATTCCCGTCCTCTTATTCCCGGCATCTGATTCCGGCCTCTGATTCCCTGCTTCTGATTCTGATTCCCTGCCTTTGATTCCCCATCTCTGATTCCGCACATCTGATTCCCTGCCTCTGATTCCCCACCTCTGATTCCCCATATCTGATTCCCCGCCTCTGTTTCCCCGCCTCAGATTCCCTGCCACTGATACCCCTTTCCTGATTCCCCACCTCTGATTCCCCATATCTGATTCCCCACCTCTGTTTCCCCGCCTCTGATTCCCCGCCTCTGATTCCCCATATCTCATTCCCCGCCTCAGAATCCCCATCTCTGATTCCCGGACTCTGATTCCCCACCTCTGATTTCCCATATCTCATTCCCCGCCTCTGATTCGCCAGCTATGATTCCCCAACTCTGATTCCCCGCGTCTGATTCCCTGCCTCTGATTCCCCGCCTCTGATTCCACATCTCTGATTCAACACCTCTGATTCCCCGCGTCTGATTCCCCGCCTCTGATTCCCCATCTCTGATTCCCCATCTCTGATTTCCCAATTCTGATTCCCCGCCTCTGATTCCCCAGCTCTGATTCCTCGCCTCTGATTCCCCGTTTTTGATTCCCTGCCTCTGATTCCCGGCCTCTGATTCCCCATCTCTGATTCACCGCCTTTGATTCGCCACCTCTGATTCCCCATATCTGATTCCCCGCCTCTGTTTCCCCGCCTCTGATTCCCCGCCTCTGATTCCCCATATCTCATTCCCCGCCTCTGAATCCCCATCTCTGATTCCCGGACTCTGATTCCCCACCTCTGATTCCCGGCCTCTTATTCCCGGCATCTGATTCCGGCCTCTGATTCCCGGCCTCTGATTCCCTGCTTCTGATTCTGATTCCCTGCCTCTGATTCCCCATCTCTGATTCCGCACATCTGATTCCCTGCCTCTGATTCCCCACCTCTGATTCCCCATATCTGACTCCCCGCCTCTGTTTCCCCGCCTCTGATTCCCCGCCTCTGTTTCCCAATATCTAAGTCCCCGCCTCTGATTCCCCAACTCTGATTCCCCACTTCTGATTACCCAGCTCTGATTCCCCGCCTCTGATTACCCGCATCTGATTCCCTGCATCTGATTCCAAGCCTCTGATTCCCAACCTCTGATTCCCCACCTCTGATTCCCCATATCTGAATCCCCGCCTCTGTTTCCCCGCCTCTGATTCCCCACCTCTGTTTCCCCATATCTGATTCCCGGCCTCTGATTCCCCGCCTCTGATTCCCCGCCTCTGATTCCCTGCCTCTGATTCCCCATCCCCGATTCCGCACATCTGATTCCCTGCCTCTGATTCCCCGCCTCTGATTCCCCGCCTCTGATTCCCTGCCTCTGATTCCCAACCTCTGATTCCCCACCTCTGATTCCCCATATTTGATTCCCCGCCTCTGTTTCCCCGCCTCAGATTCCCCTCCTCTGATTCCCCAACTATAATTCCCCACCTCTGATTCCCCATATCTGATTCCCCGCCTCTGTTTCCCCGCCTCTGATTCCCTGCCTCTGATTCCCAACCTCTGATTCCACACCTCTGATTCCGCATATCTGATTCCCCGCCTCTGTTTCCCCGCCTCTGATTCCATGCCCCTGTTTCCCCATATCTGATTCCCTGCCTCTGATTCCCCAACTCTCATTCCCCGCCTCTGATTCCCCAGCTCTGATTCCCCGCCTCTGATTTCCCGTGTTTTATTCCCTGCCTCTGATTCCCCGCCTCTGATTCCCCATCTCTGATTCACCGCCTTTGATTCGCCACCTCTGATTCCACATATCTGATTCCCCACCTCTGTTTCCCCGCCTCTGATTCCCCGCCTCTGATTCTCCATATCTCATTCCCCGCCTCTGAATCCCCATCTCTGATTCCCGGACTCTGATTCCCCACCTCTGATTCCCGGCCTCTTATTCCCAGCATCTGATTCCCGGCCTCTGATTCCCGGCCTATGATTCCCCGCGTCTGATTCTGATTCCCTGCCTCTGATTCCCCATATCTGATTCCCCGCCTCTGTTTCCACGCCTCTGATTCCCCGCCTCTGTTTCCCCATATCTAATTCCCCACCTCTGATGCCCCAACTCTGATTCCCCGCCTCTGATTCCACAGCTCTGATTCCCCGCCTCTGATTCCCCACATCCGATTCCCCATATCTGATTCCCCGCCTCTGTTTCCCCGCCCCTGATTCCCCGCCTCTGTTTCCCCATATCTGATTCCCCGCCTCTGATTCCCAACTATGATTCCCCGCCTCTTATTCCCCAGCTCTGATTCCCCGCCTCTGTTTCCCCATATATGATTCCACGCCTCTGATTCCCAACTATGATTCCCTGCCTCTAATTTCCCAGCTCTGATTCCCCGCCTCTGATTCCCCGTGTCTGATTTCCTGCCTCTGATTCCCCGCCTCTGATTTCCCATGTCTGATTCACCGCCTCTGATTCCCCACCTCTGATTCCCCATCTCTGATTCCGCACATCCGATTCCCTGCCTCTGATTCCCCGCCTCTGATTCACTGCCTCTGCTTCCCCAGCTCTGATTCCCCGCCTCTGATTCATCGCGTCTTATTCCCTGCTTCTGATTCTGATTCCCTGCCTCTGATTCCCCATCTCTGATTCCGCACATCTGATTCCCTGCCTCTGATTCCCCACCTCTGATTCCCCATATCTGATCCCCGCCTCTATTTGCCCGCGTCTGATTCCCCGCCTCTGTTTCCCCATATCTGATTCCCCGCCTCTGAATCCCCAACTCTGATTCCCTGCCTCTAATTTCCCAGCTCTGATTCCCCGCCTCTGATTCCCCGCGTCTGATTACCGGCCTCTGATTCCCCGCCTCAGATTCCCCATCTCTGATTCACAACCTCTGATTCCCCACCTCTGATACCCCATATCTGATTCCCCGCCTCTGTTTCCCCGCCTCTGATTCCCCACCTCTGATTCCCAATATCTGATTCCCCGCCTCTGATTCCCCACCTCTGATTCCCCGCATCTGATTCGCCAGCTATGATTCCCCGCCTCTGATTCCCCGTGTTTGATTCCCTGCCTCTGATTCCCGGCCTCTGATTCCCCATCTCTGATTCACCGCCTTTGATTCGCCACCTCTGATTCCCCATATCTGATTCCCCGCCTCTGTTTCCCCGCCTCTGATTCCCCGCCTCTGATTCCCCATATCTCATTCCCCGCCTCTGAATCCCCATCTCTGATTCCCGGACTCTGATTCCCCACCTCTGATTCCCTGCTTCTGATTCTGATTCCCTGCCTTTGATTCCCCATCTCTGATTCCGCACATCTGATTCCCTGCCTCTGATTCCCCATCTCTGATTCCCCATATCTGATTCCCCGCCTCTGTTTCCCCGCCTCTGATTCCCCGCCTCTGTTTCCCAATATCTAAGTCCCCGCCTCTGATTCCCCAACTCTAATTCCCCACCTCTGATTCCCCAGCTCTGATTCCCCGCCTCTGATTCCCCGCATCTGATTCCCTGCATCTGATTCCAAGCCTCTTATTCCCTGCCTCTGATTCCCAACCTCTGATTCCCCACCTCTGATTCCCCATATCTGATTCCCAGCCTCTGTTTCCCCGCCTCTGATTCCCCGCCTCTGTTTGCCATATCTGATTCCCGGCCTCTGGTTCCCCGCCTCTGATTCCCCGCCTCTGATTCCCTGCCTCTGATTCCCCATCTCCGATTCCGCACATCTGATTCCCTGCCTCTGATTCCCCGCCTCTGATTCCCCGCCTCTGATTCCCTGCCTCTGATTCCCAACCTCTGATTCCCCACCTCTGATTCCCCGTGTTTGATTCCCCGCCTCTGTTTCCCCGCCTCTGATTCCCCGCCTCTGATTCCCCAACTCTAATTCCCCGCCTCTGATTCCCCATATCTGATTCCCCGCCTCTGATTCCCCACCCCTGTTTCCCCATATCTGATTCCCTGCCTCTGATTCCCCAACTTTGATTCCCAGCATCTGATTCCCCAGCTCTGATTCCCCGCCTCTGATTCCCCGCATCTGATTCCCTGCATCTGATTCCAAGCCTCTGATTCCCTGCCTCTGATTCCCAACCTCTGATTCCCCACCTCTGATTCCCCATATCTGATCCCCAACCTCTGTTTCCCCGCCTCTGTTTCCCCATATCTGATTCCCGGCCTCTGATTCCCCGCCTCTGATTCCCCGCCTCTGATTCCCTGCCTCTGATTCCCCATCTCCGATTCCGCACATCTGATTCCCTGCCTCTGATTCCCCGCCTCTGATTCCCCGCCTCTGATTCGCTGCATCTGATTCCCAACCTCTGATTCCCCACCTCTGATTCCCCGTGTTTGATTCCCCGCCTCTGTTTCCCCGCCTCTGATTCCCCGCCTCTGATTCCCCAACTCTAATTCCCCGCCTCTGATTCCCCATATCTGATTCCCTGCCTCTGTTTCCCCGCCTCTGATTCCCCGCCCCTGTTTCCCCATATCTGATTCCCTGCCTCTGATTCCCCAACTTTGATTCCCAGCCTCTGATTCCCCAGCTCTGATTCCCCGCCTCTGATTTTCCGTGTTTGATTCCCTGCCTCTGATTCCCCGCCTCTGATTCCCCATCTCTGATTCACCGCCTTTGATTCGCCACCTCTGATTCCCCATATCTGATTCCCCACCTCTGTTTCCCCGCCTCTGATTCCCCGCCTCTGATTCTCCATATCTCATTCCCCGCCTCTGAATCCCCATCTCTGATTCCCGGACTCTGATTCCCCACCTCTAATTCTCGGCCTCTTATTCCCAGCATCTGATTCCAGGCCTCTGATTCCCGGCCTCTGACTCCCCGCTTCTGATTCTGATTCCCTGCCTCTGATTCCCCATCTCTGATTCCGCACATCTGATTACCTGCCTCTGATTCCCCACCTCTGATTCCCCATATCTGATTCCCCGCCTCTGTTTCCACGCCTCTGATTCCCCGCCTCTGTTTCCCCATATCTAATTCCCCACCTCTGATGCCCCAACTCTGATTCCCCGCCTCTGATTCCCTAGCTCTGATTCACCGCCTTTGATTCGCCACCTCTGATTCCCCATATCTGATTCCCCACCTCTGTTTCCCCGCATCTGATTCCCCGCCTCTGATTCTCCATATCTCATTCCCCGCCTCTGACTCCCCATCTCTGATTCCCGGACTCTGATTCCCCACCTCTGATTCCCGGCCTCTTATTCCCAGCATCTGATTCCAGGCCTCTGATTCCCGTCCTCTGACTCCCCGCTTCTGATTCTGATTCCCTGCCTCTGATTCCCCATCTCTGATTCCGCACATCTGATTACCTGCCTCTGATTCCCCACCTCTGATTCCCCATATCTGATTCCCCGCCTCTGTTTCCACGCCTCTGATACCCCGCCTCTGTTTCCCCATATCTAATTCCCCACCTCTGATGCCCCAACTCTGATTCCCCGCCTCTGATTCCACAGCTCTGATTCCCCGCCTCTGATTCCCCACATCCGATTCCCCATATCTGATTCCCCGCCTCTGTTTCCCCGCCCCTGATTCCCCGCCTCTGTTTCCCCATATCTGATTCCCCGCCTCTGATTCCCAACTATGATTCCCCGCCTCTTATTCCCCAGCTCTGATTCCCCGCCTCTGTTTCCCCATATCTGATTCCCCGCCTCTATTTGCCCGCCTCTGATTCCCCGCCTCTGTTTCCCCATATCTGATTCCCCGCCTCTGATTCCCAACTATGATTCCCTGCCTCTAATTTCCCAGCTCTGATTCCCCGCCTCTGATTCCCCGCGTCTTATTCCCTGCTTCTGATTCTGATTCCCTGCCTCTGATTCCCCATCTCTGATTCCGCACATCTGATTCCCTGCCTCTGATTCCCCACCTCTGATTCCCCATATGTGATTCCCCGCCTCTGTTTCCCCACCTCTGATTCCCCGCCTCTGTTTCCCCATATCTAAGTCCCCGCCTCTGATTCCCCAACTCTGATTCCCCACCTCTGATTCCCCAGCTCTCATTCCCCGCCTCTGATCCCCGCATCTGATTCCCTGCATCTGATTCCCAGCCTCTGATTCCCTGCCTCTGATTCCCAACCTCTGATTCCCCACCTCTGATTCCCCATATCTGATTCCCCGCCTCTGTTTCCACGCCTCTGATTCCCCGCCTCTGTTTCCCCATATCTGATTCCCCGCCTCTATTTGCCCACCTCTGATTCCCCACCTCTGTTTCCCTATATCTGATTCCCCGCCTCTGAATCCCCAACTCTGATTCCCTGCATCTAATTCCCCAGCTCTGATTCCCCGCCTCTGATTCCCCGTGTCTGATTTCCTGCCTCTCATTCCCCGCCTCTGATTACCCATGTCTGATTAACCGCCTCTGATTCCCCACCTCTGATTCCCCATCTCTGATTCCGCACATCCGATTCCCTGCCTCTGATTCCCCGCCTCTGATTCACCGCCTCTGATTCCCGGCCTCTGATTTCCCGCCTCTGATTCCCTGCCACTGATACCCCGCCCCTGATTCCCCACCTCTGATTCCCCATATCTGATTCCCCGCCTCTGTTTCCCCGCCTCTGATTCCCCGCCTCTGATTCCCCATATCTCATTCCCCGCCTCTGAATCCCCATCTCTGATTCCCGGACTCTGATTCCCCACCTCTGATTCCCGTCCTCTTATTCCCGGCATCTGATTCCGGCCTCTGATTCCCTGCTTCTGATTCTGATTCCCTGCCTTTGATTCCCCATCTCTGATTCCGCACATCTGATTCCCTGCCTTTGATTCCCCACCTCTGATTCCCCATATCTGATTCCCCGCCTCTGTTTCCCCGCCTCAGATTCCCTGCCACTGATACCCCTTTCCTGATTCCCCACCTCTGATTCCCCATATCTGATTCCCCACCTCTGTTTCCCCGCCTCTGATTCCCCGCCTCTGATTCCCCATATCTCATTCCCCGCCCCAGAATCCCCATCTCTGATTCCCGGACTCTGATTCCCCACCTCTGATTTCCCATATCTCATTCCCCGCCTCTGATTCGCCAGCTATGATTCCCCAACTCTGATTCCCCGCGTCTGATTCCCTGCCTCTGATTCCCCGCCTCTGATTCCACATCTCTGATTCAACACCTCTGATTCCCCGCGTCTGATTCCCCGCCTCTGATTCCCCATCTCTGATTCCCCATCTCTGATTCCCCAATTCTGATTCCCCGCCTCTGATTCCCCAGCTCTGATTCCTCGCCTCTGATTCCCCGTTTTTGATTCCCTGCCTCTGATTCCCGGCCTCTGATTCCCCATCTCTGATTCACCGCCTTTGATTCGCCACCTCTGATTCCCCATATCTGATTCCCCGCCTCTGTTTCCCCGCCTCTGATTCCCCGCCTCTGATTCCCCATATCTCATTCCCCGCCTCTGAATCCCCATCTCTGATTCCCGGACTCTGATTCCCCACCTCTGATTCCGGCCTCTTATTCCCGGCATCTGATTCCGGCCTCTGATTCCCGGCCTCTGATTCCCTGCTTCTGATTCTGATTCCCTGCCTCTGATTCCCCATCTCTGATTCCGCACATCTGATTCCCTGCCTCTGATTCCCCACCTCTGATTCCCCATATCTGACTCCCCGCCTCTGTTTCCCCGCCTCTGATTCCCCGCCTCTGTTTCCCAATATCTAAGTCCCCGCCTCTGATTCCCCAACTCTGATTCCCCACCTCTGATTCCCCAGCTCTGATTCCCCGCCTCTGATTACCCGCATCTGATTCCCTGCATCTGATTCCAAGCCTCTGATTCCCAACCTCTGATTCCCCACCTCTGATTCCCCATATCAGAATCCCCGCCTCTGTTTCCCCGCCTCTGATTCCCCACCTCTGTTTCCCCATATCTGATTCCCGGCCTCTGATTCCCCGCCTCTGATTCCCCGCCTCTGATTCCCTGCCTCTGATTCCCCATCCCCGATTCCGCACATCTGATTCCCTGCCTCTGATTCCCCGCCTCTGATTCCCCGCCTCTGATTCCCTGCCTCTGATTCCCAACCTCTGATTCCCCACCTCTGATTCCCCATATTTGATTCCCCGCCTCTGTTTCCCCGCCTCAGATTCCCCTCCTCTGATTCCCCAACTATAATACCCCGCCTCTGATTCCCCAGTTCTGATTCCCCGTGTTTGATTCCCTGCCTCTGATTCCCTGCCCAGATTCCCCATCTCTGTTTCACCGCCTTTGATTCGCCACCTCTGATTCCCCATATCTGATTCCCCGCCTCTGTTTCCCCGCCTCTGATTCCCTGCCTCTGATACCCAACCTCTGATTCCACACCTCTGATTCCGCATATCTGATTCCCCGCCTCTGTTTCCCCGCCTCTGATTCCATGCCCCTGTTTCCCCATATCTGATTCCCTGCCTCTGATTCCCCAACTCTCATTCCCCGCCTCTGATTCCCCAGCTCTGATTCCCCGCCTCTGATTTCCCGTGTTTGATTCCCTGCCTCAGATTCCCCGCCTCTGATTCCCCATCTCTGATTCACCGCCTTTGATTCGCCACCTCTGATTCCACATATCTGATTCCCCACCTCTGTTTCCCCGCCTCTGATTCCCCGCCTCTGATTCTCCATATCTCATTCCCCGCCTCTGAATCCCCATCTCTGATTCCCGGACTCTGATTCCCCACCTCTGATTCCCGGCCTCTTATTCCCAGCATCTGATTCCCGGCCTCTGATTCCCGGCCTATGATTCCCCGCTTCTGATTCTGATTCCCTGCCTCTGATTCCCCATATCTGATTCCCCGCCTCTGTTTCCACGCCACTGATTCCCCGCCTCTGTTTCCCCATATCTAATTCCCCACCTCTGATGCCCCAACTCTGATTCCCCGCCTCTGATTCCACAGCTCTGATTCCCCGCCTCTGATTCCCCACATCCGATTCCCCATATCTGATTCCCCGCCTCTGTTTCCCCGCCCCTGATTCCCCGCCTCTGTTTCCCCATATCTGATTCCCCGCCTCTGATTCCCAACTATGATTCCCCGCCTCTTATTCCCCAGCTCTGATTCCCCGCCTCTGTTTCCCCATATATGATTCCACGCCTCTGATTCCCAACTATGATTCCCTGCCTCTAATTTCCCAGCTCTGATTCCCCGCCTCTGATTCCCCGTGTCTGATTTCCTGCCTCTGATTCCCCGCCTCTGATTACCCATGTCTGATTCACCGCCTCTGATTCCCCACCTCTGATTCCCCATCTCTGATTCCGCACATCCGATTCCCTGCCTCTGATTCCCCGCCTCTGATTCACTGCCTCTGCTTCCCCAGCTCTGATTCCCCGCCTCTGATTCATCGCGTCTTATTCCCTGCTTCTGATTCTGATTCCCTGCCTCTGATTCCCCATCTCTGATTCCGCACATCTGATTCCCTGCCTCTGATTCCCCACCTCTGATTCCCCATATCTGATTCCCCGCCTCTGTTTCCCCACCTCTGATTCCCCGCCTCTGTTTCCCCATATCTAAGTCCCCGCCTCTGATTCCCCAACTCTGATTCCCCACCTCTGATTCCCCAGCTCTCATTCCCCGCCTCTGATCCCCGCAACTGATTCCCTGCATCTGATTCCCAGCCTCTGATTCCCTGCCTCTGATTCCCAACCTCTGATTCCCCACCTCTGATTCCGCACATCTGATTACCTGCCTCTGATTCCCCACCTCTGATTCCGCACATCTGATTACCTGCCTCTGATTCCCCACCTCTGATTCCCCATATCTGATTCCTGGCCTCTGTTTCCCCGCCTCTGATTCCCCGCCTCTGATTCCCCAGCTCTGATTCCCCGCCTCTGATTTTCCGTGTTTGATTCCCTGCCTCTGATTCCCGGCCTCTGATTCCCCATCTCTGATTCACCGCCTTTGATTCGCCACCTCTGATTCCCCATATCTGATTCCCCTCCTCTGTTTCCCCGCCTGTGATTCCCCGCCTCTGATTCCCCATATCTCATTCCCCGCCTCTGAATCCCCATCTCTGATTCCCGGACTCTGATTCCCCACCTCTGATTCCCGGCCTCTTATTCCCGGCATCTGATTCCGGCCTCTGATTCCCGGCCTCTGATTCCCTGCTTCTGATTCCCCATCTCTGATTCCGCAAATCTAATTCCCTGCCTCTGATTCCCCACCTCTGATTCCCCATATCTGATTCCCCGCCTCTGTTTCCCGGCCTCTGATTCCCCGCTTCTGATTCTGATTCCCTGCCTCTGATTCCCCATCTCTGATTCCGCACATCTGATTCCCTGCCTCTGATTCCAAACCTCTGATTCCCCATCTCTGATTCATCGCCTTTGATTCGCCACCTCTGATTCCCCATATCTGATTCCTCGCCTCTGTTTCCCCGCCTCTGATTCCCCGCCTCTGATTCCCCATATCTCATTCCCCGCCTCTGATTCCCCATCTCTGATTCCCGGACTCTGATTCCCCACCTCTGATTCCCGGCCTCTTATTCCCGGCATCTGATTCCGGCCTCTGATTCCCGGCCTCTGATTCCCTGCTTCTGATTCCCCATCTCTGATTCCGCAAATTTAATTCCCTGCCTCTGATTCCCCACCTCTGATTCCCCATATCTGATTCCCCGCCTCTGTTTCCCGGCCTCTGATTCCCCGCTTCTGATTCTGATTCCCTGCCTCTGATTCCCCATCTCTGATTCCGCACATCTGATTCCCTGCCTCTGATTCCCCACCTCTGATTCCCCATATCCGATTTCCCACCTCTGTTTCCCCGCCTCTGATTCCCCGCCTCTGTTTCCCCATATCTAATTCCCAACCTCTGATGCCCCAACTCTGATTCCCTGCCTCTGATTCCCCGCGTTCTATTCCCTGCCTCTGATTCCCCGCCTGTGATTCCCCATCTCTGATTCACTACCTCTGATTCCCCACCTCTGATTCCCCATATCTGATTCCCCGCCTCTTAATCCCCAACTCTGATTCCCTGCCTCTGATTCCCCAGCTCTGATTCCCCGCCTTTGATTCCCCCGTCTGATTCCCAGCCTCTGAAACCCCGTGTCTGATTTCTTGCCTCTGATTCCCCGCCTCTGATTCCCCATCTCTGATTCACAGCCTCTGATTCCCCACCTCTGATTCCCCATCTCTGATTCCGCACATCTGATTCCCTGCCTCTGATTCCCCGACTCTGATCCCCACCTCTGATTCCCCAGCTATGATTCCCCGCCTCTGATTCCCCAACTCTGATTCCCCGCCTCTGATTCCCCAGCTCTGATTCCCCGCCTCTGATTCCCCGTGTTTGATTCCCTGCCTCTGATTCCCCGCCTCTGATTCCCCATCTCTGATTCACCGCCTTTGATTCGCCACCTCTGATACCCCATATCTGATTCCTCGCCTCTGTTTCCCCGCCTCTGATTCCCCGCCTCTGATTCCCCAGCTCTGATTCCCCGACTCTGATTTTCCATGTTTGATTCCCTGCCTGGGATTCCCCAGCTCTGATTCCCCGCCTTTGATTCCACCGTCTGATTCCCAGCCTCTGAAACCCCGTGTCTGATTTCTTGCCTCTGATTCCCCGCCTCTGATTCCCCATATCTGATTCACAGCCTCTGATTCCCCACCTCTGATTCCCCATCTCTGATTCCGCACATCTGATTCCCTGCCTCTGATTCCCCGACTCTGATGCCCACCTCTGATTCCCCAGCTCTGATTCCCCGCCTCTGATTCCCCAACTCTGATTCCCCGCCTCTGATTCCCCAGCTCTGATTCCCCGCCTCTGATTCCCCGTGTTTGATTCCCTGCCTCTGATTCCCCGCCTCTGATTCCCCATCTCTGATTCACCGCCTTTGATTCGCCACCTCTGATTCCCCATATCTGATTCCTCGCCTCTGTTTCCCCGCCTCTGATTCCCCAGCTCTGATTCCCCAGCTCTGATTCCCCGCCTCTGATTTTCCGTGTTTGATTCCCTGCCTCTGATTCCCGGCCTCTGATTCCCCATCTCTGATTCACCGCCTTTGATTCGCCACCTCTGATTCCCCATATCTGATTCCCCGCCTCTGTTTCCCCGCCTCTGATTCCCCGCCTCTGATTCCCCAGCTCTGATTCCCCGCCTCTGATTCCCCAGCTCTGATTCCCCGCCTCTGATTCCCCGTGTTTGATTCCCTGCCTCTGATTCCCCGCCTCTGATTCCCCATCTCTGATTCACCGCCTTTGATTCGCCACCTCTGATTCCCCATATCTGATTCCTCGCCTCTGTTTCCCCGCCTCTGATTCCCCGCCTCTGATTCCCCAGCTCTGATTCCCCGCCTCTGATTTTCCGTGTTTGATTCCCTGCCTCTGATTCCCGGCCTCTGATTCCCCATCTCTGATTCACCGCCTTTGATTCGCCACCTCTGATTCCCCATATCTGATTCCCCGCCTCTGTTTCCCCGCCTCTGATTCCCCGCCTCTGATTCCCCAGCTCTGATTCCCCGCCTCTGATTCCCCGTGTTTGATTCCCTGCCTCTGATTCCCCGCCTCTGATTCCCCATCTCTGATTCACCGCCTTTGATTCGCCACCTCTGATTCCCCATATCTGATTCCTCGCCTCTGTTTCCCCGCCTCTGATTCCCCACCTCTGATTCCCCAGCTCTGATTCCCCGCCTCTGATTTTCCGTGTTTGATTCCCTGCCTCTGATTCCCGGCCTCTGATTCCCCATCTCTGATTCACCGCCTTTGATTCGCCACCTCTGATTCCCCATATCTGATTCCCCGCCTCTGTTTCCCCGCCTCTGATTCCCCGCCTCTGATTCCCCAGCTCTGATTCCCCGCCTCTGATTCCCCAGCTCTGATTCCCCGCCTCTGATTCCCCGTGTTTGATTCCCTGCCTCTGATTCCCCGCCTCTGATTCCCCATCTCTGATTCACCGCCTTTGATTCGCCACCTCTGATTCCCCATATCTGATTCCTCGCCTCTGTTTCCCCGCCTCTGATTCCCCGCCTCTGATTCCCCAGCTCTGATTCCCCGCCTCTGATTTTCCGTGTTTGAGTCCCTGCCTCTGATTCCCGGCCTCTGATTCCCCATCTCTGATTCTCCGCCTTTGATTCGCCACCTCTGATTCCCCATATCTGATTCCCCGCCTCTGTTTCCCCGCCTCTGATTCCCCGCCTCTGATTCCCCAGCTCTGATTCCCCGCCTCTGATTCCCCGTGTTTGATTCCCTGCCTCTGATTCCCCGCCTCTGATTCCCCATCTCTGATTCACCGCCTTTGATTCGCCACCTCTGATTCCCCATATCTGATTCCTCGCCTCTGTTTCCCCGCCTCTGATTCCCCGCATCTGATTCCCCAGCTCTGATTCCCCGCCTCTGATTTTCCGTGTTTGATTCCCTGCCTCTGATTCCCGGCCTCTGATTCCCCATCTCTGATTCACCGCCTTTGATTCGCCACCTCTGATATCCCCATATCTGATTCCTCGCCTCTGTTTCCCCGCCTCTGATTCCCCGCCTCTGATTCCCCAGCTCTGATTCCCCGCCTCTGATTTTCCGTGTTTGATTCCCTGCCTCTGATTCCCGGCCTCTGATTCCCCATATCTGATTCCCCGCCTCTGAATCCCCAACTCTGATTCCCTGCCTCTGATTCCCCAGCTCTGATTCCCCGCCTTTGATTCCCCCGTCTGATTCCCAGCCTCTGAAACCCCGTGTCTGATTTCTTGCCTCTGATTCACCGCCTCTTATTCCCCATCTCTGATTCACAGCCTCTGATTCCCCACCTCTGATTCCCAATCTCTGATTCCGCACATCTGATTCCCTGCCTCTGATTCCCCGACTCTGATCCCCACCTCTGATTCCCCAGCTCTGATTCCCCGCCTCTGATTCCCCAACTCTGATTCCCCGCCTCTGATTCCCCAGCTCTGATTCCCCGCCTCTGATTCCCCGTGTTTGATTCCCTGCCTCTGATTCCCCGCCTCTGATTCCCCATCTCTGATTCACCGCCTTTGATTCGCCACCTCTGATTCCCCATATCTGATTCCTCGCCTCTGTTTCCCCGCCTCTGATTCCCCGCCTCTGATTCCCCAGCTCTGATTCCCCGCCTTTGATTCCCCCGTCTGATTCCCAGCTTCTGAAACCCCGTGTCTGATTTCTTGCCTCTGATTCCCCGCCTCTGATTCCCCATTTCTGATTCACAGCCTCTGATTCCCCACCTCTGATTCCCCATCTCTGATTCCGCACATCTGATTCCCTGCCTCTGATTCCCCGCCTCTGATCCCCACCTCTGATTCCCCAGCTCTGATTCCCCGCCTCTGATTCCCCAACTCTGATTCCCCGCCTCTGATTCCCCAGCTCTGATTCCCCGCCTCTGATACCCCGTGTTTGATTCCCTGCCTCTGATTCCCCGCCTCTGATTCCCCATCTCTGATTCACCACCTTTGATTCGCCACCTCTGATTCCCCATATCTGATTCCTCGCCTCTGTTTCCCGGCCTCTGATTCCCCGCCTCTGATTCCCCAGCTCTGATTCCCCGCCTCTGATTTTCCGTGTTTGATTCCCTGCCTCTGATTCCCGGCCTCTGATTCCCCATCTCTGATTCACCGCCTTTGATTCGCCACCTCTGATTCCCCATATCTGATTCCCCGCCTCTGTTTCCCCGCCTCTGATTCCCCGCTTCTGATTCCCCATATCTCATTCCCCGCCTCTGAATCCCCATCTCTGATTCCCGGACTCTGATTCCCTGCTTCTGATTCTGATTCCCTGCCTCTGATTCCCCATCTCTGATTCCGCACATCTGATTCCCTGCCTCTGATTCCCCGCCTCTGATTCCCCGCCTCTGTTTCCCAATATCTAAGTCCCCGCCTCTGATTCCCCAACTCTGATTCCCCACCTCTGATTCCCCAGCTCTGATTCCCCGCCTCTGATTCCCCGCATCTGATTCCCTGCATCTGATTCCAAGCCTCTGATTCCCTGCCTCTGATTCCCAACCTCTGATTCCCCACCTCTGATTCCGCACATCTGATTCCCTGCCTCTGATTCCCCGACTCTGATCCCCACCTCTGATTCCCCAGCTCTGATTCCCCGCCTCTGATTCCCCGTGTTTGATTCCCTGCCTCTGATTCCCCGCCTCTGATTCCCCATCTCTGATTCATCGCCTTTGATTCCCGGACTCTTATTCCCGGCATATGATTCCGGCCTCAGATTCCCGACCTCTGATTCCCTGCTTCTGATTCCCCATCTCTGATTCCGCAAATCTAATTCCCTGCCTCTGATTCCCCACCTCTGATTCCCCATATCTGATTCCCCACCTCTGTTTCCCGGCCTCTGATTCCCCGCTTCTGATTCTGATTCCCTGCCTCTGATTCCCCATCTCTGATTCCGCACATCTGATTCCCTGCCTCTGATTCCCCACCTCTGATTCCCCATATCTGATTTCCCGCCTCTGTTTCCCCGCCTCTGATTCCCCGCCTCTGTTTCCCCATATCTAATTCCCAACCTCTGATGCCCCAACTCTGATTCCCTGCCTCTGATTCCCCGCGTTCTATTCCCTGCCTCTGATTCCCCGCCTGTGATTCCCCATCTCTGATTCACCACCTCTGATTCCCCATCTCTGATTCCCCATATCTAATTCCCCGCCTCTGTTTGCCCGACTCTGATTCCCCGCCTCTGTTTCCCCATATCTGATTCCCCGCCTCTGAATCCCCAACTCTGATTCCCTGCCTCTGATTCCCCAGCTCTGATTCCCTGCCTTTGATTCCCCCGTCTGATTCCCAGCCTCTGAAACCCCGTGTCTGATTTCTTGCCTCTGATTCCCCGCCTCTGATTCCCCATCTCTGATTCACAGCCTCGGATTCCCCACCTCTGATTCCCCATCTCTGATTCCGCACATCTGATTCCCTGCCTCTGATTCCCCGACTCTGATCCCCACCTCTGATTCCCCAGCTCTGATTCCCCGCCTCTGATTCCCCAACTCTGATTCCCCGCCTCTGATTCCCCAGCTCTGATTCCCCGCCTCTGATTCCCCGTGTTTGATTCCCTGCCTCTGATTCCCCGCCTCTGATTCCCCATCTCTGATTCACCGCCTTTGATTCGCCACCTCTGATTCCCCATATCTGATTCCTCGCCTCTGTTTCCCCGCCTCTGATTCCCCGCCTCTGATTCCCCATATCTCATTCCCCGCCTCTGATTCCCCATCTCTGATTCCCGGACTCTGATTCCCCACCTCTGATTCCCGGCCTCTTATTCCCGGCATCTGATTCCGGCCTCTGATTCCCGGCCTCTGATTCCCTGCTTCTGATTCCCCATCTCTGATTCCGCAAATCTAATTCCCTGCCTCTGATTCCCCACCTCTGATTCCCCATATCTGATTCCCCGCCTCTGTTTCCCCGCCTCTGATTCCCCGCCTCTGTTTCCCCATATCTAAGTCCCCGCCTCTGATTCCCCAACTTTGATTCCCCACCTCTGATTCCCCAGCTCTGATTCCCCGCCTCTGATTCCCAGCCTCTGATTCCCAACCTCTGATTCCCCACCTCTGATTCCCCATATCTCATTCCCCGCCTCTGTTTCCCCGCCTCTGATTCCCCGCCTCTGTTTCCCCATATCTGATCCCCGCCTCTATTTGCCTGCATCTGATTCCCCGCCTCTGTTTCCCCATATCTGATTCCCCGCCTCTGAATCCCCATCTCTGATTCACAGCCTCTGATTCCCCACCTCTGATTCCCCATCTCTGATTCCGCACATCTGATTCCCTGCCTCTGATTCCCCGACTCTGATGCCCACCTCTGATTCCCCAGCTCTGATTCCCCGCCTCTGATTCCCCAACTCTGATTCCCCGCCTCTGATTCCCCAGCTCTGATTCCCCGCCTCTGATTCCCCGTGTTTGATTCCCTGCCTCTGATTCCCCGCCTCTGATTCCCCATCTCTGATTCACCGCCTTTGATTCGCCACCTCTGATTCCCCATATCTGATTCCTCGCCTCTGTTTCCCCGCCTCTGATTCCCCACCTCTGATTCCCCAGCTCTGATTCCCCGCCTCTGATTTTCCGTGTTTGATTCCCTGCCTCTGATTCCCGGCCTCTGATTCCCCATCTCTGATTCACCGCCTTTGATTCGCCACCTCTGATTCCCCATATCTGATTCCCCGCCTCTGTTTCCCCGCCTCTGATTCCCCGCCTCTGATTCCCCAGCTCTGATTCCCCGCCTCTGATTCCCCAGCTCTGATTCCCCGCCTCTGATTCCCCGTGTTTGATTCCCTGCCTCTGATTCCCCGCCTCTGATTCCCCATCTCTGATTCACCGCCTTTGATTCGCCACCTCTGATTCCCCATATCTGATTCCTCGCCTCTGTTTCCCCGCCTCTGATTCCCCGCCTCTGATTCCCCAGCTCTGATTCCCCGCCTCTGATTTTCCGTGTTTGATTCCCTGCCTCTGATTCCCGGCCTCTGATTCCCCATCTCTGATTCACCGCCTTTGATTCGCCACCTCTGATTCCCCATATCTGATTCCCCGCCTCTGTTTCCCCGCCTCTGATTCCCCGCCTCTGATTCCCCAGCTCTGATTCCCCGCCTCTGATTCCCCGTGTTTGATTCCCTGCCTCTGATTCCCCGCCTCTGATTCCCCATCTCTGATTCACCGCCTTTGATTCGCCACCTCTGATTCCCCATATCTGATTCCTCGCCTCTGTTTCCCCGCCTCTGATTCCCCACCTCTGATTCCCCAGCTCTGATTCCCCGCCTCTGATTTTCCGTGTTTGATTCCCTGCCTCTGATTCCCGGCCTCTGATTCCCCATCTCTGATTCACCGCCTTTGATTCGCCACCTCTGATTCCCCATATCTGATTCCCCGCCTCTGTTTCCCCGCCTCTGATTCCCCGCCTCTGATTCCCCAGCTCTGATTCCCCGCCTCTGATTCCCCAGCTCTGATTCCCCGCCTCTGATTCCCCGTGTTTGATTCCCTGCCTCTGATTCCCCGCCTCTGATTCCCCATCTCTGATTCACCGCCTTTGATTCGCCACCTCTGATTCCCCATATCTGATTCCTCGCCTCTGTTTCCCCGCCTCTGATTCCCCGCCTCTGATTCCCCAGCTCTGATTCCCCGCCTCTGATTTTCCGTGTTTGATTCCCTGCCTCTGATTCCCGGCCTCTGATTCCCCATCTCTGATTCACCGCCTTTGATTCGCCACCTCTGATTCCCCATATCTGATTCCCCGCCTCTGTTTCCCCGCCTCTGATTCCCCGCCTCTGATTCCCCAGCTCTGATTCCCCGCCTCTGATTCCCCGTGTTTGATTCCCTGCCTCTGATTCCCCGCCTCTGATTCCCCATCTCTGATTCACCGCCTTTGATTCGCCACCTCTGATTCCCCATATCTGATTCCTCGCCTCTGTTTCCCCGCCTCTGATTCCCCGCATCTGATTCCCCAGCTCTGATTCCCCGCCTCTGATTTTCCGTGTTTGATTCCCTGCCTCTGATTCCCGGCCTCTGATTCCCCATCTCTGATTCACCGCCTTTGATTCGCCACCTCTGATATCCCCATATCTGATTCCTCGCCTCTGTTTCCCCGCCTCTGATTCCCCGCCTCTGATTCCCCAGCTCTGATTCCCCGCCTCTGATTTTCCGTGTTTGATTCCCTGCCTCTGATTCCCGGCCTCTGATTCCTCATATCTGATTCCCCGCCTCTGAATCCCCAACTCTGATTCCCTGCCTCTGATTCCCCAGCTCTGATTCCCCGCCTTTGATTCCCCCGTCTGATTCCCAGCCTCTGAAACCCCGTGTCTGATTTCTTGCCTCTGATTCACCGCCTCTGATTCCCCATCTCTGATTCACAGCCTCTGATTCCCCACCTCTGATTCCCAATCTCTGATTCCGCACATCTGATTCCCTGCCTCTGATTCCCCGACTCTGATCCCCACCTCTGATTCCCCAGCTCTGATTCCCCGCCTCTGATTCCCCAACTCTGATTCCCCGCCTCTGATTCCCCAGCTCTGATTCCCCGCCTCTGATTCCCCGTGTTTGATTCCCTGCCTCTGATTCCCCGCCTCTGATTCCCCATCTCTGATTCACCGCCTTTGATTCGCCACCTCTGATTCCCCATATCTGATTCCTCGCCTCTGTTTCCCCGCCTCTGATTCCCCGCCTCTGATTCCCCAGCTCTGATTCCCCGCCTCTGATTTTCCGTGTTTGATTCCCTGCCTCTGATTCCCCAGCTCTGATTCCCCGCCTTTGATTCCCCCGTCTGATTCCCAGCTTCTGAAACCCCGTGTCTGATTTCTTGCCTCTGATTCCCCGCCTCTGATTCCCCATTTCTGATTCACAGCCTCTGATTCCCCACCTCTGATTCCCCATCTCTGATTCCGCACATCTGATTCCCTGCCTCTGATTCCCCGCCTCTGATCCCCACCTCTGATTCCCCAGCTCTGATTCCCCGCCTCTGATTCCCCAACTCTGATTCCCCGCCTCTGATTCCCCAGCTCTGATTCCCCGCCTCTGATTCCCCGTGTTTGATTCCCTGCCTCTGATTCCCCGCCTCTGATTCCCCATCTCTGATTCACCACCTTTGATTCGCCACCTCTGATTCCCCATATCTGATTCCTCGCCTCTGTTTCCCGGCCTCTGATTCCCCGCCTCTGATTCCCCAGCTCTGATTCCCCGCCTCTGATTTTCCGTGTTTGATTCCCTGCCTCTGATTCCCGGCCTCTGATTCCCCATCTCTGATTCACCGCCTTTGATTCGCCACCTCTGATTCCCCATATCTGATTCCCCGCCTCTGTTTCCCCGCCTCTGATTCCCCGCTTCTGATTCCCCATATCTCATTCCCCGCCTCTGAATCCCCATCTCTGATTCCCGGACTCTGATTCCCTGCTTCTGATTCTGATTCCCTGCCTCTGATTCCCCATCTCTGATTCCGCACATCTGATTCCCTGCCTCTGATTCCCCGCCTCTGATTCCCCGCCTCTGTTTCCCAATATCTAAGTCCCCGCCTCTGATTCCCCAACTCTGATTCCCCACCTCTGATTCCCCAGCTCTGATTCCCCGCCTCTGATTCCCCGCATCTGATTCCCTGCATCTGATTCCAAGCCTCTGATTCCCTGCCTCTGATTCCCAACCTCTGATTCCCCACCTCTGATTCCGCACATCTGATTCCCTGCCTCTGATTCCCCGACTCTGATCCCCACCTCTGATTCCCCAGCTCTGATTCCCCGCCTCTGATTCCCCGTGTTTGATTCCCTGCCTCTGATTCCCCGCCTCTGATTCCCCATCTCTGATTCATCGCCTTTGATTCCCGGACTCTTATTCCCGGCATATGATTCCGGCCTCAGATTCCCGACCTCTGATTCCCTGCTTCTGATTCCCCATCTCTGATTCCGCAAATCTAATTCCCTGCCTCTGATTCCCCACCTCTGATTCCCCATATCTGATTCCCCACCTCTGTTTCCCGGCCTCTGATTCCCCGCTTCTGATTCTGATTCCCTGCCTCTGATTCCCCATCTCTGATTCCGCACATCTGATTCCCTGCCTCTGATTCCCCACCTCTGATTCCCCATATCTGATTTCCCGCCTCTGTTTCCCCGCCTCTGATTCCCCGCCTCTGTTTCCCCATATCTAATTCCCAACCTCTGATGCCCCAACTCTGATTCCCTGCCTCTGATTCCCCGCGTTCTATTCCCTGCCTCTGATTCCCCGCCTGTGATTCCCCATCTCTGATTCACCACCTCTGATTCCCCACCTCTGATTCCCCATATCTAATTCCCCGCCTCTGTTTGCCCGACTCTGATTCCCCGCCTCTGTTTCCCCATATCTGATTCCCCGCCTCTGAATCCCCAACTCTGATTCCCTGCCTCTGATTCCCCAGCTCTGATTCCCGACCTTTGATTCCCCCGTCTGATTCCCAGCCTCTGAAACCCCGTGTCTGATTTCTTGCCTCTGATTCCCCGCCTCTGATTCCCCATCTCTGATTCACAGCCTCGGATTCCCCACCTCTGATTCCCCATCTCTGATTCCGCACATCTGATTCCCTGCCTCTGATTCCCCGACTCTGATCCCCACCTCTGATTCCCCAGCTCTGATTCCCCGCCTCTGATTCCCCAACTCTGATTCCCCGCCTCTGATTCCCCAGCTCTGATTCCCCGCCTCTGATTCCCCGTGTTTGATTCCCTGCCTCTGATTCCCCGCCTCTGATTCCCCATCTCTGATTCACCGCCTTTGATTCGCCACCTCTGATTCCCCATATCTGATTCCTCGCCTCTGTTTCCCCGCCTCTGATTCCCCGCCTCTGATTCCCCATATCTCATTCCCCGCCTCTGATTCCCCATCTCTGATTCCCGGACTCTGATTCCCCACCTCTGATTCCCGGCCTCTTATTCCCGGCATCTGATTCCGGCCTCTGATTCCCGGCCTCTGATTCCCTGCTTCTGATTCCCCATCTCTGATTCCGCAAATCTAATTCCCTGCCTCTGATTCCCCACCTCTGATTCCCCATATCTGATTCCCCGCCTCTGTTTCCCCGCCTCTGATTCCCCGCCTCTGTTTCCCCATATCTAAGTCCCCGCCTCTGATTCCCCAACTTTGATTCCCCACCTCTGATTCCCCAGCTCTGATTCCCCGCCTCTGATTCCCAGCCTCTGATTCCCAACCTCTGATTCCCCACCTCTGATTCCCCATATCTCATTCCCCGCCTCTGTTTCCCCGCCTCTGATTCCCCGCCTCTGTTTCCCCATATCTGATCCCCGCCTCTATTTGCCTGCATCTGATTCCCCGCCTCTGTTTCCCCATATCTGATTCCCCGCCTCTGAATCCCCAACTCTGATTCCCTGCCTCTAATTTCCCAGCTCTGATTCCCCGCCTCTGATTCCCCGCGTCTGATTACCGGCCTCTGATTCCCCGCCTCTGATTCCCCATCTCTGATTCACAACCTCTGATTCCCCACCTCTGATACCCCATATCTGATTCCCCGCCTCTGTTTCCCCGCCTCTGATTCCCCACCTCTGATTCCCCATATCTGATTCCCCGCCTCTGTTTCCCCGCCTCTGATTCCCCGCCTCTGTTTCCCCATATCTAAGTCCCCGCCTCTGATTCCCCAACTTTGATTCCCCACCTCTGATTCCCCAGCTCTGATTCCCCGCCTCTGATTCCCAGCCTCTGATTCCCAACCTCTGATTCCCCACCTCTGATTCCCCATATCTCATTCCCCGCCTCTGTTTCCCCGCCTCTGATTCCCCGCCTCTGTTTCCCCATATCTGATCCCCGCCTCTATTTGCCTGCATCTGATTCCCCGCCTCTGTTTCCCCATATCTGATTCCCCGCCTCTGAATCCCCAACTCTGATTCCCTGCCTCTAATTTCCCAGCTCTGATTCCCCGCCTCTGATTCCCCACGTCTGATTACCGGCCTCTGATTCCCCGCCTCTGATTCCCCATCTCTGATTCACAACCTCTGATTCCCCACCTCTGATACCCCATATCTGATTCCCCACCTCTGTTTCCCCGCCTCTGATTCCCCACCTCTGATTCCCAATATCTGATTCCCCGCCTCTGATTCCCCACCTCTGATTCCCCACCTTTGATTCGCCAGCTATGATTCCCCGCCTCTGATTCCCCGTGTTAGATTCCCTGCCTCTGATTCCCGGCCTCTGATTCCCCATCTCTGATTCACCGCCTTTGATTCGCCACCTCTGATTCCCCATATCTGATACCCGCCTCTGTTTCGCCGCCTCTTATTCCCCTCCTCTGATTCCCCATATCTCATTCCCCGCCTCTGAATCCCCATCTCTGATTCCCGGACTCTGATTCCCCACCTCTGATTCCCTGCTTCTGATTCTGATTCCCTGCCTTTGATTCCCCATCTCTGATTCCGCACATCTGATTCCCTGCCTCTGATTCCCCATCTCTGATTCCCCATATCTGATTCCCCGCCTCTGTTTCCCCGCCTCTGATTCCCCGCCTCTGTTTCCCAATATCTAAGTCCCCGCCTCTGATTCCCCAAATCTAATTCCCCACCTCTGATTCCCCAGCTCTGATTCCCCGCCTCTGATTCCCCGCATCTGATTCCCTGCATCTGATTCCAAGCCTCTTATTCCCTGCCTCTGATTCCCAACCTCTGATTCCCCACCTCTGATTCCCCATATCTGATTCCCAGCCTCTGTTTCCCCGCCTCTGATTCCCCGCCTCTGTTTCCCCATATCTGATTCCCGGCCTCTGGTTCCCCGCCTCTGATTCCCCGCCTCTGATTCCCTGCCTCTGATTCCCCATCTCCGATTCCGCACATCTGATTCCCTGCCTCTGATTCCCCGCCTCTGATTCCCCGCCTCTGATTCCCTGCCTCTGATTCCCAACCTCTGATTCCCCGTGTTTGATTCCCCGCTTCTGTTTCCCCGCCTCTGATTCCCCATATCTGATTCCCCGCCTCTGATTCCCCACCCCTGTTTCCCCATATCTGATTCCCTGCCTCTGATTCCCCAACTTTGATTCCCAGCATCTGATTCCCCAGCTCTGATTCCCCGCCTCTGATTCCCCGCATCTGATTCCCTGCATCTGATTCCAAGCCTCTGATTCCCTGCCTCTGATTTCCAACCTCTGACTCCCCACCTCTGATTCCCCATATCTGATCCCCAGCCTCTGTTTCCCCGCCTCTGTTTCCCCATATCTGATTCCCGGCCTCTGATTCCCTGCCTCTGATTCCCCGCCTCTGATTCCCTGCCTCTGATTCCCCATCTCCGATTCCGCACATCTGATTCCCTGCCTCTGATTCCCCGCCTCTGATTCCCCGCCTCTGATTCCCTGCATCTGATTCCCAACCTCTGATTCCCCACCTCTGATTCCCCGTGTTTGATTCCCCGCCTCTGTTTCCCCGCCTCTGATTCCCCGCCTCTGATTCCCCAACTCTAATTCCCCACCTCTAATTCCCCATATCTGATTCCCTGCCTCTGTTTCCCCGCCTCTGATTCCCCGCCTCTGTTTCCCCATATCTGATTCCCCGCCTCTGAATCCCCAACTCTGATTCCCTGCCTCTAATTTCCCAGCTCTGATTCCCCGCCTCTGATTCCCCGCGTCTGATTACCGGCCTCTGATTCCCCGCCTCTGATTCCCCATCTCTGATTCACAACCTCTGATTCCCCACCTCTGATACCCCATATCTGATTCCCCGCCTCTGTTTCCTCGCCTCTGATTCCCCACCTCTGATTCCCCATATCTGATTCCCCGCCTCTGTTTCCCCGCCTCTGATTCCCCGCCTCTGTTTCCCCATATCTAAGTCCCCGCCTCTGATTCCCCAACTTTGATTCCCCACCTCTGATTCCCCAGCTCTGATTCCCCGCCTCTGATTCCCAGCCTCTGATTCCCAACCTCTGATTCCCCACCTCTGATTCCCCATATCTCATTCCCCGCCTCTGTTTCCCCGCCTCTGATTCCCCGCCTCTGTTTCCCCATATCTGATCCCCGCCTCTATTTGCCTGCATCTGATTCCCCGCCTCTGTTTCCCCATATCTGATTCCCCGCCTCTGAATCCCCAACTCTGATTCCCTGCCTCTAATTTCCCAGCTCTGATTCCCCGCCTCTGATTCCCCGCGTCTGATTACCGGCCTCTGATTCCCCGCCTCTGATTCCCCATCTCTGATTCACAACCTCTGATTCCCCACCTCTGATACCCCATATCTGATTCCCCGCCTCTGTTTCCCCGCCTCTGATTCCCCACCTCTGATTCCCAATATCTGATTCCCCGCCTCTGATTCCCCACCTCTGATACCCCACCTTTGATTCGCCAGCTATGATTCCCCGCCTCTGATTCCCCGTGTTTGATTCCCTGCCTCTGATTCCCGGCCTCTGATTCCCCATCTCTGATTCACCGCCTTTGATTCGCCACCTCTGATTCCCCATATCTGATACCCGCCTCTGTTTCCCCGCCTCTTATTCCCCTCCTCTGATTCCCCATATCTCATTCCCCGCCTCTGAATCCCCATCTCTGATTCCCGGACTCTGATTCCCCACCTCTGATTCCCTGCTTCTGATTCTGATTCCCTGCCTTTGATTCCCCATCTCTGATTCCGCACATCTGATTCCCTGCCTCTGATTCCCCATCTCTGATTCCCCATATCTGATTCCCCGCCTCTGTTTCCCCGCCTCTGATTCCCCGCCTCTGTTTCCCAATATCTAAGTCCCCGCCTCTGATTCCCCAAATCTAATTCCCCAGCTCTGATTCCCCAGCTCTGATTCCCCGCCTCTGATTCCCCGCATCTGATTCCCTGCATCTGATTCCAAGCCTCTTATTCCCTGCCTCTGATTCCCAACCTCTGATTCCCCACCTCTGATTCCCCATATCTGATTCCCAGCCTCTGTTTCCCCGCCTCTGATTCCCCGCCTCTGTTTCCCCATATCTGATTCCCTGCCTCTGGTTCCCCGCCTCTGATTCCCCGCCTCTGATTCCCTGCCTCTGATTCCCCATCTCCGATTCCGCACATCTGATTCCCTGCCTCTGATTCCCCGCCTCTGATTCCCCGCCTCTGATTCCCTGCCTCTGATTCCCAACCTCTGATTCCCCGTGTTTGATTCCCCGCCTCTGTTTCCCCGCCTCTGATTCCCCGCCTCTGATTCCCCAACTCTAATTCCCCGCCTCTGATTCCCCATATCTGATTCCCCGCCTCTGATTCCCCACCCCTGTTTCCCCATATCTGATTCCCTGCCTCTGATTCCCCAACTTTGATTCCCAGCATCTGATTCCCCAGCTCTGATTCCCCGCCTCTGATTCCCCGCATCTGATTCCCTGCATCTGATTCCAAGCCTCTGATTCCCTGCCTCTGATTCCCAACCTCTGATTCCCCACCTCTGATACCCCATATCTGATCCCCAGCCTCTGTTTCCCCGCCTCTGTTTCCCCATATCTGATTCCCGGCCTCTGATTCCCTGCCTCTGATTCCCCGCCTCTGATTCCCTGCCTCTGATTCCCCATCTCCGATTCCGCACATCTGATTCCCTGCCTCTGATTCCCCGCCTCTGATTCCCCGCCTCTGATTCCCTGCATCTGATTCCCAACCTCTGATTCCCCACCTCTGATTCCCCGTGTTTGATTCCCCGCCTCTGTTTCCCCGCCTCTGATTCCCCGCCTCTGATTCCCCAACTCTAATTCCCCACCTCTAATTCCCCATATCTGATTCCCTGCCTCTGTTTCCCCGCCTCTGATTCCCCGCCCCTGTTTCCCCATATCTGATTCCCTGCCTCTGATTCCCCAACTTTGATTCCCAGCCTCTGATTCCCCAGCTCTGATTCCCCGCCTCTGATTCCCCGTGTTTGATTCCCTGCCTCTGATTCCCCGCCTCTGATTCCCCATCTCTGATTCACCGCCTTTGATTCGCCACCTCTGATTCCCCATATCTGATTCCCCACCTCTGTTTCCCCGCATCTGATTCCCCATCTCTGATTCACCGCCTTTGATTCGCCACCTCTGATTCCCCATATCTGATTCCTCGCCTCTGTTTCCCCGCCTCTGATTCCCCGCCTCTGATTCCCCATATCTCATTCCCCGCCTCTGATTCCCCATCTCTGATTCCCGGACTCTGATTCCCCACCTCTGATTCCCGGCCTCTTATTCCCGGCATCTGATTCCGGCCTCTGATTCCCGGCCTCTGATTCCCTGCTTCTGATTCCCCATCTCTGATTCCGCAAATCTAATTCCCTGCCTCTGATTCCCCACCTCTGATTCCCCATATCTGATTCCCCGCCTCTGTTTCCCCGCCTCTGATTCCCCGCCTCTGTTTCCCCATATCTAAGTCCCCGCCTCTGATTCCCCAACTTTGATTCCCCACCTCTGATTCCCCAGCTCTGATTCCCCGCCTCTGATTCCCAGCCTCTGATTCCCAACCTCTGATTCCCCACCTCTGATTCCCCATATCTCATTCCCCACCTCTGTTTCCCCGCCTCTGATTCCCCGCCTCTGTTTCCCCATATCTGATCCCCGCCTCTATTTGCCTGCATCTGATTCCCCGCCTCTGTTTCCCCATATCTGATTCCCCGCCTCTGAATCCCCAACTCTGATTCCCTGCCTCTAATTTCCCAGCTCTGATTCCCCGCCTCTGATTCCCCGCGTCTGATTACCGGCCTCTGATTCCCCGCCTCTGATTCCCCATCTCTGATTCACAACCTCTGATTCCCCACCTCTGATACCCCATATCTGATTCCCCGCCTCTGTTTCCCCGCCTCTGATTCCCCACCTCTGATTCCCCATATCTGATTCCCCGCCTCTGTTTCCCCGCCTCTGATTCCCCGCCTCTGTTTCCCCATATCTAAGTCCCCGCCTCTGATTCCCCAACTTTGATTCCCCACCTCTGATTCCCCAGCTCTGATTCCCCGCCTCTGATTCCCAGCCTCTGATTCCCAACCTCTGATTCCCCACCTCTGATTCCCCATATCTGATTCCCCGCCTCTGTTTCCCCGCCTCTGATTCCCCGCCTCTGTTTCCCCATATCTGATCCCCGCCTCTATTTGCCTGCATCTGATTCCCCGCCTCTGTTTCCCCATATCTGATTCCCCGCCTCTGAATCCCCAACTCTGATTCCCTGCCTCTAATTTCCCAGCTCTGATTCCCCGCCTCTGATTCCCCGCGTCTGATTACCGGCCTCTGATTCCCCGCCTCTGATTCCCCATCTCTGATTCACAACCTCTGATTCCCCACCTCTGATACCCCATATCTGATTCCCCGCCTCTGTTTCCCCGCCTCTGATTCCCCACCTCTGATTCCCAATATCTGATTCCCCGCCTCTGATTCCCCACCTCTGATTCCCCACCTTTGATTCGCCAGCTATGATTCCCCGCCTCTGATTCCCCGTGTTTGATTCCCTGCCTCTGATTCCCGGCCTCTGATTCCCCATCTCTGATTCACCGCCTTTGATTCGCCACCTCTGATTCCCCATATCTGATACCCGCCTCTGTTTCCCCGCCTCTTATTCCCCTCCTCTGATTCCCCATATCTCATTCCCCGCCTCTGAATCCCCATCTCTGATTCCCGGACTCTGATT
Organism: Narcine bancroftii; assembly: GCF_036971445.1. NCBI lineage: Eukaryota > Metazoa > Chordata > Chondrichthyes > Torpediniformes > Narcinidae > Narcine > Narcine bancroftii. The sequence continues at coordinate 130,601,580 of NC_091475.1, forward strand.
CCCCACCTCTGATTCCCTGCTTCTGATTCTGATTCCCTGCCTTTGATTCCCCATCTCTGATTCCGCACATCTGATTCCCTGCCTCTGATTCCCCATCTCTGATTCCCCATATCTGATTCCCCGCCTCTGTTTCCCCGCCTCTGATTCCCCGCCTCTGTTTCCCAATATCTAAGTCCCCGCCTCTGATTCCCCAAATCTAATTCCCCACCTCTGATTCCCCAGCTCTGATTCCCCGCCTCTGATTCCCCGCATCTGATTCCCTGCATCTGATTCCAAGCCTCTTATTCCCTGCCTCTGATTCCCAACCTCTGATTCCCCACCTCTGATTCCCCATATCTGATTCCCAGCCTCTGTTTCCCCGCCTCTGATTCCCCGCCTCTGTTTCCCCATATCTGATTCCCGGCCTCTGGTTCCCCGCCTCTGATTCCCCGCCTCTGATTCCCTGCCTCTGATTCCCCATCTCCGATTCCGCACATCTGATTCCCTGCCTCTGATTCCCCGCCTCTGATTCCCCGCCTCTGATTCCCTGCCTCTGATTCCCAACCTCTGATTCCCCGTGTTTGATTCCCCGCCTCTGGTCCCCGCCTCTGATTCCCCGCCTCTGATTCCCCAACTCTAATTCCCCGCCTCTGATTCCCCATATCTGATTCCCCGCCTCTGATTCCCCACCCCTGTTTCCCCATATCTGATTCCCTGCCTCTGATTCCCCAACTTTGATTCCCAGCATCTGATTCCCCAGCTCTGATTCCCGGCCTCTGATTCCCCGCATCTGATTCCCTGCATCTGATTCCAAGCCTCTGATTCCCTGCCTCTGATTCCCAACCTCTGATTCCCCACCTCTGATTCCCCATATCTGATCCCCAGCCTCTGTTTCCCCGCCTCTGTTTCCCCATATCTGATTCCCGGCCTCTGATTCCCTGCCTCTGATTCCCCGCCTCTGATTCCCTGCCTCTGATTCCCCATCTCCGATTCCGCACATCTGATTCCCTGCCTCTGATTCCCCGCCTCTGATTCCCCGCCTCTGATTCCCTGCATCTGATTCCCAACCTCTGATTCCCCACCTCTGATTCCCCGTGTTTGATTCCCCGCCTCTGTTTCCCCGCCTCTGATTCCCCGCCTCTGATTCCCCAACTCTAATTCCCCACCTCTAATTCCCCATATCTGATTCCCTGCCTCTGTTTCCCCGCCTCTGATTCCCCGCCCCTGTTTCCCCATATCTGATTCCCTGCCTCTGATACCCCAACTTTGATTCCCAGCCTCTGATTCCCCAGCTCTGATTCCCCGCCTCTGATTCCCCGTGTTTGATTCCCTGCCTCTGATTCCCCGCCTCTGATTCCCCATCTCTGATTCACCGCCTTTGATTCGCCACCTCTGATTCCCCATATCTGATTCCCCACCTCTGTTTCCCCGCATCTGATTCCCCATCTCTGATTCACCGCCTTTGATTCGCCACCTCTGATTCCCCATATCTGATTCCTCGCCTCTGTTTCCCCGCCTCTGATTCCCCGCCTCTGATTCCCCATATCTCATTCCCCGCCTCTGATTCCCCATCTCTGATTCCCGGACTCTGATTCCCCACCTCTGATTCCCGGCCTCTTATTCCCGGCATCTGATTCCGGCCTCTGATTCCCGGCCTCTGATTCCCTGCTTCTGATTCCCCATCTCTGATTCCGCAAATCTAATTCCCTGCCTCTGATTCCCCACCTCTGATTCCCCATATCTGATTCCCCGCCTCTGTTTCCCCGCCTCTGATTCCCCGCCTCTGTTTCCCCATATCTAAGTCCCCGCCTCTGATTCCCCAACTTTGATTCCCCACCTCTGATTCCCCAGCTCTGATTCCCCGCCTCTGATTCCCAGCCTCTGATTCCCAACCTCTGATTCCCCACCTCTGATTCCCCATATCTCATTCCCCGCCTCTGTTTCCCCGCCTCTGATTCCCCGCCTCTGTTTCCCCATATCTGATCCCCGCCTCTATTTGCCTGCATCTGATTCCCCGCCTCTGTTTCCCCATATCTGATTCCCCGCCTCTGAATCCCCAACTCTGATTCCCTGCCTCTAATTTCCCAGCTCTGATTCCCCGCCTCTGATTCCCCGCGTCTGATTACCGGCCTCTGATTCCCCGCCTCTGATTCCCCATCTCTGATTCACAACCTCTGATTCCCCACCTCTGATACCCCATATCTGATTCCCCGCCTCTGTTTCCCCGCCTCTGATTCCCCACCTCTGATTCCCCATATCTGATTCCCCGCCTCTGTTTCCCCGCCTCTGATTCCCCGCCTCTGTTTCCCCATATCTAAGTCGCCGCCTCTGATTCCCCAACTTTGATTCCCCACCTCTGATTCCCCAGCTCTGATTCCCCGCCTCTGATTCCCAGCCTCTGATTCCCAACCTCTGATTCCCCACCTCTGATTCCCCATATCTCATTCCCCGCCTCTGTTTCCCCGCCTCTGATTCCCCGCCTCTGTTTCCCCATATCTGATCCCCGCCTCTATTTGCCTGCATCTGATTCCCCGCCTCTGTTTCCCCATATCTGATTCCCCGCCTCTGAATCCCCAACTCTGATTCCCTGCCTCTAATTTCCCAGCTCTGATTCCCCGCCTCTGATTCCCCGCGTCTGATTACCGGCCTCTGATTCCCCGCCTCTGATTCCCCATCTCTGATTCACAACCTCTGATTCCCCACCTCTGATACCCCATATCTGATTCCCCGCCTCTGTTTCCCCGCCTCTGATTCCCCACCTCTGATTCCCAATATCTGATTCCCCGCCTCTGATTCCCCACCTCTGATTCCCCACCTTTGATTCGCCAGCTATGATTCCCCGCCTCTGATTCCCCGTGTTTGATTCCCTGCCTCTGATTCCCGGCCTCTGATTCCCCATCTCTGATTCACCGCCTTTGATTCGCCACCTCTGATTCCCCATATCTGATACCCGCCTCTGTTTCCCCGCCTCTTATTCCCCTCCTCTGATTCCCCATATCTCATTCCCCGCCTCTGAATCCCCATCTCTGATTCCCGGACTCTGATTCCCCACCTCTGATTCCCTGCTTCTGATTCTGATTCCCTGCCTTTGATTCCCCATCTCTGATTCCGCACATCTGATTCCCTGCCTCTGATTCCCCATCTCTGATTCCCCATATCTGATTCCCCGCCTCTGTTTCCCCGCCTCTGAATCCCCGCCTCTGTTTCCCAATATCTAAGTCCCCGCCTCTGATTCCCCAAATCTAATTCCCCACCTCTGATTCCCCAGCTCTGATTCCCCGCCTCTGATTCCCCGCATCTGATTCCCTGCATCTGTTTCCCCATATCTGATTCCCGGCCTCTGGTTCCCCGCCTCTGATTCCCCGCCTCTGATTCCCTGCCTCTGATTCCCCATCTCCGATTCCGCACATCTGATTCCCTGCCTCTGATTCCCCGCCTCTGATTCCCCGCCTCTGATTCCCTGCCTCTGATTCCCAACCTCTGATTCCCCGTGTTTGATTCCCCGCCTCTGTTTCCCCGCCTCTGATTCCCCGCCTCTGATTCCCCAACTCTAATTCCCCGCCTCTGATTCCCCATATCTGATTCCCCGCCTCTGATTCCCCACCCCTGTTTCCCCATATCTGATTCCCTGCCTCTGATTCCCCAACTTTGATTCCCAGCATCTGATTCCCCAGCTCTGATTCCCCGCCTCTGATTCCCCGCATCTGATTCCCTGCATCTGATTCCAAGCCTCTGATTCCCTGCCTCTGATTCCCAGCCTCTGTTTCCCCGCCTCTGTTTCCCCATATCTGATTCCCGGCCTCTGATTCCCTGCCTCTGATTCCCCGCCTCTGATTCCCTGCCTCTGATTCCCCATCTCCGATTCCGCACATCTGATTCCCTGCCTCTGATTCCCCGCCTCTGATTCCCCGCCTCTGATTCCCTGCATCTGATTCCCAACCTCTGATTCCCCACCTCTGATTCCCCGTGTTTGATTCCCCGCCTCTGTTTCCCCGCCTCTGATTCCCCGCCTCTGATTCCCCAACTCTAATTCCCCACCTCTAATTCCCCATATCTGATTCCCTGCCTCTGTTTCACCGCCTCTGATTCCCCGCCCCTGTTTCCCCATATCTGATTCCCTGCCTCTGATTCCCCAACTTTGATTCCCAGCCTCTGATTCCCCAGCTCTGATACCCCGCCTCTGATTCCCCGTGTTTGATTCCCTGCCTCTGATTCCCCGCCTCTGATTCCCCATCTCTGATTCACCGCCTTTGATTCGCCACCTCTGATTCCCCATATCTGATTCCCCACCTCTGTTTCCCCGCATCTGATTCCCCATCTCTGATTCACCGCCTTTGATTCGCCACCTCTGATTCCCCATATCTGATTCCTCGCCTCTGTTTCCCCGCCTCTGATTCCCCGCCTCTGATTCCCCATATCTCATTCCCCGCCTCTGATTCCCCATCTCTGATTCCCGGACTCTGATTCCCCACCTCTGATTCCCGGCCTCTTATTCCCGGCATCTGATTCCGGCCTCTGATTCCCGGCCTCTGATTCCCTGCTTCTGATTCCCCATCTCTGATTCCGCAAATCTAATTCCCTGCCTCTGATTCCCCACCTCTGATTCCCCATATCTGATTCCCCGCCTCTGTTTCCCCGCCTCTGATTCCCCGCCTCTGTTTCCCCATATCTAAGTCCCCGCCTCTGATTCCCCAACTTTGATTCCCCACCTCTGATTCCCCAGCTCTGATTCCCCGCCTCTGATTCCCAGCCTCTGATTCCCAACCTCTGATTCCCCACCTCTGATTCCCCATATCTCATTCCCCGCCTCTGTTTCCCCGCCTCTGATTCCCCGCCTCTGTTTCCCCATATCTGATCCCCGCCTCTATTTGCCTGCATCTGATTCCCCGCCTCTGTTTCCCCATATCTGATTCCCCGCCTCTGAATCCCCAACTCTGATTCCCTGCCTCTAATTTCCCAGCTCTGATTCCCCGCCTCTGATTCCCCGCGTCTGATTACCGGCCTCTGATTCCCCGCCTCTGATTCCCCATCTCTGATTCACAACCTCTGATTCCCCACCTCTGATACCCCATATCTGATTCCCCGCCTCTGTTTCCCCGCCTCTGATTCCCCACCTCTGATTCTCCATATCTGATTCCCCGCCTCTGTTTCCCCGCCTCTGATTCCCCGCCTCTGTTTCCCCATATCTAAGTCCCCGCCTCTGATTCCCCAACTTTGATTCCCCACCTCTGATTCCCCAGCTCTGATTCCCCGCCTCTGATTCCCAGCCTCTGATTCCCAACCTCTGATTCCCCACCTCTGATTCCCCATATCTGATTCCCCGCCTCTGTTTCCCCGCCTCTGATTCCCCGCCTCTGTTTCCCCATATCTGATCCCCGCCTCTATTTGCCTGCATCTGATTCCCCGCCTCTGTTTCCCCATATCTGATTCCCCGCCTCTGAATCCCCAACTCTGATTCCCTGCCTCTAATTTCCCAGATCTGATTCCCCGCCTCTGATTCCCCGCGTCTGATTACCGGCCTCTGATTCCCCGCCTCTGATTCCCCATCTCTGATTCACAACCTCTGATTCCCCACCTCTGATACCCCATATCTGATTCCCCGCCTCTGTTTCCCCGCCTCTGATTCCCCACCTCTGATTCCCAATATCTGATTCCCCGCCTCTGATTCCCCACCTCTGATTCCCCGCCTTTGATTCGCCAGCTATGATTCCCCGCCTCTGATTCCCCGTGTTTGATTCCCTGCCTCTGATTCCCGGCCTCTGATTCCCCATCTCTGATTCACCGCCTTTGATTCGCCACCTCTGATTCCCCATATCTGATACCCGCCTCTGTTTCCCCGCCTCTTATTCCCCTCCTCTGATTCCCCATATCTCATTCCCCGCCTCTGAATCCCCATCTCTGATTCCCGGACTCTGATTCCCCACCTCTGATTCCCTGCTTCTGATTCTGATTCCCTGCCTTTGATTCCCCATCTCTGATTCCGCACATCTGATTCCCTGCCTCTGATTCCCCATCTCTGATTCCCCATATCTGATTCCCCGCCTCTGTTTCCCCGCCTCTGCTTCCCCGCCTCTGTTTCCCAATATCTAAGTCCCCGCCTCTGATTCCCCAAATCTAATTCCCCACCTCTGATTCCCCAGCTCTGATTCCCCGCCTCTGATTCCCCGCATCTGATTCCCTGCATCTGATTCCAAGCCTCTTATTCCCTGCCTCTGATTCCCAACCTCTGATTCCCCACCTCTGATTCCCCATATCTGATTCCCAGCCTCTGTTTCCCCGCCTCTGATACCCCGCCTCTGTTTCCCCATATCTGATTCCCGGCCTCTGGTTCCCCGCCTCTGATTCCCCGCCTCTGATTCCCTGCCTCTGATTCCCCATCTCCGATTCCGCACATCTGATTCCCTGCCTCTGATTCCCCGCCTCTGATTCCCCGCCTCTGATTCCCTGCCTCTGATTCCCAACCTCTGATTCCCCGTGTTTGATTCCCCGCCTCTGTTTCCCCGCCTCTGATTCCCCGCCTCTGATTCCCCAACTCTAATTCCCCGCCTCTGATTCCCCATATCTGATTCCCCGCCTCTGATTCCCCACCCCTGTTTCCCCATATCTGATTCCCTGCCTCTGATTCCCCAACTTTGATTCCCAGCATCTGATTCCCCAGCTCTGATTCCCCGCCTCTGATTCCCCGCATCTGATTCCCTGCATCTGATTCCAAGCCTCTGATTCCCTGCCTCTGATTCCCAACCTCTGATTCCCCACCTCTGATTCCCCATATCTGATCCCCAGCCTCTGATTCCCTGCCTCTGTTTCCCCATATCTGATTCCCGGCCTCTGATTCCCTGCCTCTGATTCCCCGCCTCTGATTCCCTGCCTCTGATTCCCCATCTCCGATTCCGCACATCTGATTCCCTGCCTCTGATTCCCCGCCTCTGATTCCCCGCCTCTGATTCCCTGCATCTGATTCCCAACCTCTGATTCCCCACCTCTGATTCCCCGTGTTTGATTCCCCGCCTCTGTTTCCCCGCCTCTGATTCCCCGCCTCTGATTCCCCAACTCTAATTCCCCACCTCTAATTCCCCATATCTGATTCCCTGCCTCTGTTTCCCCGCCTCTGATTCCCCATCTCTGATTCACCGCCTTTGATTCGCCACCTCTGATTCCCCATATCTGATTCCCCACCTCTGTTTCCCCGCATCTGATTCCCCGCCTCTGATTCTCCATATCTCATTCCCCGCCTCTGACTCCCCATCTCTGATTCCCGGACTCTGATTCCCCACCTCTGATTCCTGGCCTCTTATTCCCAGCATCTGATTCCAGGCCTCTGATTCCCGTCCTCTGACTCCCCGCTTCTGATTCTGATTCCCTGCCTCTGATTCCCCATCTCTGATTCAGCACATCTGATTACCTGCCTCTTATTCCCCACCTCTGATTCCCCATATCTGATTCCCCGCCTCTGTTTCCACGCCTCTGATTCCCCGCCTCTGTTTCCCCATATCTAATTCCCCACCTCTGATGCCCCAACTCTGATTCCCCGCCTCTGATTCCACAGCTCTGATTCCCCGCCTCTGATTCCCCACATCCGATTCCCCATATCTGATTCCCCGCCTCTGTTTCCCCGCCCCTGATTCCCCGCCTCTGTTTCCCCATATCTGAATCCCCGCCTCTGATTCCCAACTATGATTCCCCGCCTCTTATTCCCCAGCTCTGATTCCCCGCCTCTGTTTCCCCATATCTGATGCCCCGCCTCTATTTGCCCGCCTCTGATTCCCCGCCTCTGTTTCCCCATATCTGATTCCCCGCCTCTGATTCTCAACTATGATTCCCTGCCTCTAATTTCCCAGCTCTGATTCCCCGCCTCTGATTCCCCGTGTCTGATTTCCTGCCTCTGATTCCCCGCCTCTGATTACCCATGTCTGATTCACCGCCTCTGATTCCCCACCTCTGATTCCCCATCTCTGATTCCGCACATCCGATTCCCTGCCTCTGATTCCCCGCCTCTGATTCACTGCCTCTGCTTCCCCAGCTCTGATTCCCCGCCTGTGATTCCCCGCGTCTTATTCCCTGCTTCTGATTCTGATTCCCTGCCTCTGATTCCCCATCTCTGATTCCGCACATCTGATTCCCTGCCTCTGATTCCCCACCTCTGATTCCCCATATCTGATTCCCCGCCTCTGTTTCCCCACCTCTGATTCCCCGCCTCTGTTTCCCCATATCTAAGTCCCCGCCTCTGATTCCCCAACTCTGATTCCCCACCTCTGATTCCCCAGCTCTCATTCCCCGCCTCTGATCCCCGCATCTGATTCCCTGCATCTGATTCCCAGCCTCTGATTCCCTGCCTCTGATTCCCAACCTCTGATTCCCCACCTCTGATTCCCCATATCTGATTCCCCGCCTCTATTTGCCCGCCTCTGATTCCCCGCCTCTGTTTCCCCATATCTGATTCCCCGCCTCTGATTCCCAACTATGATTCCCTGCCTCTAATTTCCCAGCTCTGATTCCCCGCCTCTGATTCCCCGTGTCTGATTTCCTGCCTCTGATTCCCCGCCTCTGATTACCCATGTCTGATTCACCGCCTCTGATTCCCCACCTCTGATTCCCCATCTCTGATTCCGCACATCCGATTCCCTGCCTCTGATTCCCCGCCTCTGATTCACTGCCTCTGCTTCCCCAGCTCTGATTCCCCGCCTCTGATTCCCCGCGTCTTATTCCCTGCTTCTGATTCTGATTCCCTGCCTCTGATTCCCCATCTCTGATTCCGCACATCTGATTCCCTGCCTCTGATTCCCCACCTCTGATTCCCCATATCTGATTCCCCGCCTCTGTTTCCCCACCTCTGAATCCCCGACTCTGTTTCCCCATATCTAAGTCCCCGCCTCTGATTCCCCAACTCTGATTCCCCACCTCTGATTCCCCAGCTCTCATTCCCCGCCTCTGATCCCCGCATCTGATTCCCTGCATCTGATTCCCAGCCTCTGATTCCCTGCCTCTGATTCCCAACCTCTGATTCCCCACCTCTGATTCCGCACATCTGATTACCTGCCTCTGATTCCCCACCTCTGATTCCGCACATCTGATTCCCTGCCTCTGATTCCCCACCTCTGATTCCTCATATCTGATTCCTCGCCTCTGTTTCCCCGCCTCTGATTCCCCGCCTCTGATTCCCCAGCTCTCATTCCCCGCCTCTGATTTTCCGTGTTTGATTCCCTGCCTCTGATTCCCGGCCTCTGATTCCCCATCTCTGATTCACCGCCTTTGATTCGCCACCTCTGATTCCCCATATCTGATTCCCCGCCTCTGTTTCCCCGCCTCTGATTCCCCGCCTCTGATTCCCCATATCTCATTCCCCGCCTCTGAATCCCCATCTCTGATTCCCGGACTCTGATTCCCCACCTCTGATTCCCGGCCTCTTATTCCCTGCATCTGATTCCGGCCTCTGATTCCCGGCCTCTGATTCCCTGCTTCTGATTCCCCATCTCTGATTCCGCAAATCTAATTCCCTGCCTCTGATTCCCCACCTCTGATTCCCCATATCTGATTCCCCGCCTCTGTTTCCCGGCCTCTAATTCCCCGCTTCTGATTCTGATTCCCTGCCTCTGATTCCCCATCTCTGATTCCGCACATCTGATTCCCTGCCTCTGATTCCCAACCTCTGATTCCCCATCTCTGATTCATCGCCTTTGATTCGCCACCTCTGATTCCCCATATCTGATTCCTCGCCTCTGTTTCCCCGCCTCTGATTCCCTGCCTCTGATTCCCCATCTCTGATTCCGCACATCTGATTCCCTGCCTCTGATTCCCAACCTCTGATTCCCCATCTCTGATTCATCGCCTTTGATTCGCCACCTCTGATTCCCCATATCTGATTCCTCGCCTCTGTTTCCCCGCCTCTGATTCCCCGCCTCTGATTCCCCATATCTCATTCCCCGCCTCTGATTCCCCATCTCTGATTCCCGGACTCTGATTCCCCACCTCTGATTCCCGGCCTCTTATTCCCGGCATCTGATTCCGGCCTCTGATTCCCGGCCTCTGATTCCCTGCTTCTGATTCCCCATCTCTGATTCCGCAAATCTAATTCCCTGCCTCTGATTCCCCACCTCTGATTCCACATATCTGATTCCCCGCCTCTGTTTCCCGGCCTCTGATTCCCCGCTTCTGATTCTGATTCCCTGCCTCTGATTCCCCATCTCTGATTCCGCACATCTGATTCCCTGCCTCTGATTCCCCACCTCTGATTCCCCATATCTGATTTCCCGCCTCTGTTTCCCCGCCTCTGATTCCCCGCCTCTGTTTCCCCATATCTAATTCCCAACCTCTGATGCCCCAACTCTGATTCCCTGCCTCTGATTCCCCGCGTTCTATTCCCTGCCTCTGATTCCCCGCCTGTGATTCCCCATCTCTGATTCACCACCTCTGATTCCCCACCTCTGATTCCCCATATCTGATTCCCCGCCTCTGAATCCCCAACTCTGATTCCCTGCCTCTGATTCCCCAGCTCTGATTCCCCGCCTTTGATTCCCCCGTCTGATTCCCAGCCTCTGAAACCCCGTGTCTGATTTCTTGCCTCTGATTCCCCGCCTCTGATTCCCCATCTCTGATTCACAGCCTCTGATTCCCCACCTCTGATTCCCCAACACTGATTCCGCACATCTGATTCCCTGCCTCTGATTCCCCGACTCTGATCCCCACCTCTGATTCCCCAACACTGATTCCCCGCCTCTGATTCCCCAGCTCTGATTCCCCGCCTCTGATTCCCCGTGTTTGATTCCCTGCCTCTGATTCCCCGACTCTGCTTCCCCAGCTCTGATTCCCCGCCTGTGATTCCCCGCGTCTTATTCCCTGCTTCTGATTCTGATTCCCTGCCTCTGATTCCCCATCTCTGATTCCGCACATCTGATTCCCTGCCTCTGATTCCCCACCTCTGATTCCCCATATCTGATTCCCCGCCTCTGTTTCCCCACCTCTGATTCCCCGCCTCTGTTTCCCCATATCTAAGTCCCCGCCTCTGATTCCCCAACTCTGATTCCCCACCTCTGATTCCCCAGCTCTCATTCCCCGCCTCTGATCCCCGCATCTGATTCCCTGCATCTGATTCCCAGCCTCTGATTCCCTGCCTCTGATTCCCAACCTCTGATTCCCCACCTCTGATTCCCCATATCTGATTCCCCGCCTCTATTTGCCCGCCTCTGATTCCCCGCCTCTGTTTCCCCATATCTGATTCCCCGCCTCTGATTCCCAACTATGATTCCCTGCCTCTAATTTCCCAGCTCTGATTCCCCGCCTCTGATTCCCCGTGTCTGATTTCATGCCTCTGATTCCCCGCCTCTGATTACCCATGTCTGATTCACCGCCTCTGATTCCCCACCTCTGATTCCCCATCTCTGATTCCGCACATCCGATTCCCTGCCTCTGATTCCCCGCCTCTGATTCACTGCCTCTGCTTCCCCAGCTCTGATTCCCCGCCTCTGATTCCCCGCGTCTTATTCCCTGCTTCTGATTCTGATTCCCTGCCTCTGATTCCCCATCTCTGATTCCGCACATCTGATTCCCTGCCTCTGATTCCCCACCTCTGATTCCCCATATCTGATTCCCCGCCTCTGTTTCCCCACCTCTGAATCCCCGCCTCTGTTTCCCCATATCTAAGTCCCCGCCTCTGATTCCCCAACTCTGATTCCCCACCTCTGATTCCCCAGCTCTCATTCCCCGCCTCTGATCCCCGCATCTGATTCCCTGCATCTGATTCCCAGCCTCTGATTCCCTGCCTCTGATTCCCAACCTCTGATTCCCCACCTCTGATTCCGCACATCTGATTACCTGCCTCTGATTCCCCACCTCTGATTCCGCACATCTGATTACCTGCCTCTGATTCCCCACCTCTGATTCCCCATATCTGATTCCTCGCCTCTGTTTCCCCGCCTCTGATTCCCCGCCTCTGATTCCCCAGCTCTCATTCCCCGCCTCTGATTTTCCGTGTTTGATTCCCTGCCTCTGATTCCCGGCCTCTGATTCCCCATCTCTGATTCACCGCCTTTGATTCGCCACCTCTGATTCCCCATATCTGATTCCCCGCCTCTGTTTCCCCGCCTCTGATTCCCCGCCTCTGATTCCCCATATCTCATTCCCCGCCTCTGAATCCCCATCTCTGATTCCCGGACTCTGATTCCCCACCTCTGATTCCCGGCCTCTTATTCCCTGCATCTGATTCCGGCCTCTGATTCCCGGCCTCTGATTCCCTGCTTCTGATTCCCCATCTCTGATTCCGCAAATCTAATTCCCTGCCTCTGATTCCCCACCTCTGATTCCCCATATCTGATTCCCCGCCTCTGTTTCCCGGCCTCTAATTCCCCGCTTCTGATTCTGATTCCCTGCCTCTGATTCCCCATCTCTGATTCCGCACATCTGATTCCCTGCCTCTGATTCCCAACCTCTGATTCCCCATCTCTGATTCATCGCCTTTGATTCGCCACCTCTGATTCCCCATATCTGATTCCTCGCCTCTGTTTCCCCGCCTCTGATTCCCCGCCTCTGATTCCCCATATCTCATTCCCCGCCTCTGATTCCCCATCTCTGATTCCCGGACTCTGATTCCCCACCTCTGATTCCCGGCCTCTTATTCCCGGCATCTGATTCCGGCCTCTGATTCCCGGCCTCTGATTCCCTGCTTCTGATTCCCCATCTCTGATTCCGCAAATCTAATTCCCTGCCTCTGATTCCCCACCTCTGATTCCCCATATCTGATTCCCCGCCTCTGTTTCCCGGCCTCTGATTCCCCGCTTCTGATTCTGATTCCCTGCCTCTGATTCCCCATCTCTGATTCCGCACATCTGATTCCCTGCCTCTGATTCCCCACCTCTGATTCCCCATATCTGATTTCCCGCCTCTGTTTCCCCGCCTCTGATTCCCCGCCTCTGTTTCCCCATATCTAATTCCCAACCTCTGATGCCCCAACTCTGATTCCCTGCCTCTGATTCCCCGCGTTCTATTCCCTGCCTCTGATTCCCCGCCTGTGATTCCCCATCTCTGATTCACCACCTCTGATTCCCCACCTCTGATTCCCCATATCTGATTCCCCGCCTCTGAATCCCCAACTCTGATTCCCTGCCTCTGATTCCCCAGCTCTGATTCCCCGCCTTTGATTCCCCCGTCTGATTCCCAGCCTCTGAAACCCCGTGTCTGATTTCTTGCCTCTGATTCCCCGCCTCTGATTCCCCATCTCTGATTCACAGCCTCTGATTCCCCACCTCTGATTCCCCAACACTGATTCCGCACATCTGATTCCCTGCCTCTGATTCCCCGACTCTGATCCCCACCTCTGATTCCCCAGCTCTGATTCCCCGCCTCTGATTCCCCAACACTGATTCCCCGCCTCTGATTCCCCAGCTCTGATTCCCCGCCTCTGATTCCCCGTGTTTGATTCCCTGCCTCTGATTCCCCGCCTCTGATTCCCCATCTCTGATTCACCGCCTTTGATTCGCCACATCTGATACCCCATATCTGATTCCTCGCCTCTGTTTCCCCGCCTCTGATTTACTGCCTCTGCTTCCCCAGCTCTGATTCCCCGCCTGTGATTCCCCGCGTCTTATTCCCTGCTTCTGATTCTGATTCCCTGCCTCTGATTCCCCATCTCTGATTCCGCACATCTGATTCACTGCCTCTGATTCCCCACCTCTGATTCCCCATATCTGATTCCCCGCCTCTGTTTCCCCACCTCTGATTCCCCGCCTCTGTTTCCCCATATCTAAGTCCCCGCCTCTGATTCCCCAACTCTGATTCCCCACCTCTGATTCCCCAGCTCTCATTCCCCGCCTCTGATCCCCGCATCTGATTCCCTGCATCTGATTCCCAGCCTCTGATTCCCTGCCTCTGATTCCCAACCTCTGATTCCCCACCTCTGATTCCCCATATCTGATTCCCCGCCTCTATTTGCCCGCCTCTGATTCCCAGCCTCTGTTTCCCCATATCTGATTCCCCGCCTCTGATTCCCAACTATGATTCCCTGCCTCTAATTTCCCAGCTCTGATTCCCCGCCTCTGATTCCCCGTGTCTGATTTCCTGCCTCTGATTCCCCGCCTCTGATTACCCATGTCTGATTCACCGCCTCTGATTCCCCACCTCTGATTCCCCATCTCTGATTCCGCACATCCGATTCCCTGCCTCTGATTCCCCGCCTCTGATTCACTGCCTCTGCTTCCCCAGCTCTGATTCCCCGCCTCTGATTCCCCGCGTCTTATTCCCTGCTTCTGATTCTGATTCCCTGCCTCTGATTCCCCATCTCTGATTCCGCACATCTGATTCCCTGCCTCTGATTCCCCACCTCTGATTCCCCATATCTGATTCCCCGCCTCTGTTTCCCCACCTCTGAATCCCCGACTCTGTTTCCCCATATCTAAGTCCCCGCCTCTGATTCCCCAACTCTGAATCCCCACCTCTGATTCCCCAGCTCTCATTCCCCGCCTCTGATCCCCGCATCTGATTCCCTGCATCTGATTCCCAGCCTCTGATTCCCTGCCTCTGATTCCCAACCTCTGATTCCCCACCTCTGATTCTGCACATCTGATTACCTGCCTCTGATTCCCCACCTCTGATTCCGCACATCTGATTACCTGCCTCTGATTCCCCACCTCTGATTCCCCATATCTGATTCCTCGCCTCTGTTTCCCCGCCTCTGATTCCCCGCCTCTGATTCCCCAGCTCTCATTCCCCGCCTCTGATTTTCCGTGTTTGATTCCCTGCCTCTGATTCCCGGCCTCTGATTCCCCATCTCTGATTCACCGCCTTTGATTCGCCACCTCTGATTCCCCATATCTGATTCCCCGCCTCTGTTTCCCCGCCTCTGATTCCCCGCCTCTGATTCCCCATATCTCATTCCCCGCCTCTGAATCCCCATCTCTGATTCCCGGACTCTGATTCCCCACCTCTGATTCCCGGCCTCTTATTCCCTGCATCTGATTGCGGCCTCTGATTCCCGGCCTCTGATTCCCTGCTTCTGATTCCCCATCTCTGATTCCGCAAATCTAATTCCCTGCCTCTGATTCCCCACCTCTGATTCCTCATATCTGATTCCCCGCCTCTGTTTCCCGGCCTCTAATTCCCCGCTTCTGATTCTGATTCCCTGCCTCTGATTCCCCATCTCTGATTCCGCACATCTGATTCCCTGCCTCTGATTCCCAACCTCTGATTCCCCATCTCTGATTCATCGCCTTTGATTCGCCACCTCTGATTCCCCATATCTGATTCCTCGCCTCTGTTTCCCCGCCTCTGATTCCCCGCCTCTGATTCCCCATATCTCATTCCCCGCCTCTGATTCCCCATCTCTGATTCCCAGACTCTGATTCCCCACCTCTGATTCCCGGCCTCTTATTCCCGGCATCTGATTCCGGCCTCTGATTCCCGGCCTCTGATTCCCTGCTTCTGATTCCCCATCTCTGATTCCGCAACTCTAATTCCCTGCCTCTGATTCCCCACCTCTGATTCCCCATATCTGATTCCCCGCCTCTGTTTCCCGGCCTCTGATTCCCCGCTTCTGATTCTGATTCCCTGCCTCTGATTCCCCATCTCTGATTCCGCACATCTGATTGCCTGCCTCTGATTCCCCACCTCTGATTCCCCATATCTGATTTCCCGCCTCTGTTTCCCCGCCTCTGATTCCCCGCCTCTGTTTCCCCATATCTAATTCCCAACCTCTGATGCCCCAACTCTGATTCCCGGACTCTGATTCCCCACCTCTGATTCCCGGCCTCTTATTCCCGGCATCTGATTCCGGCCTCTGATTCCCGGCCTCTGATTCCCTGCTTCTGATTCCCCATCTCTGATTCCGCAAATCTAATTCCCTGCCTCTGATTCCCCACCTCTGATTCCCCATATCTGATTCCCCGCCTCTGTTTCCCGGCCTCTGATTCCCCGCTTCTGATTCTGATTCCCTGCCTCTGATTCCCCATCTCTGATTCCGCACATCTGATTCCCTGCCTCTGATTCCCCACCTCTGATTCCCCATATCTGATTTCCCGCCTCTGTTTCCCCGCCTCTGATTCCCCGCCTCTGTTTCCCCATATCTAATTCCCAACCTCTGATGCCCCAACTCTGATTCCCTGCCTCTGATTCCCCGCGTTCTATTCCCTGCCTCTGATTCCCCGCCTGTGATTCCCCATCTCTGATTCACCACCTCTGATTCCCCACCTCTGATTCCCCATATCTGATTCCCCGCCTCTGAATCCCCAACTCTGATTCCCTGCCTCTGATTCCCCAGCTCTGATTCCCCGCCTTTGATTCCCCCGTCTGATTCCCAGCCTCTGAAACCCCGTGTCTGATTTCTTGCCTCTGATTCCCCGCCTCTGATTCCCCATCTCTGATTCACAGCCTCTGATTCCCCACCTCTGATTCCCCAACACTGATTCCGCACATCTGATTCCCTGCCTCTGATTCCCCGACTCTGATCCCCACCTCTGATTCCCCAGCTCTGATTCCCCGCCTCTGATTCCCCAACACTGATTCCCCGCCTCTGATTCCCCAGCTCTGATTCCCCGCCTCTGATTCCCCGTGTTTGATTCCCTGCCTCTGATTCCCCGCCTCTGATTCCCCATCTCTGATTCACCGCCTTTGATTCGCCACCTCTGATACCCCATATCAGATTCCTCGCCTCTGTTTCCCCGCCTCTGATTCCCCATCTCTGATTCCGCACATCTGATTCCCTGCCTCTGATTCCCCACCTCTGATTCCCCATATCTGATTCCCCGCCTCTGTTTCCCCACCTCTGATTCCCCGCCTCTGTTTCCCCATATCTAAGTCCCCGCCTCTGATTCCCCAACTCTGATTCCCCACCTCTGATTCCCCAACTCTCATTCCCCGCCTCTGATCCCCGCATCTGATTCCCTGCATCTGATTCCCAGCCACTGATTCCCTGCCTCTGATTCCCAACCTCTGATTCCCCACCTCTGATTCCCCATATCTGATTCCCCGCCTCTATTTGCCCGCCTCTGATTCCCCGCCTCTGTTTCCCCATATCTGATTCCCCGCCTCTGATTCCCAACTATGATTCCCTGCCTCTAATTTCCCAGCTCTGATTCCCCGCCTCTGATTCCCCGTGTCTGATTTCCTGCCTCTGATTCCCCGCCTCTGATTACCCATGTCTGATTCACCGCCTCTGATTCCCCACCTCTGATTCACCATCTCTGATTCCGCACATCCGATTCCCTGCCTCTGATTCCCCGCCTCTGATTCACTGCCTCTGCTACCCCAGCTCTGATTCCCCGCCTGTGATTCCCCGCGTCTTATTCCCTGCTTCTGATTCTGATTCCCTGCCTCTGATTCCCCATCTCTGATTCCGCACATCTGATTCCCTGCCTCTGATTCCCCACCTCTGATTCCCCATATCTGATTCCCCGCCTCTGTTTCCCCACCTCTGATTCCCCGCCTCTGTTTCCCCATATCTAAGTCCCCGCCTCTGATTCCCCAACTCTGATTCCCCACCTCTGATTCCCCAACTCTCATTCCCCGCCTCTGATCCCCGCATCTGATTCCCTGCATCTGATTCCCAGCCACTGATTCCCTGCCTCTGATTCCCAACCTCTGATTCCCCACCTCTGATTCCCCATATCTGATTCCCCGCCTCTATTTGCCCGCCTCTGATTCCCCGCCTCTGTTTCCCCATATCTGATTCCCCGCCTCTGATTCCCAACTATAATTCCCTGCCTCTAATTTCCCAGCTCTGATTCCCCACCTCTGATTCCCCGTGTCTGATTTCCTGCCTCTGATTCCCCGCCTCTGATTACCCATGTCTGATTCACCGCCTCTGATTCCCCACCTCTGATTCCCCATCTCTGATTCCGCACATCCGATTCCCTGCCTCTGATTCCCCGCCTCTGATTCACTGCCTCTGCTACCCCAGCTCTGATTCCCCGCCTCTGATTCCCCGTGTCTTATTCCCTGCTTCTGATTCTGAATCCCTGCCTCTGATTCCCCATCTCTGATTCCGCACATCTGATTCCCTGCCTCTGATTCCCCACCTCTGATTCCCCATATCTGATTCCCCGCCTCTGTTTCCCCACCTCTGAATCCCCGCCTCTGTTTCCCCATATCTAAGTCCCCGCCTCTGATTCCCCAACTCTGATTCCCCACCTCTGATTCCCCAGCTCTCATTCCCCGCCTCTGATCCCCGCATCTGATTCCCTGCATCTGATTCCCAGCCTCTGATTCCCTGCCTCTGATTCCCAACCTCTGATTCCCCACCTCTGATTCCGCACATCTGATTACCTGCCTCTGATTCCCCACCTCTGATTCCGCACATCTGATTACCTGCCTCTGATTCCCCACCTCTGATTCCCCATATCTGATTCCTCGCCTCTGTTTCCCCGCCTCTGATTCCCCGCCTCTGATTCCCCAGCTCTGATTCCCCGCCTCTGATTTTCCGTGTTTGATTCCCTGCCTCTGATTCCCGGCCTCTGATTCCCCATCTCTGATTCACCGCCTTTGATTCGCCACCTCTGATTCCCCATATCTGATTCCCCGCCTCTGTTTCCCCGCCTCTGATTCCCCGCCTCTGATTCCCCATATCTCATTCCCCGCCTCTGAATCCCCATCTCTGATTCCCGGACTCTGATTCCCCACCTCTGATTCCCGGCCTCTTATTCCCTGCATCTGATTCCGGCCTCTGATTCCCGGCCTCTGATTCCCTGCTTCTGATTCCCCATCTCTGATTCCGCAAATCTAATTCCCTGCCTCTGATTCCCCACCTCTGATTCCCCATATCTGATTCCCCGCCTCTGTTTCCCGGCCTCTAATTCCCCGCTTCTGATTCTGATTCCCTGCCTCTGATTCCCCATCTCTGATTCCGCACATCTGATTCCCTGCCTCTGATTCCCAACCTCTGATTCCCCATCTCTGATTCATCGCCTTTGATTCGCCACCTCTGATTCCCCATATCTGATTCCTCGCCTCTGTTTCCCCGCCTCTGATTCCCCGCCTCTGATTCCCCATATCTCATTCCCCGCCTCTGATTCCCCATCTCTGATTCCCGGACTCTGATTCCCCACCTCTGATTCCCGGCCTCTTATTCCCGGCATCTGATTCCGGCCTCTGATTCCCGGCCTCTGATTCCCTGCTTCTGATTCCCCATCTCTGATTCCGCAAATCTAATTCCCTGCCTCTGATTCCCCACCTCTGATTCCCCATATCTGATTCCCCGCCTCTGTTTCCCGGCCTCTGATTCCCCGCTTCTGATTCTGATTCCCTGCCTCTGATTCCCCATCTCTGATTCCGCACATCTGATTGCCTGCCTCTGATTCCCCACCTCTGATTCCCCATATCTGATTTCCCGCCTCTGTTTCCCCGCCTCTGATTCCCCGCCTCTGTTTCCCCATATCTAATTCCCAACCTCTGATGCCCCAACTCTGATTCCCTGCCTCTGATTCCCCGCGTTCTATTCCCTGCCTCTGATTCCCCGCCTGTGATTCCCCATCTCTGATTCACCACCTCTGATTCCCCACCTCTGATTCCCCATATCTGATTCCCCGCCTCTGAATCCCCAACTCTGATTCCCTGCCTCTGATTCCCCAGCTCTGATTCCCCGCCTTTGATTCCCCCGTCTGATTCCCAGCCTCTGAAACCCCGTGTCTGATTTCTTGCCTCTGATTCCCCGCCTCTGATTCCCCATCTCTGATTCACAGCCTCTGATTCCCCACCTCTGATTTCCCATCACTGATTCCGCACATCTGATTCCCTGCCTCTGATTCCCCGACTCTGATCCCCACCTCTGATTCCCCAGCTCTGATTCCCCGCCTCTGATTCCCCAACACTGATTCCCCGCCTCTGATTCCCCAGCTCTGATTCCCCGCCTCTGATTCCCCGTGTTTGATTCCCTGCCTCTGATTCCCCGCCTCTGATTCCCCATCTCTGATTCACCGCCTTTGATTCGCCACCTCTGATACCCCATATCTGATTCATCGCCTCTGTTTCCCCGCCTCTGATTCCCCGCCTCTGATTCCCCAGCTCTGATTCCCCGCCTCTGATTTTCCGTGTTTGATTCCCTGCCTGGGATTCCCCAGCTCTGATTCCCCGCCTTTGATTCCCCCGTCTGATTCCCAGCCTCTGAAACCCCGTGTCTGATTTCTTGCCTCTGATTCCCCGCCTCTGATTCCCCATCTCTGATTCACAGCCTCTGATTCCCCACCTCTGATTCCCCATCTCTGATTCCGCACATCTGATTCCCTGCCTCTGATTCCCCGACTCTGATGCCCACCTCTGATTCCCCAGCTCTGATTCCCCGCCTCTGATTCCCCAACTCTGATTCCCCGCCTCTGATTCCCCAGCTCTGATTCCCCGCCTCTGATTCCCCGTGTTTGATTCCCTGCCTCTGATTCCCCGCCTCTGATTCCCCATCTCTGATTCACCTCCTGTGATTCGCCACCTCTGATTCCCCATATCTGATTCCTCGCCTCTGTTTCCCCGCCTCTGATTCCCCACCTCTGATTCCCCAGCTCTGATTCCCCGCCTCTGATTTTCCGTGTTTGATTCCCTGCCTCTGATTCCCGGCCTCTGATTCCCCATCTCTGATTCACCGCCTTTGATTCGCCACCTCTGATTCCCCATATCTGATTCCACGCCTCTGTTTCCCCGCCTCTGATTCCCCGCCTCTGATTCCCCAGCTCTGATTCCCCGCCTCTGATTCCCCAGCTCTGATTCCCCGCCTCTGATTCCCCGTGTTTGATTCCCTGCCTCTGATTCCCCGCCTCTGATTCCCCATCTCTGATTCACCGCCTTTGATTCGCCACCTCTGATTCCCCATATCTGATTCCTCGCATCTGTTTCCCCGCCTCTGATTCCCCGCCTCTGATTCCCCAGCTCTGATTCCCCGCCTCTGATTTTCCGTGTTTGATTCCCTGCCTCTGATTCCCGGCCTCTGATTCCCCATCTCTGATTCACCGCCTTTGATTCGCCACCTTTGATTCCCCATATCTGATTCCCCGTCTCTGTTTCCCCGCCTCTGATTCCCCACCTCTGATTCCCCAGCTCTGATTCCCCGCCTCTGATTCCCCGTGTTTGATTCCCTGCCTCTGATTCCCCGCCTCTGATTCCCCATCTCTGATTCACCGCCTTTGATTCGCCACCTCTGATTCCCCATATCTGATTCCTCGCCTCTGTTTCCCCGCCTCTGATTCCCCGCATCTGATTCCCCAGCTCTGATTCCCCGCCTCTGATTTTCCGTGTTTGATTCCCTGCCTCTGATTCCCGGCCTCTGATTCCCCATCTCTGATTCACCGCCTTTGATTCGCCACCTCTGATTCCCCATATCTGATTCCTCGCCTCTGTTTCCCCGCCTCTGATTCCCCGCCTCTGATTCCCCATTCTGATTCCCCGCCTCTGATTTTCCGTGTTTGATTCCCTGCCTCTGATTCCCGGCCTCTGATTCCCCATATCTGATTCCCCGCCTCTGAATCCCCAACTCTGATTCCCTGCCTCTGATTCCCCAGCTCTGATTCCCCGCCTTTGATTCCCGCGTCTGATTCCCAGCCTCTGAAACCCCGTGTCTGATTTCTTGCCTCTGATTCCCCGCCTCTGATTCCCCATCTCTGATTCACAGCCTCTGATTCCCCAACTCTGATTCCCAATCTCTGATTCCGCACATCTGATTCCCTGCCTCTGATTCCCCGACTCTGATCCCCACCTCTGATTCCCCAGCTCTGATTCCCCGCCTCTGATTCCCCAACTCTGATTCCCGCCTCTGATTCCCCAGCTCTGATTCCCCGCCTCTGATTCCCCGTGTTTGATTCCCTGCCTCTGATTCCCCGCCTCTGATTCCCCATCTCTGATTCACCGCCTTTGATTCGCCACCTCTGATTCCCCATATCTGATTCCTCGCCTCTGTTTCCCCGCCTCTGATTCCCCGCCTCTGATTCCCCAGCTCTGATTCCCCGCCTCTGATTTTCCGTGTTTGAATCCCTGCCTCTGATTCCCCAGCTCTGATTCCCCGCCTTTGATTCCCCCGTCTGATTCCCAGGCTCTGAAACCCCGTGTCTGATTTCTTGCCTCTGATTCCCCGCCTCTGATTCCCCATCTCTGATTCACAGCCTCTGATTCCCCACCTCTGATTCCCCATCTCTGATTCCGCACATCTGATTCCCTGCCTCTGATTCCCCGACTCTGATCCCCACCTCTGATTCCCCAGCTCTGATTCCCCGCCTCTGATTCCCCAACTCTGATTCCCCGCCTCTGATTCCCCAGCTCTGATTCCCCGCCTCTGATTCCCCGTGTTTGATTCCCTGCCTCTGATTCCCCGCCTCTGATTCCCCATCTCTGATTCACCACCTTTGATTCGCCACCTCTGATTCCCCATATCTGATTCCTCGCCTCTGTTTCCCCGCCTCTGATTCCCCGCCTCTGATTCCCCAGCTCTGATTCCCCGCCTCTGATTTTCCGTGTTTGATACCCTGCCTCTGATTCCCGGCCTCTGATTCCCCATCTCTGATTCACCGCCTTTGATTCGCCACCTCTGATTCCCCATATCTGATTCCCCGCCTCTGTTTCCCCGCCTCTGATTCCCCGCTTCTGATTCCCCATATCTCATTCCCCGCCTCTGAATCCCCATCTCTGATTCCCGGACTCTGATTCCCCACCTCTGATTCCCGGCCTCTTATTCCCGGCATCTGATTCCGGCCTCTGATTCCCGGCCTCTGATTCCCTGCTTCTGATTCTGATTCCCTGCCTCTGATTCCCCATCTCTGATTCCGCACATCTGATTCCCTGCCTCTGATTCCCCGCCTCTGATTCCCCGCCTCTGTTTCCCAATATCTAAGTCCCCGCCTCTGATTCCCCAACTCTGATTCCCCACCTCTGATTCCCCAGCTCTGATTCCACGCCTCTGATTCCCCGCATCTGATTCCCTGCATCTGATTCCAAGCCTCTGATTCCCTGCCTCTGATTCCCAACCTCTGATTCCCCACCTCTGATTCCGCACATCTGATTCCCTGCCTCTGATTCCCCGACTCTGATCCCCACCTCTGATTCCCCAGCTCTGATTCCCCGCCTCTGATTCCCCGTGTTTGATTCCCTGCCTCTGATTCCCCGCCTCTGATTCCCCATCTCTGATTCATCGCCTTTGATTCCCGGCCTCTTATTCCCGGCATCTGATTCCGGCCTCTGATTCCCGACCTCTGATTCCCTGCTTCTGATTCCCCATCTCTGATTCCGCAAATCTAATTCCCTGCCTCTGATTCCCCACCTCTGATTCCCCATATCTGATTCCCCACCTCTGTTTCCCAGCCTCTGATTCCCCGCTTCTGATTCTGATTCCCTGCCTCTGATTCCCCATCTCTGATTCCGCACATCTGATTCCCTGCCTCTGATTCCCCACCTCTGATTCCCCATATCTGATTTCCCGCCTCTGTTTCCCCGCCTCTGATTCCCCGCCTCTGTTTCCCCATATCTAATTCCCAACCTCTGATGCCCCAACTCTGATTCCCTGCCTCTGATTCCCCGCGTTCTATTCCCTGCCTCTGATTCCCCGCCTGTGATTCCCCATCTCTGATTCACCACCTCTGATTCCCCACCTCTGATTCCCCATATCTAATTCCCCGCCTCTGTTTGCCCGACTCTGATTCCCCGCCTCTGTTTCCCCATATCTGATTCCCCGCCTCTGAATCCCCAACTCTGATTCCCTGCCTCTGATTCCCCAGCTCTGATTCCCCGCCTTTGATTCCCCCGTCTGATTCCCAGCCTCTGAAACCCCGTGTCTGATTTCTTGCCTCTGATTCCCCGCCTCTGATTCCCCATCTCTGATTCACAGCCTCGGATTCCCCACCTCTGATTCCCCATCTCTGATTCCGCACATCTGATTCCCTGCCTCTGATTCCCCGACTCTGATCCCCACCTCTGATTCCCCAGCTCTGATTCCCCGCCTCTGATTCCCCAACTCTGATTCCCCGCCTCTGATTCCCCAGCTCTGATTCCCCGCCTCTGATTCCCCGTGTTTGATTCCCTGCCTCTGATTCCCCGCCTCTGATTCCCCATCTCTGATTCACCGCCTTTGATTCGCCACCTCTGATTCCCCATATCTGATTCCTCGCCTCTGTTTCCCCGCCTCTGATTCCCCGCCTCTGATTCCCCATATCTCATTCCCCGCCTCTGATTCCCCATCTCTGATTCCCGGACTCTGATTCCCCACCTCTGATTCCCGGCCTCTTATTCCCGGCATCTGATTCCGGCCTCTGATTCCCGGCCTCTGATTCCCTGCTTCTGATTCCCCATCTCTGATTCCGCAAATCTAATTCCCTGCCTCTGATTCCCCACCTCTGATTCCCCATATCTGATTCCCCGCCTCTGTTTCCCCGCCTCTGATTCCCCGCCTCTGTTTCCCCATATCTAAGTCCCCGCCTCTGATTCCCCAACTTTGATTCCCCACCTCTGATTCCCCAGCTCTGATTCCCCGCCTCTGATTCCCAGCCTCTGATTCCCAACCTCTGATTCCCCACCTCTGATTCCCCATATCTGATTCCCCGCCTCTGTTTCCCCGCCTCTGATTCCCCGCCTCTGTTTCCCCATATCTGATCCCCGCCTCTATTTGCCTGCATCTGATTCCCCACCTCTGTTTCCCCATATCTGATTCCCCGCCTCTGAATCCCCAACTCTGATTCCCTGCCTCTAATTTCCCAGCTCTGATTCCCCGCCTCTGATTCCCCGCGTCTGATTACCGGCCTCTGATTCCCCGCCTCTGATTCCCCATCTCTGATTCACAACCTCTGATTCCCCACCTCTGATACCCCATATCTGATTCCCCGCCTCTGTTTCCCCGCCTCTGATTCCCCACCTCTGATTCCCCATCTCTGATTCCGCAAATCTAATTCCCTGCCTTTGATTCCCCACCTCTGATTCCCCATATCTGATTCCCCGCCTCTGTTTCCCCGCCTCTGAATCCCCGCCTCTGTTTCCCCATATCTAAGTCCCCGCCTCTGATTCCCCAACTTTGATTCCCCACCTCTGATTCCCCAGCTCTGATTCCCCGCCTCTGATTCCCAGCCTCTGATTCCCAACCTCTGATTCCCCACCTCTGATTCCCCATATCTGATTCCCCGCCTCTGTTTCCCCGCCTCTGATTCCCCGCCTCTGTTTCCCCATATCTGATCCCCGCCTCTATTTGCCTGCATCTGATTCCCCGCCTCTGTTTCCCCATATCTGATTCCCCGCCTCTGAATCCCCAACTCTGATTCCCTGCCTCTAATTTCCCAGCTCTGATTCCCCGCCTCTGATTCCCCGCGTCTGATTACCAGCCTCTGATTCCCCGCCTCTGATTCCCCATCTCTGATTCACAACCTCTGATTCCCCATCTCTGATTCATCGCCTTTGATTCGCCACCTCTGATTCCCCATATCTGATTCCTCGCCTCTGTTTCCCCGCCTCTGATTCCCCGCCTCTGATTCCCCATATCTCATTCCCCGCCTCTGATTCCCCATCTCTGATTCCCAGACTCTGATTCCCCACCTCTGATTCCCGGCCTCTTATTCCCGGCATCTGATTCCGGCCTCTGATTCCCGGCCTCTGATTCCCTGCTTCTGATTCCCCATCTCTGATTCCGCAAATCTAATTCCCTGCCTCTGATTCCCCACCTCTGATTCCCCATATCTGATTCCCCGCCTCTGTTTCCCGGCCTCTGATTCCCCGCTTATGATTCTGATTCCCTGCCTCTGATTCCCCATCTCTGATTCCGCACATCTGATTCCCTGCCTCTGATTCCCCACCTCTGATTCCCCATATCTGACTTCCCGCCTCTGTTTCCCCGCCTCTGATTCCCCGCCTCTGTTTCCCCATATCTAATTCCCAACCTCTGATGCCCCAACTCTGATTCCCTGCCTCTGATTCCCCGCGTTCTATTCCCTGCCTCTGATTCCCCGCCTGTGATTCCCCATCTCTGATTCACCACCTCTGATTCCCCACCTCTGATTCCCCATATCTGATTCCCCGCCTCAGAATCCCCAACACTGATTCCCTGCCTCTGATTCCCCAGCTCTGATTCCCCGCCTTTGATTCCCCCGTCTGATTCCCAGCCTCTGAAACCCCGTGTCTGATTTCTTGCCTCTGATTCCCCGCCTCTGATTCACCATCTCTGATTCACAGCCTCTGATTCCCCACCTCTGATTCCCCATCACTGATTCCGCACATCTGATTCCCTGCCTCTGATTCCCCGACTCTGATCCCCACCTCTGATTCCCCAGCTCTGATTCCCCGCCTCTGATTCCCCAACTCTGATTCCCCGCCTCTGATTCCCCAGCTCTGATTCCCCACCTCTGATTCCCCGTGTTTGATTCCCTGCCTCTGATTCCCCGCCTCTGATTCCCCATCTCTGATTCACCGCCTTTGATTCGCCACCTCTGATACCCCATATCTGATTCCTCGCCTCTCTTTCCCCGCCTCTGATTCCCCGCCTCTGATTCCCCAGCTCTGATTCCCCGCCTCTGATTTTCCGTGTTTGATTCCCTGCCTGAGATTCCCCAGCTCTGATTCCCCGCCTTTGATTCCCCCGTCTGATTCCCAGCCTCTGAAACCCCGTGTCTGATTTCTTGCCTCTGATTCCCCGCCTCTGATTCCCCATCTCTGATTCACAGCCTCTGATTCCCCACCTCTGATTCCCCATCTCTGATTCCGCACATCTGATTCCCTGCCTCTGATTCCCCGACTCTGATGCCCACCTCTGATTCCCCAGCTCTGATTCCCCGCCTCTGATTCCCCAACTCTGATTCCCCGCCTCTGATTCCCCAGCTCTGATTCCCCGCCTCTGATTCCCCGTGTTTGATTCCCTGCCTCTGATTCCCCGCCTCTGATTCCCCATCTCTGATTCACAGCCTTTGATTCGCCACCTCTGATTCCCCATATCTGATTCCTCGCCTCTGTTTCCCCGCCTCTGATTCCCCACCTCTGATTCCCCAGCTCTGATTCCCCGCCTCTGATTTTCCGTGTTTGATTCCCTGCCTCTGATTCCCGGCCTCTGATTCCCCATCTCTGATTCACCGCCTTTGATTCGCCACCTCTGATTCCCCATATCTGATTCCCCGCCTCTGTTTCCCCGCCTCTGATTCCCCGCCTCTGATTCCCCAGCTCTGATTCCCCGCCTCTGATTACCCAGCTCTGATTCCCCGCCTCTGATTCCCCGTGTTTGATTCCATGCCTCTGATTCCCCGCCTCTGATTCCCCATCTCTGATTCACCGCCTTTGATTCGCCACCTCTGATTCCCCATATCTGATTCCTCGCCTCTGTTTCCCCTCCTCTGATTCCCCGCCTCTGATTCCCCAGCTCTGATTCCCCGCCTCTGATTTTCCGTGTTTGATTCCCTGCCTCTGATTCCCGGCCTCTGATTCCCCATCTCTGATTCACCGCCTTTGATTCGCCACCTCTGATTCCCCATATCTGATTCCCCGCCTCTGTTTCCCCGCCTCTGATTCCCCGCCATTGATTCCCCAGCTCTGATTCCCCGCCTCTGATTCCCCGTGTTTGATTCCCTGCCTCTGATTCCCCGCCTCTGATTCCCCATCTCTGATTCACCGCCTTTGATTCGCCACCTCTGATTCCCCATATCTGATTCCTCGCCTCTGTTTCCCCGCCTCTGATTCCCCGCATCTGATTCCCCAGCTCTGATTCCCCGCCTCTGATTTTCCGTGTTTGATTCCCTGCCTCTGATTCCCGGCCTCTGATTCCCCATCTCTGATTCACCGCCTTTGATTCGCCACCTCTGATTCCCCATATCTGATTCCTCGCCTCTGTTTCCCCGCCTCATATTCCCCGCCTCTGATTCCCCAGCTCTGATTCCCCGCCTCTGATTTTCTGTGTTTGATTCCCTGCCTCTGATTCCCGGCCTCTGATTCCCCATATCTGATTCCCCGCCTCTGAATCCCCAACTCTGATTCCCTGCCTCTGATTCCCCAGCTCTGATTCCCCGCCTTTGATTCCCCCGTCTGATTCCCAGCCTCTGAAACCCCGTGTCTGATTTCTTGCCTCTGATTCCCCGCCTCTGATTCCCCATCTCTGATTAACAGCCTCTGATTCCCCACCTCTGATTCCCAATCTCTGATTCCGCACATCTGATTCCCTGCCTCTGATTCCCCGACTCTGATCCCCACCTCTGATTCCCCAGCTCTGATTCCCCGCCTCTGATTCCCCAACTCTGATTCCCCGCCTCTGATTCCCCAGCTCTTATTCCCCGCCTCTGATTCCCCGTGTTTGATTCCCTGCCTCTGATTCCCCGCCTCTGATTCCCCATCTCTGATTCACCGCCTTTGATTCGCCACCTCTGATTCCCCATATCTGATTCCTCGCCTCTGTTTCCCCGCCTCTGATTCCCCGCCTCTGATTCCCCAGCTCTGATTCCCCGCCTCTGATTTTCCGTGTTTGATTCCCTGCCTCTGATTACCCAGCTCTGATTCCCCGCCTTTGATTCCCCCGTCTGATTCCCAGCCTCTGAAACCCCATGTCTGATTTCTTGCCTCTGATTCCCCGCCTCTGATTCCCCATCTCTGATTCACAGCCTCTGATTCCCCACCTCTGATTCCCCATCTCTGATTCACCGCCTTTGATTCGCCACCTCTGATTCCCCATATCTGATTCCTCGCCTCTGTTTCCCCGCCTCTGATTCCCCACCTCTGATTCCCCATATCTCATTCCCCGCCTCTGATTCCCCATCTCTGATTCCCGGACTCTGATTCCCCACCTCTGATTCCCGGCCTCTTATTCCCGGCATCTGATTCCGGCCTCTGATTCCCGGCCTCTGATTCCCTGCTTCTGATTCCCCATCTCTGATTCCGCAAATCTAATTCCCTGCCTCTGATTCCCCACCTCTGATTCCCCATATCTGATTCCCCGCCTCTGTTTCCCCGCCTCTGATTCCCCGCCTCTGTTTCCCCATATCTAAGTCCCCGCCTCTGATTCCCCAACTTTGATTCCCCACCTCTGATTCCCCAGCTCTGATTCCCCGCCTCTGATTCCCAGCCTCTGATTCCCAACCTCTGATTCCCCACCTCTGATTCCCCATATCTGATTCCCCGCCTCTGTTTCCCCGCCTCTGATTCCCCGCCTCTGTTTCCCCATATCTGATCCCCGCCTCTATTTGCCTGCATCTGATTCCCCGCCTCTGTTTCCCCATATCTGATTCCCCGCCTCTGAATCCCCAACTCTGATTCCCTGCCTCTAATTTCCCAGCTCTGATTCCCCGCCTCTGATTCCCCGTGTCTGATTACCGGCCTCTGATTCCCCGCCTCTGATTCCCCATCTCTGATTCACAACCTCTGATTCCCCACCTCTGATACCCCATATCTGATTCCCCGCCTCTGTTTCCCCGCCTCTGATTCCCCACCTCTGATTCCCCATCTCTGATTCCGCAAATCTAATTCCCTGCCTCTGATTCCCCACCTCTGATTCCCCATATCTGATTCCCCGCCTCTGTTTCCCCGCCTCTGAATCCCCGCCTCCGTTTCCCCATATCTAAGTCCCCGCCTCTGATTCCCCAACTTTGATTCCCCACCTCTGATTCCCCAGCTCTGATTCCCCGCCTCTGATTCCCAGCCTCTGATTCCCAACCTCTGATTCCCCACCTCTGATTCCCCATATCTGATTCCCCGCCTCTGTTTCCCCGCCTCTGATTCCCCGCCTCTGTTTCCCCATATCTGATCCCCGCCTCTATTTGCCTGCATCTGATTCTCCGCCTCTGTTTCCCCATATCTGATTCCCCGCCTCTGAATCCCCAACTCTGATTCCCTGCCTCTAATTTCCCAGCTCTGATTCCCCGCCTCTGATTCCCCGCGTCTGATTACCGGCCTCTGATTCCCCGCCTCTGATTCCCCATCTCTGATTCACAACCTCTGATTACCCACCTCTGATACCCCATATCTGATTCCCCGCCTCTGTTTCCCCGCCTCTGATTCCCCACCTCTGATTCCCAATATCTGATTCCCCGCCTCTGATTCCCCACCTCTGATTCCCCGCCTCTGATTCGCCAGCTATGATTCCCCGCCTCTGATTCCCCGTGTTTGATTCCCTGCCTCTGATTCCCGGCCTCTGATTCCCCATCTCTGATTCCCCACCTCTGATTCCCCAGCTCTCATTCCCCGCCTCTGATCCCCGCATCTGATTCCCTGCATCTGATTCCCAGCCTCTGATTCCCTGCCTCTGATTCCCAACCTCTGATTCCCCACCTCTGATTCCGCACATCTGATTACCTGCCTCTGATTCCCCACCTCTGATTCCGCACATCTGATTCCCTGCCTCTGATTCCCGGCCTCTGATTCCCCATCTCTGATTCACCGCCTTTGATTCGCCACCTCTGATTCCCCATATCTGATTCCCCGCCTCTGTTTCCCCGCCTCTGATTCCCCGCCTCTGATTCCCCATATCTCATTCCCCGCCTCTGAATCCCCATCTCTGATTCCCGGACTCTGATTCCCCACCTCTGATTCCCGGCCTCTTATTCCCTGCATCTGATTCCGGCCTCTGATTCCCGGCCTCTGATTCCCTGCTTCTGATTCCCCATCTCTGATTCCGCAAATCTAATTCCCTGCCTCTGATTCCCCACCTCTGATTCCCCATATCTGATTCCCCGCCTCTGTTTCCCGGCCTCTAATTCCCCGCTTCTGATTCTGATTCCCTGCCTCTGATTCCCCATCTCTGATTCCGCACATCTGATTCCCTGCCTCTGATTCCCAACCTCTGATTCCCCATCTCTGATTCATCGCCTTTGATTCGCCACCTCTGATTCCCCATATCTGATTCCTCGCCTCTGTTTCCCCGCCTCTGATTCCCCGCCTCTGATTCCCCATATCTCATTCCCCGCCTCTGATTCCCCATCTCTGATTCCCGGACTCTGATTCCCCACCTCTGATTCCCGGCCTCTTATTCCCGGCATCTGATTCTGGCCTCTGATTCCCGGCCTCTGATTCCCTGCTTCTGATTCCCCATCTCTGATTCCGCAAATCTAATTCCCTGCCTCTGATTCCCCACCTCTGATTCCCCATATCTGATTCCCCGCCTCTGTTTCCCGGCCTCTGATTCCCCGCTTCTGATTCTGATTCCCTGCCTCTGATTCCCCATCTCTGATTCCGCACATCTGATTCCCTGCCTCTGATTCCCCACCTCTGATTCCCCATATCTGACTTCCCGCCTCTGTTTCCCCGCCTCTGATTCCCCGCCTCTGTTTCCCCATATCTAATTCCCAACCTCTGATGCCCCAACTCTGATTCCCTGCCTCTGATTCCCCGCGTTCTATTCCCTGCCTCTGATTCCCCGCCTGTGATTCCCCATCTCTGATTCACCACCTCTGATTCCCCACCTCTGATTCCCCATATCTGATTCCCCGCCTCTGAATCCCCAACTCTGATTCCCTGCCTCTGATTCCCCAGCTCTGATTCCCCGCCTTTGATTCCCCCGTCTTTTTCCCAGCCTCTGAAACCCCGTGTCTGATTTCTTGCCTCTGATTCCCCGCCTCTGATTCCCCATCTCTGATTCACAGCCTCTGATTCCCCACCTCTGATTCCCCATCACTGATTCCGCACATCTGATTCCCTGCCTCTGATTCCCCGACTCTGATCCCCACCTCTGATTCCCCAGCTCTGATTCCCCGCCTCTGATTCCCCAACTCTGATTCCCCGCCTCTGATTCCCCAGCTCTGATTCCCCGCCTCTGATTCCCCGTGTTTGATTCCCTGCCTCTGATTCCCCGCCTCTGATTCCCCATCTCTGATTCACCGCCTTTGATTCGCCACCTCTGATACCCCATATCTGATTCCTCGCCTCTGTTTCCCCGCCTCTGATTCCCCGCCTCTGATTCCCCAGCTCTGATTCCCCGCCTCTGATTTTCCGTGTTTGATTCCCTGCCTGGTATTCCCCAGCTCTGATTCCCCGCCTTTGATTCCCCCGTCTGATTCCCAGCCTCTGAAACCCCGTGTCTGATTTCTTGCCTCTGATTCCCCGCCTCTGATTCCCCATCTCTGATTCACAGCCTCTGATTCCCCACCTCTGATTCCCCATCTCTGATTCCGCACATCTGATTCCCTGCCTCTGATTCCCCGACTCTGATGCCCACCTCTGATTCCCCAGCTCTGATTCCCCGCCTCTGATTCCCCAACTCTGATTCCCCGCCTCTGATTCCCCAGCTCTGATTCCCCGCCTCTGATTCCCCGTGTTTGATTCCCTGCCTCTGATTCCCCGCCTCTGATTCCCCATCTCTGATTCACCGCCTTTGATTCGCCACCTCTGATTCCCCATATCTGATTCCTCGCCTCTGTTTCCCCGCCTCTGATTCCCCACCTCTGATTCCCCAGCTCTGATTCCCCGCCTCTGATTTTCCGTGTTTGATTCCCTGCCTCTGATTCCCGGCCTCTGATTCCCCATCTCTGATTCACCGCCTTTGATTCGCCACCTCTGATTCCCCATATCTGATTCCCCGCCTCTGTTTCCCCGCCTCTGATTCCCCGCCTCTGATTCCCCAGCTCTGATTCCCCGCCTCTGATTCCCCAGCTCTGATTCCCCGCCTCTGATTCCCCGTGTTTGAATCCCTGCCTCTGATTCCCCGCCTCTGATTCCCCATCTCTGATTCACCGCCTTTGATTCGCCACCTCTGATTCCCCATATCTGATTCCTCGCCTCTGTTTCCCCGCCTCTGATTCCCCGCCTCTGATTCCCCAGCTCTGATTCCCCGCCTCTGATTTTCCGTGTTTGATTCCCTGCCTCTGATTCCCGGCCTCTGAATCCCCATCTCTGATTCACCGCCTTTGATTCGCCACCTCTGATTCCCCATATCTGATTCCCCGCCTCTGTTTCCCCGCATCTAATTCCCCGCCTCTGATTCCCCAGCTCTGATTCCCCGCCTCTGATTCCCCGTGTTTGATTCCCTGCCTCTGATTCCCCGCCTCTGATTCCCCATCTCTGATTCACCGCCTTTGATTCGCCACCTCTGATTCCCCATATCTGATTCCTCGCCTCTGTTTCCCCGCCTCTGATTCCCCGCATCTGATTCCCCAGCTCTGATTCCCCGCCTCTGATTTTCCGTGTTTGATTCCCTGCCTCTGATTCCCGGCCTCTGATTCCCCATCTCTGATTCACCGCCTTTGATTCGCCACCTCTGATTCCCCATATCTGATTCCTCGCCTCTGTTTCCCCGCCTCTGATTCCCCGCCTCTGATTCCCCAGCTCTGATTCCCCGCCTCTGATTTTCCGTGTTTGATTCCCTGCCTCTGATTCCCGGCCTCTGATTCCCCATATCTGATTCCCCGCCTCTGAATCCCCAACTCTGATTCCCTGCCTCTGATTCCCCAGCTCTGATTCCCCGCCTTTGATTCCCCCGTCTGATTCCCAGCCTCTGAAACCCCGTGTCTGATTTCTTGCCTCTGATTCCCCGCCTCTGATTCCCCATCTCTGATTAACAGCCTCTGATTCCCCACCTCTGATTCCCAATCTCTGATTCCGCACATCTGATTCCCTGCCTCTGATTCCCCGACTCTGATCCCCACCTCTGATTCCCCAGCTCTGATTCCCCGCCTCTGATTCCCCAACTCTGATTCCCCGCCTCTGATTCCCCAGCTCTTATTCCCCGCCTCTGATTCCCCGTGTTTGATTCCCTGCCTCTGATTCCCCGCCTCTGATTCCCCATCTCTGATTCACCGCCTTTGATTCGCCACCTCTGATTCCCCATATCTGATTCCTCGCCTCTGTTTCCCGGCCTCTGATTCCCCGCCTCTGATTCCCCAGCTCTGATTCCCCGCCTCTGATTTTCCGTGTTTGATTCCCTGCCTCTGATTCCCCAGCTCTGATTCCCCGCCTTTGATTCCCCCGTCTGATTCCCAGCCTCTGAAACCCCGTGTCTGATTTCTTGCCTCTGATTCCCCGCCTCTGATTCCCCATCTCTGATTCACAGCCTCTGATTCCCCACCTCTGATTCCCCATCTCTGATTCCGCACATCTGATTCCCTGCCTCTGATTCCCCGACTCTGATCCCCACCTCTGATTCCCCAGCTCTGATTCCCCGCCTCTGATTCCCCAACTCTGATTCCCCGCCTCTGATACACCAGCTCTGATTCCCCGCCTCTGATTCCCCGTGTTTGATTCCCTGCCTCTGATTCCCCGCCTCTGATTCCCCATCTCTGATTCACCACCTTTGATTCGCCACCTCTGATTCCCCATATCTGATTCCTCGCCTCTGTTTCCCCGCCTCTGATTCCCCGCCTCTGATTCCCCAGCTCTGATTCCCCGCCTCTGATTTTCCGTGTTTGATTCCCTGCCTCTGATTCCCGGCCTCTGATTCCCCATCTCTGATTCACCGCCTTTGATTCGCCACCTCTGATTCCCCATATCTGATTCCCCGCCTCTGTTTCCCCGCCTCTGATTCCCCGCTTCTGATTCCCCATATCTCATTCCCCGCCTCTGAATCCCCATCTCTGATTCCCGGACTCTGATTCCCCACCTCTGATTCCCGGCCTCTTATTCCCAGCATCTGATTCCGGCCTCTGATTCCCGGCCTCTGATTCCCTGCTTCTGATTCTGATTCCCTGCCTCTGATTCCCCATCTCTGATTCCGCACATCTGATTCCCTGCCTCTGATTCCCCGCCTCTGATTCCCCGCCTCTGTTTCCCAATATCTAAGTCCCCGCCTCTGATTCCCCAACTCTGATTCCCCACCTCTGATTCCCCAGCTCTGATTCCCCGCCTCTGATTCCCCGCATCTGATTCCCTGCATCTGATTCCAAGCCTCTGATTCCCTGCCTCTGATTCCCAACCTCTGATTCCCCACCTCTGATTCCGCACATCTGATTCCCTGCCTCTGATTCCCCGACTCTGATCCCCACCTCTGATTCCCCAGCTCTGATTCCCCGCCTCTGATTCCCCGTGTTTGATTCCCTGCCTCTGATTCCCCTCCTCTGATTCCCCATCTCTGATTCATCGCCTTTGATTCCCGGCCTCTTATTCCCGGCATCTGATTCCGGCCTCTGATTCCCGACCTCTGATTCCCTGCTTCTGATTCCCCATCTCTGATTCCGCAAATCTAATTCCCTGCCTCTGATTCCCCACCTCTGATTCCCCATATCTGATTCCCCACCTCTGTTTCCCGGCCTCTGATTCCCCGCTTCTGATTCTGATTCCCTGCCTCTGATTCCCCATCTCTGATTCCGCACATCTGATTCCCTGCCTCTGATTCCCCACCTCTGATTCCCCATATCTGATTTCCCGACTCTGTTTCCCCGACTCTGATTCCCCGCCTCTGTTTCCCCATATCTAATTCCCAACCTCTGATGCCCCAACTCTGATTCCCTGCCTCTGATTCCCCGCGTTCTATTCCCTGCCTCTGATTCCCCGCCTGTGATTCCCCATCTCTGATTCACCACCTCTGATTCCCCACCTCTGATTCCCCATATCTAATTCCCCGCCTCTGTTTGCCCGACTCTGATTCCCCGCCTCTGTTTCCCCATATCTGATTCCCCGCCTCTGAATCCCCAACTCTGATTCCCTGCCTCTGATTCCCCAGCTCTGATTCCCCGCCTTTGATTCCCCCGTCTGATTCCCAGCCTCTGAAACCCCGTGTCTGATTTCTTGCCTCTGATTCCCCGCCTCTGATTCCCCATCTCTGATTCACAGCCTCGGATTCCCCACCTCTGATTCCCCATCTCTGATTCCGCACATCTGATTCCCTGCCTCTGATTCCTCGACTCTGATCCCCACCTCTGATTCCCCAGCTCTGATTCCCCGCCTCTGATTCCCCAACTCTGATTCCCCGCCTCTGATTCCCCAGCTCTGATTCCCCGCCTCTGATTCCCCGTGTTTGATTCCCTGCCTCTGATTCCCCGCCTCTGATTCCCCATCTCTGATTCACCGCCTTTGATTCGCCACCTCTGATTCCCCATATCTGATTCCTCGCCTCTGTTTCCCCGCCTCTGATTCCCCGCCTCTGATTCCCCATATCTCATTCCCCGCCTCTGATTCCCCATCTCTGATTCCCGGACTCTGATTCCCCACCTCTGATTCCCGGCCTCTTATTCCCGGCATCTGATTCCGGCCTCTGATTCCCGGCCTCTGATTCCCTGCTTCTGATTCCCCATCTCTGATTCCGCAAATCTAATTCCCTGCCTCTGATTCCCCACCTCTGATTCCCCATATCTGATTCCCCGCCTCTGTTTCCCCGCCTCTGATTCCCCGCCTCTGTTTCCCCATATCTAAGTCCCCGCCTCTGATTCCCCAACTTTGATTCCCCACCTCTGATTCCCCAGCTCTGATTCCCCGCCTCTGATTCCCAGCCTCTGATTCCCAACCTCTGATTCCCCACCTCTGATTCCCCATATCTGATTCCCCGCCTCTGTTTCCACGCCTCTGATTCCCCGCCTCTGTTTCCCCATATCTGATCCCCGCCTCTATTTGCCTGCATCTGATTCCCCGCCTCTGTTTCCGCATATCTGATTCCCCGCCTCTGAATCCCCAACTCTGATTCCCTGCCTCTAATTTCCCAGCTCTGATTCCCCACCTCTGATTCCCCGCGTCTGATTACCGGCCTCTGATTCCCCGCCTCTGATTCCCCATCTCTGATTCACAACCTCTGATTCCCCACCTCTGATACCCCATATCTGATTCCCTGCCTCTGTTTCCCCGCCTCTGATTCCCTACCTCTGATTCCCCATCTCTGATTCCGCAAATCTAATTCCCTGCCTCTGATTCCCCACCTCTGATTCCCCATATCTGATTCCCCGCCTCTGTTTCCCCGCCTCTGAATCCCCGCCTCTGTTTCCCCATATCTAAGTCCCCGCCTCTGATTCCCCAACTTTGATTCCCCACCTCTGATTCCCCAGCTCTGATTCCCCGCCTCTGATTCCCAGCCTCTGATTCCCAACCTCTGATTCCCCACCTCTGATTCCCCATATCTGATTCCCCGCCTCTGTTTCCCCGCCTCTGATTCCCCGCCTCTGTTTCCCCATATCTGATCCCCGCCTCTATTTGCCTGCATCTGATTCCCCGCCTCTGTTTCCCCATATCTGATTCCCCGCCTCTGAATCCCCAACTCTGATTCCCTGCCTCTAATTTCCCAGCTCTGATTCCCCGAATCTGATTCCCCGCGTCTGATTACCGGCCTCTGATTCCCCGCATCTGATTCCCCATCTCTGATTCACAACCTCTGATTCCCCACCTCTGATACCCCATATCTGATTCCCCGCCTCTGTTTCCTCGCCTCTGATTCCCCACCTCTGATTCCCAATATCTGATTCCCCGCCTCTGATTCCCCACCTCTGATTCACTGCCTCTGATTCGCCAGCTATGATTCCCCGCCTCTGATTCCCCGTGTTTGATTCCCTGCCTCTGATTCGCGGCCTCTGATTCCCCATCTCTGATTCACCGCCTTTGATTCGCCACCTCTGATTCCCCATATCTGATTCCCCACCTCTGTTTCCCCGCCTCTGATTCCCCGCCTCTGATTCCCCATATCTCATTCCCCGCCTCTGAATCCCCATCTCTGATTCCCGGACTCTGATTCCCCACCTCTGATTCCCTGCTTCTGATTCTGATTCCCTGCCTTTGATTCCCCATCTCTGATTCCGCACATCTGATTCCCTGCCTCTGATTCCCCATCTCTGATTCCCCATATCTGATTCCCCGCCTCTGTTTCCCCGCCTCTGATTCCCCGCCTCTGTTTCCCAATATCTAAGTCCGCGCCTCTGATTCCCCAACTCAAATTCCCCACATCTGATTCCCCAGCTCTGATTCCCCGCCTCTGATTCCCCGCATCTGATTCCCTGCATCTGATTCCAAGCCTCTTATTCCCTGCCTCTGATTCCCAACCTCTGATTCCCCACCTCTGATTCCCCATATCTGATTCCCAGCCTCTGTTTCCCCGCCTCTGATTCCCCGCCTCTGTATCCCCATATCTGATTCCCGGCCTCTGGTTCCCCGCCTCTGATTCCCCGCCTCTGATTCCCTGCCTCTGATTCCCCATCTCCGATTCCGCACATCTGATTCCCTGCCTCTGATTCCCCGCCTCTGATTCCCCGCCTCTGATTCCCTGCCTCTGATTCCCAACCTCTGATTCCCCACCTCTGATTCCCCGTGTTTGATTCCCCGCCTCTGTTTCCCCGCATCTGATTCCCCGCCTCTGATTCCCCAACTCTAATTCCCCACCTCTGATTCCCCATATCTGATTCCCCGCCTCTGATTCCCCACCCCTGTATCCCCATATCTGATTCCCTGCCTCTGATTCTCCAACTTTGATTCCCAGCATCTGATTCCCCAGCTCTGATTCCCCGCCTCTGATTCCCCGCATCTGATTCCCTGCATCTGATTCCAAGCCTCTGATTCCCTGCCTCTGATTCCCAACCTCTGATTCCCCACCTCTGATTCCCCATATCTGATCCCCAGCCTCTGTTTCCCCACCTCTGTTTCCCCATATCTGATTCCCGGCCTCTGATTCCCTGCCTCTGATTCCCCGCCTCTGATTCCCTGCCTCTGATTCCCCATCTCCGATTCCGCACATCTGATTCCCTGCCTCTGATTCCCCGCCTCTGATTCCCCGCCTCTGATTCCCTGCATCTGATTCCCAACCTCTGATTCCCCAACTCTGATTCCCCGTGTTTGATTCCCCGCCTCTGTTTCCCCGCATCTGATTCCCCGCCTCTGATTCCCCAACTCTAATTCCCCACCTCTGATTCCCCATATCTGATTCCCCGCCTCTGATTCCCCACCCCTGTATCCCCATATCTGATTCCCCACCTCTGATTCCCCATATCTGATTCCCTGCCTCTGTTTCCCCGCCTCTGATTCCCCGCCCCTGTTTCCCCATATCTGATTCCCTGCCTCTGATTCCCCAACTTTGATTCCCAGCCTCTGATTCCCCAGCTCTGATTCCCCGCCTCTGATTCCCCGTGTTTGATTCCCTGCCTCTGATTCCCCGCCTCTGATTCCCCATCTCTGATTCACCGCCTTTGATTCGCCACCTCTGATTCCCCATATCTGATTCCCCACCTCTGTTTCCCCGCATCTGATTCCCCGCCTCTGATTCTCCATATCTCATTCCCCGCCTCTGACTCCCCATCTCTGATTCCCGGACTCTGATTCCCCACCTCTGATTCCCGGCCTCTTATTCCCAGCATCTGATTCCAGGCCTCTGATTCCCGTCCTCTGACTCCCCGCTTCTGATTCTGATTCCCTGCCTCTGATTCCCCATCTCTGATTCCGCACATCTGATTACCTGCCTCTGATTCCCCACCTCTGATTCCCCATATCTGATTCCCCGCCTCTGTTTCCACGCCTCTGATTCCCCGCCTCTGTTTCCCCATATCTAATTCCCCACCTCTGATGCCCCAACTCTGATTCCCCGCCTCTGATTCCACAGCTCTGATTCCCCGCCTCTGATTCCCCACATCCGATTCCCCATATCTGATTCCCCGCCTCTGTTTCCACGCCTCTGATTCCCCGCCTCTGTTTCCCCATATCTAATTCCCCACCTCTGATGCCCCAACTCTGATTCCCCGCCTCTGATTCCACAGCTCTGTTTCCCCGCCCCTGATTCCTTGCCTCTGTTTCCCCATATCTGATTCCCCGCCTCTGATTCCCAACTATGATTCCCCGCCTCTTATTGCCCAGCTCTGATTCCCCGCCTCTGTTTCCCCATATCTGATGCCCCGCCTCTATTTGCCCGCCTCTGATTCCCCGCCTCTGTTTCCCCATATCTGATTCCCCGCCTCTGATTCCCAACTATGATTCCCTGCCTCTAATTTCCCAGCTCTGATTCCCCGCCTCTGATTCCCCGTGTCTGATTTCCTGCCCCTGATTCCCCGCCTCTGATTACCCATGTCTGATTCACTGCCTCTGATTCCCCACCTCTGATTCCCCATCTCTGATTCCGCACATCCGATTCCCTGCCTCTGATTCCCCGCCTCTGATTCACTGCCTCTGCTTCCCCAGCTCTGATTCCCTGCCTGTGATTCCCCGCGTCTTATTCCCTGCTTCTGATTCTGATTCCCTGCCTCTGATTCCCCATCTCTGATTCCGCACATCTGATTCCCTGCCTCTGATTCCCCACCTCTGATTCCCCATATCTGATTCCCCGCCTCTGTTTCCCCACCTCTCATTCCCCGCCTCTGTTTCCCCATATCTAAGTCCCCGCCTCTGATTCCCCAACTCTGATTCCCCACCTCTGATTCCCCAGCTCTCATTCCCCGCCTCTGATCCCCGCATCTGATTCCCTGCATCTGATTCCCAGCCTCTGATTCCCTGCCTCTGATTCCCAACCTCTGATTCCCCACCTCTGATTCCCCATATCTGATTCCCCGCCTCTGTTTCCACGCCTCTGATTCCCCGCCTCTGTTTCCCCATATCTGATTCCCCGCCTCTGAATCCCCAACTCTGATTCCCTGCCTCTGATTCCCCAGCTCTGATTCCCCGCCTTTGATTCCCCCGTCTGATTCCCAGCCTCTGAAACCCCGTGTCTGATTTCTTGCCTCTGATTCCCCGCCTCTGATTCCCCATCTCTGATTAACAGCCTCTGATTCCCCACCTCTGATTAACCATCTCTGATTCCGCACATCTGATTCCCTGCCTCTGATTCCCCATCTCTGATTCACCGCCTTTGATTCGCCACCTCTGATTCCCCATATCTGATTCCCCGCCTCTGTTTCCCCGCCTCTGATTCCCCGCCTCTGATTCCCCATATCTCATTCCCCGCCTCTGAATCCCCATCTCTGATTCCCGGACTCTGATTCCCCACCTCTGATTCCCGGCCTCTTATTCCCGGCATCTGATTCCGGCCTCTGATTCCCGGCCTCTGATTCCCTGCTTCTGATTCTGATTCCCTGCCTTTGATTCCCCATCTCTGATTCCGCACATCTGATTCCCTGCCTCTGATTCCCCATCTCTGATTCCCCATATCTGATTCCCCGCCTCTGTTTCCCCGCCTCTGATTCCCCTCCTCTGTTTCCCAATATCTAAGTCCCCGCCTCTGATTCCCCAACTCTGATTCCCCACCTCTGATTCCCCAGCTCTGATTCCCCGCCTCTGATTCCCCGCATCTGATTCCCTGCATCTGATTCCAAGCCTCTGATTCCCTGCCTCTGATTCCCAACCTCTGATTCCCCACCTCTGATTCCCCATATCTGATTCCCAGCCTCTGTTTCCCCGCCTCTGATTCCCTGCCTCTGTTTCCCCATATCTGATTCCCGGCCTCTGATTCCCCGCCTCTGATTCCCCGCCTCTGATTCCCTGCCTCTGATTCCCAACCTCTGATTCCCCACCTCTGATTCCCCGTGTTTGATTCCCCGCCTCTGTTTCCCCGCCTCTGATTCCCCGCCTCTGATTCCCCAACTCTAATTCCCCGCCTCTGATTCCCCATATCTGATTCCCCGCCTCTGCTTCCCCGCCTCTGATTCCCCGCCCCTGTTTCCCCATATCTGATTCCCTGCCTCTGATTCCCCAACTTTGATTCCCAGCCTCTGATTCCCCAGCTCTGATACCACGCCTATGATTCCCCGTGTTTGATTCCCTTCCTCTGATTCCCCGCCTCTGATTCCCCATCTCTGATTCACCGCCTTTGATTCGCCACCTCTGATTCCCCATATCTGATTCCCCACCTCTGTTTCCCCGCCTCTGATTCCCCGCCTCTGATTCTCCATATCTCATTCCCCGCCTCTGAATCCCCATCACTGATTCCCAGACTCTGATTCCCCACCTCTGATTCCCGGCCCCTTATTCCCAGCATCTGATTCCAGGCCTCTGATTCCCGGCCTCTGACTCCCCGCTTCTGATTCTGATTCCCTGCCTCTGATTCCCCATCTCTGATTCCGCACATCTGATTACCTGCCTCTGATTCCCCAACTCTGATTCCCCATATCTGATCCCTCGCCTCTGTTTCCCCGCCTCTGATTCCCCGCCTCTGATTCCCCAGCTCTGATTGCCCGCCTCTGATTTTCCGTGTTTGATTCCCTGCCTCTGATACCCGGCCTCTGATTCCCCATCTCTGATTCACCGTCTTTGATTCGCCACCTCTGATTCCCCATATCTGATTCCCCGCCTCTGTTTCCCCGCCTCTGATTCCCCGCCTCTGATTCCCCATATCTCATTCCCCGCCTCTGAATCCCCATCTCTGATTCCCGGACTTTGATTCCCCACCTCTGATTCCCGGCCTCTTATTCCCGGCATCTGATTCCGGCCTCTGATTCCCGGCCTCTGATTCCCTGCTTCTGATTCCCCATCTCTGATTCCGCAAATCTAATTCCCTGCCTCTGATTCCCCACCTCTGATTCCCCATATATGATTCCCCGCCTCTGTTTCCCGGCCTCTGTTCCCCGCTTCTGATTCTGATTCCCTGCCTCTGATTCCCCATCTCTGATTCCGCACATCTGATTCCCTGCCTCTGATTCCCAACCTCTGATTCCCCATCTCTGATTCATCGCCTTTGATTCGCCACCTCTGATTCCCCATATCTGATTCCTCGCCTGTTTCCCCGCCTCTGATTCCCCGCCTCTGATTCCCCATATCTCATTCCCCGCCTCAGATTCCCCATCTCTGATTCCCGGACTCTGATTCCCCACCTCTGATTCCCGGCCTCTTATTCCCGGCATCTGATTCCGGCCTCTGATTCCCGGCCTCTGATTCCCTGCTTCTGATTCCCCATCTCTGATTCCGCAAATCTAATTCCCTGCCTCTGATTCCCCACCTCTGATTCCCCATATCTGATTCCCCGCCTCTGTTTCCCGGCCTCTGATTCCCCGCTTCTGATTCTGATTCCCTGCCTCTGATTCCCCATCTCTGATTCCGCACATCTGATTCCCTGCCTCTGATTCCCCACCTCTGATTCCCCATATCTGATTTCCCGCCTCTGTTTCCCTGCCTCTGATTCCCCGCCTCTGTTTCCCCATATCTAATTCCCAACCTCTGATGCCCCAACTCTGATTCCCTGCCTCTGATTCCCCGCGTTCTATTCCCTGCCTCTGATTCCCCGCCTGTGATTCCCCATCTCTGATTCACCACCTCTGATTCCCCACCTCTGATTCCCCATATCTGATTCCCCGCCTCTGAATCCCCAACTCTGATTCCCTGCCTCTGATTCCCCAGCTCTGATTCCCCGCCTTTGATTCCCCCGTCTGATTCCCAGCCTCTGAAACCCCGTGTCTGATTTCTTGCCTCTGATTCCCCGCCTCTGATTCCCCATCTCTGATTCACAGCCTCTGATTCCCCACCTCTGATTCCCCATCTCTGATTCCGCACATCTGATTCCCTGCCTCTTATTCCCCGACTCTGAACCCCACCTCTGATTCCCCAGCTCTGATTCCCCGCCTCTGATTCCCCAACTCTGATTCCCCGCCTCTGATTCCCCAGCTATGATTCCCCGCCTCTGATTCCCCGTGTTTGATTCCCTGCCTCTGATTCCCCGCCTCTGATTCCCCATCTCTGATTCACCGCCTTTGATTCGCCACCTCTGATACCCCATATCTGATTCCTCGCCTCTGTTTCCCCGCCTCTGATTCCCCGCCTCTGATTCCCCAGCTCTGATTCCCCGCCTCTGATTTTCCGTGTTTGATTCCCTGCCTCTGATTCCCCAGCTCTGATTCCCCGCCTTTGATTCCCCCGTCTGATTCCCAGCCTCTGAAACCCCGTGTCTGATTTCTTGCCTCTGATTCCCCGCCTCTGATTCCCCATCTCTGATTCCCCGCCTCTGATTCCCCACCTCTGATTCCCCACCTCTGATTCCCCATCTCTGATTCCGCACATCTGATTCCCAGCCTCTGATTCCCCGATTC
Source organism: Narcine bancroftii (assembly GCF_036971445.1). Taxonomy (NCBI): domain Eukaryota; kingdom Metazoa; phylum Chordata; class Chondrichthyes; order Torpediniformes; family Narcinidae; genus Narcine; species Narcine bancroftii. The sequence continues at coordinate 130,645,280 of NC_091475.1, forward strand.
TGATCCCCACCTCTGATTCCCCAGCTCTGATTCCCCGCCTCTGATTCCCCAACTCTGATTCCCCGCCTCTGATTCCCCAGCTCTGATTCCCCGCCTCTGATTCCCCGTGTTTGATTCCCTGCCTCTGATTCCCCGCCTCTGATTCCCCATCTCTGATTCACCGCCTTTGATTCGCCACCTCTGATTCCCCATATCTGATTCCTCGCCTCTGTTTCCCCGCCTCTGATTCCCCGCCTCTGATTCCCCAGCTCTGATTCCCCGCCTCTGATTTTCCGTGTTTGATTCCCTGCCTCTGATTCCCGGCCTCTGATTCCCCATCTCTGATTCACCGCCTTTGATTCGCCACCTCTGATTCCCCATATCTGATTCCCCGCCTCTGTTTCCCCGCCTCTGATTCCCCGCCTCTGATTCCCCAGCTCTGATTCCCCGCCTCTGATTCCCCAGCTCTGATTCCCCGCCTCTGATTCCTCGTGTTTGATTCCCTGCCTCTGATTCCCCGCCTCTGATTCCCCATCTCTGATTCACCGCCTTTGATTCGCCACCTCTGATTCCCCATATCTGATTCCTCGCCTCTGTTTCCCCGCCTCTGATTCCCCGCCTCTGATTCCCCAGCTCTGATTCCCCGCCTCTGATTTTCCGTGTTTGATTCCCTGCCTCTGATTCCCGGCCTCTGATTCCCCATCTCTGATTCACCGCCTTTGATTCGCCACCTCTGATTCCCCATATCTGATTCCCCACCTCTGTTTCCCCGCCTCTGATTCCCCGCCTCTGATTCCCCAGCTCTGATTCCCCGCCTCTGATTCCCCGTGTTTGATTCCCTGCCTGTGATTCCCCGCCTCTGATTCCCCATCTCTGATTCACCGCCTTTGATTCGCCACCTCTGATTCCCCATATCTGATTCCTCGCCTCTGTTTCCCCGCCTCTGATTCCCCGCCTCTGATTCCCCAGCTCTGATTCCCCGCCTCTGATTTTCCGTGTTTGATTCCCTGCCTCTGATTCCCGGCCTCTGATTCCCCATCTCTGATTCACCGCCTTTGATTCGCCACCTCTGATTCCCCATATCTGATTCCTCGCCTCTGTTTCCCCGCCTCTGATTCCCCGCCTCTGATTCCCCAGCTCTGATTCCCCGCCTCTGATTTTCCGTGTTTGATTCCCTGCCTCTGATTCCCGGCCTCTGATTCCCCATATCTGATTCCCCGCCTCTGAATCCCCAACTCTGATTCCCTGCCTCTGATTCCCCAGCTCTTGATTCCCCGCCTTTGATTCCCCCGTCTGATTCCCAGCCTCTGAAACCCCGTGTCTGATTTCTTGCCTCTGATTCCCCGCCTCTGATTCCCCATCTCTGATTCACAGCCTCTGATTCCCCACCTCTGATTCCCCAACACTGATTCCGCACATCTGATTCCCTGCCTCTGATTCCCCGACTCTGATCCTCACCTCTGATTCCCCAGCTCTGATTCCCCGCCTCTGATTCCCCAACACTGATTCCCCGCCTCTGATTCCCCAACTCTGATTCCCCGCCTCTGATTCCCCGTGTTTGATTCCCTGCCTCTGATTCCTCGCCTCTGATTCCCCATCTCTGATTCACCGCCTTTGATTCGCCACCTCTGATACCCCATATCTGATTCCTCGCCTCTGTTTCCCCGCCTCTGATTCACTGCCTCTGCTTCCCCAGCTCTGATTCCCCGCCTGTGATTCCCCGCGTCTTATTCCCTGCTTCTGATTCTGATTCCCTGCCTCTGATTCCCCATCTCTGATTCCGCACATCTGATTCCCTGCCTCTGATTCCCCACCTCTGATTTCCCATATCTGATTCCCCGCCTCTGTTTCCCCACCTCTGATTCCCCGCCTCTGTTTCCCCATATCTAAGTCCCCGCCTCTGATTCCCCAAATCTGATTCCCCACCTCTGATTCCCCAGCTCTCATTCCCCGCCTCTGATCCCCGCATCTGATTCCCTGCATCTGATTCCCAGCCTCTGATTCCCTGCCTCTGATTCCCAACCTCTGATTCCCCACCTCTGATTCCCCATATCTGATTCCCCGCCTCTATTTGCCCGCCTCTGATTCCCCGCCTCTGTTTCCCCATATCTGATTCCCCGCCTCTGATTCCCAACTATGATTCCCTGCCTCTAATTTCCCAGCTCTGATTCCCCGCCTCTGATTCCCCGTGTCTGATTTCCTGCCTCTGATTCCCCGCCTCTGATTACCCATGTCTGATTCACCGCCTCTGATTCCCCACCTCTGATTCCCCATCTCTGATTCCGCACATCCGATTCCCTGCCTCTGATTCCCCGCCTCTGATTCACTGCCTCTGCTTCCCCAGCTCTGATTCCCCGCCTCTGATTCCCCGCGTCTTATTCCCTGCTTCTGATTCTGATTCCCTGCCTCTGATTCCCCATCTCTGATTCCGCACATCTGATTCCCTGCCTCTGATTCCCCACCTCTGATTCCCCATATCTGATTCCCCGCCTCTGTTTCCCCACCTCTGAATCCCCGCCTCTGTTTCCCCATATCTAAGTCCCCGCCTCTGATTCCCCAACTCTGATTCCCCACCTCTGATTCCCCAGCTCTCATTCCCCGCCTCTGATCCCCGCATCTGATTCCCTGCATCTGATTCCCAGCCTCTGATTCCCTGCCTCTGATTCCCAACCTCTGATTCCCCACCTCTGATTCCGCACATCTGATTACCTGCCTCTGATTCCCCACCTCTGATTCCGCACATCTGATTACCTGCCTCTGATTCCCCACCTCTGATTCCCCATATCTGATTCCTCGCCTCTGTTTCCCCGCCTCTGATTCCCCGCCTCTGATTCCCCAGCTCTCATTCCCCGCCTCTGATTTTCCGTGTTTGATTCCCTGCCTCTGATTCCCGGCCTCTGGTTCCCCATCTCTGATTCACCGCCTTTGATTCGCCACCTCTGATTCCCCATATCTGATTCCCCGCCTCTGTTTCCCCGCCTCTGATTCCCCGCCTCTGATTCCCCATATCTCATTCCCCGCCTCTGAATCCCCATCTCTGATTCCCGGACTCTGATTCCCCACCTCTGATTCCCGGCCTCTTATTCCCTGCATCTGATTCCGGCCTCTGATTCCCGGCCTCTGATTCCCTGCTTCTGATTCCCCATCTCTGATTCCGCAAATCTAATTCCCTGCCTCTGATTCCCCACCTCTGATTCCCCATATCTGATTCCCCGCCTCTGTTTCCCGGCCTCTAATTCCCCGCTTCTGATTCTGATTCCCTGCCTCTGATTCCCCATCTCTGATTCCGCACATCTGATTCCCTGCCTCTGATTCCCAACCTCTGATTCCCCATCTCTGATTCATCGCCTTTGATTCGCCACCTCTGATTCCCCATATCTGATTCCTCGCCTCTGTTTCCCCGCCTCTGATTCCCCGCCTCTGATTCCCCATATCTCATTCCCCGCCTCTGATTCCCCATCTCTGATTCCCGGACTCTGATTCCCCACCTCTGATTCCCGGCCTCTTATTCCCGGCATCTGATTCCGGCCTCTGATTCCCGGCCTCTGATTCCCTGCTTCTGATTCCCCATCTCTGATTCCGCAAATCTAATTCCCTGCCTCTGATTCCCCACCTCTGATTCCCCATATCTGATTCCCCGCCTCTGTTTCCCGGCCTCTGATTCCCCGCTTCTGATTCTGATTCCCTGCCTCTGATTCCCCATCTCTGACTCCGCACATCTGATTCCCTGCCTCTGATTCCCCACCTCTGATTCCCCATATCTGATTTCCCGCCTCTGTTTCCCCGCCTCTGATTCCCCGCCTCTGTTTCCCCATATCTAATTCCCAACCTCTGATGCCCCAACTCTGATTCCCTGCCTCTGATTCCCCGCGTTCTATTCCCTGCCTCTGATTCCCCGCCTGTGATTCCCCATCTCTGATTCACCACCTCTGATTCCCCACCTCTGATTCCCCATATCTGATTCCCCGCCTCTGAATCCCCAACTCTGATTCCCTGCCTCTGATTCCCCAGCTCTGATTCCCCGCCTTTGATTCCCCCGTCTGATTCCCAGCCTCTGAAACCCCGTGTCTGATTTCTTGCCTCTGATTCCCCGCCTCTGATTCCCCATCTCTGATTCACAGCCTCTGATTCCCCACCTCTGATTCCCCAACACTGATTCCGCACATCTGATTCCCTGCCTCTGATTCCCCGACTCAGATCCCCACCTCTGATTCCCCAGCTCTGATTCCCCGCCTCTGATTCCCCAGCTCTGATTCCCCGCCTCTGATTCCCCGTGTTTGATTCCCTGCCTCTGATTCCCCGCCTCTGATTCCCCATCTCTGATTCACCGCCTTTGATTCGCCACCTCTGATACCCCATATCTGATCCCTCGCCTCTGTTTCCACGCCTCTGATTCACTGCCTCTGCTTCCCCAGCTCTGATTCCCCGCCTGTGATTCCCCGCGTCTTATTCCCTGCTTCTGATTCTGATTCCCTGCCTCTGATTCCCCATCTCTGATTCCGCACATCTGATTCCCTGCCTCTGATTCCCCACCTCTGATTCCCCATATCTGATTCCCCGCCTCTGTTTCCCCACCTCTGATTCCCCGCCTCTGTTTCCCCATATCTAAGTCCCCGCCTCTGATTCCCCAACTCTGATTCCCCACCTCTGATTCCCCAGCTCTAATTCCCCGCCTCTGATCCCCGCATCTGATTCCCTGCATCTGATTCCCAGCCTCTGATTCCCTGCCTCTGATTCCCAACCTCTGATTCCCCACCTCTGATTCCCCATATCTGATTCCCCGCCTCTATTTGCCCGCCTCTGATTCCCCGCCTCTGCTTCCCCATATCTGATTCCCCGCCTCTGATTCCCAACTATGATTCCCTGCCTCTAATTTCCCAGCTCTGATTCCCCGCCTCTGATTCCCCGTGTCTGATTTCCTGCCTCTGATTCCCCGCCTCTGATTACCCATGTCTGATTCACCGCCTCTGATTCCCCACCTCTGATTCCCCATCTCTGATTCCGCACATCCGATTCCCTGCCTCTGATTCCCCGCCTCTGATTCACTGCCTCTGCTTCCCCAGCTCTGATTCCCCGCCTCTGATTCCCCGCGTCTTATTCCCTGCTTCTGATTCTGATTCCCTGCCTCTGATTCCCCATCTCTGATTCCACACATCTGATTCCCTGCCTCTGATTCCCCACCTCTGATTCCCCATATCTGATTCCCCGCCTCTGTTTCCCCACCTCTGAATCCACGCCTCTGTTTCCCCATATCTAAGTCCCCGCCTCTGATTCCCCAACTCTGATTCCCCACCTCTGATTCCCCAGCTCTCATTCCCCGCCTCTGATCCCCGCATCTGATTCCCTGCATCTGATTCCCAGCCTCTGATTCCCTGCCTCTGATTCCCAACCTCTGATTCCCCACCTCTGATTCCGCACATCTGATTACCTGCCTCTGATTCCCCACCTCTGATTCCGCACATCTGATTACCTGCCTCTGATTCCCCACCTCTGATTCCCCATATCTGATTCCTCGCCTCTGTTTCCCCGCCTCTGATTCCCCGCCTCTGATTCCCCAGCTCTGATTCCCCGCCTCTGATTTTCCGTGTTTGATTCCCTGCCTCTGATTCCCGGCCTCTGATTCCCCATCTCTGATTCACCGCCTTTGATTCGCCACCTCTGATTCCCCATATCTGATTCTCCGCCTCTGTTTCCCCGCCTCTGATTCCCCGCCTCTGATTCCCCATATCTCATTCCCCGCCTCTGAATCCCCATCTCTGATTCCCGGACTCTGATTCCCGGCCTCTTATTCCCTGCATCTGATTCCGGCCTCTGATTCCCGGCCTCTGATTCCCTGCTTCTGATTCCCCATCTCTGATTCCGCAAATCTAATTCCCTGCCTCTGATTCCCCACCTCTGATTCCCCATATCTGATTCCCCGCCTCTGTTTCCCGGCCTCTAATTCCCCGCTTCTGATTCTGATTCCCTGCCTCTGATTCCCCATCTCTGATTCCGCACATCTGATTCCCTGCCTCTGATTCCCCGCCTCTGATTCCCTGCATCTGATTCCCAACCTCTGATTCCCCAACTCTGATTCCCCGTGTTTGATTCCCCGCCTCTGTTTCCCCGCATCTGATTCCCCGCCTCTGATTCCCCAACTCTAATTCCCCACCTCTGATTCCCCATATCTGATTCCCCGCCTCTGATTCCCCACCCCTGTATCCCCATATCTGATTCCCCACCTCTGATTCCCCATATCTGATTCCCTGCCTCTGTTTCCCCGCCTCTGATTCCCCGCCCCTGTTTCCCCATATCTGATTCCCTGCCTCTGATTCCCCAACTTTGATTCCCAGCCTCTGATTCCCCAGCTCTGATTCCCCGCCTCTGATTCCCCGTGTTTGATTCCCTGCCTCTGATTCCACGCCTCTGATTCCCCATCTCTGATTCACCGCCTTTGATTCGCCACCTCTGATTCCCCATATCTGATTCCCCACCTCTGTTTTCCCGCATCTGATTCCCCGCCTCTGATTCTCCATATCTCATTCCCCGCCTCTGACTCCCCATCTCTGATTCCCGGACTCTGATTCCGCACCTCTGATTCCCGGCCTCTTATTCCCAGCATCTGATTCCAGGCCTCTGATTCCCGTCCTCTGACTCCCCGCTTCTGATTCTGATTCCCTGCCTCTGATTCCCCATCTCTGATTCCGCACATCTGATTACCTGCCTCTGATTCCCCACCTCTGATTCCCCATATCTGATTCCCCGCCTCTGTTTCCACGCCTCTGATTCCCCGCCTCTGTTTCCCCATATCTAATTCCCCACCTCTGATGCCCCAACTCTGATTCCCCGCCTCTGATTCCACAGCTCTGATTCCCCGCCTCTGATTCCCCACATCCGATTCCCCATATCTGATTCCCCGCCTCTGTTTCCCCGCCCCTGATTCCTTGCCTCTGTTTCCCCATATCTGATTCCCCGCCTCTGATTCCCAACTATGATTCCCCGCCTCTTATTGCCCAGCTCTGATTCCCCGCCTCTGTTTCCCCATATCTGATGCCCCGCCTCTATTTGCCCGCCTCTGATTCCCCGCCTCTGTTTCCCCATATCTGATTCCCCGCCTCTGATTCCCAACTATGATTCCCTGCCTCTAATTTCCCAGCTCTGATTCCCCGCCTCTGATTCCCCGTGTCTGATTTCCTGCCTCTGATTCCCCGCCTCTGATTACCCATGTCTGATTCACTGCCTCTGATTCCCCACCTCTGATTCCCCATCTCTGATTCCGCACATCCGATTCCCTGCCTCTGATTCCCCGCCTCTGATTCACTGCCTCTGCTTCCCCAGCTCTGATTCCCTGCCTGTGATTCCCCGCGTCTTATTCCCTGCTTCGGATTCTGATTCCCTGCCTCTGATTCCCCATCTCTGATTCCGCACATCTGATTCCCTGCCTCTGATTCCCCACCTCTGATTCCCCATATCTGATTCCCCGCCTCTGTTTCCCCACCTCTCATTCCCCGCCTCTGTTTCCCCATATCTAAGTCCCCGCCTCTGATTCCCCAACTCTGATTCCCCACCTCTGATTCCCCAGCTCTCATTCCCCGCCTCTGATCCCCGCATCTGATTCCCTGCATCTGATTCCCAGCCTCTGATTCCCTGCCTCTGATTCCCAACCTCTGATTCCCCACCTCTGATTCCCCATATCTGATTCCCCGCCTCTGTTTCCACGCCTCTGATTCCCCGCCTCTGTTTCCCCATATCTGATTCCCCGCCTCTGAATCCCCAACTCTGATTCCCTGCCTCTGATTCCCCAGCTCTGATTCCCCGCCTTTGATTCCCCCGTCTGATTCCCAGCCTCTGAAACCCCGTGTCTGATTTCTTGCCTCTGATTCCCCGCCTCTGATTCCCCATCTCTGATTAACAGCCTCTGATTCCCCACCTCTGATTAACCATCTCTGATTCCGCACATCTGATTCCCTGCCTCTGATTCCCCATCTCTGATTCACCGCCTTTGATTCGCCACCTCTGATTCCCCATATCTGATTCCCCGCCTCTGTTTCCCCGCCTCTGATTCCCCGCCTCTGATTCCCCATATCTCATTCCCCGCCTCTGAATCCCCATCTCTGATTCCCGGACTCTGATTCCCCACCTCTGATTCCCGGCCTCTTATTCCCGGCATCTGATTCCGGCCTCTGATTCCCGGCCTCTGATTCCCTGCTTCTGATTCTGATTCCCTGCCTTTGATTCCCCATCTCTGATTCCGCACATCTGATTCCCTGCCTCTGATTCCCCATCTCTGATTCCCCATATCTGATTCCCCGCCTCTGTTTCCCCGCCTCTGATTCCCCTCCTCTGTTTCCCAATATCTAAGTCCCCGCCTCTGATTCCCCAACTCTGATTCCCCACCTCTGATTCCCCAGCTCTGATTCCCCGCCTCTGATTCCCCGCATCTGATTCCCTGCATCTGATTCCAAGCCTCTGATTCCCTGCCTCTGATTCCCAACCTCTGATTCCCCACCTCTGATTCCCCATATCTGATTCCCAGCCTCTGTTTCCCCGCCTCTGATTCCCTGCCTCTGTTTCCCCATATCTGATTCCCGGCCTCTGATTCCCCGCCTCTGATTCCCCGCCTCTGATTCCCTGCCTCTGATTCCCCATCTCCGATTCCGCACATCTGATTCCCTGCCTCTGATTCCCCGCCTCTGATTCCCCGCCTCTGATTCCCTGCCTCTGATTCCCAACCTCTGATTCCCCACCTCTGATTCCCCGTGTTTGATTCCCCGCCTCTGTTTCCCCGCCTCTGATTCCCCGCCTCTGATTCCCCAACTCTAATTCCCCGCCTCTGATTCCCCATATCTGATTCCCCGCCTCTGCTTCCCCGCCTCTGATTCCCCGCCCCTGTTTCCCCATATCTGATTCCCTGCCTCTGATTCCCCAACTTTGATTCCCAGCCTCTGATTCCCCAGCTCTGATACCACGCCTATGATTCCCCGTGTTTGATTCCCTGCCTCTGATTCCCCGCCTCTGATTCCCCATCTCTGATTCACCGCCTTTGATTCGCCACCTCTGATTCCCCATATCTGATTCCCCACCTCTGTTTCCCCGCCTCTGATTCCCCGCCTCTGATTCTCCATATCTCATTCCCCGCCTCTGAATCCCCATCACTGATTCCCAGACTCTGATTCCCCACCTCTGATTCCCGGCCTCTTATTCCCAGCATCTGATTCCAGGCCTCTGATTCCCGGCCTCTGACTCCCCGCTTCTGATTCTGATTCCCTGCCTCTGATTCCCCATCTCTGATTCCGCACATCTGATTACCTGCCTCTGATTCCCCACCTCTGATTCCCCATATCTGATCCCTCGCCTCTGTTTCCCCGCCTCTGATTCCCCGCCTCTGATTCCCCAGCTCTGATTGCCCGCCTCTGATTTTCCGTGTTTGATTCCCTGCCTCTGATTCCCGGCCTCTGATTCCCCATCTCTGATTCACCGTCTTTGATTCGCCACCTCTGATTCCCCATATCTGATTCCCCGCCTCTGTTTCCCCGCCTCTGATTCCCCGCCTCTGATTCCCCATATCTCATTCCCCGCCTCTGAATCCCCATCTCTGATTCCCGGACTTTGATTCCCCACCTCTGATTCCCGGCCTCTTATTCCCGGCATCTGATTCCGGCCTCTGATTCCCGGCCTCTGATTCCCTGCTTCTGATTCCCCATCTCTGATTCCGCAAATCTAATTCCCTGCCTCTGATTCCCCACCTCTGATTCCCCATATATGATTCCCCGCCTCTGTTTCCCGGCCTCTGTTCCCCGCTTCTGATTCTGATTCCCTGCCTCTGATTCCCCATCTCTGATTCCGCACATCTGATTCCCTGCCTCTGATTCCCAACCTCTGATTCCCCATCTCTGATTCATCGCCTTTGATTCGCCACCTCTGATTCCCCATATCTGATTCCTCGCCTCTGTTTCCCCGCCTCTGATTCCCCGCCTCTGATTCCCCATATCTCATTCCCCGCCTCTGATTCCCCATCTCTGATTCCCGGACTCTGATTCCCCACCTCTGATTCCCGGCCTCTTATTCCCGGCATCTGATTCCGGCCTCTGATTCCCGGCCTCTGATTCCCTGCTTCTGATTCCCCATCTCTGATTCCGCAAATCTAATTCCCTGCCTCTGATTCCCCACCTCTGATTCCCCATATCTGATTCCCCGCCTCTGTTTCCCGGCCTCTGATTCCCCGCTTCTGATTCTGATTCCCTGCCTCTGATTCCCCATCTCTGATTCCGCACATCTGATTCCCTGCCTCTGATTCCCCACCTCTGATTCCCCATATCTGATTTCCCGCCTCTGTTTCCCTGCCTCTGATTCCCCGCCTCTGTTTCCCCATATCTAATTCCCAACCTCTGATGCCCCAACTCTGATTCCCTGCCTCTGATTCCCCGCGTTCTATTCCCTGCCTCTGATTCCCCGCCTGTGATTCCCCATCTCTGATTCACCACCTCTGATTCCCCACCTCTGATTCCCCATATCTGATTCCCCGCCTCTGAATCCCCAACTCTGATTCCCTGCCTCTGATTCCCCAGCTCTGATTCCCCGCCTTTGATTCCCCCGTCTGATTCCCAGCCTCTGAAACCCCGTGTCTGATTTCTTGCCTCTGATTCCCCGCCTCTGATTCCCCATCTCTGATTCACAGCCTCTGATTCCCCACCTCTGATTCCCCATCTCTGATTCCGCACATCTGATTCCCTGCCTCTTATTCCCCGACTCTGAACCCCACCTCTGATTCCCCAGCTCTGATTCCCCGCCTCTGATTCCCCAACTCTGATTCCCCGCCTCTGATTCCCCAGCTATGATTCCCCGCCTCTGATTCCCCGTGTTTGATTCCCTGCCTCTGATTCCCCGCCTCTGATTCCCCATCTCTGATTCCCCGCCTCTGATTCCCCAACTCTGATTCCCCGCCTCTGATTCCCCAGCTCTGATTCCCCGCCTCTGATTTTCCGTGTTTGATTCCCTGCCTCTGATTCCCCAGCTCTGATTCCCCGCCTTTGATTCCCCCGTCTGATTCCCAGCCTCTGAAACCACGTGTCTGATTTCTTGCCTCTGATTCTTCGCCTCTGATTCCCCATCTCTGATTCCCCGCCTCTGATTCCCCACCTCTGATTCCCCACCTCTGATTCCCCATCTCTGATTCCGCACATCTGATTCCCAGCCTCTGATTCCCCGATTCTGATCCCCACCTCTGATTCCCCAGCTCTGATTCCCCGCCTCTGATTCCCCAACTCTGATTCCCCGCCTCTGATTCCCCAGCTCTGATTCCCCGCCTCTGATTCCCCGTGTTTGATTCCCTGCCTCTGATTCCCCGCCTCTGATTCCCCATCTCTGATTCACCGCCTTTGATTCGCCACCTCTGATTCCCCATATCTGATTCCTCGCCTCTGTTTCCCCGCCTCTGATTCCCCGCCTCTGATTCCCCAGCTCTGATTCCCCGCCTCTGATTTTCCGTGTTTGATTCCCTGCCTCTGATTCCCGGCCTCTGATTCCCCATCTCTGATTCACCGCCTTTGATTCGCCACCTCTGATTCCCCATATCTGATTCCCCGCCTCTGTTTCCCCGCCTCTGATTCCCCGCCTCTGATTCCCCAGCTCTGATTCCCCGCCTCTGATTCCCCAGCTCTGATTCCCCGCCTCTGATTCCTCGTGTTTGATTCCCTGCCTCTGATTCCCCGCCTCTGATTCCCCATCTCTGATTCACCGCCTTTGATTCGCCACCTCTGATTCCCCATATCTGATTCCTCGCCTCTGTTTCCCCGCCTCTGATTCCCCGCCTCTGATTCCCCAGCTCTGATTCCCCGCCTCTGATTTTCCGTGTTTGATTCCCTGCCTCTGATTCCCGGCCTCTGATTCCCCATCTCTGATTCACCGCCTTTGATTCGCCACCTCTGATTCCCCATATCTGATTCCCCACCTCTGTTTCCCCGCCTCTGATTCCCCGCCTCTGATTCCCCAGCTCTGATTCCCCGCCTCTGATTCCCCGTGTTTGATTCCCTGCCTCTGATTCCCCGCCTCTGATTCCCCATCTCTGATTCACCGCCTTTGATTCGCCACCTCTGATTCCCCATATCTGATTCCTCGCCTCTGTTTCCCCGCCTCTGATTCCCCGCCTCTGATTCCCCAGCTCTGATTCCCCGCCTCTGATTTTCCGTGTTTGATTCCCTGCCTCTGATTCCCGGCCTCTGATTCCCCATCTCTGATTCACCGCCTTTGATTCGCCACCTCTGATTCCCCATATCTGATTCCTCGCCTCTGATTCCCCGCCTCTGATTCCCCGCCTCTGATTCCCCAGCTCTGATTCCCCGCCTCTGATTTTCCGTGTTTGATTCCCTGCCTCTGATTCCCGGCCTCTGATTCCCCATATCTGATTCCCCGCCTCTGAATCCCCAACTCTGATTCCCTGCCTCTGATTCCCCAGCTCTTGATTCCCCGCCTTTGATTCCCCCGTCTGATTCCCAGCCTCTGAAACCCCGTGTCTGATTTCTTGCCTCTGATTCCCCGCCTCTGATTCCCCATCTCTGATTCACAGCCTCTGATTCCCCACCTCTGATTCCCCAACACTGATTCCGCACATCTGATTCCCTGCCTCTGATTCCCCGACTCTGATCCCCACCTCTGATTCCCCAGCTCTGATTCCCCGCCTCTGATTCCCCAACACTGATTCCCCGCCTCTGATTCCCCAGCTCTGATTCCCCGCCTCTGATTCCCCGTGTTTGATTCCCTGCCTCTGATTCCCCGCCTCTGATTCCCCATCTCTGATTCACCGCCTTTGATTCGCCACCTCTGATACCCCATATCTGATTCCTCGCCTCTGTTTCCCCGCCTCTGATTCACTGCCTCTGCTTCCCCAGCTCTGATTCCCCGCCTGTGATTCCCCGCGTCTTATTCCCTGCTTCTGATTCTGATTCCCTGCCTCTGATTCCCCATCTCTGATTCCGCACATCTGATTCCCTGCCTCTGATTCCCCACCTCTGATTCCCCATATCTGATTCCCCGCCTCTGTTTCCCCACCTCTGATTCCCCGCCTCTGTTTCCCCATATCTAAGTCCCCGCCTCTGATTCCCCAAATCTGATTCCCCACCTCTGATTCCCCAGCTCTCATTCCCCGCCTCTGATCCCCGCATCTGATTCCCTGCATCTGATTCCCAGCCTCTGATTCCCTGCCTCTGATTCCCAACCTCTGATTCCCCACCTCTGATTCCCCATATCTGATTCCCCGCCTCTATTTGCCCGCCTCTGATTCCCCGCCTCTGTTTCCCCATATCTGATTCCCCGCCTCTGATTCCCAACTATGATTCCCTGCCTCTAATTTCCCAGCTCTGATTCCCCGCCTCTGATTCCCCGTGTCTGATTTCCTGCCTCTGATTCCCCGCCTCTGATTACCCATGTCTGATTCACCGCCTCTGATTCCCCACCTCTGATTCCCCATCTCTGATTCCGCACATCCGATTCCCTGCCTCTGATTCCCCGCCTCTGATTCACTGCCTCTGCTTCCCCAGCTCTGATTCCCCGCCTCTGATTCCCCGCGTCTTATTCCCTGCTTCTGATTCTGATTCCCTGCCTCTGATTCCCCATCTCTGATTCCGCACATCTGATTCCCTGCCTCTGATTCCCCACCTCTGATTCCCCATATCTGATTCCCCGCCTCTGTTTCCCCACCTCTGAATCCCCGCCTCTGTTTCCCCATATCTAAGTCCCCGCCTCTGATTCCCCAACTCTGATTCCCCACCTCTGATTCCCCAGCTCTCATTCCCCGCCTCTGATCCCCGCATCTGATTCCCTGCATCTGATTCCCAGCCTCTGATTCCCTGCCTCTGATTCCCAACCTCTGATTCCCCACCTCTGATTCCGCACATCTGATTACCTGCCTCTGATTCCCCACCTCTGATTCCGCACATCTGATTACCTGCCTCTGATTCCCCACCTCTGATTCCCCATATCTGATTCCTCGCCTCTGTTTCCCCGCCTCTGATTCCCCGCCTCTGATTCCCCAGCTCTCATTCCCCGCCTCTGATTTTCCGTGTTTGATTCCCTGCCTCTGATTCCCGGCCTCTGGTTCCCCATCTCTGATTCACCGCCTTTGATTCGCCACCTCTGATTCCCCATATCTGATTCCCCGCCTCTGTTTCCCCGCCTCTGATTCCCCGCCTCTGATTCCCCATATCTCATTCCCCGCCTCTGAATCCCCATCTCTGATTCCCGGACTCTGATTCCCCACCTCTGATTCCCGGCCTCTTATTCCCTGCATCTGATTCCGGCCTCTGATTCCCGGCCTCTGATTCCCTGCTTCTGATTCCCCATCTCTGATTCCGCAAATCTAATTCCCTGCCTCTGATTCCCCACCTCTGATTCCCCATATCTGATTCCCCGCCTCTGTTTCCCGGCCTCTAATTCCCCGCTTCTGATTCTGATTCCCTGCCTCTGATTCCCCATCTCTGATTCCGCACATCTGATTCCCTGCCTCTGATTCCCAACCTCTGATTCCCCATCTCTGATTCATCGCCTTTGATTCGCCACCTCTGATTCCCCATATCTGATTCCTCGCCTCTGTTTCCCCGCCTCTGATTCCCCGCCTCTGATTCCCCATATCTCATTCCCCGCCTCTGATTCCCCATCTCTGATTCCCGGACTCTGATTCCCCACCTCTGATTCCCGGCCTCTTATTCCCGGCATCTGATTCCGGCCTCTGATTCCCGGCCTCTGATTCCCTGCTTCTGATTCCCCATCTCTGATTCCGCAAATCTAATTCCCTGCCTCTGATTCCCCACCTCTGATTCCCCATATCTGATTCCCCGCCTCTGTTTCCCGGCCTCTGATTCCCCGCTTCTGATTCTGATTCCCTGCCTCTGATTCCCCATCTCTGATTCCGCACATCTGATTCCCTGCCTCTGATTCCCCACCTCTGATTCCCCATATCTGATTTCCCGCCTCTGTTTCCCTGCCTCTGATTCCCCGCCTCTGTTTCCCCATATCTAATTCCCAACCTCTGATGCCCCAACTCTGATTCCCTGCCTCTGATTCCCCGCGTTCTATTCCCTGCCTCTGATTCCCCGCCTGTGATTCCCCATCTCTGATTCACCACCTCTGATTCCCCACCTCTGATTCCCCATATCTGATTCCCCGCCTCTGAATCCCCAACTCTGATTCCCTGCCTCTGATTCCCCAGCTCTGATTCCCCGCCTTTGATTCCCCCGTCTGATTCCCAGCCTCTGAAACCCCGTGTCTGATTTCTTGCCTCTGATTCCCCGCCTCTGATTCCCCATCTCTGATTCACAGCCTCTGATTCCCCACCTCTGATTCCCCAACACTGATTCCGCACATCTGATTCCCTGCCTCTGATTCCCCGACTCTGATCCCCACCTCTGATTCCCCAGCTCTGATTCCCCGCCTCTGATTCCCCAACACTGATTCCCCGCCTCTGATTCCCCAGCTCTGATTCCCCGCCTCTGATTCCCCGTGTTTGATTCCCTGCCTCTGATTCCCCGCCTCTGATTCCCCATCTCTGATTCACCGCCTTTGATTCGCCACCTCTGATACCCCATATCTGATCCCTCGCCTCTGTTTCCACGCCTCTGATTCACTGCCTCTGCTTCCCCAGCTCTGATTCCCCGCCTGTGATTCCCCGCGTCTTATTCCCTGCTTCTGATTCTGATTCCCTGCCTCTGATTCCCCATCTCTGATTCCGCACATCTGATTCCCTGCCTCTGATTCCCCACCTCTGATTCCCCATATCTGATTCCCCGCCTCTGTTTCCCCACCTCTGATTCCCCGCCTCTGTTTCCCCATATCTAAGTCCCCGCCTCTGATTCCCCAACTCTGATTCCCCACCTCTGATTCCCCAGCTCTCATTCCCCGCCTCTGATCCCCGCATCTGATTCCCTGCATCTGATTCCCAGCCTCTGATTCCCTGCCTCTGATTCCCAACCTCTGATTCCCCACCTCTGATTCCCCATATCTGATTCCCCGCCTCTATTTGCCCGCCTCTGATTCCCCGCCTCTGCTTCCCCATATCTGATTCCCCGCCTCTGATTCCCAACTATGATTCCCTGCCTCTAATTTCCCAGCTCTGATTCCCCGCCTCTGATTCCCCGTGTCTGATTTCCTGCCTCTGATTCCCCGCCTCTGATTACCCATGTCTGATTCACCGCCTCTGATTCCCCACCTCTGATTCCCCATCTCTGATTCCGCACATCCGATTCCCTGCCTCTGATTCCCCGCCTCTGATTCACTGCCTCTGCTTCCCCAGCTCTGATTCCCCGCCTCTGATTCCCCGCGTCTTATTCCCTGCTTCTGATTCTGATTCCCTGCCTCTGATTCCCCATCTCTGATTCCGCACATCTGATTCCCTGCCTCTGATTCCCCACCTCTGATTCCCCATATCTGATTCCCCGCCTCTGTTTCCCCACCTCTGAATCCACGCCTCTGTTTCCCCATATCTAAGTCCCCGCCTCTGATTCCCCAACTCTGATTCCCCACCTCTGATTCCCCAGCTCTCATTCCCCGCCTCTGATCCCCGCATCTGATTCCCTGCATCTGATTCCCAGCCTCTGATTCCCTGCCTCTGATTCCCAACCTCTGATTCCCCACCTCTGATTCCGCACATCTGATTACCTGCCTCTGATTCCCCACCTCTGATTCCGCACATCTGATTACCTGCCTCTGATTCCCCACCTCTGATTCCCCATATCTGATTCCTCGCCTCTGTTTCCCCGCCTCTGATTCCCCGCCTCTGATTCCCCAGCTCTGATTCCCCGCCTCTGATTTTCCGTGTTTGATTCCCTGCCTCTGATTCCCGGCCTCTGATTCCCCATCTCTGATTCACCGCCTTTGATTCGCCACCTCTGATTCCCCATATCTGATTCCCCGCCTCTGTTTCCCCGCCTCTGATTCCCCGCCTCTGATTCCCCATATCTCATTCCCCGCCTCTGAATCCCCATCTCTGATTCCCGGACTCTGATTCCCCACCTCTGATTCCCGGCCTCTTATTCCCTGCATCTGATTCCGGCCTCTGATTCCCGGCCTCTGATTCCCTGCTTCTGATTCCCCATCTCTGATTCCGCAAATCTAATTCCCTGCCTCTGATTCCCCACCTCTGATTCCCCATATCTGATTCCCCGCCTCTGTTTCCCGGCCTCTAATTCCCCGCTTCTGATTCTGATTCCCTGCCTCTGATTCCCCATCTCTGATTCCGCACATCTGATTCCCTGCCTCTGATTCCCAACCTCTGATTCCCCATCTCTGATTCATCGGCTTTGATTCGCCACCTCTGATTCCCCATATCTGATTCCTCGCCTCTGTTTCCCCGCCTCTGATTCCCCGCCTCTGATTCCCCATATCTCATTCCCCGCCTCTGATTCCCCATCTCTGATTCCCGGACTCTGATTCCCCACCTCTGATTCCCGGCCTCTTATTCCCGGCATCTGATTCCGGCCTCTGATTCCCGGCCTCTGATTCCCTGCTTCTGATTCCCCATCTCTGATTCCGCAAATCTAATTCCCTGCCTCTGATTCCCCACCTCTGATTCCCCATATCTGATTCCCCGCCTCTGTTTCCCGGCCTCTGATTCCCCGCTTCTGATTCTGATTCCCTGCCTCTGATTCCCCATCTCTGATTCCGCACATCTGATTGCCTGCCTCTGATTCCCCACCTCTGATTCCCCATATCTGATTTCCCGCCTCTGTTTCCCCGCCTCTGATTCCCCGCCTCTGTTACCCCATATCTAATTCCCAACCTCTGATGCCCCAACTCTGATTCCCTGCCTCTGATTCCCCGCGTTCTATTCCCTGCCTCTGATTCCCCGCCTGTGATTCCCCATCTCTGATTCACCACCTCTGATTCCCCACCTCTGATTCCCCATATCTGATTCCCCGCCTCTGAATCCCCAACTCTGATTCCCTGCCTCTGATTCCCCAGCTCTGATTCCCCGCCTTTGATTCCTCCGTCTGATTCCCAGCCTCTGAAACCCCATGTCTGATTTCTTGCCTCTGATTCCCCGCCTCTGATTCCCCATCTCTGATTCACAGCCTCTGATTCGCCACCTCTGATTTCCCATCACTGATTCCGCACATCTGATTCCCTGCCTCTGATTCCCCTACTCTGATCCCCACCTCTGATTCCCCAGCTCTGATTCCCCGCCTCTGATTCCCCAACACTGATTCCCCGCCTCTGATTCCCCAGCTCTGATTCCCCGCCTCTGATTCCCCGTGTTTGATTCCCTGCCTCTGATTCCCCGCCTCTGATTCCCCATCTCTGATTCACCGCCTTTGATTCGCCACCTCTGATACCCCATATCTGATTCCTCGCCTCTGTTTCCCCGCCTCTGATTCCCCGCCTCTGATTCCCCAGCTCTGATTCCCCGCCTCTGATTTTCCGTGTTTGATTCCCTGCCTGGGATTCCCCAGCTCTGATTCCCCGCCTTTGATTCCCCCGTCTGATTCCCAGCCTCTGAAACCCCGTGTCTGATTTCTTGCCTCTGATTCCCCGCCTCTGATTCCCCATCTCTGATTCACAGCCTCTGATTCCCCACCTCTGATTCCCCATCTCTGATTCCGCACATCTGATTCCCTGCCTCTGATTCCCCGACTCTGATGCCCACCTCTGATTCCCCAGCTCTGATTCCCCGCCTCTGATTCCCCAACTCTGATTCCCCGCCTCTGATTCCCCAGCTCTGATTCCCCGCCTCTGATTCCCCGTGTTTGATTCCCTGCCTCTGATTCCCCGCCTCTGATTCCCCATCTCTGATTCACCGCCTGTGATTCGCCACCTCTGATTCCCCATATCTGATTACTCGCCTCTGTTTCCCCGCCTCTGATTCCCCACCTCTGATTCCCCAGCTCTGATTCCCCGCCTCTGATTTTCCGTGTTTGATTCCCTGCCTCTGATTCCCGGCCTCTGATTCCCCATCTCTGATTCACCGCCTTTGATTCGCCACCTCTGATTCCCCATATCTGATTCCCCGCCTCTGTTTCCCCGCCTCTGATTCCCCGCCTCTGATTCCCCAGCTCTGATTCCCCGCCTCTGATTCCCCAGCTCTGATTCCCCGCCTCTGATTCCCCGTGTTTGATTCCCTGCCTCTGATTCCCCGCCTCTGATTCCCCATCTCTGATTCACCGCCTTTGATTCGCCACCTCTGATTCCCCATATCTGATTCCTCGCCTCTGTTTGCCCGCCTCTGATTCCCCGCCTCTGATTCCCCAGCTCTGATTCCCCGCCTCTGATTTTCCGTGTTTGATTCCCTGCCTCTGATTCCCGGCCTCTGATTCCCCATCTCTGATTCACCGCCTTTGATTCGCCACCTCTGATTCCCCATATCTGATTCCCCGTCTCTGTTTCCCCGCCTCTGATTCCCCACCTCTGATTCCCCAGCTCTGATTCCCCGCCTCTGATTCCCCGTGTTTGATTCCCTGCCTCTGATTCCCCGCCTCTGATTCCCCATCTCTGATTCACCGCCTTTGATTCGCCACCTCTGATTCCCCATATCTGATTCCTCGCCTCTGTTTCCCCGCCTCTGATTCCCCGCATCTGATTCCCCAGCTCTGATTCCCCGCCTCTGATTTTCCGTGTTTGATTCCCTGCCTCTGATTCCCGGCCTCTGATTCCCCATCTCTGATTCACCGCCTTTGATTCGCCACCTCTGATTCCCCATATCTGATTCCTCGCCTCTGTTTCCCCGCCTCTGATTCCCCGCCTCTGATTCCCCGTTCTGATTCCCCGCCTCTGATTTTCCGTGTTTGATTCCCTGCCTCTGATTCCCGGCCTCTGATTCCCCATATCTGATTCCCCGCCTCTGAATCCCCAACTCTGATTCCCTGCCTCTGATTCCCCAGCTCTGATTCCCCGCCTTTGATTCCCCCGTCTGATTCCCAGCCTCTGAAACCCCGTGTCTGATTTCTTGCCTCTGATTCCCCGCGTCTGATTCCCCATCTCTGATTCACAGCCTCTGATTCCCCAACTCTGATTCCCAATCTCTGATTCCGCACATCTGATTCCCTGCCTCTGATTCCCCGACTCTGATCCCCACCTCTGATTCCCCAGCTCTGATTCCCCGCCTCTGATTCCCCAACTCTGATTCCCCGCCTCTGATTCCCCAGCTCTGATTCCCCGCCTCTGATTCCCCGTGTTTCATTCCCTGCCTCTGATTCCCCGCCTCTGATTCCCCATCTCTGATTCACCGCCTTTGATTCGCCACCTCTGATTCCCCATATCTGATTCCTCGCCTCTGTTTCCCCGCCTCTGATTCCCCGCCTCTGATTCCCCAGCTCTGATTCCCCGCCTCTGATTTTCCGTGTTTGATTCCCTGCCTCTGATTCCCCAGCTCTGATTCCCCGCCTTTGATTCCCCCGTCTGATTCCCAGCCTCTGAAACCCCGTGTCTGATTTCTTGCCTCTGATTCCCCGCCTCTGATTCCCCATCTCTGATTCACAGCCTCTGATTCCCCACCTCTGATTCCCCATCTCTGATTCCGCACATCTGATTCCCTGCCTCTGATTCCCCGACTCTGATCCCCACCTCTGATTCCCCAGCTCTGATTCCCCGCCTCTGATTCGCCAACTCTTATTCCCCGCCTCTGATTCCCCAGCTCTGATTCCCCGCCTCTGATTCCCCGTGTTTGATTCCCTGCCTCTGATTCCCCGCCTCTGATTCCCCACCTCTGATTCACCACCTTTGATTCGCCACCTCTGATTCCCCATATCTGATTCCTCGCCTCTGTTTCCCCGCCTCTGATTCCCCGCCTCTGATTCCCCAGCTCTGATTCCCCGCCTCTGATTTTCCGTGTTTGATACCCTGCCTCTGATTCCCGGCCTCTGATTCCCCATCTCTGATTCACCGCCTTTGATTCGCCACCTCTGATTCCCCATATCTGATTCCCCGCCTCTGTTTCCCCGCCTCTGATTCCCCGCTTCTGATTCCCCATATCTCATTCCCCGCCTCTGAATCCCCATCTCTGATTCCCGGACTCTGATTCCCCACCTCTGATTCCCGGCCTCTTATTCCCGGCATCTGATTCTGGCCTCTGATTCCCGGCCTCTGATTCCCTGCTTCTGATTCTGATTCCCTGCCTCTGATTCCCCATCTCTGATTCCGCACATCTGATTCCCTGCCTCTGATTCCCCGCCTCTGATTCCCCGCCTCTGTTTCCCAATATCTAAGTCCCCGCCTCTGATTCCCCAACTCTGATTCCCCACCTCTGATTCCCCGGCTCTGATTCCACGCCTCTGATTCCCCGCATCTGATTCCCTGCATCTGATTCCAAGCCTCTGATTCCCTGCCTCTGATTCCCAACCTCTGATTCCCCACCTCTGATTCCGCACATCTGATTCCCTGCCTCTGATTCCCCGACTCTGATCCCCACCTCTGATTCCCCAGCTCTGATTCCCCGCCTCTGATTCCCCGTGTTTGATTCCCTGCCTCTGATTCCCCGCCTCTGATTCCCCATCTCTGATTCATCGCCTTTGATTCCCGGCCTCTTATTCCCGGCATCTGATTCCGGCCTCTGATTCCCGATCTCTGATTCCCTGCTTCTGATTCCCCATCTCTGATTCCGCAAATCTAATTCCCTGCCTCTGATTCCCCACCTCTGATTCCCCATATCTGATTCCCCACCTCTGTTTCCCGGCCTCTGATTCCCCGCTTCTGATTCTGATACCCTGCCTCTGATTCCCCATCTCTGATTCCGCACATCTGATTACCTGCCTCTGATTCCCCACCTCTGATTCCCCATATCTGATTCCCCATATCTGATTCCCCGCCTCTGAATCCCCAACTCTGATTCCCTGCCTCTGATTCCCCCGTCTGATTCCCAGCCTCTGAAACCCCGTGTCTGATTTCTTGCCTCTGATTCCCCGCCTCTGATTCCCCATCTCTGATTCACAGCCTCTGATTCCCCACCTCTGATTCCCCAACACTGATTCCGCACATCTGATTCCCTGCCTCTGATTCCCCGACTCTGATCCCCACCTCTGATTCCCCAGCTCTGATTCCCCGCCTCTGATTCCCCAACACTGATTCCCCGCCTCTGATTCCCCAGCTCTGATTCCCCGCCTCTGATTCCCCGTGTTTGATTCCCTGCCTCTGATTCCCCGCCTCTGATTCCCCATCTCTGATTCACCGCCTTTGATTCGCCACCTCTGATACCCCATATCTGATCCCTCGCCTCTGTTTCCATGCCTCTGATTCACTGCCTCTGCTTCCCCAGCTCTGATTCTCCGCCTGTGATTCCCCGCGTCTTATTCCCTGCTTCTGATTCTGATTCCCTGCCTCTGATTCCCCATCTCTGATTCCGCACATCTGATTCCCTGCCTCTGATTCCCCACCTCTGATTCCCCATATCTGATTCCCCGCCTCTGTTTCCCCACCTCTGATTCCCCGCCTCTGTTTCCCCATATCTAAGTCCCCGCCTCTGATTCCCCAACTCTGATTCCCCACCTCTGATTCCCCAGCTCTCATTCCCCGCCTCTGATCCCCGCATCTGATTCCCTGCATCTGATTCCCAGCCTCTGATTCCCTGCCTCTGATTCCCAACCTCTGATTCCCCACCTCTGATTCCCCATATCTGATTCCCCGCCTCTATTTGCCCGCCTCTGATTCCCCGCCTCTGCTTCCCCATATCTGATTCCCCGCCTCTGATTCCCAACTATGATTCCCTGCCTCTAATTTCCCAGCTCTGATTCCCCGCCTCTGATTCCCCGTGTCTGATTTCCTGCCTCTGATTCCCCGCCTCTGATTACCCATGTCTGATTCACCGCCTCTGATTCCCCACCTCTGATTCCCCATCTCTGATTCCGCACATCCGATTCCCTGCCTCTGATTCCCCGCCTCTGATTCACTGCCTCTGCTTCCCCAGCTCTGATTCCCCGCCTCTGATTCCCCGCGTCTTATTCCCTGCTTCTGATTCTGATTCCCTGCCTCTGATTCCCCATCTCTGATTCCGCACATCTGATTCCCTGCCTCTGATTCCCCACCTCTGATTCCCCATATCTGATTCCCCGCCTCTGTTTCCCCACCTCTGAATCCACGCCTCTGTTTCCCCATATCTAAGTCCCCGCCTCTGATTCCCCAACTCTGATTCCCCACCTCTGATTCCCCAGCTCTCATTCCCCGCCTCTGATCCCCGCATCTGATTCCCTGCATCTGATTCCCAGCCTCTGATTCCCTGCCTCTGATTCCCAACCTCTGATTCCCCACCTCTGATTCCGCACATCTGATTACCTGCCTCTGATTCCCCACCTCTGATTCCGCACATCTGATTACCTGCCTCTGATTCCCCACCTCTGATTCCCCATATCTGATTCCTCGCCTCTGTTTCCCCGCCTCTGATTCCCCGCCTCTGATTCCCCAGCTCTGATTCCCCGCCTCTGATTTTCCGTGTTTGATTCCCTGCCTCTGATTCCCGGCCTCTGATTCCCCATCTCTGATTCACCGCCTTTGATTCGCCACCTCTGATTCCCCATATCTGATTCCCCGCCTCTGTTTCCCCGCCTCTGATTCCCCGCCTCTGATTCCCCATATCTCATTCCCCGCCTCTGAATCCCCATCTCTGATTCCCGGACTCTGATTCCCCACCTCTGATTCCCGGCCTCTTATTCCCTGCATCTGAATCCGGCCTCTGATTCCCGGCCTCTGATTCCCTGCTTCTGATTCCCCATCTCTGATTCCGCAAATCTAATTCCCTGCCTCTGATTCCCCACCTCTGATTCCCCATATCTGATTCCCCGCCTCTGTTTCCCGGCCTCTAATTCCCCGCTTCTGATTCTGATTCCCTGCCTCTGATTCCCCATCTCTGATTCCGCACATCTGATTCCCTGCCTCTGATTCCCAACCTCTGATTCCCCATCTCTGATTCATCGCCTTTGATTCGCCACCTCTGATTCCCCATATCTGATTCCTCGCCTCTGTTTCCCCGCCTCTGATTCCCCGCCTCTGATTCCCCATATCTCATTCCCCGCCTCTGATTCCCCATCTCTGATTCCCGGACTCTGATTCCCCACCTCTGATTCCCGGCCTCTTATTCCCGGCATCTGATTCCGGCCTCTGATTCCCGGCCTCTGATTCCCTGCTTCTGATTCCCCATCTCTGATTCCGCAAATCTAATTCCCTGCCTCTGATTCCCCACCTCTGATTCCCCATATCTGATTCCCCGCCTCTGTTTCCCGGCCTCTGATTCCCCGCTTCTGATTCTGATTCCCTGCCTCTGATTCCCCATCTCTGATTCCGCACATCTGATTGCCTGCCTCTGATTCCCCACCTCTGATTCCCCATATCTGATTTCCCGCCTCTGTTTCCCCGCCTCTGATTCCCCGCCTCTGTTACCCCATATCTAATTCCCAACCTCTGATGCCCCAACTCTGATTCCCTGCCTCTGATTCCCCGCGTTCTATTCCCTGCCTCTGATTCCCCGCCTGTGATTCCCCATCTCTGATTCACCACCTCTGATTCCCCACCTCTGATTCCCCATATCTGATTCCCCGCCTCTGAATCCCCAACTCTGATTCCCTGCCTCTGATTCCCCAGCTCTGATTCCCCGCCTTTGATTCCCCCGTCTGATTCCCAGCCTCTGAAACCCCATGTCTGATTTCTTGCCTCTGATTCCCCGCCTCTGATTCCCCATCTCTGATTCACAGCCTCTGATTCGCCACCTCTGATTTCCCATCACTGATTCCGCACATCTGATTCCCCGCCTCTGATTCCCCATATCTCATTCCCCGCCTCTGATTCCCCATCTCTGATTCCCGGACTCTGATTCCCCACCTCTGATTCCCGGCCTCTTATTCCCGGCATCTGATTCCGGCCTCTGATTCCCGGCCTCTGATTCCCTGCTTCTGATTCCCCATCTCTGATTCCGCAAATCTAATTCCCTGCCTCTGATTCCCCACCTCTGATTCCCCATATCTGATTCCCCGCCTCTGTTTCCCGGCCTCTGATTCCCCGCTTCTGATTCTGATTCCCTGCCTCTGAATCCCCATCTCTGATTCCGCACATCTGATTGCCTGCCTCTGATTCCCCACCTCTGATTCCCCATATCTGATTTCCCGCCTCTGTTTCCCCGCCTCTGATTCCCCGCCTCTGTTACCCCATATCTAATTCCCAACCTCTGATGCCCCAACTCTGATTCACTGCCTCTGATTCCCCGCGTTCTATTCCCTGCCTCTGATTCCCCGCCTGTGATTCCCCATCTCTGATTCACCACCTCTGATTCCCCACCTCTGATTCCCCATATCTGATTCCCCGCCTCTGAATCCCCAACTCTGATTCCCTGCCTCTGATTCCCCAGCTCTGATTCCCCGCCTTTGATTCCCCCGTCTGATTCCCAGCCTCTGAAACCCCATGTCTGATTTCTTGCCTCTGATTCCCCGCCTCTGATTCCCCATCTCTGATTCACAGCCTCTGATTCGCCACCTCTGATTTCCCATCACTGATTCCGCACATCTGATTCCCTGCCTCTGATTCCCCGACTCTGATCCCCACCTCTGATTCCCCAGCTCTGATACCCGCCTCTGATTCCCCAACACTGATTCCCCGCCTCTGATTCCCCAGCTCTGATTCCCCGCCTCTGATTCCCCGTGTTTGATTCCCTGCCTCTGATTCCCCGCCTCTGATTCCCCATCTCTGATTCACCGCCTTTGATTCGCCACCTCTGATACCCCATATCTGATTCCTCGCCTCTGTTTCCCCGCCTCTGATTCCCCGCCTCTGATTCCCCAGCTCTGATTCCCCGCCTCTGATTTTCCGTGTTTGATTCCCTGCCTGGGATTCCCCAGCTCTGATTCCCCGCCTTTGATTCCCCCGTCTGATTCCCAGCCTCTGAAACCCCGTGTCTGATTTCTTGCCTCTGATTCCCCGCCTCTGATTCCCCATCTCTGATTCACAGCCTCTGATTCCCCACCTCTGATTCCCCATCTCTGATTCCGCACATCTGATTCCCTGCCTCTGATTCCCCGACTCTGATGCCCACCTCTGATTCCCCAGCTCTGATTCCCCGCCTCTGATTCCCCAACTCTGATTCCCCGCCTCTGATTCCCCAGCTCTGATTCCCCGCCTCTGATTCCCCGTGTTTGATTCCCTGCCTCTGATTCCCCGCCTCTGATTCCCCATCTCTGATTCACCGCCTGTGATTCGCCACCTCTGATTCCCCATATCTGATTCCTCGCCTCTGTTTCCCCGCCTCTGATTCCCCACCTCTGATTCCCCAGCTCTGATTCCCCGCCACTGATTTTCCGTGTTTGATTCCCTGCCTCTGATTCCCGGCCTCTGATTCCCCATCTCTGATTCACCGCCTTTGATTCGCCACCTCTGATTCCCCATATCTGATTCCCCGCCTCTGTTTCCCCGCCTCTGATTCCCCGCCTCTGATTCCCCAGCTCTGATTCCCCGCCTCTGATTCCCCAGCTCTGATTCCCCGCCTCTGATTCCCCGTGTTTGATTCCCTGCCTCTGATTCCCCGCCTCTGATTCCACATCTCTGATTCACTGCCTTTGATTCGCCACCTCTGATTCCCCATATCTGATTCCTCGCCTCTGTTTGCCCGCCTCTGATTCCCCGCCTCTGATTCCCAGCTCTGATTCCCCGCCTCTGATTTTCCGTGTTTGATTCCCTGCCTCTGATTCCCGGCCTCTGATTCCCCATCTCTGATTCACCGCCTTTGATTCGCCACCTCTGATTCCCCATATCTGATTCCCCGTCTCTGTTTCCCCGCCTCTGATTCCCCACCTCTGATTCCCCAGCTCTGATTCCCCGCCTCTGATTCCCCGTGTTTGATTCCCTGCCTCTGATTCCCCGCCTCTGATTCCCCATCTCTGATTCACCGCCTTTGATTCGCCACCTCTGATTCCCCATATCTGATTCCTCGCCTCTGTTTCCCCGCCTCTGATTCCCCGCATCTGATTCCCCAGCTCTGATTCCCCGCCTCTGATTTTCCGTGTTTGATTCCCTGCCTCTGATTCCCGGCCTCTGATTCCCCATCTCTGATTCACCGCCTTTGATTCGCCACCTCTGATTCCCCATATCTGATTCCTCGCCTCTGTTTCCCCGCCTCTGATTCCCCGCCTCTGATTCCCCGTTCTGATTCCCCGCCTCTGATTTTCCGTGTTTGATTCCCTGCCTCTGATTCCCGGCCTCTGATTCCCCATATCTGATTCCCCGCCTCTGAATCCCCAACTCTGATTCCCTGCCTCTGATTCCCCAGCTCTGATTCCCCGCCTTTGATTCCCCCGTCTGATTCCCAGCCTCTGAAACCCCGTGTCTGATTTCTTGCCTCTGATTCCCCGCCTCTGATTCCCCATCTCTGATTCACAGCCTCTGATTCCCCAACTCTGATTCCCAATCTCTGATTCCGCACATCTGATTCCCTGCCTCTGATTCCCCGACTCTGATCCCCACCTCTGATTCCCCAGCTCTGATTCCCCGCCTCTGATTCCCCAACTCTGATTCCCCGCCTCTGATTCCCCAGCTCTGATTCCCCGCCTCTGATTCCCCGTGTTTCATTCCCTGCCTCTGATTCCCCGCCTCTGATTCCCCATCTCTGATTCACCGCCTTTGATTCGCCACCTCTGATTCCCCATATCTGATTCCTCGCCTCTGTTTCCCCGCCTCTGATTCCCCGCCTCTGATTCCCCAGCTCTGATTCCCCGCCTCTGATTTTCCGTGTTTGATTCCCTGCCTCTGATTCCCCAGCTCTGATTCCCCGCCTTTGATTCCCCCGTCTGATTCCCAGCCTCTGAAACCCCGTGTCTGATTTCTTGCCTCTGATTCCCCGCCTCTGATTCCCCATCTCTGATTCGCAGCCTCTGATTCCCCACCTCTGATTCCCCATCTCTGATTCCGCACATCTGATTCCCTGCCTATGATTCCCCGACTCTGATCCCCACCTCTGATTCCCCAGCTCTGATTCCCCGCCTCTGATTCGCCAACTCTGATTCCCCGCCTCTGATTCCCCAGCTCTGATTCCCCGCCTCTGATTCCCCGTGTTTGATTCCCTGCCTCTGATTCCCCGCCTCTGATTCCCCATCTCTGATTCACCACCTTTGATTCGCCACCTCTGATTCCCCATATCTGATTCCTCGCCTCTGTTTCCCCGCCTCTGATTCCCCGCCTCTGATTCCCCAGCTCTGATTCCCCGCCTCTGATTTTCCGTGTTTGATACCCTGCCTCTGATTCCCGGCCTCTGATTCCCCATCTCTGATTCACCGCCTTTGATTCGCCACCTCTGATTCCCCATATCTGATTCCCCGCCTCTGTTTCCCCGCCTCTGATTCCCCGCTTCTGATTCCCCATATCTCATTCCCCGCCTCTGAATCCCCATCTCTGATTCCCGGACTCTGATTCCCCACCTCTGATTCCCGGCCTCTTATTCCCGGCATCTGATTCTGGCCTCTGATTCCCGGCCTCTGATTCCCTGCTTCTGATTCTGATTCCCTGCCTCTGATTCCCCATCTCTGATTCCGCACATCTGATTCCCTGCCTCTGATTCCCCGCCTCTGATTCCCCGCCTCTGTTTCCCAATATCTAAGTCCCCGCCTCTGATTCCCCAACTCTGATTCCCCACCTCTGATTCCCCAGCTCTGATTCCACGCCTCTGATTCCCCGCATCTGATTCCCTGCATCTGATTCCAAGCCTCTGATTCCCTGCCTCTGATTCCCAACCTCTGATTCCCCACCTCTGATTCCGCACATCTGATTCCCTGCCTCTGATTCCCCGACTCTGATCCCCACCTCTGATTCCCCAGCTCTGATTCCCCGCCTCTGATTCCCCGTGTTTGATTCCCTGCCTCTGATTCCCCGCCTCTGATTCCCCATCTCTGATTCATCGCCTTTGATTCCCGGCCTCTTATTCCCGGCATCTGATTCCGGCCTCTGATTCCCGACCTCTGATTCCCTGCTTCTGATTCCCCATCTCTGATTCCGCAAATCTAATTCCCTGCCTCTGATTCCCCACCTCTGATTCCCCATATCTGATTCCCCACCTCTGTTTCCCGGCCTCTGATTCCCCGCTTCTGATTCTGATACCCTGCCTCTGATTCCCCATCTCTGATTCCGCACATCTGATTCCCTGCCTCTGATTCCCCACCTCTGATTCCCCATATCTGATTTCCCGCCTCTGTTTCCCCGCCTCTGATTCCCCACCTCTGTTTCCCCATATCTAATTCCCAACCTCTGATGCCCCAACTCTGATTCCCTGCCTCTGATTCCCCGCGTTCTATTCCCTGCCTCTGATTCCCCGCCTGTGATTCCCCATCTCTGATTCACCACCTCTGATTCCCCACCTCTGATTCCCCATATCTAATTCCCCGCCTCTGTTTGCCCGACTCTGATTCCCCGCCTCTGTTTCCCCATATCTGATTCCCCGCCTCTGAAACCCCGTGTCTGATTTCTTGCCTCTGATTCCCCGCCTCTGATTCCCCATCTCTGATTCACAGCCTCGGATTCCCAACCTCTGATTCCCCATCTCTGATTCCGCACATCTGATTCCCTGCCTCTGATTCCCCGACTCTGATCCCCACCTCTGATTCCCCAGCTCTGATTCCCCGCCTCTGATTCCCCAACTCTGATTCCCCGCCTCTGATTCCCCAGCTCTGATTCCCCGCCTCTGATTCCCCGTGTTTGATTCCCTGCCTCTGATTCCCCGCCTCTGATTCCCCATCTCTGATTCACCGCCTTTGATTCGCCACCTCTGATTCCCCATATCTGATTCCTCGCCTCTGTTTCCCCGCCTCTGATTCCCCGCCTCTGATTCCCCATATCTCATTCCCCGCCTCTGATTCCC
The DNA here is from genome assembly GCF_036971445.1 of Narcine bancroftii. Classification (NCBI taxonomy): domain Eukaryota; kingdom Metazoa; phylum Chordata; class Chondrichthyes; order Torpediniformes; family Narcinidae; genus Narcine; species Narcine bancroftii. The sequence goes on from NC_091475.1 coordinate 130,675,032, forward strand.
CATCTCTGATTCCCGGACTCTGATTCCCCACCTCTGATTCCCGGCCTCTTATTCCCGGCATCTGATTCCGGCCTCTGATTCCCGGCCTCTGATTCCCTGCTTCTGATTCCCCATCTCTGATTCCGCAAATCTAATTCCCTGCCTCTGATTCCCCACCTCTGATTCCCCATATCTGATTCCCCGCCTCTGTTTCCCCGCCTCTGATTCCCCGCCTCTGTTTCCCCATATCTAAGTCCCCGCCTCTGATTCCCCAACTTTGATTCCCCACCTCTGATTCCCCAGCTCTGATTCCCCGCCTCTGATTCCCAGCCTCTGATTCCCAACCTCTGATTCCCCACCTCTGATTCCCCATATCTGATTCCCCGCCTCTGTTTCCCCGCCTCTGATTCCCCGCCTCTGTTTCCCCATATCTGATCCCCGCCTCTATTTGCCTGCATCTGATTCCCCGCCTCTGTTTCCCCATATCTGATTCCCCGCCTCTGAATCCCCAACTCTGATTCCCTGCCTCTAATTTCCCAGCTCTGATTCCCCGCCTCTGATTCCCCGCGTCTGATTACCGGCCTCTGATTCCCCGCCTCTGATTCCCCATCTCTGATTCACAACCTCTGATTCACCACCTCTGATACCCCATATCTGATTCCCCGCCTCTGTTTCCCCGCCTCTGATTCCCCACCTCTGATTCCCCATCTCTGATTCCGCAAATCTAATTCCCTGCCTCTGATTCCCCACCTCTGATTCCCCATATCTGATTCCCCGCCTCTGTTTCCCCGCCTCTGAATCCCCGCCTCTGTTTCCCCATATCTAAGTCCCCGCCTCTGATTCCCCAACTTTGATTCCCCACCTCTGATTCCCCAGCTCTGATTCCCCGCCTCTGATTCCCAGCCACTGATTCCCAACCTCTGATTCCCCACCTCTGATTCCCCATATCTGATTCCCCGCCTCTGTTTCCCCGCCTCTGATTCCCCGCCTCTGTTTCCCCATATCTGATCCCCGCCTCTATTTGCCTGCATCTGATTCCCCGCCTCTGTTTCCCCATATCTGATTCCCCGCCTCTGAATCCCCAACTCTGATTCCCTGCCTCTAATTTCCCAGCTCTGATTCCCCGCCTCTGATTCCCCGCGTCTGATTACCGGCCTCTGATTCCCCGCCTCTGATTCCCCATCTCTGATTCACAACCTCTGATTCCCCACCTCTGATACCCCATATCTGATTCCCCGCCTCTGTTTCCCCGCCTGTGATTCCCCACCTCTGATTCCCAATAGCTGATTCCCCGCCTCTGATTCCCCACCTCTGATTCCCCGCCTCTGATTCGCCAGCTATGATTCCCCGCCTCTGATTCCCCGTGTTTGATTCCCTGCCTCTGATTCCCGGCCTCTGATTCCCCATCTCTGATTCCCCACCTCTGATTCCCCAGCTTCATTCCCCGCCTCTGATCCCCGCATCTGATTCCCTGCATCTGATTCCCAGCCTCTGATTCCCTGCCTCTGATTCCCAAACTCTGATTCCCCACCTCTGATTCCGCACATCTGATTACCTGCCTCTGATTCCCCACCTCTGATTCCGCACATCTGATTACCTGCCTCTGATTCCCCACCTCTGATTCCCCATATCTGATTCCTCGCCTCTGTTTCCCCGCCTCTGATTCCCCGCCTCTGATTCCCCAGCTCTGATTCCCCGCCTCTGATTTTCCGTGTTTGATTCCCTGCCTCTGATTCCCGGCCTCTGATTCCCCATCTCTGATTCACCGCCTTTGATTCGCCACCTCTGATTCCCCATATCTGATTCCCCGCCTCTGTTTCCCCGCCTCTGATTCCCCGCCTCTGATTCCCCATATCTCATTCCCCGCCTCTGAATCCCCATCTCTGATTCCCGGACTCTGATTCCCCACCTCTGATTCCCGGCCTCTTATTCCCTGCATCTGATTCCGGCCTCTGATTCCCGGCCTCTGATTCCCTGCTTCTGATTCCCCATCTCTGATTCCGCAAATCTAATTCCCTGCCTCTGATTCCCCACCTCTGATTCCCCATATCTGATTCCCCGCCTCTGTTTCCCGGCCTCTAATTCCCCGCTTCTGATTCTGATTCCCTGCCTCTGATTCCCCATCTCTGATTCCGCACATCTGATTCCCTGCCTCTGATTCCCAACCTCTGATTCCCCATCTCTGATTCATCGCCTTTGATTCGCCACCTCTGATTCCCCATATCTGATTCCTCGCCTCTGTTTTCCCGCCTCTGATTCCCCGCCTCTGATTCCCCATATCTCATTCCCCGCCTCTGATTCCCCATCTCTGACTCCCGGACTCTGATTCCCCACCTCTGATTCCCGGCCTCTTATTCCCGGCATCTGATTCCGGCCTCTGATTCCCGGCCTCTGATTCCCTGCTTCTGATTCCCCATCTCTGATTCCGCAAATCTAATTCCCTGCCTCTGATTCCCCACCTCTGATTCCCCATATCTGATTCCCCACCACTGTTTCCCGGCCTCTGATTCCCCGCTTCTGATTCTGATTCCCTGCCTCTGATTCCCCATCTCTGATTCCGCACATCTGATTCCCTGCCTCTGATTCCCCACCTCTGATTCCCCATACCTGACTTCCCGCCTCTGTTTCCCCGCCTCTGATTCCCCGCCTCTGTTTCCCCATATCTAATTCCCAACCTCTGATGCCCCAACTCTGATTCCCTGCCACTGATTCCCCGCGTTCTATTCCCTGCCTCTGATTCCCCGCCTGTGATTCCCCATCTCTGATTCACCACCTCTGATTCCCCACCTCTGATTCCCCATATCTGATTCCCCGCCTCTGAATCCCCAACTCTGATTCCCTGCCTCTGATTCCCCAGCTCTGATTCCCCGCCTTTGATTCCCCCGTCTGATTCCCAGCCTCTGAAACCCCGTGTCTGATTTCTTGCCTCTGATTCCCCGCCTCTGATTCCCCATCTCTGATTCACAGCCTCTGATTCCCCACCTCTGATACCCCATCACTGATTCCGCACATCTGATTTCCTGCCTCTGATTCCCCGACTCTGATCCCCACCTCTGATTCCCCAGCTCTGATTCCCCGCCTCTGATTCCCCAACTCTGATTCCCCGCCTCTGATTCACCAGCTCTGATTCCCCGCCTCTGATTCCCCGTGTTTGATTCCCTGCCTCTGATTCCCCGCCTCTGATTCCCCATCTCTGATTCACCGCCTTTGATTCGCCACCTCTGATACCCCATATCTGATTCCTCGCCTCTCTTTCCCCGCCTCTGATTCCCCGCCTCTGATTCCCCAGCTCTGATTCCCCGCCTCTGATTTTCCGTGTTTGATTCCCTGCCTGGGATTCCCCAGCTCTGATTCCCCGCCTTTGATTCCCCCGTCTGATTCCCAGCCTCTGAAACCCCGTGTCTGATTTCTTGCCTCTGATTCCCCGCCTCTGATTCCCCATCTCTGATTCACAGCCTCTGATTCCCCACCTCTGATTCCCCATCTCTGATTCCGCATATCTGATTCCCTGCCTCTGATTCCCCGACTCTGATGCCCACCTCTGATTCCCCAGCTCTGATTCCCCGCCTCTGATTCCCCAACTCTGATTCCCCGCCTCTGATTCCCCAGCTCTGATTCCCCGTGTTTGATTCCCTGCCTCTGATTCCCCGCCTCTGATTCCCCATCTCTGATTCACCGCCTTTGATTCGCCACCTCTGATTCCCCATATCTGATTCCTCGCCTCTGTTTCCCCGCCTCTGATTCCCCACCTCTGATTCCCCAGCTCTGATTCCCCGCCTCTGATTTTCCGTGTTTGATTTCCTGCCTCTGATTCCCGGCCTCTGATTCCCCATCTCTGATTCACCGCCTTTGATTCGCAACCTCTGATTCCCCATATCTGATTCCCCGCCTCTGTTTCCCCGCCTCTGATTCCCCGCCTCTGATTCCCCAGCTCTGATTCCCCGCCTCTGATTCCCCAGCTCTGATTCCCCGCCTCTGATACCCCGTGTTTGATTCCATGCCTCTGATTCCCCGCCTCTGATTCCCCATCTCTGATTCACCGCCTTTGATTCGCCACCTCTGATTCCCCATATCTGATTCCTCGCCTCTGTTTCCCCGCCTCTGATTCCCCGCCTCTGATTCCCCAGCTCTGATTCCCCGCCTCTGATTTTCCGTGTTTGATTCCCTGCCTCTGATTCCCGGCCTCTGATTCCCCATCTCTGATTCACCGCCTTTGATTCGCCACCTCTGATTCCCCATATCTGATTCCCCGCCTCTGTTTCCCCGCCTCTGATTCCCCACCTCTGATTCCCCAGCTCTGATTCCCCGCCTCTGATTCCCCGTGTTTGATTCCCTGCCTCTGATTCCCCGCCTCTGATTCCCCATCTCTGATTCACCGCCTTTGATTCGCCACCTCTGATTCCCCATATCTGATTCCTCGACTCTGTTTCCCCGCCTCTGATTCCCCGCATCTGATTCCCCAGCTCTGATTCCCCGCCTCTGATTTTCCGTGTTTGATTCCCTGCCTCTGATTCCCGGCCTCTGATTCCCCATCTCTGACTCACCGCCTTTGATTCGCCACCTCTGATTCCCCATATCTGATTCCTCGCCTCTGTTTCCCCGCCTCTGATTCCCCGCCTCTGATTCCCCAGCTCTGATTCCCCGCCTCTGATTTTCCGTGTTTGATTCCCTGCCTCTGATTCCCGGCCTCTGATTCCCCATATCTGATTCCCCGCCTCTGAATCCCCAACTCTGATTCCCTGCCTCTGATTCCCCAGCTCTGATTCCCCGCCTTTGATTCCCCCGTCTGATTCCCAGCCTCTGAAACCCCGTGTCTGATTTCTTGCCTCTGATTCCCCGCCTCTGATTCCCCATCTCTGATTAACAGCCTCTGATTCCCCACCTCTGATTCCCAATCTCTGATTCCGCACATCTGATTCCCTGCCTCTGATTCCCCGACTCTGATCCCCACCTCTGATTCCCCAGCTCTGATTCCCCGCCTCTGATTCCCCAACTCTGATTCCCCGCCTCTGATTCCCCAGCTCTTATTCCCCGCCTCTGATTCCCCGTGTTTGATTCCCTGCCTCTGATTCCCCGCCTCTGATTCCCCATCTCTGATTCACCGCCTTTGATTCGCCACCTCTGATTCCCCATATCTGATTCCTCGCCTCTTTTTTCCCGCCTCTGATTCCCCGCCTCTGATTCCCCAGCTCTGATTCCCCGCCTCTGATTTTCCGTGTTTGATTCCCTGCCTCTGATTCCCCAGCTCTGATTCCCCGCCTTTGATTCCCCCGTCTGATTCCCAGCCTCTGAAACCCCGTGTCTGATTTCTTGCCTCTGATTCCCCGCCTCTGATTCCCCATCTCTGATTCACAGCCTCTGATTCCCCACCTCTGATTCCCCATCTCTGATTCACCGCCTTTGATTCGCCACCTCTGATTCCCCATATCTGATTCCTCGCCTCTGTTTCCCCGCCTCTGATTCCCCGCCTCTGATTCCCCATATCTCATTCCCCGCCTCTGATTCCCCATCTCTGATTCCCGGACTCTGATTCCCCACCTCTGATTCCCGGCCTCTTATTCCCGGCATCTGATTCCGGCCTCTGATTCCCGGCCTCTGATTCCCTGCTTCTGATTCCCCATCTCTGATTCCGCAAATCTAATTCCCTGCCTCTGATTCCCCACCTCTGATTCCCCATATCTGATTCCCCGCCTCTGTTTCCCCGCCTCTGATTCCCCGCCTCTGTTTCCCCATATCTAAGTCCCCGCCTCTGATTCCCCAACTTTGATTCCCCACCTCTGATTCCCCAGCTCTGATTCCCCGCCTCTGATTCCCAGCCTCTGATTCCCAACCTCTGATTCCCCACCTCTGATTCCCCATATCTGATTCCCCGCCTCTGTTTCCCCGCCTCTGATTCCCCGCCTCTGTTTCCCCATATCTGATCCCCGCCTCTATTTGCCTGCATCTGATTCCCCGCCTCTGTTTCCCCATATCTGATTCCCCGCCTCTGAATCCCCAACTCTGATTCCCTGCCTCTAATTTCCCAGCTCTGATTCCCCGCCTCTGATTCCCCGCGTCTGATTACCGGCCTCTGATTCCCCGCCTCTGATTCCCCATCTCTGATTCACAACCTCTGATTCCCCACCTCTGATACCCCATATCTGATTCCCCGCCTCTGTTTCCCCGCCTCTGATTCCCCACCTCTGATTCCCCATCTCTGATTCCGCAAATCTAATTCCCTGCCTCTGATTCCCCACCTCTGATTCCCCATATCTGATTCCCCGCCTCTGTTTCCCCGCCTCTGAATCCCCGCCTCTGTTTCCCCATATCTAAGTCCCCGCCTCTGATTCCCCAACTTTGATTCCCCACCTCTGATTCCCCAGCTCTGATTCCCCGCCTCTGATTCCCAGCCTCTGATTCCCAACCTCTGATTCCCCACCTCTGATTCCCCATATCTGATTCCCCACCTCTGTTTCCCGGCCTCTGATTCCCCGCTTCTGATTCTGATTCCCTGCCTCTGATTCCCCATCTCTGATTCCGCACATCTGATTCCCTGCATCTGATTCCCCACCTCTGATTCCCCATACCTGACTTCCCGCCTCTGTTTCCCCGCCTCTGATTCCCCGCCTCTGTTTCCCCATATCTAATTCCCAACCTCTGATGCCCCAACTCTGATTCCCTGCCACTGATTCCCCGCGTTCTATTCCCTGCCTCTGATTCCCCGCCTGTGATTCCCCATCTCTGATTCACCACCTCTGATTCCCCACCTCTGATTCCCCATATCTGATTCCCCGCCTCTGAATCCCCAACTCTGATTCCCTGCCTCTGATTCCCCAGCTCTGATTCCCCGCCTTTGATTCCCCCGTCTGATTCCCAGCCTCTGAAACCCCGTGTCTGATTTCTTGCCTCTGATTCCCCGCCTCTGATTCCCCATCTCTGATTCACAGCCTCTGATTCCCCACCTCTGATACCCCATCACTGATTCCGCACATCTGATTTCCTGCCTCTGATTCCCCGACTCTGATCCCCACCTCTGATTCCCCAGCTCTGATTCCCCGCCTCTGATTCCCCAACTCTGATTCCCCGCCTCTGATTCACCAGCTCTGATTCCCCGCCTCTGATTCCCCGTGTTTGATTCCCTGCCTCTGATTCCCCGCCTCTGATTCCCCATCTCTGATTCACCGCCTTTGATTCGCCACCTCTGATACCCCATATCTGATTCCTCGCCTCTCTTTCCCCGCCTCTGATTCCCCGCCTCTGATTCCCCAGCTCTGATTCCCCGCCTCTGATTTTCCGTGTTTGATTCCCTGCCTGGGATTCCCCAGCTCTGATTCCCCGCCTTTGATTCCCCCGTCTGATTCCCAGCCTCTGAAACCCCGTGTCTGATTTCTTGCCTCTGATTCCCCGCCTCTGATTCCCCATCTCTGATTCACAGCCTCTGATTCCCCACCTCTGATTCCCCATCTCTGATTCCGCATATCTGATTCCCTGCCTCTGATTCCCCGACTCTGATGCCCACCTCTGATTCCCCAGCTCTGATTCCCCGCCTCTGATTCCCCAACTCTGATTCCCCGCCTCTGATTCCCCAGCTCTGATTCCCCGCCTCTGATTCCCCGTGTTTGATTCCCTGCCTCTGATTCCCCGCCTCTGATTCCCCATCTCTGATTGACCGCCTTTGATTCGCCACCTCTGATTCCCCATATCTGATTCCTCGCCTCTGTTTCCCCGCCTCTGATTCCCCACCTCTGATTCCCCAGCTCTGATTCCCCGCCTCTGATTTTCCGTGTTTGATTCCCTGCCTCTGATTCCCGGCCTCTGATTCCCCATCTCTGATTCACCGCCTTTGATTCGCAACCTCTGATTCCCCATATCTGATTCCCCGCCTCTGTTTCCCCGCCTCTGATTCCCCGCCTCTGATTCCCCAGCTCTGATTCCCCGCCTCTGATTCCCCAGCTCTGATTCCCCGCCTCTGATACCCCGTGTTTGATTCCATGCCTCTGATTCCCCGCCTCTGATTCCCCATCTCTGATTCACCGCCTTTGATTCGCCACCTCTGATTCCCCATATCTGATTCTTCGCCTCTGTTTCCCCGCCTCTGATTCCCCGCCTCTGATTCCCCATCTCTGATTCACCGCCTTTGATTCGCCACCTCTGATTCCCCATATCTGATTCCTCGCCTCTGTTTCCCCGCCTCTGATTCCCCGCCTCTGATTCCCCATATCTCATTCCCCGCCTCTGATTCCCCATCTCTGATTCCCGGACTCTGATTCCCCACCTCTGATTCCCGGCCTCTTATTCCCGGCATCTGATTCCGGCCTCTGATTCCCGGCCTCTGATTCCCTGCTTCTGATTCCCCATCTCTGATTCCGCAAATCTAATTCCCTGCCTCTGATTCCCCACCTCTGATTCCCCATATCTGATTCCCCGCCTCTGTTTCCCCGCCTCTGATTCCCCGCCTCTGTTTCCCCATATCTAAGTCCCCGCCTCTGATTCCCCAACTTTGATTCCCCACCTCTGATTCCCCAGCTCTGATTCCCCGCCTCTGATTCCCAGCCTCTGATTCCCAACCTCTGATTCCCCACCTCTGATTCCCCATATCTGATTCCCCGCCTCTGTTTCCCCGCCTCTGATTCCCCGCCTCTGTTTCCCCATATCTGATCCCCGCCTCTATTTGCCTGCATCTGATTCCCCGCCTCTGTTTCCCCATATCTGATTCCCCGCCTCTGAATCCCCAACTCTGATTCCCTGCCTCTAATTTCCCAGCTCTGATTCCCCGCCTCTGATTCCCCGCGTCTGATTACCGGCCTCTGATTCCCCGCCTCTGATTCCCCATCTCTGATTCACAACCTCTGATTCACCACCTCTGATACCCCATATCTGATTCCCCGCCTCTGTTTCCCCGCCTCTGATTCCCCACCTCTGATTCCCCATCTCTGATTCCGCAAATCTAATTCCCTGCCTCTGATTCCCCACCTCTGATTCCCCATATCTGATTCCCCGCCTCTGTTTCCCCGCCTCTGAATCCCCGCCTCTGTTTCCCCATATCTAAGTCCCCGCCTCTGATTCCCCAACTTTGATTCCCCACCTCTGATTCCCCAGCTCTGATTCCCCGCCTCTGATTCCCAGCCACTGATTCCCAACCTCTGATTCCCCACCTCTGATTCCCCATATCTGATTCCCCGCCTCTGTTTCCCCGCCTCTGATTCCCCGCCTCTGTTTCCCCATATCTGATCCCCGCCTCTATTTGCCTGCATCTGATTCCCCGCCTCTGTTTCCCCATATCTGATTCCCCGCCTCTGAATCCCCAACTCTGATTCCCTGCCTCTAATTTCCCAGCTCTGATTCCCCGCCTCTGATTCCCCGCGTCTGATTACCGGCCTCTGATTCCCCGCCTCTGATTCCCCATCTCTGATTCACAACCTCTGATTCCCCACCTCTGATACCCCATATCTGATTCCCCGCCTCTGTTTCCCCGCCTGTGATTCCCCACCTCTGATTCCCAATAGCTGATTCCCCGCCTCTGATTCCCCACCTCTGATTCCCCGCCTCTGATTCGCCAGCTATGATTCCCCGCCTCTGATTCCCCGTGTTTGATTCCCTGCCTCTGATTCCCGGCCTCTGATTCCCCATCTCTGATTCCCCACCTCTGATTCCCCAGCTTCATTCCCCGCCTCTGATCCCCGCATCTGATTCCCTGCATCTGATTCCCAGCCTCTGATTCCCTGCCTCTGATTCCCAACCTCTGATTCCCCACCTCTGATTCCGCACATCTGATTACCTGCCTCTGATTCCCCACCTCTGATTCCGCACATCTGATTACCTGCCTCTGATTCCCCACCTCTGATTCCCCATATCTGATTCCTCGCCTCTGTTTCCCCGCCTCTGATTCCCCGCCTCTGATTCCCCAGCTCTGATTCCCCGCCTCTGATTTTCCGTGTTTGATTCCCTGCCTCTGATTCCCGGCCTCTGATTCCCCATCTCTGATTCACCGCCTTTGATTCGCCACCTCTGATTCCCCATATCTGATTCCCCGCCTCTGTTTCCCCGCCTCTGATTCCCCGCCTCTGATTCCCCATATCTCATTCCCCGCCTCTGAATCCCCATCTCTGATTCCCGGACTCTGATTCCCCACCTCTGATTCCCGGCCTCTTATTCCCTGCATCTGATTCCGGCCTCTGATTCCCGGCCTCTGATTCCCTGCTTCTGATTCCCCATCTCTGATTCCGCAAATCTAATTCCCTGCCTCTGATTCCCCACCTCTGATTCCCCATATCTGATTCCCCGCCTCTGTTTCCCGGCCTCTAATTCCCCGCTTCTGATTCTGATTCCCTGCCTCTGATTCCCCATCTCTGATTCCGCACATCTGATTCCCTGCCTCTGATTCCCAACCTCTGATTCCCCATCTCTGATTCATCGCCTTTGATTCGCCACCTCTGATTCCCCATATCTGATTCCTCGCCTCTGTTTTCCCGCCTCTGATTCCCCGCCTCTGATTCCCCATATCTCATTCCCCGCCTCTGATTCCCCATCTCTGACTCCCGGACTCTGATTCCCCACCTCTGATTCCCGGCCTCTTATTCCCGGCATCTGATTCCGGCCTCTGATTCCCGGCCTCTGATTCCCTGCTTCTGATTCCCCATCTCTGATTCCGCAAATCTAATTCCCTGCCTCTGATTCCCCACCTCTGATTCCCCATATCTGATTCCCCACCACTGTTTCCCGGCCTCTGATTCCCCGCTTCTGATTCTGATTCCCTGCCTCTGATTCCCCATCTCTGATTCCGCACATCTGATTCCCTGCCTCTGATTCCCCACCTCTGATTCCCCATACCTGACTTCCCGCCTCTGTTTCCCCGCCTCTGATTCCCCGCCTCTGTTTCCCCATATCTAATTCCCAACCTCTGATGCCCCAACTCTGATTCCCTGCCACTGATTCCCCGCGTTCTATTCCCTGCCTCTGATTCCCCGCCTGTGATTCCCCATCTCTGATTCACCACCTCTGATTCCCCACCTCTGATTCCCCATATCTGATTCCCCGCCTCTGAATCCCCAACTCTGATTCCCTGCCTCTGATTCCCCAGCTCTGATTCCCCGCCTTTGATTCCCCCGTCTGATTCCCAGCCTCTGAAACCCCGTGTCTGATTTCTTGCCTCTGATTCCCCGCCTCTGATTCCCCATCTCTGATTCACAGCCTCTGATTCCCCACCTCTGATACCCCATCACTGATTCCGCACATCTGATTTCCTGCCTCTGATTCCCCGACTCTGATCCCCACCTCTGATTCCCCAGCTCTGATTCCCCGCCTCTGATTCCCCAACTCTGATTCCCCGCCTCTGATTCACCAGCTCTGATTCCCCGCCTCTGATTCCCCGTGTTTGATTCCCTGCCTCTGATTCCCCGCCTCTGATTCCCCATCTCTGATTCACCGCCTTTGATTCGCCACCTCTGATACCCCATATCTGATTCCTCGCCTCTCTTTCCCCGCCTCTGATTCCCCGCCTCTGATTCCCCAGCTCTGATTCCCCGCCTCTGATTTTCCGTGTTTGATTCCCTGCCTGGGATTCCCCAGCTCTGATTCCCCGCCTTTGATTCCCCCGTCTGATTCCCAGCCTCTGAAACCCCGTGTCTGATTTCTTGCCTCTGATTCCCCGCCTCTGATTCCCCATCTCTGATTCACAGCCTCTGATTCCCCACCTCTGATTCCCCATCTCTGATTCCGCATATCTGATTCCCTGCCTCTGATTCCCCGACTCTGATGCCCACCTCTGATTCCCCAGCTCTGATTCCCCGCCTCTGATTCCCCAACTCTGATTCCCCGCCTCTGATTCCCCAGCTCTGATTCCCCGTGTTTGATTCCCTGCCTCTGATTCCCCGCCTCTGATTCCCCATCTCTGATTCACCGCCTTTGATTCGCCACCTCTGATTCCCCATATCTGATTCCTCGCCTCTGTTTCCCCGCCTCTGATTCCCCACCTCTGATTCCCCAGCTCTGATTCCCCGCCTCTGATTTTCCGTGTTTGATTTCCTGCCTCTGATTCCCGGCCTCTGATTCCCCATCTCTGATTCACCGCCTTTGATTCGCAACCTCTGATTCCCCATATCTGATTCCCCGCCTCTGTTTCCCCGCCTCTGATTCCCCGCCTCTGATTCCCCAGCTCTGATTCCCCGCCTCTGATTCCCCAGCTCTGATTCCCCGCCTCTGATACCCCGTGTTTGATTCCATGCCTCTGATTCCCCGCCTCTGATTCCCCATCTCTGATTCACCGCCTTTGATTCGCCACCTCTGATTCCCCATATCTGATTCCTCGCCTCTGTTTCCCCGCCTCTGATTCCCCGCCTCTGATTCCCCAGCTCTGATTCCCCGCCTCTGATTTTCCGTGTTTGATTCCCTGCCTCTGATTCCCGGCCTCTGATTCCCCATCTCTGATTCACCGCCTTTGATTCGCCACCTCTGATTCCCCATATCTGATTCCCCGCCTCTGTTTCCCCGCCTCTGATTCCCCACCTCTGATTCCCCAGCTCTGATTCCCCGCCTCTGATTCCCCGTGTTTGATTCCCTGCCTCTGATTCCCCGCCTCTGATTCCCCATCTCTGATTCACCGCCTTTGATTCGCCACCTCTGATTCCCCATATCTGATTCCTCGACTCTGTTTCCCCGCCTCTGATTCCCCGCATCTGATTCCCCAGCTCTGATTCCCCGCCTCTGATTTTCCGTGTTTGATTCCCTGCCTCTGATTCCCGGCCTCTGATTCCCCATCTCTGACTCACCGCCTTTGATTCGCCACCTCTGATTCCCCATATCTGATTCCTCGCCTCTGTTTCCCCGCCTCTGATTCCCCGCCTCTGATTCCCCAGCTCTGATTCCCCGCCTCTGATTTTCCGTGTTTGATTCCCTGCCTCTGATTCCCGGCCTCTGATTCCCCATATCTGATTCCCCGCCTCTGAATCCCCAACTCTGATTCCCTGCCTCTGATTCCCCAGCTCTGATTCCCCGCCTTTGATTCCCCCGTCTGATTCCCAGCCTCTGAAACCCCGTGTCTGATTTCTTGCCTCTGATTCCCCGCCTCTGATTCCCCATCTCTGATTAACAGCCTCTGATTCCCCACCTCTGATTCCCAATCTCTGATTCCGCACATCTGATTCCCTGCCTCTGATTCCCCGACTCTGATCCCCACCTCTGATTCCCCAGCTCTGATTCCCCGCCTCTGATTCCCCAACTCTGATTCCCCGCCTCTGATTCCCCAGCTCTTATTCCCCGCCTCTGATTCCCCGTGTTTGATTCCCTGCCTCTGATTCCCCGCCTCTGATTCCCCATCTCTGATTCACCGCCTTTGATTCGCCACCTCTGATTCCCCATATCTGATTCCTCGCCTCTTTTTTCCCGCCTCTGATTCCCCGCCTCTGATTCCCCAGCTCTGATTCCCCGCCTCTGATTTTCCGTGTTTGATTCCCTGCCTCTGATTCCCCAGCTCTGATTCCCCGCCTTTGATTCCCCCGTCTGATTCCCAGCCTCTGAAACCCCGTGTCTGATTTCTTGCCTCTGATTCCCCGCCTCTGATTCCCCATCTCTGATTCACAGCCTCTGATTCCCCACCTCTGATTCCCCATCTCTGATTCACCGCCTTTGATTCGCCACCTCTGATTCCCCATATCTGATTCCTCGCCTCTGTTTCCCCGCCTCTGATTCCCCGCCTCTGATTCCCCATATCTCATTCCCCGCCTCTGATTCCCCATCTCTGATTCCCGGACTCTGATTCCCCACCTCTGATTCCCGGCCTCTTATTCCCGGCATCTGATTCCGGCCTCTGATTCCCGGCCTCTGATTCCCTGCTTCTGATTCCCCATCTCTGATTCCGCAAATCTAATTCCCTGCCTCTGATTCCCCACCTCTGATTCCCCATATCTGATTCCCCGCCTCTGTTTCCCCGCCTCTGATTCCCCGCCTCTGTTTCCCCATATCTAAGTCCCCGCCTCTGATTCCCCAACTTTGATTCCCCACCTCTGATTCCCCAGCTCTGATTCCCCGCCTCTGATTCCCAGCCTCTGATTCCCAACCTCTGATTCCCCACCTCTGATTCCCCATATCTGATTCCCCGCCTCTGTTTCCCCGCCTCTGATTCCCCGCCTCTGTTTCCCCATATCTGATCCCCGCCTCTATTTGCCTGCATCTGATTCCCCGCCTCTGTTTCCCCATATCTGATTCCCCGCCTCTGAATCCCCAACTCTGATTCCCTGCCTCTAATTTCCCAGCTCTGATTCCCCGCCTCTGATTCCCCGCGTCTGATTACCGGCCTCTGATTCCCCGCCTCTGATTCCCCATCTCTGATTCACAACCTCTGATTCCCCACCTCTGATACCCCATATCTGATTCCCCGCCTCTGTTTCCCCGCCTCTGATTCCCCACCTCTGATTCCCCATCTCTGATTCCGCAAATCTAATTCCCTGCCTCTGATTCCCCACCTCTGATTCCCCATATCTGATTCCCCGCCTCTGTTTCCCCGCCTCTGAATCCCCGCCTCTGTTTCCCCATATCTAAGTCCCCGCCTCTGATTCCCCAACTTTGATTCCCCACCTCTGATTCCCCAGCTCTGATTCCCCGCCTCTGATTCCCAGCCTCTGATTCCCAACCTCTGATTCCCCACCTCTGATTCCCCATATCTGATTCCCCACCTCTGTTTCCCGGCCTCTGATTCCCCGCTTCTGATTCTGATTCCCTGCCTCTGATTCCCCATCTCTGATTCCGCACATCTGATTCCCTGCCTCTGATTCCCCACCTCTGATTCCCCATACCTGACTTCCCGCCTCTGTTTCCCCGCCTCTGATTCCCCGCCTCTGTTTCCCCATATCTAATTCCCAACCTCTGATGCCCCAACTCTGATTCCCTGCCACTGATTCCCCGCGTTCTATTCCCTGCCTCTGATTCCCCGCCTGTGATTCCCCATCTCTGATTCACCACCTCTGATTCCCCACCTCTGATTCCCCATATCTGATTCCCCGCCTCTGAATCCCCAACTCTGATTCCCTGCCTCTGATTCCCCAGCTCTGATTCCCCGCCTTTGATTCCCCCGTCTGATTCCCAGCCTCTGAAACCCCGTGTCTGATTTCTTGCCTCTGATTCCCCGCCTCTGATTCCCCATCTCTGATTCACAGCCTCTGATTCCCCACCTCTGATACCCCATCACTGATTCCGCACATCTGATTTCCTGCCTCTGATTCCCCGACTCTGATCCCCACCTCTGATTCCCCAGCTCTGATTCCCCGCCTCTGATTCCCCAACTCTGATTCCCCGCCTCTGATTCACCAGCTCTGATTCCCCGCCTCTGATTCCCCGTGTTTGATTCCCTGCCTCTGATTCCCCGCCTCTGATTCCCCATCTCTGATTCACCGCCTTTGATTCGCCACCTCTGATACCCCATATCTGATTCCTCGCCTCTCTTTCCCCGCCTCTGATTCCCCGCCTCTGATTCCCCAGCTCTGATTCCCCGCCTCTGATTTTCCGTGTTTGATTCCCTGCCTGGGATTCCCCAGCTCTGATTCCCCGCCTTTGATTCCCCCGTCTGATTCCCAGCCTCTGAAACCCCGTGTCTGATTTCTTGCCTCTGATTCCCCGCCTCTGATTCCCCATCTCTGATTCACAGCCTCTGATTCCCCACCTCTGATTCCCCATCTCTGATTCCGCATATCTGATTCCCTGCCTCTGATTCCCCGACTCTGATGCCCAACTCTGATTCCCCAGCTCTGATTCCCCGCCTCTGATTCCCCAACTCTGATTCCCCGCCTCTGATTCCCCAGCTCTGATTCCCCGCCTCTGATTCCCCGTGTTTGATTCCCTGCCTCTGATTCCCCGCCTCTGATTCCCCATCTCTGATTCACCGCCTTTGATTCGCCACCTCTGATTCCCCATATCTGATTCCTCGCCTCTGTTTCCCCGCCTCTGATTCCCCACCTCTGATTCCCCAGCTCTGATTCCCCGCCTCTGATTTTCCGTGTTTGATTCCCTGCCTCTGATTCCCGGCCTCTGATTCCCCATCTCTGATTCACCGCCTTTGATTCGCAACCTCTGATTCCCCATATCTGATTCCCCGCCTCTGTTTCCCCGCCTCTGATTCCCCGCCTCTGATTCCCCAGCTCTGATTCCCCGCCTCTGATTCCCCAGCTCTGATTCCCCGCCTCTGATACCCCGTGTTTGATTCCATGCCTCTGATTCCCCGCCTCTGATTCCCCATCTCTGATTCACCGCCTTTGATTCGCCACCTCTGATTCCCCATATCTGATTCTTCGCCTCTGTTTCCCCGCCTCTGATTCCCCGCCTCTGATTCCCCAGCTCTGATTCCCCGCCTCTGATTTTCCGTGTTTGATTCCCTGCCTCTGATTCCCGGCCTCTGATTCCCCATCTCTGATTCACCGCCTTTGATTCGCCACCTCTGATTCCCCATATCTGATTCCCCGCCTCTGTTTCCCCGCCTCTGATTCCCCACCTCTGATTCCCCAGCTCTGATTCCCCGCCTCTGATTCCCCGTGTTTGATTCCCTGCCTCTGATTCCCCGCCTCTGATTCCCCATCTCTGATTCACCGCCTTTGATTCGCCACCTCTGATTCCCCATATCTGATTCCTCGCCTCTGTTTCCCCGCCTCTGATTCCCCGCCTCTGATTCCCCAGCTCTGATTCCCCGCCTCTGATTTTCCGTGTTTGATTCCCTGCCTCTGATTCCCGGCCTCTGATTCCCCATATCTGATTCCCCGCCTCTGAATCCCCAACTCTGATTCCCTGCCTCTGATTCCCCAGCTCTGATTCCCCGCCTTTGATTCCCCCGTCTGATTCCCAGCCTCTGAAACCCCGTGTCTGATTTCTTGCCTCTGATTCCCCGCCTCTGATTCCCCATCTCTGATTAACAGCCTCTGATTCCCCACCTCTGATTCCCAATCTCTGATTCCGCACATCTGATTCCCTGCCTCTGATTCCCCGACTCTGATCCCCACCTCTGATTCCCCAGCTCTGATTCCCCGCCTCTGATTCCCCAACTCTGATTCCCCGCCTCTCATTCCCCAGCTCTTATTCCCCGCCTCTGATTCCCCGTGTTTGATTCCCTGCCTCTGATTCCCCGCCTCTGATTCCCCATCTCTGATTCACCGCCTTTGATTCGCCACCTCTGATTCCCCATATCTGATTCCTCGCCTCTGTTTCCCCGCCTCTGATTCCCCGCCTCTGATTCCCCAGCTCTGATTCCCCGCCTCTGATTTTCCGTGTTTGATTCCCTGCCTCTGATTCCCCAGCTCTGATTCCCCGCCTTTGATTCCCCCGTCTGATTCCCAGCCTCTGAAACCCCGTGTCTGATTTCTTGCCTCTGATTCCCCGCCTCAGATTCCCCATCTCTGATTCACAGCCTCTGATTCCCCACCTCTGATTCCCCATCTCTGATTCACCGCCTTTGATTCGCCACCTCTGATTCCCCATATCTGATTCCTCGCCTCTGTTTCCCCGCCTCTGATTCCCCGCCTCTGATTCCCCATATCTAATTCCCCGCCTCTGATTCCCCATCTCTGATTCCCGGACTCTGATTCCCCACCTCTGATTCCCGGCCTCTTATTCCCGGCATCTGATTCCGGCCTCTGATTCCCGGCCTCTGATTCCCTGCTTCTGATTCCCCATCTCTGATTCCGCAAATCTAATTCCCTGCCTCTGATTCCCCACCTCTGATTCCCCATATCTGATTCCCCGCCTCTGTTTCCCCGCCTCTGATTCCCCGCCTCTGTTTCCCCATATCTAAGTCCCCGCCTCTGATTCCCCAACTTTGATTCCCCACCTCTGATTCCCCAGCTCTGATTCCCCGCCTCTGATTCCCAGCCTCTGATTCCCAACCTCTGATTCCCCACCTCTGATTCCCCATATCTGATTCCCCGCCTCTGTTTCCCCGCCTCTGATTCCCCGCCTCTGTTTCCCCATATCTGATCCCCGCCTCTATTTGCCTGCATCTGATTCCCCGCCTCTGTTTCCCCATATCTGATTCCCCGCCTCTGAATCCCCAACTCTGATTCCCTGCCTCTAATTTCCCAGCTCTGATTCCCCGCCTCTGATTCCCCGCGTCTGATTACCGGCCTCTGATTCCCCGCCTCTGATTCCCCATCTCTGATTCACAACCTCTGATTCCCCACCTCTGATACCCCATATCTGATTCCCCTCCTCTGTTTCCCCGCCTCTGATTCCCCACCTCTGATTCCCCATCTCTGATTCCGCAAATCTAATTCCCTGCCTCTGATTCCCCACCTCTGATTCCCCATATCTGATTCCCCGCCTCTGTTTCCCCGCCTCTGAATCCCCGCCTCTGTTTCCCCATATCTAAGTCCCCGCCTCTGATTCCCCAACTTTGATTCCCCACCTCTGATTCCCCAGCTCTGATTCCCCGCCTCTGATTCCCAGCCTCTGATTCCCAACCTCTGATTCCCCACCTCTGATTCCCCATATCTGATTCCCCGCCTCTGTTTCCCCGCCTCTGATTCCCCGCCTCTGTTTCCCCATATCTGATCCCCGCCTCTATTTGCCTGCATCTGATTCCCCGCCTCTGTTTCCCCATATCTGATTCCCCGTCTCTGAATCCCCAACTCTGATTCCCTGCCTCTAATTTCCCAGCTCTGATTCCCCGCCTCTGATTCCCCGCGTCTAATTCCCCACCTCTGATACCCCATATCTGATTCCCCGCCTCTGTTTCCCCGCCTCTGATTCCCCACCTCTGATTCCCAATATCTGATTCCCCGCCTCTGATTCCCCACCTCTGATTCCCCGCCTCTGATTCGCCAGCTATGATTCCCCGCCTCTGATTCCCCGTGTTTGATTCCCTGCCTCTGATTCCCGGCCTCTGATTCCCCATCTCTGATTCCCCACCTCTGATTCCCCAGCTCTCATTCCCCGCCTCTGATCCCCGCATCTGATTCCCTGCATCTGATTCCCAGCCTCTGATTCCCTGCCTCTGATTCCCAACCTCTGATTCCCCACCTCTGATTCCGCGCATCTGATTACCTGCCTCTGATTCCCCACCTCTGATTCCGCACATCTGATTACCTGCCTCTGATTCCCCACCTCTGATTCCCCATATCTGATTCCTCGCCTCTGTTTCCCCGCCTCTGATTCCCCGCCTCTGATTCCCCAGCTCTGATTCCCCGCCTCTGATTTTCCGTGTTTGATTCCCTGCCTCTGATTCCCGGCCTCTGATTCCCCATCTCTGATTCACCGCCTTTGATTCGCCACCTCTGATTCCCCATATCTGATTCCCCGCCTCTGTTTCCCCGCCTCTGATTCCCCGCCTCTGATTCCCCATATCTCATTCCCCGCCTCTGAATCCCCATCTCTGATTCCCGGACTCTGATTCCCCACCTCTGATTCCCGGCCTCTTATTCCCTGCATCTGATTCCGGCCTCTGATTCCCGGCCTCTGATTCCCTGCTTCTGATTCCCCATCTCTGATTCCGCAAATCTAATTCCCTGCCTCTGATTCCCCACCTCTGATTCCCCATATCTGATTCCCCGCCTCTGTTTCCCGGCCTCTAATTCCCCGCTTCTGATTCTGATTCCCTGCCTCTGATTCCCCATCTCTGATTCCGCACATCTGATTCCCTGCCTCTGATTCCCAACCTCTGATTCCCCATCTCTGATTCATCGCCTTTGATTCGCCACCTCTGATTCCCCATATCTGATTCCTCGCCTCTGTTTCCCCGCCTCTGATTCCCCGCCTCTGATTCCCCATATCTCATTCCCCGCCTCTGATTCCTCATCTCTGATTCCCGGACTCTGATTCCCCACCTCTGATTCCCGGCCTCTTATTCCCGGCATCTGATTCCGGCCTCTGATTCCCGGCCTCTGATTCCCTGCTTCTGATTCCCCATCTCTGATTCCGCAAATCTAATTCCCTGCCTCTGATTCCCCACCTCTGATTCCCCATATCTGATTCCCCACCTCTGTTTCCCGGCCTCTGATTCCCCGCTTCTGATTCTGATTCCCTGCCTCTGATTCCCCATCTCTGATTCCGCACATCTGATTCCCTGCCTCTGATTCCCCACCTCTGATTCCCCATACCTGACTTCCCGCCTCTGTTTCCCCGCCTCTGATTCCCCGCCTCTGTTTCCCCATATCTAATTCCCAACCTCTGATGCCCCAACTCTGATTCCCTGCCTCTGATTCCCCGCGTTCTATTCCCTGCCTCTGATTCCCCGCCTGTGATTCCCCATCTCTGATTCACCACCTCAGATTCCCCACCTCTGATTCCCCATATCTGATTCCCCGCCTCTGAATCCCCAACTCTGATTCCCTGCCTCTGATTCCCCAGCTCTGATTCCCCGCCTTTGATTCCCCCGTCTGATTCCCAGCCTCTGAAACCCCGTGTCTGATTTCTTGCCTCTGATTCCCCGCCTCTGATTCCCCATCTCTGATTCACAGCCTCTGATTCCCCACCTCTGATTCCCCATCACTGATTCCGCACATCTGATTCCCTGCCTCTGATTCCCCGACTCTGATCCCCACCTCTGATTCCCCAGCTCTGATTCCCCGCCTCTGATTCCCCAACTCTGATTCCCCGCCTCTGATTCCCCAGCTCTGATTCCCCGCCTCTGATTCCCCGTGTTTGATTCCCTGCCTCTGATTCCCCGCCTCTGATTCCCCATCTCTGATTCACCGCCTTTGATTCGCCACCTCTGAGACCCCATATCTGATTCCTCGCCTCTGTTTCCCCGCCTCTGATTCCCCGCCTCTGATTCCCCAGCTCTGATTCCCCGCCTCTGATTTTCCGTGTTTGATTCCCTGCCTGGGATTCCCCAGCTCTGATTCCCCGCCTTTGATTCCCCCGTCTGATTCCCAGCCTCTGAAACCCCGTGTCTGATTTCTTGCCTCTGATTCCCCGCCTCTGATTCCCCATCTCTGATTCACAGCCTCTGATTCCCCACCTCTGATTCCCCATCTCTGATTCCGCACATCTGATTCTATGCCTCTGATTCCCCGACTCTGATGCCCACCTCTGATTCCCCAGCTCTGATTCCCCGCCTCTGATTCCCCAACTCTGATTCCCCGCCTCTGATTCCCCAGCTCTGATTCCCCGCCTCTGATTCCCCGTGTTTGATTCCCTGCCTCTGATTCCCCGCCTCTGATTCCCCATCTCTGATTCACCGCCTTTGATTCGCCACCTCTGATTCCCCATATCTGATTCCTCGCCTCTGTTTCCCCGCCTCTGATTCCCCACCTCTGATTCCCCAGCTCTGATTCCCCGCCTCTGATTTTCCGTGTTTGATTCCCTGCCTCTGATTCCCGGCCTCTGATTCCCCATCTCTGATTCACCGCCTTTGATTCGCCACCTCTGATTCCCCATATCTGATTCCCCGCCTCTGTTTCCCCGCCTCTGATTCCCCGCCTCTGATTCCCCAGCTCTGATTCCCCGCCTCTGATTTTCCGTGTTTGATTCCCTGCCTCTGATTCCCGGCCTCTGATTCCCCATCTCTGATTCACCGCCTTTGATTCGCCACCTCTGATTCCCCATATCTGATTCCCCGCCTCTGTTTCCCCGCCTCTGATTCCCCGCCTCTGATTCCCCGCCTCTGATTCCCCAGCTCTGATTCCCCGCCTCTGATTCCCCGTGTTTGATTCCCTGCCTCTGATTCCCCGCCTCTGATTCCCCATCTCTGATTCACCGCCTTTGATTCACCACCTCTGATTCCCCATATCTGATTCCTCGCCTCTGTTTCCCCGCCTCTGATTCCCCGCATCTGATTCCCCAGCTCTGATTCCCCGCCTCTGATTTTCCGTGTTTGATTCCCTGCCTCTGATTCCCGGCCTCTGATTCCCCATCTCTGATTCCCCGCCTTTGATTCCCCCATCTGATTCCCAGCCTCTGAAACCCCGTGTCTGATTTCTTGCCTCTGTTTCCCCGCCTCTGATTCCCCGCCTCTGTTTCCCCATATCTAATTCCCAACCTCTGATGCCCCAACTCTGATTCCCTGCCTCTGATTCCCCAGCTCTGATTCCCCGTGTTTGATTCCCCGCCTCTGTTTCCCCGCCTCTGATTCCCCGCCTCTGATTCCCCAACTCTAATTCCCCGCCTCTGATTCCCCATATCTGATTCCCTGCCTCTGTTTCCCCGCCTCTGATTCCCCGCCCCTGTTTCCCCATATCTGATTCCCTGCCTCTGATTCCCCAACTTTGATTCCCAGCCTCTGATTCCCCAGCTCTGATTCCATTCCTCTGATTCCCCGTGTTTGATTCCCTGCCTCTGATTCCCCGCCTCTGATTCCCCATATCTGATTTCCCGCCTCTGTTTCCCCGCCTCTGATTCCCCGCCTCTGTTTCCCCATATCTAATTCCCAACCTCTGATGCCCCAACTCTGATTCCCTGCCTCTGATTCCCCAGCTCTGATTCCCCGTGTTTGATTCCCCGCCTCTGTTTCCCCGCCTCTGATTCCCCGCCTCTGATTCCCCATCTCTGATTCACAGCCTCTGATTCCCCACCTCTGATTCCCCATCACTGATTCCGCACATCTGATTCCCTGCCTCTGATTCCCCGACTCTGATCCCCACCTCTGATTCCCCAGCTCTGATTCCCCGCCTCTGATTCCCCAACTCTGATTCCCCGCCTCTGATTCCCCAGCTCTGATTCCCCGCCTCTGATTCCCCGTGTTTGATTCCCTGCCTCTGAATCCCCGCCTCTGATTCCCCATCTCTGATTCACCGCCTTTGATTCGCCACCTCTGAGACCCCATACCTGATTCCTCGCCTCTGTTTCCCCGCCTCTGATTCCCCGCCTCTGATTCCCCAGCTCTGATTCCCCGCCTCTGATTTTCCGTGTTTGATTCCCTGCCTGGGATTCCCCAGCTCTGATTCCCCGCCTTTGATTCCCCCGTCTGATTCCCAGCCTCTGAAACCCCGTGTCTGATTTCTTGCCTCTGATTCCCCGCCTCTGATTCCCCATCTCTGATTCACAGCCTCTGATTCCCCACCTCTGATTCCCCATCTCTGATTCCGCACATCTGATTAGGGGCCTCTGATTCCCCGACTCTGATGCCCACCTCTGATTCCCCAGCTCTGAATCCCCGCCTCTGATTCCCCAACTCTGATTCCCCGCCTCTGATTCCCCAGCTCTGATTCCCCGCCTCTGATTCCCCGTGTTTGATTCCCTGCCTCTGATTCCCCGCCTCTGATTCCCCATCTCTGATTCACCGCCTTTGATTCGCCACCTCTGATTCCCCATATCTGATTCCTCGCCTCTGTTTCCCCGCCTCTGATTCCCCGCATCTCATTCCCCAGCTCTGATTCCCCGCCTCTGATTTTCCGTGTTTGATTCCCTGCCTCTGATTCCCGGCCTCTGATTCCCCATCTCTGATTCACCGCCTTTGATTCGCCACCTCTGATTCCCCATATCTGATTCCTCGCCTCTGTTTCCCCGCCTCTGATTCCCCGCCTCTGATTCCCCAGCTCTGATACCCCGCCTCTGATTTTCCGTGTTTGATTCCCTGCCTCTGATTCCCGGCCTCTGATTCCCCATATCTGATTCCCCGCCTCTGAATCCCCAACTCTGATTCCCTGCCTCTGATTCCCCAGCTCTGATTCCCCGCCTTTGATTCCCCCGTCTGATTCCCAGCCTCTGAAACCCCGTGTCTGATTTCTTGCCTCTGATTCCCCGCCTCTGATTCCCCATCTCTGATTAACAGCCTCTGATTCCCCACCTCTGATTCCCAATCTCTGATTCCGCACATCTGATTCCCTGCCTCTGATTCCCCGACTCTGATCCCCACCTCTGATTCCCCAGCTCTGATTCCCCGCCTCTGATTCCCCAACTCTGATTCCCCGCCTCTGATTCCCCAGCTCTTATTCCCCGCCTCTGATTCCCCGTGTTTGATTCCCTGCCTCTGATTCCCCGCCTCTGATTCCCCATCTCTGATTCACCGCCTTTGATTCGCCACCTCTGATTCCCCATATCTGATTCCTCGCCTCTGTTTCCCCGCCTCTGATTCCCCGCCTCTGATTCCCCAGCTCTGATTCCCCGCCTCTGATTTTCCGTGTTTGATTCCCTGCCTCTGATTCCCCAGCTCTGATTCCCCGCCTTTGATTCCCCCGTCTGATTCCCAGCCTCTGAAACCCCGTGTCTGATTTCTTGCCTCTGATTCCCCGCCTCTGATTCCCCATCTCTGATTCACAGCCTCTGATTCCCCACCTCTGATTCCCCATCTCTGATTCACCGCCTTTGATTCGCCACCTCTGATTCCCCATATCTGATTCCTCGCCTCTGTTTCCCCGCCTCTGATTCCCCGCCTCTGATTCCCCATATCTCATTCCCCGCCTCTGATTCCCCATCTCTGATTCCCGGACTCTGATTCCCCACCTCTGATTCCCGGCCTCTTATTCCCGGCATCTGATTCCGGCCTCTGATTCCCGGCCTCTGATTCCCTGCTTCTGATTCCCCATCTCTGATTCCGCAAATCTAATTCCCTGCCTCTGATTCCCCACCTCTGATTCCCCATATCTGATTCCCCGCCTCTGTTTCCCCGCCTCTGATTCCCCGCCTCTGTTTCCCCATATCTAAGTCCCCGCCTCTGATTCCCCAACTTTGATTCCCCACCTCTGATTCCCCAGCTCTGATTCCCCGCCTCTGATTCCCAGCCTCTGATTCCCAACCTCTGATTCCCCACCTCTGATTCCCCATATCTGATTCCCCGCCTCTGTTTCCCCGCCTCTGATTCCCCGCCTCTGTTTCCCCATATCTGATCCCCGCCTCTATTTGCCTGCATCTGATTCCCCGCCTCTGTTTCCCCATATCTGATTCCCCGCCTCTGAATCCCCAACTCTGATTCCCTGCCTCTAATTTCCCAGCTCTGATTCCCCGCCTCTGATTCCCCGCGTCTGATTACCGGCCTCTGATTCCCCGCCTCTGATTCCCCATCTCTGATTCACAACCTCTGATTCCCCACCTCTGATACCGCATATCTGATTCCCCGCCTCTGTTTCCCCGCCTCTGATTCCCCACCTCTGATTCCCCATCTCTGATTCCGCAAATCTAATTCCCTGCCTCTGATTCCCCACCTCTGATTCCCCATATCTGATTCCCCGCCTCTGTTTCCCCGCCTCTGAATCCCCGCCTCTGTTTCCCCATATCTAAGTCCCCGCCTCTGATTCCCCAACTTTGATTCCCCACCTCTGATTCCCCAGCTCTGATTCCCCGCCTCTGATTCCCAGCCTCTGATTCCCAACCTCTGATTCCCCACCTCTGATTCCCCATATCTGATTCCCCGCCTCTGTTTCCCCGCCTCTGATTCCCCGCCTCTGTTTCCCCATATCTGATCCCCGCCTCTATTTGCCTGCATCTGATTCCCCGCCTCTGTTTCCCCATATCTGATTCCCCGCCTCTGAATCCCCAACTCTGATTCCCTGCCTCTAATTTCCCAGCTCTGATTCCCCGCCTCTGATTCCCCGCGTCTGATTCCCCACCTCTGATACCCCATATCTGATTCCCCGCCTCTGTTTCCCCGCCTCTGATTCCCCACCTCTGATTCCCAATATCTGATTCCCCGCCTCTGATTCCCCACCTCTGATTCCCCGCCTCTGATTCGCCAGCTATGATTCCCCGCCTCTGATTCCCCGTGTTTGATTCCCTGCCTCTGATTCCCGGCCTCTGATTCCCCATCTCTGATTCCCCACCTCTGATTCCCCAGCTCTCATTCCCCGCCTCTGATCCCCGCATCTGATTCCTTGCATCTGATTCCCAGCCTCTGATTCCCTGCCTCTGATTCCCAACCTCTGATTCCCCACCTCTGATTCCGCGCATCTGATTACCTGCCTCTGATTCCCCACCTCTGATTCCGCACATCTGATTACCTGCCTCTGATTCCCCACCTCTGATTCCCCATATCTGATTCCTCGCCTCTGTTTCCCCGCCTCTGATTCCCCGCCTCTGATTCCCCAGCTCTGATTCCCCGCCTCTGATTTTCCGTGTTTGATTCCCTGCCTCTGATTCCCGGCCTCTGATTCCCCATCTCTGATTCACCGCCTTTGATTCGCCACCTCTGATTCCCCATATCTGATTCCCCGCCTCTGTTTCCCCGCCTCTGATTCGCCGCCTCTGATTCCCCATATCTCATTCCCCGCCTCTGAATCCCCATCTCTGATTCCCGGACTCTGATTCCCCACCTCTGATTCCCGGCCTCTTATTCCCTGCATCTGATTCCGGCCTCTGATTCCCGGCCTCTGATTCCCTGCTTCTGATTCCCCATCTCTGATTCCGCAAATCTAATTCCCTGCCTCTGATTCCCCACCTCTGATTCCCCATATCTGATTCCCCGCCTCTGTTTCCCGGCCTCTAATTCCCCGCTTCTGATTCTGATTCCCTGCCTCTGATTCCCCATCTCTGATTCCGCACATCTGATTCCCTGCCTCTGATTCCCAACCTCTGATTCCCCATCTCTGATTCATCGCCTTTGATTCGCCACCTCTGATTCCCCATATCTGATTCCTCGCCTCTGTTTCCCCGCCTCTGATTCCCCGCCTCTGATTCCCCATATCTCATTCCCCGCCTCTGATTCCCCATCTCTGATTCCCGGACTCTGATTCCCCACCTCTGATTCCCGGCCTCTTATTCCCGGCATCTGATTCCGGCCTCTGATTCCCGGCCTCTGATTCCCTGCTTCTGATTCCCCATCTCTGATTCCGCAAATCTAATTCCCTGCCTCTGATTCCCCACCTCTGATTCCCCATATCTGATTCCCCACCTCTGTTTCCCGGCCTCTGATTCCCCGCTTCTGATTCTGATTCCCTGCCTCTGATTCCCCATCTCTGATTCCGCACATCTGATTCCCTGCCTCTGATTCCCCACCTCTGATTCCCCATACCTGACTTCCCGCCTCTGTTTCCCCGCCTCTGATTCCCCGCCTCTGTTTCCCCATATCTAATTCCCAACCTCTGATGCCCCAACTCTGATTCCCTGCCTCTGATTCCCCGCGTTCTATTCCCTGCCTCTGATTCCCCGCCTGTGATTCCCCATCTCTGATTCACCACCTCAGATTCCCCACCTCTGATTCCCCATATCTGATTCCCCGCCTCTGAATCCCCAACTCTGATTCCCTGCCTCTGATTCCCCAGCTCTGATTCCCCGCCTTTGATTCCCCCGTCTGATTCCCAGCCTCTGAAACCCCGTGTCTGATTTCTTGCCTCTGATTCCCCGCCTCTGATTCCCCATCTCTGATTCACAGCCTCTGATTCCCCACCTCTGATTCCCCATCACTGATTCCGCACATCTGATTCCCTGCCTCTGATTCCCCGACTCTGATCCCCACCTCTGATTCCCCAGCTCTGATTCCCCGCCTCTGATTCCCCAACTCTGATTCCCCGCCTCTGATTCCCCAGCTCTGATTCCCCGCCTCTGATTCCCCGTGTTTGATTCCCTGCCTCTGATTCCCCGCCTCTGATTCCCCATCTCTGATTCACCGCCTTTGATTCGCCACCTCTGAGACCCCATATCTGATTCCTCGCCTCTGTTTCCCCGCCTCTGATTCCCCGCCTCTGATTCCCCAGCTCTGATTCCCCGCCTCTGATTTTCCGTGTTTGATTCCCTGCCTGGGATTCCCCAGCTCTGATTCCCCGCCTTTGATTCCCCCGTCTGATTCCCAGCCTCTGAAACCCCGTGTCTGATTTCTTGCCTCTGATTCCCCGCCTCTGATTCCCCATCTCTGATTCACAGCCTCTGATTCCCCACCTCTGATTCCCCATCTCTGATTCCGCACATCTGATTCTATGCCTCTGATTCCCCGACTCTGATGCCCACCTCTGATTCCCCAGCTCTGATTCCCCGCCTCTGATTCCCCAACTCTGATTCCCCGCCTCTGATTCCCCAGCTCTGATTCCCCGCCTCTGATTCCCCGTGTTTGATTCCCTGCCTCTGATTCCCCGCCTCTGATTCCCCATCTCTGATTCACCGCCTTTGATTCGCCACCTCTGATTCCCCATATCTGATTCCTCGCCTCTGTTTCCCCGCCTCTGATTCCCCACCTCTGATTCCCCAGCTCTGATTCCCCGCCTCTGATTTTCCGTGTTTGATTCCCTGCCTCTGATTCCCGGCCTCTGATTCCCCATCTCTGATTCACCGCCTTTGATTCGCCACCTCTGATTCCCCATATCTGATTCCCCGCCTCTGTTTCCCCGCCTCTGATTCCCCGCCTCTGATTCCCCAGCTCTGATTCCCCGCCTCTGATTTTCCGTGTTTGATTCCCTGCCTCTGATTCCCGGCCTCTGATTCCCCATCTCTGATTCACCGCCTTTGATTCGCCACCTCTGATTCCCCATATCTGATTCCCCGCTTCTGTTTCCCCGCCTCTGATTCCCCGCCTCTGATTCCCCGCCTCTGATTCCCCAGCTCTGATTCCCCGCCTCTGATTCCCCGTGTTTGATTCCCTGCCTCTGATTCCCCGCCTCTGATTCCCCATCTCTGATTCACCGCCTTTGATTCACCACCTCTGATTCCCCATATCTGATTCCTCGCCTCTGTTTCCCCGCCTCTGATTCCCCGCATCTGATTCCCCAGCTCTGATTCCCCGCCTCTGATTTTCCGTGTTTGATTCCCTGCCTCTGATTCCCGGCCTCTGATTCCCCATCTCTGATTCCCCGCCTTTGATTCCCCCATCTGATTCCCAGCCTCTGAAACCCCGTGTCTGATTTCTTGCCTCTGTTTCCCCGCCTCTGATTCCCCGCCTCTGTTTCCCCATATCTAATTCCCAACCTCTGATGCCCCAACTCTGATTCCCTGCCTCTGATTCCCCAGCTCTGATTCCCCGTGTTTGATTCCCCGCCTCTGTTTCCCCGCCTCTGATTCCCCGCCTCTGATTCCCCAACTCTAATTCCCCGCCTCTGATTCCCCATATCTGATTCCCTGCCTCTGTTTCCCCGCCTCTGATTCCCCGCCCCTGTTTCCCCATATCTGATTCCCTGCCTCTGATTCCCCAACTTTGATTCCCAGCCTCTGATTCCCCAGCTCTGATTCCCCGCCTCTGATTCCCCGTGTTTGATTCCCTGCCTCTGATTCCCCGCCTCTGATTCCCCATATCTGATTTCCCGCCTCTGTTTCCCCGCCTCTGATTCCCCGCCTCTGTTTCCCCATATCTAATTCCCAACCTCTGATGCCCCAACTCTGATTCCCTGCCTCTGATTCCCCAGCTCTGATTCCCCGTGTTTGATTCCCCGCCTCTGTTTCCCCGCCTCTGATTCCCCGCCTCTGATTCCCCATCTCTGATTCACAGCCTCTGATTCCCCACCTCTGATTCCCCATCACTGATTCCGCACATCTGATTCCCTGCCTCTGATTCCCCGACTCTGATCCCCACCTCTGATTCCCCAGCTCTGATTCCCCGCCTCTGATTCCCCAACTCTGATTCCCCGCCTCTGATTCCCCAGCTCTGATTCCCCGCCTCTGATTCCCCGTGTTTGATTCCCTGCCTCTGATTCCCCACCTCTGATTCCCCATCTCTGATTCACCGCCTTTGATTCGCCACCTCTGAGACCCCATACCTGATTCCTCGCCTCTGTTTCCCCGCCTCTGATTCCCCGCCTCTGATTCCCCAGCTCTGATTCCCCGCCTCTGATTTTCCGTGTTTGATTCCCTGCCTGGGATTCCCCAGCTCTGATTCCCCGCCTTTGATTCCCCCGTCTGATTCCCAGCCTCTGAAACCCCGTGTCTGATTTCTTGCCTCTGATTCCCCGCCTCTGATTCCCCATCTCTGATTCACAGCCTCTGATTCCCCACCTCTGATTCCCCATCTCTGATTCCGCACATCTGATTCCCTGCCTCTGATTCCCCGACTCTGATGCCCACCTCTGATTCCCCAGCTCTGATTCCCCGCCTCTGATTCCCCAACTCTGATTCCCCGCCTCTGATTCCCCAGCTCTGATTCCCCGCCTCTGATTCCCCGTGTTTGATTCCCTGCCTCTGATTCCCCGCCTCTGATTCCCCATCTCTGATTCACCGCCTTTGATTCGCCACCTCTGACTCCCCATATCTGATTCCTCGCCTCTGTTTCCCCGCCTCTGATTCCCCACCTCTGATTCCCCAGCTCTGATTCCCCGCCTCTGATTTTCCGTGTTTGATTCCCTGCCTCTGATTCCCGGCCTCTGATTCCCCATCTCTGATTCACCGCCTTTGATTCGCCACCTCTGATTCCCCATATCTGATTCCCCGCCTCTGTTTCCCCGCCTCTGATTCCCCGCCTCTGATTCCCCAGCTCTGATTCCCCGCCTCTGATTCCCCAGCTCTGATTCCCCGCCTCTGATTCCCCGTGTTTGAATCCCTGCCTCTGATTCCCCGCCTCTGATTCCCCATCTCTGATTCACCGCCTTTGATTCGCCACCTCTGATTCCCCATATCTGATTCCTCGCCTCTGTTTCCCCGCCTCTGATTCCCCGCCTCTGATTCCCCAGCTCTGATTCCCCGCCTCTGATTTTCCGTGTTTGATTCCCTGCCTCTGATTCCCGGCCTCTGATTCCCCATCTCTGATTCACCGCCTTTGATTCGCCACCTCTGATTCCCCATATCTGATTCCCCGCCTCTGTTTCCCCGCCTCTGATTCCCCGCCTCAGATTCCCCGCCTCTGATTCCCCAGCTCTGATTCCCCGCCTCTGATTCCCCGTGTTTGATTCCCTGCCTCTGATTCCCCGCCTCTGATTCCCCATCTCTGATTCACGGCCTTTGATTCGCCACCTCTGATTCCCCATATCTGATTCCTCGCCTCTGTTTCCCCGCCTCTGATTCCCCGCATCTGATTCCCCAGCTCTGATTCCCCGCCTCTGATTTTCCGTGTTTGATTCCCTGCCTCTGATTCCCGGCCTCTGATTCCCCATCTCTGATTCACCGCCTTTGATTCGCCACCTCTGATTCCCCATATCTGATTCCTCGCCTCTGTTTCCCCGCCTCTGATTCCCCGCCTCTGATTCCCCAGCTCTGATTCCCCGCCTCTGATTTTCCGTGTTTGATTCCCTGCCTCTGATTCCCGGCCTCTGATTCCCCATATCTGATTCCCCGCCTCTGAATCCCCAACTCTGATTCCCTGCCTCTGATTCCCCAGATCTGATTCCCCGCCTTTGATTCCCCCGTCTGATTCCCAGCCTCTGAAACCCCGTGTCTGATTTCTTGCCTCTGATTCCCCGCCTCTGATTCCCCATCTCTGATTAACAGCCTCTGATTCCCCACCTCTGATTCCCAATCTCTGATTCCACACATCTGATTCCCTGCCTCTGATTCCCCGACTCTGATCCCCACCTCTGATTCCCCAGCTCTGATTCCCCGCCTCTGATTCCCCAACTCTGATTCCCCGCCTCTGATTCCCCAACTCTTATTCCCCGCCTCTGATTCCCCGTGTTTGATTCCCTGCCTCTGATTCCCCACCTCTGATTCCCCATCTCTGATTCACCGCCTTTGATTCGCCACCTCTGATTCCCCATATCTGATTCCTCGCCTCTGTTTCCCCGCCTCTGATTCCCCGCCTCTGATTCCCCAGCTCTGATTCCCCGCCTCTGATTTTCCGTGTTTGATTCCCTGCCTCTGATTCCCCAGCTCTGATTCCCCGCCTTTGATTCCCCCGTCTGATTCCCCGCCTCTGAAACCCCGTGTCTGATTTCTTGCCTCTGATTCCCCGCCTCTGATTCCCCATCTCTGATTCACAGCCTCTGATTCCCCACCTCTGATTCCCCATCTCTGATTCTGCACATCTGATTCCCTGCCTCTGATTCCCCGACTCTGATCCCCACCTCTGATTCCCCAGCTCTGATTCCCCGCCTCTGATTCCCCAACTCTGATTCCCCGCCTCTGATTCCCCAGCTCTGATTCCCCGCCTCTGATTCCCCGTGTTTGATTCCCTGCCTCTGATTCCCCGCCTCTGATTCCCCATCTCTGATTCACCATCTTTGATTCGCCACCTCTGATTCCCCATATCTGATTCCTCGCCTCTGTTTCCCCGCCTCTGATTCCCCTCCTCTGATTCCCCAGCTCTGATTCCCCGCCTCTGATTTTCCGTGTTTGATTCCCTGCCTCTGATTCCAGGCCTCTGATTCCCCATCTCTGATTCACCGCCTTTGATTCGCCACCTCTGATTCCCCATATCTGATTCCCCGCCTCTGTTTCCCCGCCTCTGATTCCCCGCTTCTGATTCCCCATATCTCATTCCCCGCCTCTGAATCCCCATCTCTGATTCCCGGACTCTGATTCCCCACCTCTGATTCCCGGCCTCTTATTCCCGGCATCTGATTCCGGCCTCTGATTCCCGGCCTCTGATTCCCTGCTTCTGATTCTGATTCCCTGCCTCTGATTCCCCATCTCTGATTCCGCACATCTGATTCCCTGCCTCTGATTCCCCGCCTCTGATTCCCCGCCTCTGTTTCCCAATATCTAAGTCCCCCCTCTGATTCCCCAACTCTGATTCCCCACCTCTGATTCCCCAGCTCTGATTCCCCGCCTCTGATTCCCCGCATCTGATTCCCTGCATCTGATTCCAAGCCTCTGATTCCCTGCCTCTGATTCCCAACCTCTGATTCCCCACCTCTGATTCCGCACATCTGATTCCCTGCCTCTGATTCCCCGACTCTGATCCCCACCTCTGATTCCCCAGCTCTGATTCCCCGCCTCTGATTCCCCGTGTTTGATTCCCTGCCTCTGATTACCCTCCTCTGATTCCCCATCTCTGATTCATCGCCTTTGATTCCCGGCCTCTTATTCCTGGCATCTGATTCCGGCCTCTGATTCCCGACCTCTGATTCCCTGCTTCTGATTCCCCATCTCTGATTCCGCAAATCTAATTCCCTGCCTCTGATTCCCCACCTCTGATTCCCCATATCTGATTCCCCACCTCTGTTTCCCGGCCTCTGATTCCCCGCTTCTGATTCTGATTCCCTGCCTCTGATTCCCCATCTCTGATTCCGCACATCTGATTCCCTGCCTCTGATTCCCCACCTCTGATTCACCATATCTGATTTCCCGCCTCTGTTTCCCCGCCTCTGATTCCCCGCCTCTGTTTCCCCATATCTAATTCCCAACCTCTGATGCCCCAACTCTGATTCCCTGCCTCTGATTCCCCGCGTTCTATTCCCTGCCTCTGATTCCCCGCCTGTGATTCCCCATCTCTGATTCATCGCCTCTGTTTCCCCATATCTGATTCCCCGCCTCTGAATCCCCAACTCTGATTCCCTGCCTCTGATTCCCCAGCTCTGATTCCCCGCCTTTGATTCCCCCGTCTGATTCCCAGCCTCTGAAACCCCGTGTCTGATTTCTTGCCTCTGATTCCCCGCCTCTGATTCCCCATCTCTGATTCACAGCCTCGGATCCCCACCTCTGATTCCCCATCTCTGATTCCGCACATCTGATTCCCTGCCTCTGATTCCCCGACTCTGATCCCCACCTCTGATTCCCCAGCTCTGATTCCCCGCCTCTGATTCCCCAACTCTGATTCCCCGCCTCTGATTCCCCAGCTCTGATTCCCCGCCTCTGATTCCCCGTGTTTGATTCCCTGCCTCTGATTCCCCGCCTCTGATTCCCCATCTCTGATTCACCGCCTTTGATTCGCCACCTCTGATTCCCCATATCTGATTCCTCGCCTCTGTTTCCCCGCCTCTGATTCCCCGCCTCTGATTCCCCATATCTCATTCCCCGCCTCTGATTCCCCATCTCTGATTCCCGGACTCTGATTCCCCACCTCTGATTCCCGGCCTCTTATTCCCGGCATCTGATTCCGGCCTCTGATTCCCGGCCTCTGATTCCCTGCTTCTGATTCCCCATCTCTGATTCCGCAAATCTAATTCCCTGCCTCTGATTCCCCACCTCTGATTCCCCATATCTGATTCCCCGCCTCTGTTTCCCCGCCTCTGATTCCCCGCCTCTGTTTCCCCATATCTAAGTCCCCGCCTCTGATTCCCCAACTTTGATTCCCCACCTCTGATTCCCCAGCTCTGATTCCCCGCCTCTGATTCCCAGCCTCTGATTCCCAACCTCTGATTCCCCACCTCTGATTCCCCATATCTGATTCCCCGCCTCTGTTTCCACGCCTCTGATTCCCCGCCTCTGTTTCCCCATATCTGATCCCCGCCTCTATTTGCCTGCATCTGATTCCCCGCCTCTGTTTCCGCATATCTGATTCCCCGCCTCTGAATCCCCAACTCTGATTCCCTGCCTCTAATTTCCCAGCTCTGATTCCCCGCCTCTGTTTCCCCGCGTCTGATTACCGGCCTCTGATTCCCCGCC
This sequence comes from Narcine bancroftii, assembly GCF_036971445.1. Taxonomy (NCBI): domain Eukaryota; kingdom Metazoa; phylum Chordata; class Chondrichthyes; order Torpediniformes; family Narcinidae; genus Narcine; species Narcine bancroftii. The sequence continues at coordinate 130,709,223 of NC_091475.1, forward strand.
TCTGATTCCCCATCTCTGATTCACAACCTCTGATTCCCCACCTCTGATACCCCATATCTGATTCCCCGCCTCTGTTTCCCCGCCTCTGATTCCCTACCTCTGATTCCCCATCTCTGATTCCGCAAATCTAATTCCCTGCCTCTGATTCCCCACCTCTGATTCCCCATATCTGATTCCCCGCCTCTGTTTCCCCGCTTCTGAATCCCCGCCTCTGTTTCCCCATATCTAAGTCCCCGCCTCTGATTCCCCGCCTCTGATTCCCCAACTTTGATTCCCCAGCTCTGATTCCCCGCCTCTGATTCCCAGCCTCTGATTCCCAACCTCTGATTCCCCACCTCTGATTCCCCATATCTGATTCCCCGCCTCTGTTTCCCCGCCTCTGATTCCCCGCCTCTGTTTCCCCATATCTGATCCCCGCCTCTATTTGCCTGCATCTGATTCCCCGCCTCTGTTTCCCCATATCTGATTCCCCGCCTCTGAATCCCCAACTCTGATTCCCTGCCTCTAATTTCCCAGCTCTGATTCCCCGAATCTGATTCCCCGCGTCTGATTACCGGCCTCTGATTCCCCGCATCTGATTCCCCATCTCTGATTCACAACCTCTGATTCCCCACCTCTGATACCCCATATCTGATTCCCCGCCTCTGTTTCCCCGCCTCTGATTCCCCACCTCTGATTCCCAATATCTGATTCCCCGCCTCTGATTCCCCACCTCTGATTCCCTGCCTCTGATTCGCCAGCTATGATTCCCCGCCTCTGATTCCCCGTGTTTGATTCCCTGCCTCTGATTCCCTGCCTTTGATTCCCCATCTCTGATTCCGCACATCTGATTCCCTGCCTCTGATTCCCCATCTCTGATTCCCCATATCTGATTCCCCGCCTCTGTTTCCCCGCCTCTGATTCCCCGCCTCTGTTTCCCAATATCTAAGTCCGCGCCTCTGATTCCCCAACTCTAATTCCCCACCTCTAATTCCCCAGCTCTGATTCCCCGCCTCTGATTCCCCGCATCTGATTCCCTGCATCTGATTCCAAGCCTCTTATTCCCTGCCTCTGATTCCCAACCTCTGATTCCCCACCTCTGATTCCCCATATCTGATTCCCAGCCTCTGTTTCCCCGCCTCTGATTCCCCGCCTCTGTTTCCCCATATCTGATTCCCGGCCTCTGGTTCCCTGCCTCTGATTCCCCGCCTCTGATTCCCTGCCTCTGATTCCCCATCTCCGATTCCGCACATCTGATACCCTGCCTCTGATTCCCCGCCTCTGATTCCCCGCCTCTGATTCCCTGCCTCTGATTCCCAACCTCTGATTCCCCACCTCTGATTCCGCACATCTGATTCCCTGCCTCTGATTCCCCGACTCTGATCCCCACCTCTGATTCCCCAGCTCTGATTCCCCGCCTCTGATTCCCCGTGTTTGATTCCCTGCCTCTGATTACCCTCCTCTGATTCCCCATCTCTGATTCATCGCCTTTGATTCCCGGCCTCTTATTCCTGGCATCTGATTCCGGCCTCTGATTCCCGACCTCTGATTCCCTGCTTCTGATTCCCCATCTCTGATTCCGCAAATCTAATTCCCTGCCTCTGATTCCCCACCTCTGATTCCCCATATCTGATTCCCCACCTCTGTTTCCCGGCCTCTGATTCCCCGCTTCTGATTCTGATTCCCTGCCTCTGATTCACCATCTCTGATTCCGCACATCTGATTCCCTGCCTCTGATTCCCCACCTCTGATTCACCATATCTGATTTCCCGCCTCTGTTTCCCCGCCTCTGATTCCCCGCCTCTGTTTCCCCATATCTAATTCCCAACCTCTGATGCCCCAACTCTGATTCCCTGCCTCTGATTCCCCGCGTTCTATTCCCTGCCTCTGATTCCCCGCCTGTGATTCCCCATCTCTGATTCATCGCCTCTGTTTCCCCATATCTGATTCCCCGCCTCTGAATCCCCAACTCTGATTCCCTGCCTCTGATTCCCCAGCTCTGATTCCCCGCCTTTGATTCCCCCGTCTGATTCCCAGCCTCTGAAACCCCGTGTCTGATTTCTTGCCTCTGATTCCCCGCCTCTGATTCCCCATCTCTGATTCACAGCCTCGGATCCCCACCTCTGATTCCCCATCTCTGATTCCGCACATCTGATTCCCTGCCTCTGATTCCCCGACTCTGATCCCCACCTCTGATTCCCCAGCTCTGATTCCCCGCCTCTGATTCCCCAACTCTGATTCCCCGCCTCTGATTCCCCAGCTCTGATTCCCCGCCTCTGATTCCCCGTGTTTGATTCCCTGCCTCTGATTCCCCGCCTCTGATTCCCCATCTCTGATTCACCGCCTTTGATTCGCCACCTCTGATTCCCCATATCTGATTCCTCGCCTCTGTTTCCCCGCCTCTGATTCCCCGCCTCTGATTCCCCATATCTCATTCCCCGCCTCTGATTCCCCATCTCTGATTCCCGGACTCTGATTCCCCACCTCTGATTCCCGGCCTCTTATTCCCGGCATCTGATTCCGGCCTCTGATTCCCGGCCTCTGATTCCCTGCTTCTGATTCCCCATCTCTGATTCCGCAAATCTAATTCCCTGCCTCTGATTCCCCACCTCTGATTCCCCATATCTGATTCCCCGCCTCTGTTTCCCCGCCTCTGATTCCCCGCCTCTGTTTCCCCATATCTAAGTCCCCGCCTCTGATTCCCCAACTTTGATTCCCCACCTCTGATTCCCCAGCTCTGATTCCCCGCCTCTGATTCCCAGCCTCTGATTCCCAACCTCTGATTCCCCACCTCTGATTCCCCATATCTGATTCCCCGCCTCTGTTTCCACGCCTCTGATTCCCCGCCTCTGTTTCCCCATATCTGATCCCCGCCTCTATTTGCCTGCATCTGATTCCCCGCCTCTGTTTCCGCATATCTGATTCCCCGCCTCTGAATCCCCAACTCTGATTCCCTGCCTCTAATTTCCCAGCTCTGATTCCCCGCCTCTGTTTCCCCGCGTCTGATTACCGGCCTCTGATTCCCCGCCTCTGATTCCCCATCTCTGATTCACAACCTCTGATTCCCCACCTCTGATACCCCATATCTGATTCCCCGCCTCTGTTTCCCCGCCTCTGATTCCCTACCTCTGATTCCCCATCTCTGATTCCGCAAATCTAATTCCCTGCCTCTGATTCCCCACCTCTGATTCCCCATATCTGATTCCCCGCCTCTGTTTCCCCGCCTCTGAATCCCCGCCTCTGTTTCCCCATATCTAAGTCCCCGCCTCTGATTCCCCGCCTCTGATTCCCCAACTTTGATTCCCCAGCTCTGATTCCCCGCCTCTGATTCCCAGCCTCTGATTCCCAACCTCTGATTCCCCACCTCTGATTCCCCATATCTGATTCCCCGCCTCTGTTTCCCCGCCTCTGATTCCCCGCCTCTGTTTCCCCATATCTGATCCCCGCCTCTATTTGCCTGCATCTGATTCCCCGCCTCTGTTTCCCCATATCTGATTCCCCGCCTCTGAATCCCCAACTCTGATTCCCTGCCTCTAATTTCCCAGCTCTGATTCCCCGAATCTGATTCCCCGCGTCTGATTACCGGCCTCTGATTCCCCGCATCTGATTCCCCATCTCTGATTCACAACCTCTGATTCCCCACCTCTGATACCCCATATCTGATTCCCCGCCTCTGTTTCCCCGCCTCTGATTCCCCACCTCTGATTCCCAATATCTGATTCCCCGCCTCTGATTCCCCACCTCTGATTCCCTGCCTCTGATTCGCCAGCTATGATTCCCCGCCTCTGATTCCCCGTGTTTGATTCCCTGCCTCTGATTCCCTGCCTTTGATTCCCCATCTCTGATTCCGCACATCTGATTCCCTGCCTCTGATTCCCCATCTCTGATTCCCCATATCTGATTCCCCGCCTCTGTTTCCCCGCCTCTGATTCCCCGCCTCTGTTTCCCAATATCTAAGTCCGCGCCTCTGATTCCCCAACTCTAATTCCCCACCTCTAATTCCCCAGCTCTGATTCCCCGCCTCTGATTCCCCGCATCTGATTCCCTGCATCTGATTCCAAGCCTCTTATTCCCTGCCTCTGATTCCCAACCTCTGATTCCCCACCTCTGATTCCCCATATCTGATTCCCAGCCTCTGTTTCCCCGCCTCTGATTCCCCGCCTCTGTTTCCCCATATCTGATTCCCGGCCTCTGGTTCCCTGCCTCTGATTCCCCGCCTCTGATTCCCTGCCTCTGATTCCCCATCTCCGATTCCGCACATCTGATACCCTGCCTCTGATTCCCCGCCTCTGATTCCCCGCCTCTGATTCCCTGCCTCTGATTCCCAACCTCTGATTCCCCACCTCTGATTCCCCGTGTTTGATTCCCCGCCTCTGTTTCCCCGCCTCTGATTCCCCGCCTCTGATTCCCCAACTCTAATTCCCCACCTCTGATTCCCCATATCTGATTCCCCGCCTCTGATTCCCCACCCCTGTATCCCCATATCTGATTCCCTGCCTCTGATTCTCCAACTTTGATTCCCAGCATCTGATTCCCCAGCTCTGATTCCCCGCCTCTGATTCCCCGCATCTGATTCCCTGCATCTGATTCCAAGCCTCTGATTCCCTGCCTCTGATTCCCAACCTCTGATTCCCCACCTCTGATTCCCCATATCTGATCCCCAGCCTCTGTTTCCCCGCCTCTGTTTCCCCATATCTGATTCCCGGCCTCTGATTCCCTGCCTCTGATTCCCCGCCTCTGATTCCCTGCCTCTGATTCCCCATCTCCGATTCCGCACATCTGATTCCCTGCCTCTGATTCCCCGCCTCTGATACCCCGCCTCTGATTCCCTGCATCTGATTCCCAACCTCTGATTCCCCAACTCTGATTCCCCGTGTTTGATTCCCCTCCTCTGTTTCCCCGCCTCTGATTCCCCGCCTCTGATTCCCCAACTCTAATTCCCCACCTCTGATTCCCCATATCTGATTCCCTGCCTCTGTTCCCCCGCCTCTGATTCCCCGCCCCTGTTTCCCCATATCTGATTCCCTGCCTCTGATTCCCCAACTTTGATTCCCAGCCTCTGATTCCCCAGCTCTGATTCCCCGCCTCTGATTCCCCGTGTTTGATTCCCTGCCTCTGATTCCCCGCCTCTGATTCCCCATCTCTGATTCACCACCTTTGATTCGCCACCTCTGATACCCCATATCTGATTCCCCACCTCTGTTTCGCCGCATCTGATTCCCCGCCTCTGATTCTCCATATCTCATTCCCCGCCTCTGACTCCCCATCTCTGATTCCCGGACTCTGATTCCCCACCTCTGATTCCCGGCCTCTTATTCCCAGCATCTGATTCCAGGCCTCTGATTCCCGTCCTCTGACTCCCCGCTTCTGATTCTGATTCCCTGCCTCTGATTCCCCATCTCTGATTCCGCACATCTGATTACCTGCCTCTGATTCCCCACCTCTGATTCCCCATATCTGATTCCCCGCCTCTGTTTCCACGCCTCTGATTCCCCCCCTCTGTTTCCCCATATCTAATTCCCCACCTCTGATGCCCCAACTCTGATTCCCCGCCTCTGATTCCACAGCTCTGATTCCCCGCCTCTGATTCCCCACATCCGATTCCCCATATCTGATTCCCCGCCTCTGTTTCCCCGCCCCTGATTCCTCGCCTCTGTTTCCCCATATCTGATTCCCCGCCTCTGATTCCCAACTATGATTCCCCGCCTCTTATTCCCCAGCTCTGATTCCCCGCCTCTGTTTCCCCATATCTGATGCCCCGCCTCTATTTGCCCGCCTCTGATTCCCCGCCTCTGTTTCCCCATATCTGATTCCCCGCCTCTGATTCCCAACTATGATTCCCTGCCTCTAATTTCCCAGCTCTGATTCCCCGCCTCTGATTCCCCGTGTCTGATTTCCTGCCTCTGATTCCCCGCCTCTGATTACCCATGTCTGATTTACTGCCTCTGATTCCCCACCTCTGATTCCCCATCTCTGATTCCGCACATCCGATTCCCTGCCTCTGATTCCCCGCCTCTGATTCACTGCCTCTGCTTCCCCAGCTCTGATTCCCTGCCTGTGATTCCCCGCGTCTTATTCCCTGCTTCTGATTCTGATTCCCTGCCTCTGATTCCCCATCTCTGATTCCGCACATCTGATTCCCTGCCTCTGATTCCCCACCTCTGATTCCCCATATCTGATTCCCCGCCTCTGTTTCCCCACCTCTGATTCCCCGCCTCTGTTTCCCCATATCTAAGTCCCCGCCTCTGATTCCCCAACTCTGATTCCCCACCTCTGATTCCCCAGCTCTCATTCCCCGCCTCTGATCCCCGCATCTGATTCCCTGCATCTGATTCCCAGCCTCTGATTCCCTGCCTCTGATTCCCAACCTCTGATTCCCCACCTCTGATTCCCCATATCTGATTCCCCGCCTCTGTTTCCACGCCTCTGATTCCCCGCCTCTGTTTCCCCATATCTGATTCCCCGCCTCTGAATCCCCAACTCTGATTCCCTGCCTCTGATTCCCCAGCTCTGATTCCCCGCCTTTGATTCCCCCGTCTGATTCCCAGCCTCTGAAACCCCGTGTCTGATTTCTTGCCTCTGATTCCCCGCCTCTGATTCCCCATCTCTGATTAACAGCCTCTGATTCCCCACCTCTGATTAACCATCTCTGATTCCGCACATCTGATTCCCTGCCTCTGATTCCCCATCTCTGATTCACCGCCTTTGATTCGCCACCTCTGATTCCCCATATCTGATTCCCCGCCTCTGTTTCCCCGCCTCTGATTCCCCGCCTCTGATTCCCCATATCTCATTCCCCGCCTCTGAATCCCCATCTCTGATTCCCGGACTCTGATTCCCCACCTCTGATTCCCGGCCTCTTATTCCCGGCATCTGATTCCGGCCTCTGATTCCCGGCCTCTGATTCCCTGCTTCTGATTCTGATTCCCTGCCTTGATTCCCCATCTCTGATTCCGCACATCTGATTCCCTGCCTCTGATTCCCCATCTCTGATTCCCCATATCTGATTCCCCGCCTCTGTTTCCCCGCCTCTGATTCCCCTCCTCTGTTTCCCAATATCTAAGTCCCCGCCTCTGATTCCCCAACTCTGATTCCCCACCTCTGATTCCCCAGCTCTGATTCCCCGCCTCTGATTCCCCGCATCTGATTCCCTGCATCTGATTCCAAGCCTCTGATTCCCTGCCTCTGATTCCCAACCTCTGATTCCCCACCTCTGATTCCCCATATCTGATTCCCAGCCTCTGTTTCCCCGCCTCTGATTCCCTGCCTCTGTTTCCCCATATCTGATTCCCGGCCTCTGATTCCCCGCCTCTGATTCCCCGCCTCTGATTCCCTGCCTCTGATTCCCCATCTCCGATTCCGCACATCTGATTCCCTGCCTCTGATTCCCCGCCTCTGATTCCCCGCCTCTGATTCCCTGCCTCTGATTCCCAACCTCTGATTCCCCACCTCTGATTCCCCGTGTTTGATTCCCCGCCTCTGTTTCCCCGCCTCTGATTCCCCGCCTCTGATTCCCCAACTCTAATTCCCCGCCTCTGATTCCCCATATCTGATTCCCCGCCTCTGTTTCCCCGCCTCTGATTCCCCGCCCCTGTTTCCCCATATCTGATTCCCTGCCTCTGATTCCCCAACTTTGATTCCCAGCCTCTGATTCCCCAGCTCTGATACCACGCCTATGATTCCCCGTGTTTGATTCCCTGCCTCTGATTCCCCGCCTCTGATTCCCCATCTCTGATTCACCGCCTTTGATTCGCCACCTCTGATTCCCCATATCTGATTCCCCACCTCTGTTTCCCCGCCTCTGATTCCCCGCCTCTGATTCTCCATATCTCATTCCCCGCCTCTGAATCCCCATCACTGATTCCCAGACTCTGATTCCCCACCTCTGATTCCCGGCCTCTTATTCCCAGCATCTGATTCCAGGCCTCTGATTCCCGGCCTCTTACTCCCCGCTTCTGATTCTGATTCCCTGCCTCTGATTCCCCATCTCTGATTCCGCACATCTGATTACCTGCCTCTGATTCCCCACCTCTGATTCCCCATATCTGATCCCTCGCCTCTGTTTCCCCACCTCTGATTCCCCGCCTCTGATTCCCCAGCTCTGATTGCCCGCCTCTGATTTTCCGTGTTTGATTCCCTGCCTCTGATTCCCGGCCTCTGATTCCCCATCTCTGATTCACCGCCTTTGATTCGCCACCTCTGATTCCCCATATCTGATTCCCCGCCTCTGTTTCCCCGCCTCTGATTCCCCGCCTCTGATTCCCCATATCTCATTCCCCGCCTCTGAATCCCCATCTCTGATTCCCGGACTTTGATTCCCCACCTCTGATTCCCGGCCTCTTATTCCCGGCATCTGATTCCGGCCTCTGATTCCCGGCCTCTGATTCCCTGCTTCTGATTCCCCATCTCTGATTCCGCAAATCTAATTCCCTGCCTCTGATTCCCCACCTCTGATTCCCCATATATGATTCCCCGCCTCTGTTTCCCGGCCTCTGATTCCCCGCTTCTGATTCTGATTCCCTGCCTCTGATTCCCCATCTCTGATTCCGCACATCTGATTCCCTGCCTCTGATTCCCAACCTCTGATTCCCCATCTCTGATTCATCGCCTTTGATTCGCCACCTCTGATTCCCCATATCTGATTCCTCGCCTCTGTTTCCCCGCCTCTGATTCCCCGCCTCTGATTCCCCATATCTCATTCCCCGCCTCTGATTCCCCATCTCTGATTCCCGGACTCTGATTCCACACCTCTGATTCCCGGCCTCTTATTCCCGGCATCTGATTCCGGCCTCTGATTCCCGGCCTCTGATTCCCTGCTTCTGATTCCCCATCTCTGATTCCGCAAATCTAATTCCCTGCCTCTGATTCCCCACCTCTGATTCCCCATATCTGATTCCCCGCCTCTGTTTCCCGGCCTCTGATTCCCCGCTTCTGATTCTGATTCCCTGCCTCTGATTCCCCATCTCTGATTCCGCACATCTGATTCCCTGCCTCTGATTCCCCACCTCTGATTCCCCATATCTGATTTCCCGCCTCTGTTTCCCCGCCTCTGATTCCCCGCCTCTGTTTCCCCATATCTAATTCCCAACCTCTGATGCCCCAACTCTGATTCCCTGCCTCTGATTCCCCGCGTTCTATTCCCTGCCTCTGATTCCCCGCCTGTGATTCCCCATCTCTGATTCACCACCTCTGATTCCCCACCTCTGATTCCCCATATCTGATTCCCCGCCTCTGAATCCCCAACTCTGATTCCCTGCCTCTGATTCCCCAGCTCTGATTCCCCGCCTTTGATTCCCCATCTCTGATTCACAGCCTCTGATTCCCCACCTCTGATTCCCCATCTCTGATTCCGCACATCTGATTCCCTGCCTCTTATTCCCCGACTCTGAACCCCACCTCTGATTCCCCAGCTCTGATTCCCCGCCTCTGATTCCCCAACTCTGATTCCCCAGCTCTGATTCCCCGCCTCTGATTTTCCGTGTTTGATTCCCTGCCTCTGATTCCCCAGCTCTGATTCCCCGCCTTTGATTCCCCCGTCTGATTCCCAGCCTCTGAAACCCCGTGTCTGATTTCTTGCCTCTGATTCCCCGCCTCTGATTCCCCATCTCTGATTCCCCGCCTCTGATTCCCCACCTCTGATTCCCCAGCTCTGATTCCCCGCCTCTGATTCCCCAACTCTGATTCCCCGCCTCTGATTCCCCAGCTCTGATTCCCCGCCTCTGATTCCCCGTGTTTGATTCCCTGGCTCTGATTCCCCGCCTCTGATTCCCCATCTCTGATTCACCGCCTTTGATTCGCCACCTCTGATTCCCCATATCTGATTCCTCGCCTGTGTTTCCCCGCCTCTGTTTCCCCGCCTCTGATTCCCCAGCTCTGATTCCCCGCCTCTGATTTTCCGTGTTTGATTCCCTGCCTCTGATTCCCGGCCTCTGATTCCCCATCTCTGATTCACCGCCTTTGATTCGCCACCTCTGATTCCCCATATCTGATTCCCCGCCTCTGTTTCCCCGCCTCTGATTCCCCGCCTCTGATTCCCCAACTCTGATTCCCCGCCTCTGATTCCCCAGCTCTGATTTCCCGCCTCTGATTCCTCGTGTTTGATTCCCTGCCTCTGATTCCCCGCCTCTGATTCCCCATCTCTGATTCACCGCCTTTGATTCGCCACCTCTGATTCCCCATATCTGATTCCTCGCCTCTGTTTCCCCGCCTCTGATTCCCCTCCTCTGATTCCCCAGCTCTGATTCCCCGCCTCTGATTTTCCGTGTTTGATTCCCTGCCTCTGATTCCCGGCCTCTGATTCCCCATCTCTGATTCACTGCCTTTGATTCGCCACCTCTGATTCCCCATATCTGATTCCCCGCCTCTGTTTCCCCGCCTCTGATTCCCCGCCTCTGATTCCCCAGCTCTGATTCCCCGCCTCTGATTCCCCGTGTTTGATTCCCTGCCTCTGATTCCCCGCCTCTGATTCCCCATCTCTGATTCACCGCCTTTGATTCGCCACCTCTGATTCCCCATATCTGATTCCTCGCCTCTGTTTCCCCGCCTCTGATTCCCCGCCTCTGATTCCCCAGCTCTGATTCCCCGCCTCTGATTTTCCGTGTTTGATTCCCTGCCTCTGATTCCCGGCCTCTGATTCCACATCTCTGATTCACCGCCTTTGATTCGCCACCTCTGATTCCCCATATCTGATTCCTCGCCTCTGTTTCCCCGCCTCTGATTCCCCGCCTCTGATTCCCCAGCTCTGATTCCCCGCCTCTGATTTTCCGTGTTTGATTCCCTGCCTCTGATTCCCGGCCTCTGATTCCCCATATCTGATTCCCCGCCTCTGAATCCCCAACTCTGATTCCCTGCCTCTGATTCCCCAGCTCTGATTCCCCGCCTTTGATTCCCCCGTCTGATTCCCAGCCTCTGAAACCCCGTGTCTGATTTCTTGCCTCTGATTCCCCGCCTCTGATTCCCCATCTCTGATTCACAGCCTCTGATTCCCCACCTCTGATTCCCAATCTCTGATTCCGCACATCTGATTCCCTGCCTCTGATTCCCCGACTCTGATCCCCACCTCTGATTCCCCAGCTCTGATTCCCCGCCTCTGATTCCCCACCTCTGATTCCCCGCCTCTGATTCCCCAGCTCTGATTCCCTGCCTCTGATACCCCACCTCTGATTCACCATATCTAATTCCCCGCCTCTGTTTGCCCGACTCTGATTCCCCGCCTCTGTTTTCCCATATCTGATTCCCCGCCTCTGAATCCCCAACTCTGATTCCCTGCCTCTGATTCCCCAGCTCTGATTCCCCGCCTTTGATTCCCCCGTCTGATTCCCAGCCTCTGAAACCCCGTGTCTGATTTCTTGCCTCTGATTCCCCGCCTCTGATTCCCCATCTCTGATTCACAGCCTCTGATTCCCCAACTCTGATTCCCCATCTCTGATTCCGCACATCTGATTCCCTGCCTCTGATACCCCGACTCTGATCCCCACCTCTGATTCCCCAGCTCTGATTCTCCGCCTCTGATTCCCCAACTCTGATTCCCCGCCTCTGATTCCCCGCCTCTGATTCCCCATCTCTGATTCACCACCTTTGATTCGCCACCTCTGATTCCCCATATCTGATTCCTCGCCTCTGTTTCCCCGCCTCTGATTCCCCGCCTCTGATTCCCCAGCTCTGATTCCCCGCCTCTGATTTTCCGTGTTTGATTCCCTGCCTCTGATTCCCGGCCTCTGATTCCCCATCTCTGATTCACCGCCTTTGATTCGCCACCTCTGATTCCCCATATCTGATTCCCCGCCTCTGTTTCCCCGCCTCTGATTCCCCGCCTCTGATTCCCCATATCTCATTCCCCGCCTCTGAAACCCCATCTCTGATTTCCGGACTCTGATTCCCCACCTCTGATTCCCGGCCTCTTATTCCCGGCATCTGATTCCGGCCTCTGATTCCCTGCTTCTGATTCTGATTCCCTGCCTCTGATTCCCCATCTCTGATTCCGCACATCTGATTCCCTGCCTCTGATTCCCCGCCTCTGATTCCCCGCCTCTGTTTCCCAATATCTAAGTCCCCGCCTCTGATTCCCCAACTCTGATTCCCCACCTCTGATTCCCCAGCTCTGATTCCCCGCCTCTGATTCCCCGCATCTGATTCCCTGCATCTGATTCCAAGCCTCTGATTCCCTGCCTCTGATTCCCAACCTCTGATTCCCCACCTCAGATTCCGCACATCTGATTCCCTGCCTCTGATTCCCCGACTCTGATCCCCACCTCTGATTCCCCAGCGCTGATTCCCCGCCTCTGATTCCCCGTGTTTGATTCCCTGCCTCTGATTCCCCGCCTCTGATTCCCCACCTCTGATTCCCCAGCTCTGATTCCCCGCCTCTGATTCCCCAACTCTGATTCCCCGCCTCTGATTCCCCAGCTCTGATTCCCCGCCTCTGATTCCCCGTGTTTGATTCCCTGCCTCTGATTCCCCGCCTCTGATTCCCCATCTCCGATTCACCGCCTTTGATTCGCCACCTCTGATTCCCCATATCTGATTCCTCGCCTCTGTTTCCCCGCCTCTGATTCCCCGCCTCTGATTCCCCAGCTCCGATTCCCCGCCTCTGATTTTCCGTGTTTGATTCCCTGCCTCTGATTCCCGGCCTCTGATTCCCCATCTCTGATTCACCGCCTTTGATTCGCCACCTCTGATTCCCCATATCTGATTCCCCGCCTCTGTTTCCCCGCCTCTGATTCCCCGCCTCTGATTCCCCAGCTCTGATTCCCCGCCTCTGATTCCCCAGCTCTGATTCCCCGCCTCTGATTCCTCGTGTTTGATTCCCTGCCTCTGATTCCCCGCCTCTGATTCCCCATCTCTGATTCACCGCCTTTGATTCGCCACCTCTGATTCCCCATATCTGATTCCTCGCCTCTGTTTCCCCGCCTCTGATTCCCCGCCTCTGATTCCCCAGCGCTGATTCCCCGCCTCTGATTTTCCGTGTTTGATTCCCTGCCTCTGATTCCCGGCCTCTGATTCCCCATCTCTGATTCACCGCCTTTGATTCGCCACCTCTGATTCCCCATATCTGATTCCCCGCCTCTGTTTCCCCGCCTCTGATTCCCCGCCTCTGATTCCCCAGCTCTGATTCCCCGCCTCTGATTCCCCGTGTTTGATTCCCTGCCTCTGATTCCCCGCCTCTGATTCCCCATCTCTGATTCACCGCCTTTGATTCGCCACCTCTGATTCCCCATATCTGATTCCTCGCCTCTGTTTCCCCGCCTCTGATTCCCCGCCTCTGATTCCCCAGCTCTGATTCCCCGCCTCTGATTTTCCGTGTTTGATTCCCTGCCTCTGATTCCCGGCCTCTGATTCCCCATCTCTGATTCACCGCCTTTGATTCGCCACCTCCGATTCCCCATATCTGATTCCTCGCCTCTGTTTCCCCGCCTCTGATTCCCCGCCTCTGATTCCCCAGCTCTGATTCCCCGCCTCTGATTTTCCGTGTTTGATTCCCTGCCTCTGATTCCCGGCCTCTGATTCCCCATATCTGATTCCCCGCCTCTGAATCCCCAACTCTGATTCCCTGCCTCTGATTCCCCAGCTCTGATTCCCCGCCTTTGATTCCCCCGTCTGATTCCCAGCCTCTGAAACCCCGTGTCTGATTTCTTGCCTCTGATTCCCCGCCTCTGATTCCCCATCTCTGATTCACAGCCTCTGATTCCCCACCTCTGATTCCCAATCTCTGATTCCGCACATCTGATTCCCTGCCTCTGATTCCCCGACTCTGATCCCCACCTCTGATTCCCCAGCTCTGATTCCCCGCCTCTGATTCCCCACCTCTGATTCCCCGCCTCTGATTCCCCAGCTCTGATTCGCTGCCTCTGATACCCCACCTCTGATTCACCATATCTAATTCCCCGCCTCTGTTTGCCCGACTCTGATTCCCCGCCTCTGTTTTCCCATATCTGATTCCCCGCCTCTGAATCCCCAACTCTGATTCCCTGCCTCTGATTCCCCAGCTCTGATTCCCCGCCTTTGATTCCCCCGTCTGATTCCCAGCCTCTGAAACCCCGTGTCTGATTTCTTGCCTCTGATTCCCCGCCTCTGATTCCCCATCTCTGATTCACAGCCTCTGATTCCCCAACTCTGATTCCCCATCTCTGATTCCGCACATCTGATTCCCTGCCTCTGATACCCCGACTCTGATCCCCACCTCTGATTCCCCAGCTCTGATTCTCCGCCTCTGATTCCCCAACTCTGATTCCCCGCCTCTGATTCCCCGCCTCTGATTCCCCATCTCTGATTCACCACCTTTGATTCGCCACCTCTGATTCCCCATATCTGATTCCTCGCCTCTGTTTCCCCGCCTCTGATTCCCCGCCTCTGATTCCCCAGCTCTGATTCCCCGCCTCTGATTTTCCGTGTTTGATTCCCTGCCTCTGATTCCCGGCCTCTGATTCCCCATCTCTGATTCACCGCCTTTGATTCGCCACCTCTGATTCCCCATATCTGATTCCCCGCCTCTGTTTCCCCGCCTCTGATTCCCCGCCTCTGATTCCCCGTATCTCATTCCCCGCCTCTGAAACCCCATCTCTGATTCCCGGACTCTGATTCCCCACCTCTGATTCCCGGCCTCTTATTCCCGGCATCTGATTCCGGCCTCTGATTCCCTGCTTCTGATTCTGATTCCCTGCCTCTGATTCCCCATCTCTGATTCCGCACATCTGATTCCCTGCCTCTGATTCCCCGCCTCTGATTCCCCGCCTCTGTTTCCCAATATCTAAGTCCCCGCCTCTGATTCCCCAACTCTGATTCCCCACCTCTGATTCCCCAGCTCTGATTCCCCGCCTCTGATTCCCCGCATCTGATTCCCTGCATCTGATTCCAAGCCTCTGATTCCCTGCCTCTGATTCCCAACCTCTGATTCCCCACCTCAGATTCCGCACATCTGATTCCCTGCCTCTGATTCCCCGACTCTGATCCCCACCTCTGATTCCCCAGCGCTGATTCCCCGCCTCTGATTCCCCGTGTTTGATTCCCTGCCTCTGATTCCCCGCCTCTGATTCCCCATCTCTGATTCATCGCCTTTGATTCCCGGCCTCTTATTCCCGGCATCTGATTCCGGCCTCTGATTCCCGACCTCTGATTCCCTGCTTCTGATTCCCCATCTCTGATTCCGCAAATCTAATTCCCTGCCTCTGATTCCCCACCTCTGATTCCCCATATCTGATTCCCCACCTCTGTTTCCCGGCCTCTGATTCCCCGCTTCTGATTCTGATTCCCTGCCTCTGATTCCCCATCTCTGATACCGCACATCTGATTCCCTGCCTCTGATTCCCCACCTCTGATTCACCATATCTGATTTCCCGCCTCTGTTTCCCCGCCTCTGATTCCCCGCCTCTGTTTCCCCATATCTAATTCCCAACCTCTGATGCCCCAACTCTGATTCCCTGCCTCTGATTCCCCGCGTTCTATTCCCTGCCTCTGATTCCCCGCCTGTGATTCCCCATCTCTGATTCACCACCTCTGATACCCCACCTCTGATTCACCATATCTAATTCCCCGCCTCTGTTTGCCCGACTCTGATTCCCCGCCTCTGTTTTCCCATATCTGATTCCCCGCCTCTGAATCCCCAACTCTGATTCCCTGCCTCTGATTCCCCAGCTCTGATTCCCCACCTTTGATTCCCCCGTCTGATTCCCAGCCTCTGAAACCCCGTGTCTGATTTCTTGCCTCTGATTCCCCGCCTCTGATTCCCCATCTCTGATTCACAGCCTCTGATTCCCCACCTCTGATTCCCCATCTCTGATTCCGCACATCTGATTCCCTGCCTCTGATTCCCCGACTCTGATCCCCACCTCTGATTCCCCAGCTCTGATTCTCCGCCTCTGATTCCCCAACTCTGATTCCCCGCCTCTGATTCCCCAGCTCTGATTCCCCGCCTCTGATTCCCCGTGTTTGATTACCTGCCTCTGATTCCCCGCCTATGATTCCCCATCTCTGATTCACCGCCTTTGATTCGCCACCTCTGATTCCCCATATCTGATTCCTCGCCTCTGTTTCCCCGCCTCTGATTCCCCGCCTCTGATTCCCCATATCTCATTCCCCGCCTCTGATTCCCCATCTCTGATTCCCGGACTCTGATTCCCCACCTCTGATTCCCGGCCTCTTATTCCCGGCATCTGATTCCGGCCTCTGATTCCCGGCCTCTGATTCCCTGCTTCTGATTCCCCATCTCTGATTCCGCAAATCTAATTCCCTGCCTCTGATTCCCCACCTCTGATTCCCCATATCTGATTCCCCGCCTCTGTTTCCCCGCCTCTGATTCCCCGCCTCTGTTTCCCCATATCTGATCGCCGCCTCTATTTGCCCGCATCTGATTCCCCGCCTCTGTTTCCCCATATCTGATTCCCCGCCTCTGAATCCCCAACTCTGATTCCCTGCCTCTAATTTCCCAGCTCTGATTCCCCGCCTCTGATTCCCCGCGTCTGATTACCGGCCTCTGATTCCCCGCCTCTGATTCCCCATCTCTGATTCACAACCTCTGATTCCCCACCTCTGATACCCCATATCTGATTCCCCGCCTCTGTTTCCCCGCCTCTGATTCCCCACCTCTGATTCCCAATATCTGATTCCCCGCCTCTGATTCCCCACCTCTGATTCCCCGCCTCTGATTCGCCAGCTATGATTCCCCGCCTCTGATTCCCCGTGTTTGATTCCCTGCCTCTGATTCCCGGCCTCTGATTCCCCATCTCTGATTCACCGCCTTTGATTCGCCACCTCTGATTCCCCATATCTGATTCCCCGCCTCTGTTTCCCCGCCTCTGATTCCCCGCCTCTGATTCCCCATATCTCATTCCCCGCCTCTGAAACCCCTTCTCTGATTCCCGGACTCTGATTCCCCACCTCTGATTCCCGGCCTCTTATTCCCGGCATCTGATTCCGGCCTCTGATTCCCTGCTTCTGATTCTGATTCCCTGCCTCTGATTCCCCATCTCTGATTCCGCACATCTGATTCCCTGCCTCTGATTCCCCGCCTCTGATTCCCCGCCTCTGTTTCCCAATATCTAAGTCCCCGCCTCTGATTCCCCAACTCTGATTCCCCACCTCTGATTCCCCAGCTCTGATTCCCCGCCTCTGATTCCCCGCATCTGATTCCCTGCATCTGATTCCAAGCCTCTGATTCACTGCCTCTGATTCCCAACCTCTGATTCCCCACCTCAGATTCCGCACATCTGATTCCCTGCCTCTGATTCCCCGACTCTGATCCCCACCTCTGATTCCCCAGCGCTGATTCCCCGCCTCTGATTCCCCGTGTTTGATTCCCTGCCTCTGATTCCCCGCCTCTGATTCCCCATCTCTGATTCATCGCCTTTGATTCCCGGCCTCTTATTCCCGGCATCTGATTCCGGCATCTGATTCCCGACCTCTGATTCCCTGCTTCTGATTCCCCATCTCTGATTCCGCAAATCTAATTCCCTGCCTCTGATTCCCCACCTCTGATTCCCCATATCTGATTCCCCACCTCTGTTTCCCGGCCTCTGATTCCCCGCTTCTGATTCTGATTCCCTGCCTCTGATTCCCCATCTCTGATACCGCACATCTGATTCCCTGCCTCTGATTCCCCACCTCTGATTCACCATATCTGATTTCCCGCCTCTGTTTCCCCGCCTCTGATTCCCCGCCTCTGTTTCCCCATATCTAATTCCCAACCTCTGATGCCCCAACTCTGATTCCCTGCCTCTGATTCCCCGCGTTCTATTCCCTGCCTCTGATTCCCCGCCTGTGATTCCCCATCTCTGATTCACCACCTCTGATACCCCACCTCTGATTCACCATATCTAATTCCCCGCCTCTGTTTGCCCGACTCTGATTCCCCGCCTCTGTTTTCCCATATCTGATTCCCCGCCTCTGAATCCCCAACTCTGATTCCCTGCCTCTGATTCCCCAGCTCTGATTCCCCGCCTTTGATTCCCCCGTCTGATTCCCAGCCTCTGAAACCCCGTGTCTGATTTCTTGCCTCTGATTCCCCGCCTCTGATTCCCCATCTCTGATTCACAGCCTCTGATTCCCCACCTCTGATTCCCCATCTCTGATTCCGCACATCTGATTCCCTGCCTCTGATTCCCCGACTCTGATCCCCACCTCTGATTCCCCAGCTCTGATTCTCCGCCTCTGATTCCCCAACTCTGATTCCCCGCCTCTGATTCCCCAGCTCTGATTCCCCGCCTCTGATTCCCCGTGTTTGATTACCTGCCTCTGATTCCCCGCCTCTGATTCCCCATCTCTGATTCACCGCCTTTGATTCGCCACCTCTGATTCCCCATATCTGATTCCTCGCCTCTGTTTCCCCGCCTCTGATTCCCCGCCTCTGATTCCCCATATCTAATTCCCCGCCTCTGATTCCCCATCTCTGATTCCCGGACTCTGATTCCCCACCTCTGATTCCCGGCCTCTTATTCCCGGCATCTGATTCCGGCCTCTGATTCCCGGCCTCTGATTCCCTGCTTCTGATTCCCCATCTCTGATTCCGCAAATCTAATTCCCTGCCTCTGATTCCCCACCTCTGATTCCCCATATCTGATTCCCCGCCTCTGTTTCCCCACCTCTGATTCCCCGCCTCTGTTTCCCCATATCTGATCGCCGCCTCTATTTGCCCGCATCTGATTCCCCGCCTCTGTTTCCCCATATCTGATTCCCCGCCTCTGAATCCCCAACTCTGATTCCCTGCCTCTAATTTCCCAGCTCTGATTCCCCGCCTCCGATTCCCCGCGTCTGATTACCGGCCTCTGATTCCCCGCCTCTGATTCCCCATCTCTGATTCACAACCTCTGATTCCCCACCTCTGATACCCCATATCTGATTCCCCGCCTCTGTTTCCCCGCCTCTGATTCCCCACCTCTGATTCCCAATATCTGATTCCCCGCCTCTGATTCCCCACCTCTGATTCCCCGCCTCTGATTCGCCAGCTATGATTCCCCGCCTCTGATTCCCCGTGTTTGATTCCCTGCCTCTGATTCCCGGCCTCTGATTCCCCATCTCTGATTCACCGCCTTTGATTCGCCACCTCTGATTCCCCATATCTGATTCCCCGCCTCTGTTTCCCCGCCTCTGATTCCCCGCCTCTGATTCCCCATATCTCATTCCCCGCCTCTGAATCCCCATCTCTGATTCCCGGACTCTGATTCCCCACCTCTGATTCCCTGCTTCTGATTCTGATTCCCTGCCTTTGATTCCCCATCTCTGATTCCGCACATCTGATTCCCTGCCTCTGATTCCCCATCTCTGATTCCCCATATCTGATTCCCCGCCTCTGTTTCCCCGCCTCTGATTCCCCGCCTCTGTTTCCCAATATCTAAGTCCCCGCCTCTGATTCCCCAACTCTAATTCCCCACCTCTGATTCCCAACCTCTGATTCCCCACCTCTGATTCCCCATATCTGATTCCCAGCCTCTGTTTCCCCGCTTCTGATTCCCCGCCTCTGTTTCCCCATATCTGATTCCCGGCCTCTGGTTCCCCGCCTCTGATTCCCCGCCTCTGATTCCCTGCCTCTGATTCCCCATCTCCGATTCCGCACATCTGATTCCCTGCCTCTGATTCCCCTCCTTTGATTCCCCGCCTCTGATTCCCTGCCTCTGATTCCCAACCTCTGATTCCCCACCTCTGATTCCCCGTGTTTGATTCCCCGCCTCTGTTTCCCCGCCTCTGATTCCCCGCCTCTGATTCCCCAACTCTAATTCCCCGCCTCTGATTCCCCATATCTGATTCCCCGCCTCTGATTCCCCACCCCTGTTTCCCCATATCTGATTCCCTGCCTCTGATTCCCCAACTTTGATTCCCAGCATCTGATTCCCCAGCTCTGATTCCCCGCCTCTGATTCCCCGCATCTGATTCCCTGCATCTGATTCCAAGCCTCTGATTCCCTGCCTCTGATTCCCAACCTCTGATTCTCCACCTCTGATTCCCCATATCTGATCCCCAGCCTCTGTTTCCCCGCCTCTGTTTCCCCATATCTGATTCCCGGCCTCTGATTCCCCGCCTCTGATTCCCCGCCTCTGATTCCCTGCCTCTGATTCCCCATCTCCGATTCCGCACATCTGATTCCCTGCCTCTGATTCCCCGCCTCTGATTCCCCGCCTCTGATTCGCTGCATCTGATTCCCAACCTCTGATTCCCCACCTCTGATTCCCCGTGTTTGATTCCCCGCCTCTGTTTCCCCGCCTCTGATTCCCCGCCTCTGATTCCCCAACTCTAATTCCCCACCTCTGATTCCCCATATCTGATTCCCTGCCTCTGTTTCCCTGCCTCTGATTCCCCGCCCCTGTTTCCCCATATCTGATTCCCTGCCTCTGATTCCCCAACTTTGATTCCCAGCCTCTGATTCCCCAGCTCTGATTCCCCGCCTCTGATTCCCCGTGTTTGATTCCCTGCCTCTGATTCCCCGCCTCTGATTCCCCATCTCTGATTCACTGCCTTTGATTCGCCACCTCTGATTCCCCATATCTGATTCCCCACCTCTGTTTCCCCGCATCTGATTCCCCGCCTCTGATTCTCCATATCTCATTCCCCGCCTCTGACTCCCCATCTCTGATTCCCGGACTCTGATTCCCCACCTCTGATTCCCGGCCTCTTATTCCCAGCATCTGATTCCAGGCCTCTGATTCCCGTCCTCTGACTCCCCGCTTCTGATTCTGATTCCCTGCCTCTGATTCCCCATCTCTGATTCCGCACATCTGATTACCTGCCTCTGATTCCCCACCTCTGATTCCCCATATCTGATTCCCCGCCTCTGTTTCCACGCCTCTGATTCCCCGCCTCTGTTTCCCCATATCTAATTCCCCACCTCTGATGCCCCAACTCTGATTCCCCGCCTCTGATTCCAGAGCTCTGATTCCCCGCCTCTGATTCCCCACATCCGATTCCCCATATCTGATTCCCCGCCTCTGTTTCCCCGCCCCTGATTCCCCGCCTCTGTTTCCCCATATCTGATTCCCCGCCTCTGATTCCCAACTATGATTCACCGCCTCTTATTCCCCAGCTCTGATTCCCCGCCTCTGTTTCCCCATATCTGATTCCCCGCCGCTATTTGCCCGCCTCTGATTCCCCGCCTCTGTTTCCCCATATCTGATTCCCCACCTCTGATTCCCAACTATGATTCCCTGCCTCTAATTTCCCAGCTCTGATTCCCCGCCTCTGATTCCCCGTGTCTGATTTCCTGCCTCTGATTCCCCGCCTCTGATTACCCATGTCTGATTCACCGCCTCTGATTCCCCACCTCTGATTCCCCATCTCTGATTCCGCACATCCGATTCCCTGCCTCTGATTCCCCGCCTCTGATTCACTGCTTCTGATTCTGATTCCCTGCCTCTGATTCCCCATCTCTGATTCCGCACATCTGATTCCCTGCCTCTGATTCCCCACCTCTGATTCCCCATATCTGATTCCCCGCCTCTGTTTCCCCACCTCTGATTCCCCGCCTCTGTTTCCCCATATCTAAGTCCCCGCCTCTGATTCCCAAACTCTGATTCCCCACCTCTGATTCCCCAGCTCTCATTCCCCGCCTCTGATCCCCGCATCTGATTCCCTGCATCTGATTCCCAGCCTCTGATTCCCTGCCTCTGATTCCCAACCTCTGATTCCCCACCTCTGATTCCCCATATGTGATTCCCCGCCTCTGTTTCCACGCCTCTGATTCCCCGCCTCTGTTACCCCATATCTGATTCCCCGCCTCTATTTGCCCACCTCTGATTCCCCACCTCTGTTTCCCCATATCTGATTCCCCGACTCTGAATCCCCAACTCTGATACCCTGCATCTAATTCCCCAGCTCTGATTCCCCGCCTCTGATTCCCCGTGTCTGATTTCCTGCCTCTCATTCCCCGCCTCTGATTACCCATGTCTGATTCACCGCCTCTGATTCCCCACCTCTGATTCCCCATCTCTGATTCCGCACATCCGATTCCCTGCCACTGATACCCCGCCCGTGATTCCCCACCTCTGATTCCCCATATCTGATTCCCCGCCTCTGATTCCCTGCCACTGATACCCCGCCTCTGAATCCCCATATCTGATTCCCCATATCTGATTCCCCGCCTCTGTTTCCCCGCCTCTGATTCCCCGCCTCTGATTCCCCATATCTCATTCCCCGCCTCTGAATCCCCATCTCTGATTCCCGGACTCTGATTCCCCACCTCTGATTCCCGTCCTCTTATTCCCGGCATCTGATTCCGGCCTCTGATTCCCTGCTTCTGATTCTGATTCCCTGCCTTTGATTCCCCATCTCTGATTCCGCACATCTGATTCCCTGCCTCTGATTCCCCACCTCTGATTCCCCATATCTGATTCCCCGCCTCTGTTTCCCCGCCTCTGATTCCCTGCCACTGATACCCCTTTCCTGATTCCCCACCTCTGATTCCCCATATCTGATTCCCCACCTCTGTTTCCCCGCCTCTGATTCCCCGCCTCTGATTCCCCATATCTCATTCCCCGCCTCAGAATCCCATCTCTGATTCCCGGACTCTGATTCCCCACCTCTGATTTCCCATATCTCATTCCCCGCCTCTGATTCGCCAGCTATGATTCCCCGCCTCTGATTCCCCACGTCTGATTCCCTGCCTCTGATTCCCTGCCTCTGATTCCACATCTCTGATTCAACACCTCTGATTCCCCGCGTCTGATTCCCCGCCTCTGATTCCCCATCTCTGATTCCCCATCTCTGATTCCCCAATTCTGATTCCCCGCCTCTGATTCCCCAGCTCTGATTCCTCGCCTCTGATTCCCCGTTTTTGATTCCCTGCCTCTGATTCCCGGCCTCTGATTCCCCATCTCTGATTCACCGCCTTTGATTCGCCACCTCTGATTCCCCATATCTGATTCCCCGCCTCTGTTTCCCCGCCTCTGATTCCCCGCCTCTGATTCCCCATATCTCATTCCCCGCCTCTGAATCCCCATCTCTGATTCCCGGACTCTGATTCCCCACCTCTGATTCCCGGCCTCTTATTCCCGGCATCTGATTCCGGCCTCTGATTCCCGGCCTCTGATTCCCTGCTTCTGATTCTGATTCCCTGCCTCTGATTCCCCATCTCTGATTCCGCACATCTGATTCCCTGCCTCTGATTCCCCACCTCTGATTTCCCATATCTGACTCCCCGCCTCTGTTTCCCCGACTCTGATTCCCCGCCTCTGTTTCCCAATATCTAAGTCCCCGCCTCTGATTCCCCAACTCTGATTCCCCACCTCTGATTCCCCAGCTCTGATTCCCCGCCTCTGATTACCCGCATCTGATTCCCTGCATCTGATTCCAAGCCTCTGATTCCCTGCCTCTGATTCCCAACCTCTGATTCCCCACCTCTGATTCCCCATATCTGAATCCCCGCCTCTGTTTCCCCGCCTCTGATTCCCCACCTCTGTTTCCCCATATCTGATTCCCGGCCTCTGATTCCCCGCCTCTGATTCCCCGCCTCTGATTCCCTGCCTCTGATTCCCCATCCCCGATTCCGCACATCTGATTCCCTGCCTCTGATTCCCCGCCTCTGATTCCCCGCCTCTGATTCCCTGCTTCTTATTCCCAACCTCTGATTCCCCACCTCTGATTCCCCATATTTGATTCCCCGCCTCTGTTTCCCCGCCTCTGATTCCCCTCCTCTGATTCCCCAACTATAATTCCCCGCCTCTGATTCCTCAGCTCTGATTCCCCGTGTTTGATTCCCTGCCTCTGATTCCCTGCCCTGATTCCCCATCTCTGTTTCACCGCCTTTGATTCGCCACCTCTGATTCCCCATATCTGATTCCCCGCCTCTGTTTCCCCGCCTCTGATTCCCTGCCTCTGATTCCCGACCTCTGATTCCACACCTCTGATTCCGCATATCTGATTCCCCGCCTCTGTTTCCCCGCCTCTGATTCCCTGCCCCTGTTTCCCCATATCTGATTCCCTGCGTCTGATTCCCCAACTCTCATTCCCCGCCTCTGATTCCCCAGCTCTGATTCCCCGCCTCTGATTTCCCGTGTTTGATTCCCTGCCTCTGATTCCCCGCCTCTGATTCCCCATCTCTGATTCACCGCCTTTGATTCGCCACCTCTGATTCCACATATCTGATTCCCCACCTCTGTTTCCCCGCCTCTGATTCCCCGCCTCTGATTCTCCATATCTCATTCCCCGCCTCTGAATCCCCATCTCTGATTCCCGCACTCTGATTCCCCACCTCTGATTCCCGGCCTCTTATTCCCAGCATCTGATTCCCGGCCTCTGATTCCCGGCCTATGATTCCCCGCTTCTGATTCTGATTCCCTGCCTCTGATTCCCCATATCTGATTCCCCGCCTCTGTTTCCACGCCTCTGATTCCCCGCCTCTGTTTCCCCATATCTAATTCCCCACCTCTGATGCCCCAACTCTGATTCCCCGCCTCTGATTCCACAGCTCTGATTCCACATCTCTGATTCCCCACATCCGATTCCCCATATCTGATTCCCCGCCTCTGTTTCCCCGCCCCTGATTCCCCGCCTCTGTTTCCCCATATCTGATTCCCCGCCTCTGATTCACAACTATGATTCCCCGCCTCTTATTCCCCAGCTCTGATTCCCCGCCTCTGTTTCCCCATATCTGATGCCCCGCCTCTATTTGCCCGCCTCTGATTCCCCGCCTCTGTTTCCCCATATCTGATTCCCCGCCTCTGATTCCCAACTATGATTCCCTGCCTCTAATTTCCCAGCTCTGATTCCCCGCCTCTGATTCCCCGTGTCTGATTTCCTGCCTCTGATTCCCCGCCTCTGATTACCCATGTCTGATTCACCGCCTCTGATTCCCCACCTCTGATTCCCCATCTCTGATTCCGCACATCCGATTCCCTGCCTCTGATTCCCCGCCTCTGATTCACTGCCTCTGCTTCCCCAGCTCTTATTCCCCGCCTCTGATTCCCCGCGTCTTATTCCCTGCTTCTGATTCTGATTCCCTGCCTCTGATTCCCCATCTCTGATTCCGCACATCTGATTCCCTGCCTCTGATTCCCCACCTCTGATTCCCCATATCTGATTCCCCGCCTCTGTTTCCCCACCTCTGATTCCCCGCCTCTGTTTCCCCATATCTAAGTCCCCGCCTCTGATTCCCCAACTCTGATTCCCCACCTCTGATTCCCCAGCTCTCATTCCCCGCCTCTGATCCCCGCATCTGATTCCCTGCATCTGATTCCCAGCTTCTGATTCCCTGCCTCTGATTCCCAACATCTGATTCCCCACCTCTGATTCCCCATATCTGATTCCCCGCCTCTGTTTCCACGCCTCTGATTCCCCGCCTCTGTTTCCCCATATCTGATTCCCCGCCTCTATTTGCCCACCTCTGATTCCCCACCTCTGTTTCCCCATATCTGATTCCCCGCCTCTGAATCCCCAACTCTGATTCCCTGCATCTAATTCCCCAGCTCTGATTCCCCGCCTCTGATTCCCCGTGTCTGATTTCCTGCCTCTCATTCCCCGCCTCTGATTACCCATGTCTGATTAACCGCCTCTGATTCCCCACCTCTGATTCCCCATCTCTGATTCCGCACATCCGATTCCCTGCCTCTGATTCCCCGCCTCTGATTCACCGCCTCTGATTCCCGGCCTCTGATTTCCCGCCTCTGATTCCCTGCCACTGATACCCCGCCCCTGATTCCCCACCTCTGATTCCCCATATCTGATTCCCCGCCTCTGTTTCCCCGCCTCTGATTCCCCGCCTCTGATTCCCCATATCTCATTCCCCGCCTCTGAATCCCCATCTCTGATTCCCGGACTCTGATTCCCCACCTCTGATTCCCGTCCTCTTATTCCCGGCATCTGATTCCGGCCTCTGATTCCCTGCTTCTGATTCTGATTCCCTGCCTTTGATTCCCCATCTCTGATTCCGCACATCTGATTCCCTGCCTCTGATTCCCCACCTCTGATTCCCCATATCTGATACCCCGCCTCTGTTTCCCCGCCTCTGATTCCCTGCCACTGATACCCCTTTCCTGATTCCCCACCTCTGATTCCCCATATCTGATTCCCCACCTCTGTTTCCCCGCCTCTGATTCCCCGCCTCTGATTCCCCATATCTCATTCCCCGCCTCAGAATCCCCATCTCTGATTCCCGGACTCTGATTCCCAACCTCTGATTTCCCATATCTCATTCCCCGCCTCTGATTCGCCAGCTTTGATTCCCCGCCTCTGATTCCCCGCGTCTGATTCCCTGCCTCTGATTCCCCGCCTCTGATTCCACATCTCTGATTCAACACCTCTGATTCCCCGCGTCTGATTCCCCGCCTCTGATTCCCCATCTCTGATTCCCCATCTCTGATTCCCCAATTCTGATTCCCCGCCTCTGATTCCCCAGCTCTGATTCCTCGCCTCTGATTCCCCGTTTTTGATTCCCTGCCTCTGATTCCCGGCCTCTGATTCCCCATCTCTGATTCACCGCCTTTGATTCGCCACCTCTGATTCCCCATATCTGATTCCCCGCCTCTGTTTCCCCGCCTCTGATTTCCCGCCTCTGATTCCCCATATCTCATTCCCCGCCTCTGAATCCCCATCTCTGATTCCCGGACTCTGATTCCCCACCTCTGATTCCCGGCCTCTTATTCCCGGCATCTAATTCCGGCCTCTGATTCCCGGCCTCTGATTCCCTGCTTCTGATTCTGATTCCCTGCCTCTGATTCCCCATCTCTGATTCCGCACATCTGATTCCCTGCCTCTGATTCCCCACCTCTGATTCCCCATATCTGACTCCCGGCCTCTGTTTCCCCGCCTCTGATTCCCCGCCTCTGTTTCCCAATATCTAAGTCCCCGCCTCTGATTCCCCAACTCTGATTCCCCACCTCTGATTCCCCAGCTCTGATTCCCCGCCTCTGATTACCCGCATCTGATTCCCTGCATCTGATTCCAAGCCTCTGATTCCCTGCCTCTGATTCCCAACCTCTGATTCCCCACCTCTGATTCCCCATATCTGAATCCCCGCCTCTGTTTCCCCGCCTCTGATTCCCCACCTCTGTTTCCCCATATCTGATTCCCGGCCTCTGATTCCCCGCCTCTGATTCCCCGCCTCTGATTCCCTGCCTCTGATTCCCCATCCCCGATTCCGCACATCTGATTCCCTGCCTCTGATTCCCCGCCTCTGATTCCCCGCCTCTGATTCCCTGCCTCTGATTCCCAACCTCTGATTCCCCACCTCTGATTCCCCATATCTGATTCCCCGCCTCTGTTTCCCCGCCTCTGATTCCCCTCCTCTGATTCCCCAACTATAATTCCCCGCCTCTGATTCCCCAGCTCTGATTCCCCGTGTTTGATTCCCTGCCTCTGATTCCCTGCCCTGATTCCCCATCTCTGTTTCACCGCCTTTGATTCGCCACCTCTGATTCCCCATATCTGATTCCCTGCCTCTGTTTCCCCGCCTCTGATTCCCTGCCTCTGATTCCCAACCTCTGATTCCACACCTCTGATTCCGCATATCTGATTCCCCGCCTCTGTTTCCCCGCCTCTGATTCCCTGCCCCTGTTTCCCCATATCTGATTCCCTGCCTCTGATTCCCCAACTCTCATTCCCCGCCTCTGATTCCCCAGCTCTGATTCCCCGCCTCTGATTTCCCGTGTTTGATTCCCTGCCTCTGATTCCCCGCCTCTGATTCCCCATCTCTGATTCCCTGCCTCTGATTCCCCATCCCCGATTCCGCACATCTGATTCCCTGCCTCTGATTCCCCGCCTCTGATTCCCCGCCTCTGATTCCCTGCCTCTTATTCCCAACCTCTGATTCCCCACCTCTGATTCCCCATATTTGATTCCCCGCCTCTGTTTCCCCGCCTCTGATTCCCCTCCTCTGATTCCCCAACTATAATTCCCCGCCTCTGATTCCCCAGCTCTGATTCCCCGTGTTTGATTCCCTGCCTCTGATTCCCTGCCCTGATTCCCCATCTCTGTTTCACCGCCTTTGATTCGCCACCTCTGATTCCCCATATCTGATTCCCCGCCTCTGATTCCCTGCCTCTGATTCCCAACCTCTGATTCCACACCTCTGATTCCGCATATCTGATTCCCCGCCTCTGTTTCCCCACCTCTGATTCCCTGCCCCTGTTTCCCCATATCTGATTCCCTGCCTCTGATTCCCCAACTCTCATTCCCCGCCTCTGATTCCCCAGCTCTGATTCCCCGCCTCTGATTTCCCGTGTTTGATTCCCTGCCTCTGATTCCCCGCCTCTGATTCCCCATCTCTGATTCACCGCCTTTGATTCGCCACCTCTGATTCCACATATCTGATTCCCCACCTCTGTTTCCCCATATCTGATTCCCTGCCTCTGATTCCCCAACTCTCATTCCCCGCCTCTGATTCCCCAGCTCTGATTCCCCGCCTCTGATTTCCCGTGTTTGATTCCCTGCCTCTGATTCCCCGCCTCTGATTCCCCATCTCTGATTCACCGCCTTTGATTCGCCACCTCTGATTCCACATATCTGATTCCCCACCTCTGTTTCACCGCCTCTGATTCCCCGCCTCTGATTCTCCATATCTCATTCCCCGCCTCTGAATCCCCAACTCTGATTCCCGGACTCTGATTCCCCACCTCTGATTCCCGGCCTCTTATTCCCAGCATCTTATTCCCGGCCTCTGACTCCCGGCCTATGATTCCCCGCTTCTGATTCTGATTCCCTGCCTCTGATTCCCCATCTCTGATTCCGCACATCTGATTCCCTGCCTCTGATTCCCCACCTCTGATTCCCCATATCTGATTTCCCGCCTCTGTTTCCCCGCCTCTGATTCCCCGCCTCTGTTTCCCCATATCTAATTCCCAACCTATGATGCCCCAACTCTGATTCCCTGCCTCTGATTCCCCGCGTTCTATTCCCTGCCTCTGATTCCCCGCCTGTGATTCCCCATCTCTGATTCACCACCTCTGATTCCCCACCTCTGATTCCCCATATCTAATTCCCCGCCTCTGTTTGCCCGCCTCTGATTCCCAGCCTCTGTTTCCCCATATCTGATTCCCCGCCTCTGAATCCCCAACTCTGATTCCCTGCCTCTGATTCCCCAGCTCTGATTCCCCGCCTTTGATTCCCCCGTCTGATTCCCAGCCTCTGAAACCCCGTGTCTGATTTCTTGCCTCTGATTCCCCGCCTCTGATTACCCATCTCTGATTCACAGCCTCTGATTCCCCACCTCTGATTCCCCATCTCTGATTCCGCACATCTGATCCCCTGCCTCTGATTCCCCGACTCTGATCCCCACCTCTGATTCCCCAGCTCTGATTCCCCGCCTCTGATTCCCCAACTCTGATTCCCCGCCTCTGATTCCCCATATCTCATTCCCCGCCTCTGGTTCCCCAACTTTGATTCCCAGCCTCTGATTCCCCAGCTCTGATTCCCCGCCTCTGATTCCCCGTGTTTGATTCCCTGCCTCTGATTCCCCGCCTCTGATTCCCCATCTCTGATTCACCGCCTCTGTTTCCCCGCCTCTGATTTCCCGCCTCTGATTCCCCATATCTCATTCCCCGCCTCTGAATCCCCATCTCTGATTCCCGGACTCTGATTCCCCACCTCTGATTCCCGGCCTCTTATTCCCGGCATCTAATTCCGGCCTCTGATTCCCGGCCTCTGATTCCCTGCTTCTGATTCTGATTCCCTGCCTCTGATTCCCCATCTCTGATTCCGCACATCTGATTCCCTGCCTCTGATTCCCCACCTCTGATTCCCCATATCTGACTCCCGGCCTCTGTTTCCCCGCCTCTGATTCCCCGCCTCTGTTTCCCAATATCTAAGTCCCCGCCTCTGATTCCCCAACTCTGATTCCCCACCTCTGATTCCCCAGCTCTGATTCCCCGCCTCTGATTACCCGCATCTGATTCCCTGCATCTGATTCCAAGCCTCTGATTCCCTGCCTCTGATTTCCAACCTCTGATTCCCCACCTCTGATTCCCCATATCTGAATCCCCGCCTCTGTTTCCCCGCCTCTGATTCCCCACCTCTGTTTCCCCATATCTGATTCCCGGCCTCTGATTCCCCGCCTCTGATTCCCCGCCTCTGATTCCCTGCCTCTGATTCCCCATCCCCGATTCCGCACATCTGATTCCCTGCCTCTGATTCCCCGCCTCTGATTCCCCGCCTCTGATTCCCTGCCTCTGATTCCCAACCTCTGATTCCCCACCTCTGATTCCCCATATCTGATTCCCCGCCTCTGTTTCCCCGCCTCTGATTCCTCTCCTCTGATTCCCCAACTATAATTCCCCGCCTCTGATTCCCCAGCTCTGATTCCCCGTGTTTGATTCCCTGCCTCTGATTCCCTGCCCTGATTCCCCATCTCTGTTTCACCGCCTTTGATTCGCCACCTCTGATTCCCCATATCTGATTCCCTGCCTCTGTTTCCCCGCCTCTGATTCCCTGCCTCTGATTCCCAACCTCTGATTCCACACCTCTGATTCCGCATATCTGATTCCCCGCCTCTGTTTCCCCGCCTCTGATTCCCTGCCCCTGTTTCCCCATATCTGATTCCCTGCCTCTGATTCCCCAACACTCATTCCCCGCCTCTGATTCCCCAGCTCTGATTCCCCGCCTCTGATTTCCCGTGTTTGATTCCCTGCCTCTGATTCCCCGCCTCTGATTCCCCATCTCTGATTCCCTGCCTCTGATTCCCCATCCCCGATTCCGCACATCTGATTCCCTGCCTCTGATTCCCCGCCTCTGATTCCCCGCCTCTGATTCCCTGCCTCTTATTCCCAACCTCTGATTCCCCACCTCTGATTCCCCATATTTGATTCCCCGCCTCTGTTTCCCCGCCTCTGATTCCCCTCCTCTGATTCCCCAACTATAATTCCCCGCCTCTGATTCCCCAGCTCTGATTCCCCGTGTTTGATTCCCTGCCTCTGATTCCCTGCCCTGATTCCCCATCTCTGTTTCACCGCCTTTGATTCGCCACCTCTGATTCCCCATATCTGATTCCCCGCCTCTGATTCCCTGCCTCTGATTCCCAACCTCTGATTCCACACCTCTGATTCCGCATATCTGATTCCCCGCCTCTGTTTCCCCACCTCTGATTCCCTGCCCCTGTTTCCCCATATCTGATTCCCTGCCTCTGATTCCCCAACTCTCATTCCCCGCCTCTGATTCCCCAGCTCTGATTCCCCGCCTCTGATTTCCCGTGTTTGATTCCCTGCCTCTGATTCCCCGCCTCTGATTCCCCATCTCTGATTCACCGCCTTTGATTCGCCACCTCTGATTCCACATATCTGATTCCCCACCTCTGTTTCCCCATATCTGATTCCCTGCCTCTGATTCCCCAACTCTCATTCCCCGCCTCTGATTCCCCAGCTCTGATTCCCCGCCTCTGATTTCCCGTGTTTGATTCCCTGCCTCTGATTCCCCGCCTCTGATTCCCCATCTCTGATTCACCGCCTTTGATTCGCCACCTCTGATTCCACATATCTGATTCCCCACCTCTGTTTCACCGCCTCTGATTCCCCGCCTCTGATTCTCCATATCTCATTCCCCGCCTCTGAATCCCCAACTCTGATTCCCGGACTCTGATTCCCCACCTCTGATTCCCGGCCTCTTATTCCCAGCATCTTATTCCCGGCCTCTGACTCCCGGCCTATGATTCCCCGCTTCTGATTCTGATTCCCTGCCTCTGATTCCCCATCTCTGATTCCGCACATCTGATTCCCTGCCTCTGATTCCCCACCTCTGATTCCCCATATCTGATTTCCCGCCTCTGTTTCCCCGCCTCTGATTCCCCGCCTCTGTTTCCCCATATCTAATTCCCAACCTATGATGCCCCAACTCTGATTCCCTGCCTCTGATTCCCCGCGTTCTATTCCCTGCCTCTGATTCCCCGCCTGTGATTCCCCATCTCTGATTCACCACCTCTGATTCCCCACCTCTGATTCCCCATATCTAATTCCCCGCCTCTGTTTGCCCGCCTCTGATTCCCAGCCTCTGTTTCCCCATATCTGATTCCCCGCCTCTGAATCCCCAACTCTGATTCCCTGCCTCTGATTCCCCAGCTCTGATTCCCCGCCTTTGATTCCCCCGTCTGATTCCCAGCCTCTGAAACCCCGTGTCTGATTTCTTGCCTCTGATTCCCCGCCTCTGATTACCCATCTCTGATTCACAGCCTCTGATTCCCCACCTCTGATTCCCCATCTCTGATTCCGCACATCTGATCCCCTGCCTCTGATTCCCCGACTCTGATCCCCACCTCTGATTCCCCAGCTCTGATTCCCCGCCTCTGATTCCCCAACTCTGATTCCCCGCCTCTGATTCCCCATATCTCATTCCCCGCCTCTGGTTCCCCAACTTTGATTCCCAGCCTCTGATTCCCCAGCTCTGATTCCCCGCCTCTGATTCCCCGTGTTTGATTCCCTGCCTCTGATTCCCCGCCTCTGATTCCCCATCTCTGATTCACCGCCTTTGATTCGCCACCTCTGATTCCCTGCCTCTGATTCCCCGCCTCTGATTCCACATCTCTGATTCAACACCTCTGATTCCCCACGTCTGATTCCCCGCCTCTGATTCCCCATCTCTGATTCCCCATCTCTGATTCCCCAATTGTGATTCCCCGCCTCTGATTCCCCAGCTCTGATTCCTCGCCTCTGATTCCCCGTTTTTGATTCCCTGCCTCTGATTCCCGGCCTCTGATTCCCCATCTCTGATTCACCGCCTTTGATTCGACACCTCTGATTCCCCATATCTGATTCCCCGCCTCTGTTTCCCCGCCTCTGATTCCCCGCCTCTGATTCCCCATATCTCATTCCCCGCCTCTGAATCCCCATCTCTGATTCCCGGACTCTGATTCCCCACCTCTGATTCCCGGCCTCTTATTCCCGGCATCTGATTCCGGCCTCTGATTCCCGGCCTCTGATTCCCTGCTTCTGATTCTGATTCCCTGCCTCTGATTCCCCATCTCTGATTCCGCACATCTGATTCCCTGCCTCTGATTCCCCACCTCTGATTCCCCATATCTGACTCCCCGCCTCTGTTTCCCCGCCTCTGATTCCCCGCCTCTGTTTCCCAATATCTAAGTCCCCGCCTCTGATTCCCCAACTCTGATTCCCCACCTCTGATTCCCCAGCTCTGATTCCCCGCCTCTGATTACCCGCATCTGATTCCCTGCATCTGATTCCAAGCCTCTGATTCCCTGCCTCTGATTCCCAACCTCTGATTCCCCACCTCTGATTCCCCATATCTGAATTCCCGCCTCTGTTTCCCCGCCTCTGATTCCCCACCTCTGTTTCCCCATATCTGATTCCCGGCCTCTGATTCCCCGCCTCTGATTCCCCGCCTCTGATTCCCTGCCTCTGATTCCCCATCCCCGATTCCGCACATCTGATTCCCTGCCTCTGATTCCCCGCCTCTGATTCCCCGCCTCTGATTCCCTGCTTCTTATTCCCAACCTCTGATTCCCCACCTCTGATTCCCCATATTTGATTCCCCGCCTCTGTTTCCCCGCCTCTGATTCCCCTCCTCTGATTCCCCAACTATAATTCCCCGCCTCTGATTCCCCAGCTCTGATTCCCCGTGTTTGATTCCCTGCCTCTGATTCCCTGCCCTGATTCCCCATCTCTGTTTCACCGCCTTTGATTCGCCACCTCTGATTCCCCATATCTGATTCCCCGCCTCTGTTTCCCCGCCTCTGATTCCCTGCCTCTGATTCCCGACCTCTGATTCCACACCTCTGATTCCGCATATCTGATTCCCCGCCTCTGTTTCCCCGCCTCTGATTCCCTGCCCCTGTTTCCCCATATCTGATTCCCTGCCTCTGATTCCCCAACTCTCATTCCCCGCCTCTGATTCCCCAGCTCTGATTCCCCGCCTCTGATTTCCCGTGTTTGATTCCCTGCCTCTGATTCCCCGCCTCTGATTCCCCATCTCTGATTCACCGCCTTTGATTCGCCACCTCTGATTCCACATATCTGATTCCCCACCTCTGTTTCCCCGCCTCTGATTCCCCGCCTCTGATTCTCCATATCTCATTCCCCGCCTCTGAATCCCCATCTCTGATTCCCGCACTCTGATTCCCCACCTCTGATTCCCGGCCTCTTATTCCCAGCATCTGATTCCCGGCCTCTGATTCCCGGCCTATGATTCCCCGCTTCTGATTCTGATTCCCTGCCTCTGATTCCCCATATCTGATTCCCCGCCTCTGTTTCCACGCCTCTGATTCCCCGCCTCTGTTTCCCCATATCTAATTCCCCACCTCTGATGCCCCAACTCTGATTCCCCGCCTCTGATTCCACAGCTCTGATTCCCCGCCTCTGATTCCCCATATCTGATGCCCCGCCTCTATTTGCCCGCCTCTGATTCCCCGCCTCTGTTTCCCCATATCTGATTCCCCGCCTCTGATTCCCAACTATGATTCCCTGCCTCTAATTTCCCAGCTCTGATTCCCCGCCTCTGATTCCCCGTGTCTGATTTCCTGCCTCTGATTCCCCGCCTCTGATTACCCATGTCTGATTCACCGCCTCTGAATCCCCACCTCTGATTCCCCATCTCTGATTCCGCACATCCGATTCCCTGCCTCTGATTCCCCGCCTCTGATTCACTGCCTCTGCTTCCCCAGCTCTTATTCCCCGCCTCTGATTCCCCGCGTCTTATTCCCTGCTTCTGATTCTGATTCCCTGCCTCTGATTCCCCATCTCTGATTCCGCACATCTGATTCCCTGCCTCTGATTCCCCACCTCTGATTCCCCATATCTGATTCCCCGCCTCTGTTTCCCCACCTCTGATTCCCCGCCTCTGTTTCCCCATATCTAAGTCCCCGCCTCTGATTCCCCAACTCTGATTCCCCACCTCTGATTCCCCAGCTCTCATTCCCCGCCTCTGATCCCCGCATCTGATTCCCTGCATCTGATTCCCAGCCTCTGATTCCCTGCCTCTGATTCCCAACCTCTGATTCCCCACCTCTGATTCCCCATATCTGATATCCCGCCTCTGTTTCCACGCCTCTGATTCCCCGCCTCTGTTTCCCCATATCTGATTCCCCGCCTCTATTTGCCCACCTCTGATTCCCCACCTCTGTTTCCCCATATCTGATTCCCCGCCTCTGAATCCCCAACTCTGATTCCCTGCATCTAATTCCCCAGCTCTGATTCCCCGCCTCTGATTCCCCGTGTCTGATTTCCTGCCTCTCATTCCCCGCCTCTGATTACCCATGTCTGATTAACCGCCTCTGATTCCCCACCTCTGATTCCCCATCTCTGATTCCGCACATCCGATTCCCTGCCTCTGATTCCCCGCCTCTGATTCACCGCCTCTGATTCCCGGCCTCTGATTTCCCGCCTCTGATTCCCTGCCACTGATACCCCGCCCCTGATTCCCCACCTCTGATTCCCCATATCTGATTCCCCGCCTCTGTTTCCCCGCCTCTGATTCCCCGCCTCTGATTCCCCATATCTCATTCCCCGCCTCTGAATCCCCATCTCTGATTCCCGGACTCTGATTCCCCACCTCTGATTCCCGTCCTCTTATTCCCGGCATCTGATTCCGGCCTCTGATTCCCTGCTTCTGATTCTGATTCCCTGCCTTTGATTCCCCATCTCTGATTCCGCACATCTGATTCCCTGCCTCTGATTCCCCACCTCTGATTCCCCATATCTGATACCCCGCCTCTGTTTCCCCGCCTCTGATTCCCTGCCACTGATACCCCTTTCCTGATTCCCCACCTCTGATTCCCCATATCTGATTCCCCACCTCTGTTTCCCCGCCTCTGATTCCCCGCCTCTGATTCCCCATATCTCATTCCCCGCCTCAGAATCCCCATCTCTGATTCCCGGACTCTGATTCCCCACCTCTGATTTCCCATATCTCATTCCCCGCCTCTGATTCGCCAGCTTTGATTCCCCGCCTCTGATTCCCCGCGTCTGATTCCCTGCCTCTGATTCCCCGCCTCTGATTCCACATCTCTGATTCAACACCTCTGATTCCCCGCGTCTGATTCCCCGCCTCTGATTCCCCATCTCTGATTCCCCATCTCTGATTCCCCAATTCTGATTCCCCGCCTCTGATTCCCCAGCTCTGATTCCTCGCCTCTGATTCCCCGTTTTTGATTCCCTGCCTCTGATTCCCGGCCTCTGATTCCCCATCTCTGATTCACCGCATTTGATTCGCCACCTCTGATTCCCCATATCTGATTCCCCGCCTCTGTTTCCCCGCCTCTGATTTCCCGCCTCTGATTCCCCATATCTCATTCCCCGCCTCTGAATCCCCATCTCTGATTCCCGGACTCTGATTCCCCACCTCTGATTCCCTGCTTCTGATTCTGATTCCCTGCCTCTGATTCCCCATCTCTGATTCCGCACATCTGATTCCCTGCCTCTGATTCCCCACCTCTGATTCCCCATATCTGACTCCCCGCCTCTGTTTCCCCGCCTCTGATTCCCCGCCTCTGTTTCCCAATATCTAAGTCCCCGCCTCTGATTCCCCAACTCTGATTCCCCACCTCTGATTCCCCAGCTCTGATTCCCCGCCTCTGATTACCCGCATCTGATTCCCTGCATCTGATTCCAAGCCTCTGATTCGCTGCCTCTGATTCCCAACCTCTGATTCCCCACCTCTGATTCCCCATATCTGAATCCCCGCCTCCGTTTCCCCGCCTCTGATTCCCCACCTCTGTTTCCCCATATCTGATTCCCGGCCTCTGATTCCCCGCCTCTGATTCCCCGCCTCTGATTCCCTGCCTCTGATTCCCCA
The DNA here is from genome assembly GCF_036971445.1 of Narcine bancroftii. Taxonomy (NCBI): domain Eukaryota; kingdom Metazoa; phylum Chordata; class Chondrichthyes; order Torpediniformes; family Narcinidae; genus Narcine; species Narcine bancroftii. The sequence continues at coordinate 130,745,838 of NC_091475.1, forward strand.
TCCCCGATTCCGCACATCTGATTCCCTGCCTCTGATTCCCCGCCTCTGATTCCCCGCCTCTGATTCCCTGCCTCTGATTCCCAACCTCTGATTCCCCACCTCTGATTCCCCATATCTGATTCCCCGCCTCTGTTTCCCCGCCTCTGATTCCCCTCCTCTGATTCCCCAACTATAATTCCCCGCCTCTGATTCCCCAGCTCTGATTCCCCGTGTTTGATTCCCTGCCTCTGATTCCCTGCCCTGATTGCCCATCTCTGTTTCACCGCCTTTGATTCGCCACCTCTGATTCCCCATATCTGATTCCCCGCCTCTGTTTCCCCGCCTCTGATTCCCTGCCTCTGATTCCCAACCTCTGATTCCACACCTCTGATTCCGCATATCTGATTCCCCACCTCTGTTTCCCCGCCTCTGATTCCCTGCCCCTGTTTCCCCATATCTGATTCCCTGCCTCTGATTCCCCAACTCTCATTCCCCGCCTCTGATTCCCCAGCTCTGATTCCCCGCCTCTGATTTCCCGTGTTTGATTCCCTGCCTCTGATTCCCCGCCTCTGATTCCCCATCTCTGATTCCCTGCCTCTGATTCCCCATCCCCGATTCCGCACATCTGATTCCCTGCCTCTGATTCCCCGCCTCTGATTCCCCGCCTCTGATTCCCTGCCTCTTATTCCCAACCTCTGATTCCCCACCTCTGATTCCCCATATTTGATTCCCCGCCTCTGTTTCCCCGCCTCTGATTCCCCTCCTCTGATTCCCCAACTATAATTCCCCGCCTCTGATTCCCCAGCTCTGATTCCCCGTGTTTGATTCCCTGCCTCTGATTCCCTGCCCTGATTCCCCATCTCTGTTTCACCGCCTTTGATTCGCCACCTCTGATTCCCCATATCTGATTCCCCGCCTCTGATTCCCTGCCTCTGATTCCCAACCTCTGATTCCACACCTCTGATTCCGCATATCTGATTCCCCGCCTCTGTTTCCCCACCTCTGATTCCCTGCCCCTGTTTCCCCATATCTGATTCCCTGCCTCTGATTCCCCAACTCTCATTCCCCGCCTCTGATTCCCCAGCTCTGATTCCCCGCCTCTGATTTCCCGTGTTTGATTCCCTGCCTCTGATTCCCCGCCTCTGATTCCCCATCTCTGATTCACCGCCTTTGATTCGCCACCTCTGATTCCACATATCTGATTCCCCACCTCTGTTTCCCCATATCTGATTCCCTGCCTCTGATTCCCCAACTCTCATTCCCCGCCTCTGATTCCCCAGCTCTGATTCCCCGCCTCTGATTTCCCGTGTTTGATTCCCTGCCTCTGATTCCCCGCCTCTGATTCCCCATCTCTGATTCACCGCCTTTGATTCGCCACCTCTGATTCCACATATCTGATTCCCCACCTCTGTTTCCCCGCCTCTGATTCCCCGCCTCTGATTCTCCATATCTCATTCCCCGCCTCTGAATCCCCAACTCTGATTCCCGGACTCTGATTCCCCACCTCTGATTCCCGGCCTCTTATTCCCAGCATCTTATTCCCGGCCTCTGACTCCCGGCCTATGATTCCCCGCTTCTGATTCTGATTCCCTGCCTCTGATTCCCCATCTCTGATTCCGCACATCTGATTCCCTGCCTCTGATTCCCCACCTCTGATTCCCCATATCTGATTTCCCGCCTCTGTTTCCCCGCCTCTGATTCCCCGCCTCTGTTTCCCCATATCTAATTCCCAACCTATGATGCCCCAACTCTGATTCCCTGCCTCTGATTCCCCGCGTTCTATTCCCTGCCTCTGATTCCCCGCCTGTGATTCCCCATCTCTGATTCACCACCTCTGATTCCCCACCTCTGATTCCCCATATCTAATTCCCCGCCTCTGTTTGCCCGCCTCTGATTCCCAGCCTCTGTTTCCCCATATCTGATTCCCCGCCTCTGAATCCCCAACTCTGATTCCCTGCCTCTGATTCCCCAGCTCTGATTCCCCGCCTTTGATTCCCCCGTCTGATTCCCAGCCTCTGAAACCCCGTGTCTGATTTCTTGCCTCTGATTCCCCGCCTCTGATTACCCATCTCTGATTCACAGCCTCTGATTCCCCACCTCTGATTCCCCATCTCTGATTCCGCACATCTGATCCCCTGCCTCTGATTCCCCGACTCTGATCCCCACCTCTGATTCCCCAGCTCTAATTCCCCGCCTCTGATTCCCCAACTCTGATTCCCCGCCTCTGATTCCCCATATCTCATTCCCCGCCTCTGGTTCCCCAACTTTGATTCCCAGCCTCTGATTCCCCAGCTCTGATTCCCCGCCTCTGATTCCCCGTGTTTGATTCCCTGCCTCTGATTCCCCGCCTCTGATTCCCCATCTCTGATTCACCGCCTTTGATTCGCCACCTCTGATTCCCCATATCTGATTCCCCACCTCTGTTTCCCCGCCTCTGATTCCCCGCCTCTGATTCCCCGCGTCTTATTCCCTGCTTCTGATTCTGATTCCCTGCCTCTGATTCCCCATCTCTGATTCCGCACATCTGATTCCCTGCCTCTGATTCCCCTCCTCTGATTCCCCAACATAATTCCCCGCCTCTGATTCCCCAGCTCTGATTCCCCGTGTTTGATTCCCTGCCTCTGATTCCCTGCCCTGATTCCCCATCTCTGTTTCACCGCCTTTGATTCGCCACCTCTGATTCCCCATATCTGATTCCCTGCCTCTGTTTCCCCGCCTCTGATTCCCTGCCTCTGATTCCCAACCTCTGATTCCACACCTCTGATTCCGCATATCTGATTCCCCGCCTCTGTTTCCCCGCCTCTGATTCCCTGCCCCTGTTTCCCCATATCTGATTCCCTGCCTCTGATTCCCCAACTCTCATTCCCCGCCTCTGATTCCCCAGCTCTGATTCCCCGCCTCTGATTTCCCGTGTTTGATTCCCTGCCTCTGATTCCCCGCCTCTGATTCCCCATCTCTGATTCCCTGCCTCTGATTCCCCATCCCCGATTCCGCACATCTGATTCCCTGCCTCTGATTCCCCGCCTCTGATTCCCCGCCTCTGATTCCCTGCCTCTTATTCCGAACCTCTGATTCCCCACCTCTGATTCCCCATATTTGATTCCCCGCCTCTGTTTCCCCGCCTCTGATTCCCCTCCTCTGATTCCCCAACTATAATTCCCCGCCTCTGATTCCCCAGCTCTGATTCCCCGTGTTTGATTCCCTGCCTCTGATTCCCTGCCCTGATTCCCCATCTCTGTTTCACCGCCTTTGATTCGCCACCTCTGATTCCCCATATCTGATTCCCCGCCTCTGATTCCCTGCCTCTGATTCCCAACCTCTGATTCCACACCTCTGATTCCGCATATCTGATTCCCCGCCTCTGTTTCCCCACCTCTGATTCCCTGCCCCTGTTTCCCCATATCTGATTCCCTGCCTCTGATTCCCCAACTCTCATTCCCCGCCTCTGATTCCCCAGCTCTGATTCCCCGCCTCTGATTTCCCGTGTTTGATTCCCTGCCTCTGATTCCCCGCCTCTGATTCCCCATCTCTGATTCACCGCCTTTGATTCGCCACCTCTGATTCCACATATCTGATTCCCCACCTCTGTTTCCCCATATCTGATTCCCTGCCTCTGATTCCCCAACTCTCATTCCCCGCCTCTGATTCCCCAGCTCTGATTCCCCGCCTCTGATTTCCCGTGTTTGATTCCCTGCCTCTGATTCCCCGCCTCTGATTCCCCATCTCTGATTCACCGCCTTTGATTCGCCACCTCTGATTCCACATATCTGATTCCCCACCTCTGTTTCACCGCCTCTGATTCCCCGCCTCTGATTCTCCATATCTCATTCCCCGCCTCTGAATCCCCAACTCTGATTCCCGGACTCTGATTCCCCACCTCTGATTCCCGGCCTCTTATTCCCAGCATCTTATTCCCGGCCTCTGACTCCCGGCCTATGATTCCCCGCTTCTGATTCTGATTCCCTGCCTCTGATTCCCCATCTCTGATTCCGCACATCTGATTCCCTGCCTCTGATTCCCCACCTCTGATTCCCCATATCTGATTTCCCGCCTCTGTTTCCCCGCCTCTGATTCCCCGCCTCTGTTTCCCCATATCTAATTCCCAACCTATGATGCCCCAACTCTGATTCCCTGCCTCTGATTCCCCGCGTTCTATTCCCTGCCTCTGATTCCCCGCCTTTGATTCCCCATCTCTGATTCACCACCTCTGATTCCCCACCTCTGATTCCCCATATCTAATTCCCCGCCTCTGTTTGCCCGCCTCTGATTCCCAGCCTCTGTTTCCCCATATCTGATTCCCCGCCTCTGAATCCCCAACTCTGATTCCCTGCCTCTGATTCCCCAGCTCTGATTCCCCGCCTTTGATTCCCCCGTCTGATTCCCAGCCTCTGAAACCCCGTGTCTGATTTCTTGCCTCTGATTCCCCGCCTCTGATTACCCATCTCTGATTCACAGCCTCTGATTCCCCACCTCTGATTCCCCATCTCTGATTCCGCACATCTGATCCCCTGCCTCTGATTCCCCGACTCTGATCCCCACCTCTGATTCCCCAGCTCTGATTCCCCGCCTCTGATTCCCCAACTCTGATTCCCCGCCTCTGATTCCCCATATCTCATTCCCCGCCTCTGGTTCCCCAACTTTGATTCCCAGCCTCTGATTCCCCAGCTCTGATTCCCCGCCTCTGATTCCCCGTGTTTGATTCCCTGCCTCTGATTCCCCGCCTCTGATTCCCCATCTCTGATTCACCGCCTTTGATTCGCCACCTCTGATTCCCTGCCTCTGATTCCCCGCCTCTGATTCCACATCTCTGATTCAACACCTCTGATTCCCCGCGTCTGATTCCCCGCCTCTGATTCCCCATCTCTGATTCCCCATCTCTGATTCCCCAATTGTGATTCCCCGCCTCTGATTCCCCAGCTCTGATTCCTCGCCTCTGATTCCCCGTTTTTGATTCCCTGCCTCTGATTCCCGGCCTCTGATTCCCCATCTCTGATTCACCGCCTTTGATTCGACACCTCTGATTCCCCATATCTGATTCCCCGCCTCTGTTTCCCCGCCTCTGATTCCCCGCCTCTGATTCCCCATATCTCATTCCCCGCCTCTGAATCCCCATCTCTGATTCCCGGACTCTGATTCCCCACCTCTGATTCCCGGCCTCTTATTCCCGGCATCTGATTCCGGCCTCTGATTCCCGGCCTCTGATTCCCTGCTTCTGATTCTGATTCCCTGCCTCTGATTCCCCATCTCTGATTCCGCACATCTGATTCCCTGCCTCTGATTCCCCACCTCTGATTCCCCATATCTGACTCCCCGCCTCTGTTTCCCCGCCTCTGATTCCCCGCCTCTGTTTCCCAATATCTAAGTCCCCGCCTCTGATTCCCCAACTCTGATTCCCCACCTCTGATTCCCCAGCTCTGATTCCCCGCCTCTGATTACCCGCATCTGATTCCCTGCATCTGATTCCAAGCCTCTGATTCCCTGCCTCTGATTCCCAACCTCTGATTCCCCACCTCTGATTCCCCATATCTGAATCCCCGCCTCTGTTTCCCCGCCTCTGATTCCCCACCTCTGTTTCCCCATATCTGATTCCCGGCCTCTGATTCCCCGCCTCTGATTCCCCGCCTCTGATTCCCTGCCTCTGATTCCCCATCCCCGATTCCGCACATCTGATTCCCTGCCTCTGATTCCCCGCCTCTGATTCCCCGCCTCTGATTCCCTGCTTCTTATTCCCAACCTCTGATTCCCCACCTCTGATTCCCCATATTTGATTCCCCGCCTCTGTTTCCCCGCCTCTGATTCCCCTCCTCTGATTCCCCAACTATAATTCCCCGCCTCTGATTCCCCAGCTCTGATTCCCCGTGTTTGATACCCTGCCTCTGATTCCCTGCCCTGATTCCCCATCTCTGTTTCACCGCCTTTGATTCGCCACCTCTGATTCCCCATATCTGATTCCCCGCCTCTGTTTCCCCGCCTCTGATTCCCTGCCTCTGATTCCCGACCTCTGATTCCACACCTCTGATTCCGCATATCTGATTCCCCGCCTCTGTTTCCCCGCCTCTGATTCCCTGCCCCTGTTTCCCCATATCTGATTCCCTGCCTCTGATTCCCCAACTCTCATTCCCCGCCTCTGATTCCCCAGCTCTGATTCCCCGCCTCTGATTTCCCGTGTTTGATTCCCTGCCTCTGATTCCCCGCCTCTGATTCCCCATCTCTGATTCACCGCCTTTGATTCGCCACCTCTGATTCCACATATCTGATTCCCCACCTCTGTTTCCCCGCCTCTGATTCCCCGCCTCTGATTCTCCATATCTCATTCCCCGCCTCTGAATCCCCATCTCTGATTCCCGCACTCTGATTCCCCACCTCTGATTCCCGGCCTCTTATTCCCAGCATCTGATTCCCGGCCTCTGATTCCCGGCCTATGATTCCCCGCTTCTGATTCTGATTCCCTGCCTCTGATTCCCCATATCTGATTCCCCGCCTCTGTTTCCACGCCTCTGATTCCCCGCCTCTGTTTCCCCATATCTAATTCCCCACCTCTGATGCCCCAACTCTGATTCCCCGCCTCTGATTCCACAGCTCTGATTCCCCGCCTCTGATACCCCACATCCGATTCCCCATATCTGATTCCCCACCTCTGTTTCCCCGCCCCTGATTCCCCGCCTCTGTTTCCCCATATCTGATTCCCCGCCTCTGATTCACAACTATGATTCCCCGCCTCTTATTCCCCAGCTCTGATTCCCCGCCTCTGTTTCCCCATATCTGATGCCCCGCCTCTATTTGCCCGCCTCTGATTCCCCGCCTCTGTTTCCCCATATCTGATTCCCCGCCTCTGATTCCCAACTATGATTCCCTGCCTCTAATTTCCCAGCTCTGATTCCCCGCCTCTGATTCCCAGTGTCTGATTTCCTGCCTCTGATTCCCCGCCTCTGATTACCCATGTCTGATTCACCGCCTCTGAATCCCCACCTCTGATTCCCCATCTCTGATTCCGCACATCCGATTCCCTTCCTCTGATTCCCCGCCTCTGATTCACTGCCTCTGCTTCCCCAGCTCTTATTCCCCGCCTCTGATTCCCCGCGTCTTATTCCCTGCTTCTGATTCTGATTCCCTGCCTCTGATTCCCCATCTCTGATTCCGCACATCTGATTCCCTGCCTCTGATTCCCCACCTCTGATTCCCCATATCTGATTCCCCGCCTCTGTTTCCCCACCTCTGATTCCCCGCCTCTGTTTCCCCATATCTAAGTCCCCACCTCTGATTCCCCAACTCTGATTCCCCACCTCTGATTCCCCAGCTCTCATTCCCCGCCTCTGATCCCCGCATCTGATTCCCTGCATCTGATTCCCAGCCTCTGATTCCCTGCCTCTGATTCCCAACCTCTGATTCCCCACCTCTGATTCCCCATATCTGATATCCCGCCTCTGTTTCCACGCCTCTGATTCCCCGCCTCTGTTTCCCCATATCTGATTCCCCGCCTCTATTTGCCCACCTCTGATTCCCCACCTCTGTTTCCCCATATCTGATTCCCCGCCTCTGAATCCCCAACTCTGATTCCCTGCATCTAATTCCCCAGCTCTGATTCCCCGCCTCTGATTCCCCGTGTCTGATTTCCTGCCTCTCATTCCCCGCCTCTGATTACCCATGTCTGATTAACCGCCTCTGATTCCCCACCTCTGATTCCCCATCTCTGATTCCGCACATCCGATTCCCTGCCTCTGATTCCCCGCCTCTGATTCACCGCCTCTGATTCCCGGCCTCTGATTTCCCGCCTCTGATTCCCTGCCACTGATACCCCGCCCCTGATTCCCCACCTCTGATTCCCCATATCTGATTCCCCGCCTCTGTTTCCCCGCCTCTGATTCCCCGCCTCTGATTCCCCATATCTCATTCCCCGCCTCTGAATCCCCATCTCTGATTCCCGGACTCTGATTCCCCACCTCTGATTCCCGTCCTCTTATTCCCGGCATCTGATTCCGGCCTCTGATTCCCTGCTTCTGATTCTGATTCCCTGCCTTTGATTCCCCATCTCTGATTCCGCACATCTGATTCCCTGCCTCTGATTCCCCACCTCTGATTCCCCATATCTGATACCCCGCCTCTGTTTCCCCGCCTCTGATTCCCTGCCACTGATACCCCTTTCCTGATTCCCCACCTCTGATTCCCCATATCTGATTCCCCACCTCTGTTTCCCCGCCTCTGATTCCCCGCCTCTGATTCCCCATATCTCATTCCCCGCCTCAGAATCCCCATCTCTGATTCCCGGACTCTGATTCCCCACCTCTGATTTCCCATATCTCATTCCCCGCCTCTGATTCGCCAGCTTTGATTCCCCGCCTCTGATTCCCCGCGTCTGATTCCCTGCCTCTGATTCCCCGCCTCTGATTCCACATCTCTGATTCAACACCTCTGATTCCCCGCGTCTGATTCCCCGCCTCTGATTCCCCATCTCTGATTCCCCATCTCTGATTCCCCAATTCTGATTCCCCGCCTCTGATTCCCCAGCTCTGATTCCTCGCCTCTGATTCCCCGTTTTTGATTCCCTGCCTCTGATTCCCGGCCTCTGATTCCCCATCTCTGATTCACCGCATTTGATTCGCCACCTCTGATTCCCCATATCTGATTCCCCGCCTCTGTTTCCCCGCCTCTGATTTCCCGCCTCTGATTCCCCATATCTCATTCCCCGCCTCTGAATCCCCATCTCTGATTCCCGGACTCTGATTCCCCACCTCTGATTCCCGGCCTCTTATTCCCGGCATCTAATTCCGGCCTCTGATTCCCGGCCTCTGTTTCCCCGCCTCTGATTCCCCTCCTCTGATTCCCCAACTATAATTCCCCGCCTCTGATTCCCCAGCTCTGATTCCCCGTGTTTGATTCCCTGCCTCTGATTCCCTGCCCTGATTGCCCATCTCTGTTTCACCGCCTTTGATTCGCCACCTCTGATTCCCCATATCTGATTCCCCGCCTCTGTTTCCCCGCCTCTGATTCCCTGCCTCTGATTCCCAACCTCTGATTCCACACCTCTGATTCCGCATATCTGATTCCCCGCCTCTGTTTCCCCGCCTCTGATTCCCTGCCACTGTTTCCCCATATCTGATTCCCTGCCTCTGATTCCCCAACTCTCATTCCCCGCCTCTGATTCCCCAGCTCTGATTCCCCGCCTCTGATTTCCCGTGTTTGATTCCCTGCCTCTGATTCCCCGCCTCTGATTCCCCATCTCTGATTCCCTGCCTCTGATTCCCCATCCCCGATTCCGCACATCTGATTCCCTGCCTCTGATTCCCCGCCTCTGATTCCCCGCCTCTGATTCCCTGCCTCTTATTCCCAACCTCTGATTCCCCACCTCTGATTCCCCATATTTGATTCCCCGCCTCTGTTTCCCCGCCTCTGATTCCCCTCCTCTGATTCCCCAACTATAATTCCCCGCCTCTGATTCCCCAGCTCTGATTCCCCGTGTTTGATTCCCTGCCTCTGATTCCCTGCCCTGATTCCCCATCTCTGTTTCACCGCCTTTGATTCGCCACCTCTGATTCCCCATATCTGATTCCCCGCCTCTGATTCCCTGCCTCTGATTCCCAACCTCTGATTCCACACATCTGATTCCGCATATCTGATTCCCCGCCTCTGTTTCCCCACCTCTGATTCCCTGCCCCTGTTTCCCCATATCTGATTCCCTGCCTCTGATTCCCCAACTCTCATTCCCCGCCTCTGATTCCCCAGCTCTGATTCCCCGCCTCTGATTTCCCGTGTTTGATTCCCTGCCTCTGATTCCCCGCCTCTGATTCCCCATCTCTGATTCACCGCCTTTGATTCGCCACCTCTGATTCCACATATCTGATTCCCCACCTCTGTTTCCCCATATCTGATTCCCTGCCTCTGATTCCCCAACTCTCATTCCCCGCCTCTGATTCCCCAGCTCTGATTCCCCGCCTCTGATTTCCCGTGTTTGATTCCCTGCCTCTGATTCCCCGCCTCTGATTCCCCATCTCTGATTCACCGCCTTTGATTCGCCACCTCTGATTCCACATATCTGATTCCCCACCTCTGTTTCCCCGCCTCTGATTCCCCGCCTCTGATTCTCCATATCTCATTCCCCGCCTCTGAATCCCCAACTCTGATTCCCGGACTCTGATTCCCCACCTCTGATTCCCGGCCTCTTATTCCCAGCATCTTATTCCCGGCCTCTGACTCCCGGCCTATGATTCCCCGCTTCTGATTCTGATTCCCTGCCTCTGATTCCCCATCTCTGATTCCGCACATCTGATTCCCTGCCTCTGATTCCCCACCTCTGATTCCCCATATCTGATTTCCCGCCTCTGTTTCCCCGCCTCTGATTCCCCGCCTCTGTTTCCCCATATCGAATTCCCAACCTATGATGCCCCAACTCTGATTCCCTGCCTCTGATTCCCCGCGTTCTATTCCCTGCCTCTGATTCCCCGCCTGTGATTCCCCATCTCTGATTCACCACCTCTGATTCCCCACCTCTGATTCCCCATATCTAATTCCCCGCCTCTGTTTGCCCGCCTCTGATTCCCAGCCTCTGTTTCCCCATATCTGATTCCCCGCCTCTGAATCCCCAACTCTGATTCCCTGCCTCTGATTCCCCAGCTCTGATTCCCCGCCTTTGATTCCCCCGTCTGATTTCCAGCCTCTGAAACCCCGTGTCTGATTTCTTGCCTCTGATTCCCCGCCTCTGATTACCCATCTCTGATTCACAGCCTCTGATTCCCCACCTCTGATTCCCCATCTCTGATTCCGCACATCTGATCCCCTGCCTCTGATTCCCCGACTCTGATCCCCACCTCTGATTCCCCAGCTCTGATTCCCCGCCTCTGATTCCCCAACTCTGATTCCCCGCCTCTGATTCCCCATATCTCATTCCCCGCCTCTGGTTCCCCAACTTTGATTCCCAGCCTCTGATTCCCCAGCTCTGATTCCCCGACTCTGATTCCCCGTGTTTGATTCCCTGCCTCTGATTCCCCGCCTCTGATTCCCCATCTCTGATTCACCGCCTTTGATTCGCCACCTCTGATTCCCCATATCTGATTCCCCACCTCTGTTTCCCCGCCTCTGATTCCCCGCCTCTGATTCCCCGCGTCTTATTCCCTGCTTCTGATTCTGATTCCCTGCCTCTGATTCCCCATCTCTGATTCCGCACATCTGATTCCCTGCCTCTGATTCCCCACCTCTGATTCCCCATATCTGATTCCCCGCCTCTGTTTCCCCACCTCTGATTCCCCGCCTCTGTTTCCCCATATCTAAGTCCCCGCCTCTGATTCCCCAACTCTGATTCCCCACCTCTGATTCCCCAGCTCTCATTCCCCGCCTCTGATCCCCGCATCTGATTCCCTGCATCTGATTCCAAGCCTCTGATTCCCTGCCTCTGATTCCCAACCTCTGATTCCCCACCTCTGATTCCCCATATCTGATTCCCCGCCTCTGTTTCCACGCCTCTGATTCCCCGCCTCTGTTTCCCCATATCTGATTCCCCGCCTCTATTTGCCCACCTCTGTTTCCCCATATCTGATTCCCCGCCTCTGAATCCCCAACTCTGATTCCCTGCATCTAATTCCCCAGCTCTGATTCCCCGCCTCTGATTCCCCGTGTCTGATTTCCTGCCTCTCATTCCCCGCCTCTGATTACCCATGTCTGATTAACCGCCTCTGATTCCCCACCTCTGATTCCCGGCCTCTGATTTCCCGCCTCTGATTCCCTGCCACTGATACCCCGCCTCTGAATCCCCATCTCTGATTCCCCATATCTGATTCCCCGCCTCTGTATCCCCGCCTCTGATTCCCCGCCTCTGATTCCCTGCCTCTTATTCCCAACCTCTGATTCCCCACCTCTGATTCCCCATATTTGATTCCCCATCTCTGTTTCACCGCCTTTGATTCGCCACCTCTGATTCCCCATATCTGATTCCCCGCCTCTGTTTCCCCGCCTCTATTTGCCCACCTCTGTTTCCCCATATCTGATTCCCCGCCTCTGAATCCCCATCTCTGATTCCGCACATCCGATTCCCTGCCTCTGATTCCCCGCCTCTGATTCACCGCCTCTGATTCCCGGCCTCTGATTTCCCGCCTCTGATTCCCTGCCACTGATACCCCGCCTCTGAATCCCCATCTCTGATTCCCCATATCTGATTCCCCGCCTCTGTATCCCCGCCTCTGATTCCCCGCCTCTGATTCCCCATATCTCATTCCCCGCCTCTGAATCCCCATCTCTGATTCCCGGACTCTGATTCCCCACCTCTGATTCCCGTCCTCTTATTCCCGGCATCTGATTCCGGCCTCTGATTCCCTGCTTCTGATTGATTCCCTGCCTTTGATTCCCCATCTCTGATTCCGCACATCTGATTCCCTGCCTCTGATTCCCCACCTCTGATTCCCCATATCTGATTCCCCGCCTCTGTTTCCCCGCCTCTGATTCCCTGCCACTGATACCCCTTTCCTGATTCCCCACCTCTGATTCCCCATATCTGATTCCCCACCTCTGTTTCCCCGCCTCTGATTCCCCGCCTCTGATTCCCCATATCTCATTCCCCGCCTCAGAATCCCCATCTCTGATTCCCGGACTCTGATTCCCCACCTCTGATTTCCCATATCTCATTCCCCGCCTCTGATTCGCCAGCTATGATTCCCCGCCTCTGATTCCCCACGTCTGATTCCCTGCCTCTGATTCCCCGCCTCTGATTCCACATCTCTGATTCAACACCTCTGATTCCCCGCGTCTGATTCCCACCCTCTGATTCCCCATCTCTGATTCCCCATCTCTGATTCCCCAATTCAGATTCCACGCCTCTGATTCCCCAGCTCTGATTCCTCGCCTCTGATTCCCCGTTTTTGATTCCCTGCCTCTGATTCCCGGCCTCTGATTCCCCATCTCTGATTCACCGCCTTTGATTCGCCACCTCTGATTCCCCATATCTGATTCCCCGCCTCTGTTTCCCCGCCTCTGATTCCCCGCCTCTGATTCCCCATATCTCATTCCCCGCCTCTGAATCCCCATCTCTGATTCCCGGACTCTGATTCCCCACCTCTGATTCCCGGCCTCTTATTCCCGGCATCTGATTCCGGCCTCTGATTCCCGGCCTCTGATTCCCTGCTTCTGATTCTGATTCCCTGCCTCTGATTCCCCATCTCTGATTCCGCACATCTGATTCCCTGCCTCTGATTCCCCACCTCTGATTCCCCATATCTGACTCCCCGCCTCTGTTTCCCCGCCTCTGATTCCCCGCCTCTGTTTCCCAATATCTAAGTCCCCGCCTCTGATTCCCCAACTCTGAATCCCCACCTCTGATTCCCCAGCTCTGATTCCCCGCCTCTGATTACCCGCATCTGATTCCCTGCATCTGATTCCAAGCCTCTGATTCCCTGCCTCTGATTCCCAACCTCTGATTCCCCACCTCTGATTCCCCATATCTGAATCCCCGCCTCTGTTTCCCCGCCTCTGATTCCCCACCTCTGTTTCCCCATATCTGATTCCCGGCCTCTGATTCCCCGCCTCTGATTCCCCGCCTCTGATTCCCTGCCTCTGATTCCCCATCCCCGATTCCGCACATCTGAATCCCTGCCTCTGATTCCCCGCCTCTGATTCCCCGCCTCTGATTCCCTGCCTCTTATTCCCAACCTCTGATTCCCCACCTCTGATTCCCCATATTTGATTCCCCGCCTCTGTTTCCCCGCCTCTGATTCCCCTCCTCTGATTCCCCAACTATAATTCCCCGCCTCTGATTCCCCAGCTCTGATTCCCCGTGTTTGATTCCCTGCCTCTGATTCCCTGCCCTGATTCCCCATCTCTGTTTCACCGCCTTTGATTCGCCACCTCTGATTCCCCATATCTGATTCCCCGCCTCTGTTTCCCCGCCTCTGATTCCCTGCCTCTGATTCCCAACCTCTGATTCCACACCTCTGATTCCGCATATCTGATTCCCCGCCTCTGTTTCCCCGCCTCTGATTCCCTGCCCCTGTTTCCCCATATCTGATTCCCTGCCTCTGATTCCCCAACTCTCATTCCCCGCCTCTGATTCCCCAGCTCTGATTCCCCGCCTCTGATTTCCCGTGTTTGATTCCCTGCCTCTGATTCCCCGCCTCTGATTCCCCATCTCTGATTCACCGCCTTTGATTCGCCACCTCTGATTCCACATATCTGATTCCCCACCTCTGTTTCCCCGCCTCTGATTCCCTGCCTCTGATTCCCCGCGTTCTATTCCCTGCCTCTGATTCCCCGCCTGTGATTCCCCATCTCTGATTCACCACCTCTGATTCCCCACCTCTGATTCCCCATATCTAATTCCCCGCCTCTGTTTGCCCGCCTCTGATTCCCAGCCTCTGTTTCCCCATATCTGATTCCCCGCCTCTGAATCCCCAACTCTGATTCCCTGCCTCTGATTCCCCAGCTCTGATTCCCCGCCTTTGATTCCCCCGTCTGATTCCCAGCCTCTGAAACCCCGTGTCTGATTTCTTGCCTCTGATTCCCCGCCTCTGATTACCCATCTCTGATTCACAGCCTCTGATTCCCCACCTCTGATTCCCCATCTCTGATTCCGCACATCTGATCCCCTGCCTCTGATTCCCCGACTCTGATCCCCACCTCTGATTCCCCAGCTCTGATTCCCCGCCTCTGATTCCCCAACTCTGATTCCCCGCCTCTGATTCCCCATATCTCATTCCCCGCCTCTGGTTCCCCAACTTTGATTCCCAGCCTCTGATTCCCCAGCTCTGATTCCCCGCCTCTGATTCCCCGTGTTTGATTCCCTGCCTCTGATTCCCCGCCTCTGATTCCCCATCTCTGATTCACCGCCTTTGATTCGCCACCTCTGATTCCCCATATCTGATTTCCCACCTCTGTTTCCCCGCCTCTGATTCCCCGCCTCTGATTCCCCGCGTCTTATTCCCTGCTTCTGATTCTGATTCCCTGCCTCTGATTCCCCATCTCTGATTCCGCACATCTGATTCCCTGCCTCTGATTCCCCACCTCTGATTCCCCATATCTGATTCCCCGCCTCTGTTTCCCCACCTCTGATTCCCCGCCTCTGTTTCCCCATATCTAAGTCCCCGCCTCTGATTCCCCAACTCTGATTCCCCACCTCTGATTCCCCAGCTCTCATTCCCCGCCTCTGATCCCCGCATCTGATTCCCTGCATCTGATTCCAAGCCTCTGATTCCCTGCCTCTGATTCCCAACCTCTGATTCCCCACCTCTGATTCCCCATATCTGATTCCCCGCCTCTGTTTCCACGCCTCTGATTCCCCGCCTCTGTTTCCCCATATCTGATTCCCCGCCTCTATTTGCCCACCTCTGTTTCCCCATATCTGATTCCCCGCCTCTGAATCCCCAACTCTGATTCCCTGCATCTAATTCCACAGCTCTGATTCCCCGCCTCTGATTCCCCGTGTCTGATTTCCTGCCTCTCATTCCCCGCCTCTGATTACCCATGTCTGATTAACCGCCTCTGATTCCCCACCTCTGATTCCCCATCTCTGATTCCGCACATCCGATTCCCTGCCTCTGATTCCCCGCCTCTGATTCACCGCCTCTGATTCCCGGCCTCTGATTTCCCGCCTCTGATTCCCTGCCACTGATACCCCGCCTCTGAATCCCCATCTCTGATTCCCCATATCTGATTCCCCGCCTCTGTATCCCCGCCTCTGATTCCCCGCCTCTGATTCCCCATATCTCATCCCCCGCCTCTGAATCCCCATCTCTGATTCCCGGACTCTGATTCCCCACCTCTGATTCCCGTCCTCTTATTCCCGGCATCTGATTCCGGCCTCTGATTCCCTGCTTCTGATTGATTCCCTGCCTTTGATTCCCCATCTCTGATTCCGCACATCTGATTCCCTGCCTCTGATTCCCCACCTCTGATTCCCCATATCTGATTCCCCGCCTCTGTTTCCCCGCCTCTGATTCCCTGCCACTGATACCCCTTTCCTGATTCCCCACCTCTGATTCCCCATATCTGATTCCCCACTCTGTTTCCCCGCCTCTGATTCCCCGCCTCTGATTCCCCATATCTCATTCCCCGCCTCAGAATCCCCATCTCTGATTCCCGGACTCTGATTCCCCACCTCTGATTTCCCATATCTCATTCCCCGCCTCTGATTCGCCAGCTATGATTCCCCGCCTCTGATTCCCCACGTCTGATTCCCTGCCTCCGATTCCCCGCCTCTGATTCCACATCTCTGATTCAACACCTCTGATTCCCCGCGTCTGATTCCCCGCCTCTGATTCCCCATCTCTGATTCCCCATCTCTGATTCCCCAATTCAGATTCCACGCCTCTGATTCCCCAGCTCTGATTCCTCGCCTCTGATTCCCCGTTTTTGATTCCCTGCCTCTGATTCCCGGCCTCTGATTCCCCATCTCTGATTCACCGCCTTTGATTCGCCACCTCTGATTCCCCATATCTGATTCCCCGCCTCTGTTTCCCCGCCTCTGATTCCCCGCCTCTGATTCCCCATATCTCATTCCCCGCCTCTGAATCCCCATCTCTGATTCCCGGACTCTGATTCCCCACCTCTGATTCCCGGCCTCTTATTCCCGGCATCTGATTCCGGCCTCTGATTCCCGGCCTCTGATTCCCTGCTTCTGATTCTGATTCCCTGCCTCTGATTCCCCATCTCTGATTCCGCCCATCTGATTCCCTGCCTCTGATTCCCCACCTCTGATTCCCCATATCTGACTCCCTGCCTCTGTTTCCCCGCCTCTGATTCCCCGCCTCTGTTTCCCAATATCTAAGTCCCCGCCTCTGATTCCCCAACTCTGAATCCCCACCTCTGATTCCCCAGCTCTGATTCCCCGCCTCTGATTACCCGCATCTGATTCCCTGCATCTGATTCCAAGCCTCTGATTCCCTGCCTCTGATTCCCAACCTCTGATTCCCCACCTCTGATTCCCCATATCTGAATCCCCGCCTCTGTTTCCCCGCCTCTGATTCCCCACCTCTGTTTCCCCATATCTGATTCCCGGCCTCTGATTCCCCGCCTCTGATTCCCCGCCTCTGATTCCCTGCCTCTTATTCCCAACCTCTGATTCCCCACCTCTGATTCCCCATATTTGATTCCCCGCCTCTGTTTCCCCGCCTCTGATTCCCCTCCTCTGATTCCCCAACTATAATTCCCCGCCTCTGATTCCCCAGCTCCGATTCCCCGTGTTTGATTCCCTGCCTCTGATTCCCTGCCCTGATTCCCCATCTCTGTTTCACCGCCTTTGATTCGCCACCTCTGATTCCCCATATCTGATTCCCCGCCTCTGTTTCCCCGCCTCTGATTCCCTGCCTCTGATTCCCAACCTCTGATTCCACACCTCTGATTCCGCATATCTGATTCCCCGCCTCTGTTTCCCCGCCTCTGATTCCCAGCCCCTGTTTCCCCATATCTGATTCCCTGCCTCTGATTCCCCAACTCTCATTCCCCGCCTCTGATTCCCCAGCTCTGATTCCCCGCCTCTGATTTCCCGTGTTTGATTCCCTGCCTCTGATTCCCCGCCTCTGATTCCCCATCTCTGATTCACCGCCTTTGATTCGCCACCTCTGATTCCACATATCTGATTCCCCACCTCTGTTTCCCCGCCTCTGATTCCCCGCCTCTGATTCTCCATATCTCATTCCCCGCCTCTGAATCCCCATCTCTGATTCCCGGACTCTGATTCCCCACCTCTGATTCCCGGCCTCTTATTCCCAGCATCTGATTCCCGGCCTCTGATTCCCGGCCTATGATTCCCCGCTTCTGATTCTGATTCCCTGCCTCTGATTCCCCATATCTGATTCCCCGCCTCTGTTTCCACGCCTCTGATTCCCCGCCTCTGTTTCCCCATATCTAATTCCCCACCTCTGATGCCCCAACTCTGATTCCCCGCCTCTGATTCCACAGCTCTGATTCCCCGCCTCTGATTCCCCACATCCGATTCCCCATATCTGATTCCCCGCCTCTGTTTCCCCGCCCCTGATTCCCCGCCTCTGTTTCCCCATATCTGATTCCCCGCCTCTGATTCACAACTATGATTCCCCGCCTCTTATTCCCCAGCTCTGATTCCCCGCCTCTGTTTCCCCATATCTGATGCCCCGCCTCTATTTGCCCGCCTCTGATTCCCCGCCTCTGTTTCCCCATATCTGATTCCCCGCCTCTGATTCCCAACTATGATTCCCTGCCTCTAATTTCCCAGCTCTGATTCCCCGCCTCTGATTCCCCGTGTCTGATTTCCTGCCTCTGATTCCCCGCCTCTGATTACCCATGTCTGATTCACCGCCTCTGATTCCCCACCTCTGATTCCCCATCTCTGATTCCGCACATCCGATTCCCTGCCTCTGATTCCCCGCCTCTGATTCACTGCATCTGCTTCCCCAGCTCTTATTCCCCGCCTCTGATTCCCCGCGTCTTATTCCCTGCTTCTGATTCTGATTCCCTGCCTCTGATTCCCCATCTCTGATTCCGCACATCTGATTCCCTGCCTCTGATTCCCCACCTCTGATTCCCCATATCTGATTCCCCGCCTCTGTTTCCCCACCTCTGATTCCCCGCCTCTGTTTCCCCATATCTAATTCCCCGCCTCTGATCCCCGCATCTGATTCCCTGCATCTGATTCCCAGCCTCTGACTCCCTGCCTCTGATTCCCAACCTCTGATTCCCCACCTCTGATTCCCCATATCTGATTCCCCGCCTCTGTTTCCACGCCTCTGATTCCCCGCCTCTGTTTCCCCATATCTGATTCCCCGCCTCTATTTGCCCACCTCTGTTTCCCCATATCTGATTCCCCGCCTCTGAATCCCCAACTCTGATTCCCTGCATCTAATTCCACAGCTCTGATTCCCCGCCTCTGATTCCCCGTGTCTGATTTCCTGCCTCTCATTCCCCGCCTCTGATTACCCATGTCTGATTAACCGCCTCTGATTCCCCACCTCTGATTCCCCATCTCTGATTCCGCACATCCGATTCCCTGCCTCTGATTCCCCGCCTCTGATTCACCGCCTCTGATTCCCGGCCTCTGATTTCCCGCCTCTGATTCCCTGCCACTGATACCCCGCCTCTGAATCCCCATCTCTGATTCCCCATATCTGATTCCCCGCCTCTGTATCCCCGCCTCTGATTCCCCGCCTCTGATTCCCCATATCTCATCCCCCGCCTCTGAATCCCCATCTCTGATTCCCGGACTCTGATTCCCCACCTCTGATTCCCGTCCTCTTATTCCCGGCATCTGATTCCGGCCTCTGATTCCCTGCTTCTGATTGATTCCCTGCCTTTGATTCCCCATCTCTGATTCCGCACATCTGATTCCCTGCCTCTGATTCCCCACCTCTGATTCCCCATATCTGATTCCCCGCCTCTGTTTCCCCGCCTCTGATTCCCTGCCACTGATACCCCTTTCCTGATTCCCCACCTCTGATTCCCCATATCTGATTCCCCACTCTGTTTCCCCGCCTCTGATTCCCCGCCTCTGATTCCCCATATCTCATTCCCCGCCTCAGAATCCCCATCTCTGATTCCCGGACTCTGATTCCCCACCTCTGATTTCCCATATCTCATTCCCCGCCTCTGATTCGCCAGCTATGATTCCCCGCCTCTGATTCCCCACGTCTGATTCCCTGCCTCCGATTCCCCGCCTCTGATTCCACATCTCTGATTCAACACCTCTGATTCCCCGCGTCTGATTCCCCGCCTCTGATTCCCCATCTCTGATTCCCCATCTCTGATTCCCCAATTCAGATTCCACGCCTCTGATTCCCCAGCTCTGATTCCTCGCCTCTGATTCCCCGTTTTTGATTCCCTGCCTCTGATTCCCGGCCTCTGATTCCCCATCTCTGATTCACCGCCTTTGATTCGCCACCTCTGATTCCCCATATCTGATTCCCCGCCTCTGTTTCCCCGCCTCTGATTCCCCGCCTCTGATTCCCCATATCTCATTCCCCGCCTCTGAATCCCCATCTCTGATTCCCGGACTCTGATTCCCCACCTCTGATTCCCGGCCTCTTATTCCCGGCATCTGATTCCGGCCTCTGATTCCCGGCCTCTGATTCCCTGCTTCTGATTCTGATTCCCTGCCTCTGATTCCCCATCTCTGATTCCGCCCATCTGATTCCCTGCCTCTGATTCCCCACCTCTGATTCCCCATATCTGACTCCCTGCCTCTGTTTCCCCGCCTCTGATTCCCCGCCTCTGTTTCCCAATATCTAAGTCCCCGCCTCTGATTCCCCAACTCTGAATCCCCACCTCTGATTCCCCAGCTCTGATTCCCCGCCTCTGATTACCCGCATCTGATTCCCTGCATCTGATTCCAAGCCTCTGATTCCCTGCCTCTGATTCCCAACCTCTGATTCCCCACCTCTGATTCCCCATATCTGAATCCCCGCCTCTGTTTCCCCGCCTCTGATTCCCCACCTCTGTTTCCCCATATCTGATTCCCGGCCTCTGATTCCCCGCCTCTGATTCCCCGCCTCTGATTCCCTGCCTCTTATTCCCAACCTCTGATTCCCCACCTCTGATTCCCCATATTTGATTCCCCGCCTCTGTTTCCCCGCCTCTGATTCCCCTCCTCTGATTCCCCAACTATAATTCCCCGCCTCTGATTCCCCAGCTCCGATTCCCCGTGTTTGATTCCCTGCCTCTGATTCCCTGCCCTGATTCCCCATCTCTGTTTCACCGCCTTTGATTCGCCACCTCTGATTCCCCATATCTGATTCCCCGCCTCTGTTTCCCCGCCTCTGATTCCCTGCCTCTGATTCCCAACCTCTGATTCCACACCTCTGATTCCGCATATCTGATTCCCCGCCTCTGTTTCCCCGCCTCTGATTCCCAGCCCCTGTTTCCCCATATCTGATTCCCTGCCTCTGATTCCCCAACTCTCATTCCCCGCCTCTGATTCCCCAGCTCTGATTCCCCGCCTCTGATTTCCCGTGTTTGATTCCCTGCCTCTGATTCCCCGCCTCTGATTCCCCATCTCTGATTCACCGCCTTTGATTCGCCACCTCTGATTCCACATATCTGATTCCCCACCTCTGTTTCCCCGCCTCTGATTCCCCGCCTCTGATTCTCCATATCTCATTCCCCGCCTCTGAATCCCCATCTCTGATTCCCGGACTCTGATTCCCCACCTCTGATTCCCGGCCTCTTATTCCCAGCATCTGATTCCCGGCCTCTGATTCCCGGCCTATGATTCCCCGCTTCTGATTCTGATTCCCTGCCTCTGATTCCCCATATCTGATTCCCCGCCTCTGTTTCCACGCCTCTGATTCCCCGCCTCTGTTTCCCCATATCTAATTCCCCACCTCTGATGCCCCAACTCTGATTCCCCGCCTCTGATTCCACAGCTCTGATTCCCCGCCTCTGATTCCCCACATCCGATTCCCCATATCTGATTCCCCGCCTCTGTTTCCCCGCCCCTGATTCCCCGCCTCTGTTTCCCCATATCTGATTCCCCGCCTCTGATTCACAACTATGATTCCCCGCCTCTTATTCCCCAGCTCTGATTCCCCGCCTCTGTTTCCCCATATCTGATGCCCCGCCTCTATTTGCCCGCCTCTGATTCCCCGCCTCTGTTTCCCCATATCTGATTCCCCGCCTCTGATTCCCAACTATGATTCCCTGCCTCTAATTTCCCAGCTCTGATTCCCCGCCTCTGATTCCCCGTGTCTGATTTCCTGCCTCTGATTCCCCGCCTCTGATTACCCATGTCTGATTCACCGCCTCTGATTCCCCACCTCTGATTCCCCATCTCTGATTCCGCACATCCGATTCCCTGCCTCTGATTCCCCGCCTCTGATTCACTGCATCTGCTTCCCCAGCTCTTATTCCCCGCCTCTGATTCCCCGCGTCTTATTCCCTGCTTCTGATTCTGATTCCCTGCCTCTGATTCCCCATCTCTGATTCCGCACATCTGATTCCCTGCCTCTGATTCCCCACCTCTGATTCCCCATATCTGATTCCCCGCCTCTGTTTCCCCACCTCTGATTCCCCGCCTCTGTTTCCCCATATCTAATTCCCCGCCTCTGATCCCCGCATCTGATTCCCTGCATCTGATTCCCAGCCTCTGACTCCCTGCCTCTGATTCCCAACCTCTGATTCCCCACCTCTGATTCCCCATATCTGATTCCCCGCCTCTGTTTCCACGCCTCTGATTCCCCGCCTCTGTTTCCCCATATCTGATTCCCCGCCTCTATTTGCCCACCTCTGATTCCCCACCTCTGTTTCCCCATATCTGATTCCCCGCCTCTGAATCCCCAACTCTGATTCCCTGCATCTAATTCCCCAGCTCTGATTCCCCGCCTCTGATTCCCCGTGTCTGATTTCCTGCCTCTCATTCCCCGCCTCTGATTACCCATGTCTGATTAACCGCCTCTGATTCCCCACCTCTGATTCCCCATCTCTGATTTCCCACCTCTGATTCCCTGCCACTGATACCCCGCCCCTGATTCCCCACCTCTGATTCCCCATATCTGATTCCCCGCCTCTGTTTCCCCGCCTCTGATTCCCCGCCTCTGATTCCCCATCTCTGATTCACCGCCTTTGATTCGCCACCTCTGATTCCACATATCTGATTCCCCACCTCTGTTTCCCCGCCTCTGATTCCCCGCCTCTGATTCTCCATATCTCATTCCCCGCCTCTGAATCCCCATCTCTGATTCCCGGACTCTGATTCCCCACCTCTGATTCCCGGCCTCTTATTCCCAGCATCTGATTCCCGGCCTCTGATTCCCGGCCTATGATTCCCCGCTTCTGATTCTGATTCCCTGCCTCTGATTCCCCATATCTGATTCCCCGCCTCTGTTTCCACGCCTCTGATTCCCCATATCTGATTCCCCGCCTCTGTTTCCCCACCTCTGATTCCTCGCCTCTGTTTCCCCATATCTAAGTCCCCGCCTCTGATTCCCCAACTCTGATTCCCCACCTCTGATTCCCCAGCTCTCATTCCCCGCCTCTGATCCCCGCATCTGATTCCCTGCATCTGATTCCCAGCCTCTGATTCCCTGCCTCTGATTCCCAACCTCTGATTCCCCACCTCTGATTCCCCATATCTGATTCCCCGCCTCTGTTTCCACGCCTCTGATTCCCCGCCTCTGTTTCCCCATATCTGATTCCCCATATCTGATTCCCCGCCTCTGTTTCCACGCCTCTGATTCCCCGCCTCTGTTTCCCCATATCTGATTCCCCGCCTCTATTTGCCCACCTCTGATTCCCCACCTCTGTTTCCCCATATCTGATTCCCCGCCTCTATTTGCCCACCTCTGATTCCCCACCTCTGTTTCCCCATATCTGATTCCCCGCCTCTGATTCCCCGCCTCTGATTCCCTGCCTCTGATTCCCCATCCCCGATTCCGCACATCTGAATCCCTGCCTCTGATTCCCCGCCTCTGATTCCCCGCCTCTGATTCCCTGCCTCTTATTCCCAACCTCTGATTCCCCACCTCTGATTCCCCATATTTGATTCCCCGCCTCTGTTTCCCCGCCTCTGATTCCCCTCCTCTGATTCCCCAACTATAATTCCCCGCCTCTGATTCCCCAGCTCTGATTCCCCGTGTTTGATTCCCTGCCTCTGATTCCCTGCCCTGATTCCCCATCTCTGTTTCACCGCCTTTGATTCGCCACCTCTGATTCCCCATATCTGATTCCCCGCCTCTGTTTCCCCGCCTCTGATTCCCTGCCTCTGATTCCCAACCTCTGATTCCACACCTCTGATTCCGCATATCTGATTCCCCGCCTCTGTTTCCCCGCCTCTGATTCCCTGCCCCTGTTTCCCCATATCTGATTCCCTGCCTCTGATTCCCCAACTCTCATTCCCCGCCTCTGATTCCCCAGCTCTGATTCCCCGCCTCTGATTTCCCGTGTTTGATTCCCTGCCTCTGATTCCCCGCCTCTGATTCCCCATCTCTGATTCACCGCCTTTGATTCGCCACCTCTGATTCCACATATCTGATTCCCCACCTCTGTTTCCCCGCCTCTGATTCCCTGCCTCTGATTCCCCGCGTTCTATTCCCTGCCTCTGATTCCCCGCCTGTGATTCCCCATCTCTGATTCACCACCTCTGATTCCCCACCTCTGATTCCCCATATCTAATTCCCCGCCTCTGTTTGCCCGCCTCTGATTCCCAGCCTCTGTTTCCCCATATCTGATTCCCCGCCTCTGAATCCCCAACTCTGATTCCCTGCCTCTGATTTCCCAGCTCTGATTCCCCGCCTTTGATTCCCCCGTCTGATTCCCAGCCTCTGAAACCCCGTGTCTGATTTCTTGCCTCTGATTCCCCGCCTCTGATTACCCATCTCTGATTCACAGCCTCTGATTCCCCACCTCTGATTCCCCATCTCTGTTTCCGCACATCTGATCCCCTGCCTCTGATTCCCCGACTCTGATCCCCACCTCTGATTCCCCAGCTCTGATTCCCCGCCTCTGATTCCCCAACTCTGATTCCCCGCCTCTGATTCCCCATATCTCATTCCCCGCCTCTGGTTCCCCAACTTTGATTCCCAGCCTCTGATTCCCCAGCTCTGATTCCCCGCCTCTGATTCCCCGTGTTTGATTCCCTGCCTCTGATTCCCCGCCTCTGATTCCCCATCTCTGATTCACCGCCTTTGATTCGCCACCTCTGATTCCCCATATCTGATTTCCCACCTCTGTTTCCCCGCCTCTGATTCCCCGCCTCTGATTCCCCGCGTCTTATTCCCTGCTTCTGATTCTGATTCCCTGCCTCTGATTCCCCATCTCTGATTCCGCACATCTGATTCCCTGCCTCTGATTCCCCACCTCTGATTCCCCATATCTGATTCCCCGCCTCTGTTTCCCCACCTCTGATTCCCCGCCTCTGTTTCCCCATATCTAAGTCCCCGCCTCTGATTCCCCAACTCTGATTCCCCACCTCTGATTCCCCAGCTCTCATTCCCCGCCTCTGATCCCCGCATCTGATTCCCTGCATCTGATTCCAAGCCTCTGATTCCCTGCCTCTGATTCCCAACCTCTGATTCCCCACCTCTGATTCCCCATATCTGATTCCCCGCCTCTGTTTCCACGCCTCTGATTCCCCGCCTCTGTTTCCCCATATCTGATTCCCCGCCTCTATTTGCCCACCTCTGTTTCCCCATATCTGATTCCCCGCCTCTGAATCCCCAACTCTGATTCCCTGCATCTAATTCCCCAGCTCTGATTCCCCGCCTCTGATTCCCCGTGTCTGATTTCCTGCCTCTCATTCCCCGCCTCTGATTACCCATGTCTGATTAACCGCCTCTGATTCCCCACCTCTGATTCCCCATCTCTGATTCCGCACATCCGATTCCCTGCCTCTGATTCCCCGCCTCTGATTCACCGCCTCTGATTCCCGGCCTCTGATTTCCCGCCTCTGATTCCCTGCCACTGATACCCCGCCTCTGAATCCCCATCTCTGATTCCCCATATCTGATTCCCCGCCTCTGTATCCCCGCCTCTGATTCCCCGCCTCTGATTCCCCGCCTCTGATTCCCCATATCTCATCCCCCGCCTCTGAATCCCCATCTCTGATTCCCGGACTCTGATTCCCCACCTCTGATTCCCGTCCTCTTATTCCCGGCATCTGATTCCGGCCTCTGATTCCCTGCTTCTGATTGATTCCCTGCCTTTGATTCCCCATCTCTGATTCCGCACATCTGATTCCCTGCCTCTGATTCCCCACCTCTGATTCCCCATATCTGATTCCCCGCCTCTGTTTCCCCGCCTCTGATTCCCTGCCACTGATACCCCTTTCCTGATTCCCCACCTCTGATTCCCCATATCTGATTCCCCACCTCTGTTTCCCCGCCTCTGATTCCCCGCCTCTGATTCCCCATATCTCATTCCCCGCCTCAGAATCCCCATCTCTGATTCCCGGACTCTGATTCCCCACCTCTGATTTCCCATATCTCATTCCCCGCCTCTGATTCGCCAGCTATGATTCCCCGCCTCTGATTCCCCACGTCTGATTCCCTGCCTCTGATTCCCCGCCTCTGATTCCACATCTCTGATTCAACACCTCTGATTCCCCGCGTCTGATTCCCCGCCTCTGATTCCCCATCTCTGATTCCCCATCTCTGATTCCCCAATTCAGATTCCACGCCTCTGATTCCCCAGCTCTGATTCCTCGCCTCTGATTCCCCGTTTTTGATTCCCTGCCTCTGATTCCCGGCCTCTGATTCCCCATCTCTGATTCACCGCCTTTGATTCGCCACCTCTGATTCCCCATATCTGATTCCCCGCCTCTGTTTCCCCGCCTCTGATTCCCCGCCTCTGATTCCCCATATCTCATTCCCCGCCTCTGAATCCCCATCTCTGATTCCCGGACTCTGATTCCCCACCTCTGATTCCCGGCCTCTTATTCCCGGCATCTGATTCCGGCCTCTGATTCCCGGCCTCTGATTCCCTGCTTCTGATTCTGATTCCCTGCCTCTGATTCCCCATCTCTGATTCCGCCCATCTGATTCCCTGCCTCTGATTCCCCACCTCTGATTCCCCATATCTGACTCCCTGCCTCTGTTTCCCCGCATCTGATTCCCCGCCTCTGTTTCCCAATATCTAAGTCCCCGCCTCTGATTCCCCAACTCTGAATCCCCACCTCTGATTCCCCAGCTCTGATTCCCCGCCTCTGATTACCCGCATCTGATTCCCTGCATCTGATTCCAAGCCTCTGATTCCCTGCCTCTGATTCCCAACCTCTGATTCCCCACCTCTGATTCCCCATATCTGAATCCCCGCCTCTGTTTCCCCGCCTCTGATTCCCCACCTCTGTTTCCCCATATCTGATTCCCGGCCTCTGATTCCCCGCCTCTGATTCCCCGCCTCTGATTCCCTGCCTCTTATTCCCAACCTCTGATTCCCCACCTCTGATTCCCCATATTTGATTCCCCGCCTCTGTTTCCCCGCCTCTGATTCCCCTCCTCTGATTCCCCAACTATAATTCCCCGCCTCTGATTCCCCAGCTCTGATTCCCCGTGTTTGATTCCCTGCCTCTGATTCCCTGCCCTGATTCCCCATCTCTGTTTCACCGCCTTTGATTCGCCACCTCTGATTCCCCATATCTGATTCCCCGCCTCTGTTTCCCCGCCTCTGATTCCCTGCCTCTGATTCCCAACCTCTGATTCCACACCTCTGATTCCGCATATCTGATTCCCCGCCTCTGTTTCCCCGCCTCTGATTCCCAGCCCCTGTTTCCCCATATCTGATTCCCTGCCTCTGATTCCCCAACTCTCATTCCCCGCCTCTGATTCCCCAGCTCTGATTCCCCGCCTCTGATTTCCCGTGTTTGATTCCCTGCCTCTGATTCCCCGCCTCTGATTCCCCATCTCTGATTCACCGCCTTTGATTCGCCACCTCTGATTCCACATATCTGATTCCCCACCTCTGTTTCCCCGCCTCTGATTCCCCGCCTCTGATTCTCCATATCTCATTCCCCGCCTCTGAATCCCCATCTCTGATTCCCGGACTCTGATTCCCCACCTCTGATTCCCGGCCTCTTATTCCCAGCATCTGATTCCCGGCCTCTGATTCCCGGCCTATGATTCCCCGCTTCTGATTCTGATTCCCTGCCTCTGATTCCCCATATCTGATTCCCCGCCTCTGTTTCCACGCCTCTGATTCCCCGCCTCTCTTTCCCCATATCTAATTCCCCACCTCTGATGCCCCAACTCTGATTCCCCGCCTCTGATTCCACAGCTCTGATTCCCCGCCTCTGATTCCCCACATCCGATTCCCCATATCTGATTCCCCGCCTCTGTTTCCCCGCCCCTGATTCCCCGCCTCTGTTTCCCCATATCTGATTCCCCGCCTCTGATTCACAACTATGATTCCCCGCCTCTTATTCCCCAGCTCTGATTCCCCGCCTCTGTTTCCCCATATCTGATGCCCCGCCTCTATTTGCCCGCCTCTGATTCCCCGCCTCTGTTTCCCCATATCTGATTCCCCGCCTCTGATTCCCAACTATGATTCCCTGCCTCTAATTTCCCAGCTCTGATTCCCCGCCTCTGATTCCCCGTGTCTGATTTCCTGCCTCTGATTCCCCGCCTCTGATTACCCATGTCTGATTCACCGCCTCTGATTCCCCACCTCTGATTCCCCATCTCTGATTCCGCACATCCGATTCCCTGCCTCTGATTCCCCGCCTCTGATTCACTGCATCTGCTTCCCCAGCTCTTATTCCCCGCCTCTGATTCCCCGCGTCTTATTCCCTGCTTCTGATTCTGATTCCCTGCCTCTGATTCCCCATCTCTGATTCCGCACATCTGATTCCCTGCCTCTGATTCCCCACCTCTGATTCCCCATATCTGATTCCCCGCCTCTGTTTCCCCACCTCTGATTCCCCGCCTCTGTTTCCCCATATCTAATTCCCCGCCTCTGATCCCCGCATCTGATTCCCTGCATCTGATTCCCAGCCTCTGACTCCCTGCCTCTGATTCCCAACCTCTGATTCCCCACCTCTGATTCCCCATATCTGATTCCCCGCCTCTGTTTCCACGCCTCTGATTCCCCGCCTCTGTTTCCCCATATCTGATTCCCCGCCTCTATTTGCCCACCTCTGATTCCCCACCTCTGTTTCCCCATATCTGATTCCCCGCCTCTGAATCCCCAACTCTGATTCCCTGCATCTAATTCCCCAGCTCTGATTCCCCGCCTCTGATTCCCCGTGTCTGATTTCCTGCCTCTCATTCCCCGCCTCTGATTACCCATGTCTGATTAACCGCCTCTGATTCCCCACCTCTGATTCCCCATCTCTGATTTCCCACCTCTGATTCCCTGCCACTGATACCCCGCCCCTGATTCCCCACCTCTGATTCCCCATATCTGATTCCCCGCCTCTGTTTCCCCGCCTCTGATTCCCCGCCTCTGATTCCCCATCTCTGATTCACCGCCTTTGATTCGCCACCTCTGATTCCACATATCTGATTCCCCACCTCTGTTTCCCCGCCTCTGATTCCCCGCCTCTGATTCTCCATATCTCATTCCCCGCCTCTGAATCCCCATCTCTGATTCCCGGACTCTGATTCCCCACCTCTGATTCCCGGCCTCTTATTCCCAGCATCTGATTCCCGGCCTCTGATTCCCGGCCTATGATTCCCCGCTTCTGATTCTGATTCCCTGCCTCTGATTCCCCATATCTGATTCCCCGCCTCTGTTTCCACGCCTCTGATTCCCCATATCTGATTCCCCGCCTCTGTTTCCCCACCTCTGATTCCTCGCCTCTGTTTCCCCATATCTAAGTCCCCGCCTCTGATTCCCCAACTCTGATTCCCCACCTCTGATTCCCCAGCTCTCATTCCCCGCCTCTGATCCCCGCATCTGATTCCCTGCATCTGATTCCCAGCCTCTGATTCCCTGCCTCTGATTCCCAACCTCTGATTCCCCACCTCTGATTCCCCATATCTGATTCCCCGCCTCTGTTTCCACGCCTCTGATTCCCCGCCTCTGTTTCCCCATATCTGATTCCCCATATCTGATTCCCCGCCTCTGTTTCCACGCCTCTGATTCCCCGCCTCTGTTTCCCCATATCTGATTCCCCGCCTCTATTTGCCCACCTCTGATTCCCCACCTCTGTTTCCCCATATCTGATTCCCCGCCTCTGAATCCCCAACTCTGATTCCCTGCATCTAATTCCCCAGCTCTGATTCCCCGCCTCTGATTCCCCGTGTCTGATTTCCTGCCTCTCATTCCCCGCCTCTGATTACCCATGTCTGATTAACCGCCTCTGATTCCCCACCTCTGATTCCCCATCTCTGATTCCGCACATCCGATTCCCTGCCTCTGATTCCCCGCCTCTGATTCACCGCCTCTGATTCCCGGCCTCTGATTTCCCGCCTCTGATTCCCTGCCACTGATACCCCGCCCCTGATTCCCCACCTCTGATTCCCCATATCTGATTCCCCGCCTCTGTTTCCCCGCCTCTGATTCCCCGCCTCTGATTCCCCATATCTCATTCCCCGCCTCTGAATCCCCATCTCTGATTCCCGGACTCTGATTCCCCACCTCTGATTCCCGTCCTCTTATTCCCGGCATCTGATTCCGGCCTCTGATTCCCTGCTTCTGATTCTGATTCCCTGCCTTTGATTCCCCATCTCTGATTCCGCACATCTGATTCCCTGCCTCTGATTCCCCACCTCTGATTCCCCATATCTGATACCCCGCCTCTGTTTCCCCGCCTCTGATTCCCTGCCACTGATACCCCTTTCCTGATTCCCCACCTCTGATTCCCCATATCTGATTCCCCACCTCTGTTTCCCCGCCTCTGATTCCCCGCCTCTGATTCCCCATATCTCATTCCCCGCCTCAGAATCCCCATCTCTGATTCCCGGACTCTGACTCCCCACCTCTGATTTCCCATATCTCATTCCCCGCCTCTGATTCGCCAGCTTTGATTCCCCGCCTCTGATTCCCCGCGTCTGATTCCCTGCCTCTGATTCCCCGCCTCTGATACCACATCTCTGATTCAACACCTCTGATTCCCCGCATCTGATTCCCCGCCTCTGATTCCCCATCTCTGATTCCCCATCTCTGATTCCCCGCCTCTGTTTCCCCGCCTCTGATTTCCCGCCTCTGATTCCCCATATCTCATTCCCCGCCTCTGAATCCCCATCTCTGATTCCCGGACTCTGATTCCCCACCTCTGATTCCCGGCCTCTTATTCCCGGCATCTAATTCCGGCCTCTGATTCCCGGCCTCTGATTCCCTGCTTCTGATTCTGATTCCCTGCCTCTGATTCCCCATCTCTGATTCCGCACATCTGATTCCCTGCCTCTGATTCCCCACCTCTGATTCCCCATATCTGACTCCCCGCCTCTGTTTCCCCGCCTCTGATTCCCCGCCTCTGTTTCCCAATATCTAAGTCCCCGCCTCTGATTCCCCAACTCTGATTCCCCACCTCTGATTCCCCAGCTCTGATTCCCCGCCTCTGATTACCCGCATCTGATTCCCTGCATCTGATTCCAAGCCTCTGATTCCCTGCCTCTGATTCCCAACCTCTGATTCCCCACCTCTGATTCCCCATATCTGAATCCCCGCCTCTGTTTCCCCGCCTCTGATTTCCCACCTCTGTTTCCCCATATCTGATTCCCGGCCTCTGATTCCCCGCCTCTGATTCCCCGCCTCTGATTCCCTGCCTCTGATTCCCCATCCCCGATTCCGCACATCTGATTCCCTGCCTCTGATTCCCCGCCACTGATTCCCCGCCTCTGATTCCCTGCCTCTGATTCCCAACCTCTGATTCCCCACCTCTGATTCCCCATATCTGATTCCCCGCCTCTGTTTCCCCGCCTCTGATTCCCCTCCTCTGATTCCCCAACTATAATTCCCCGCCTCTGATTCCCCAGCTCTGATTCCCCGTGTTTGATTCCCTGCCTCTGATTCCCTGCCCTGATTCCCCATCTCTGTATCACCGCCTTTGATTCGCCACCTCTGATTCCCCATATCTGATTCCCCGCCTCTGTTTCCCCGCGTCTGATTCCCTGCCTCTGATTCCCAACCTCTGATTCCACACCTCTGATTCTGCATATCTGATTCCCCGCCTCTGTTTCCCCGCCTCTGATTCCCTGCCCCTGTTTCCCCATATCTGATTCCCTGCCTCTGATTCCCCAACTCTCATTCCCCACCTCTGATTCCCCAGCTCTGATTCCCCGCCTCTGATTTCCCGTGTTTGATTCCCTGCCTCTGATTCCCCGCCTCTGATTCCCCATCTCTGATTCACCGCCTTTGATTCGCCACCTCTGATTCCACATATCTGATTCCCCACCTCTGTTTCCCCGCCTCTGATTCCCCGCCTCTGATTCTCCATATCTCATTCCCCGCCTCTGAATCCCCATCTCTGATTCCCGGACTCTGATTCCCCACCTCTGATTCCCGGCCTCTTATTCCCAGCATCTTATTCCCGGCCTCTGACTCCCGGCCTATGATTCCCCGCTTCTGATTCTGATTCCCTGCCTCTGATTCCCCATCTCTGATTCCGCACATCTGATTCCCTGCCTCTGATTTCCCACCTCTGATTCCCCATATCTGATTTCCCGCCTCTGTTTCCCCGCCTCTGATTCCCCGCCTCTGTTTCCCCATATCTAATTCCCAACCTATGATGCCCCAACTCTGATTCCCCACCTCTGATTCCCCAGCTCTGATTCCCCGCCTCTGATTCCCCAGCTCTGATTCCCCGCCTCTGATTCCCCGTGTTTGATTCCCTGCCTCTGATTCCCCGCCTCTGATTCCCCATCTCTGATTCACCGCCTTTGATTCGCCACCTCTGATTCCCCATATCTGATTCCCCACCTCTGTTTCCCCGCCTCTGATTCCCCGCCTCTGATTCTCCATATCTCATTCCCCGCCTCTGACTCCCCATCTCTGATTCCCGGACTCTGATTCCCCACCTCTGATTCCCGGCCTCTGATTCCCCATATCTCATTCCCCGCCTCTGGTTCCCCAACTTTGATTCCCAGCCTCTGATTCCCCAGCTCTGATTCCCCGCCTCTGATTCCCCGTGTTTGATTCCCTGCCTCTGATTCCCCGCCTCTGATTCCCCATCTCTGATTCACCGCCTTTGATTCGCCACCTCTGATTCCCCATATCTGATTCCCCACCTCTGTTTCCCCGCCTCTGATTCCCCGCCTCTGATTCTCCATATCTCATTCCCCGCCTCTGACTCCCCATCTCTGATTCCCGGACTCTGATTCCCCACCTCTGATTCCCGGCCTCTTATTCCCAGCATCTGATTCCAGGCCTCTGATTCCCGTCCTCTGACTCCCCGCTTCTGATTCTGATTCCCTGCCTCTGATTCCCCATCTCTGATTCCGCACATCTGATTACCTGCCTCTGATTCCCCACCTCTGATTCCCCATATCTGATTCCCCGCCTCTGTTTCCACGCCTCTGATTCCCCGCCTCTGTTTCCCCATATCTAATTCCCCACCTCTGATGCCCCAACTCTGATTCCCCGCCTCTGATTCCACAGCTCTGATTCCCCGCCTCTGATTCCCCACATCCGATTCCCCATATCTGATTCCCCGCCTCTGTTTCCCCGCCCCTGATTCCCCGCCTCTGTTTCCCCATATCTGATTCCCCGCCTCTGATTCCCAACTATGATTCCCCGCCTCTTATTCCCCAGCTCTGATTCCCTGCCTCTGATTCCCCGCGTTCTATTCCCTGCCTCTGATTCCCCGCCTGTGATTCCCCATCTCTGATTCACCACCTCTGATTCCCCACCACTGATTCCCCATATCTAATTCCCCGCCTCTGTTTGCCCGCCTCTGATTCCCCGCCTCTGTTTCCCCATATCTGATTCCCCGCCTCTGAATCCCCAACTCTGATTCCCTGCCTCTGATTCCCCAGCTTCATTCCCCGCCTTTGATTCCCCCCGTCTGATTCCCAGCCTCTGAATCCCCGTGTCTGAAAACCTGCCTCTGATTCCCCGCCTCTGATTCCCCATCTCAGATTCACCGCCACTGATTCCCCACCTCTGATTCCCCATCTCTGATTCCGCACATCCGATTCCCTGCCTCTGATTCCCCGACTCTGATTCCCCACCTCTGATTCCCCAGCTCTGATTCCCCGCCTCTGATTCCCCAACTCTGATTCCCCACCTCTGATTCCCCAGCTGTGATTCCCCGCCTCTGATTCCCCGTGTTTGATCCCCTGCCTCTGATTCCACAGCTCTGATTCCCCATCTCTGATTCACCGCCTTTGATTCGCCACCTCTGATTCCCCATATCTGATTCCTCGCCACTGTTTCCCCGCCTCTGATTCCCCGCCTCTGATTCCCCATATCTCATTCCCCGCCTCTGAATCCCCATCTCTGATTCCCGGACTCTGATTCCCCACCTCTGATTCCCGACCTCTTATTCCCGGCATCTGATTCCGGCCTCTGATTCCCGGCCTCTGATTCCCTGCTTCTGATTCTGATTCCCTGCCTCTGATTCCCCATTTCTGATTCCGCACATCTAATTCCCTGCCTCTGATTCCCCACCTCTGATTCCCCATATCTGAATCCCCGCCTCTGTTTCCCCGTCTCTGATTCCCCGCCTATGTTTCCCCATATCTAAGTCCCCGCCTCTGATTCCCCAACTTTGATTCCCACCTCTGATTCCCTAGCTCTGATTCCCCACCTCTGATTCCCCACCTCTGATTCCCCATATCTGATTCCCAGCCTCTGTTTCCCCGCCTCTGATTCCCCGCCCCTGTTTCCCCATATCTGATTCCCTGCCTCTGATTCCCCAACTTTGATTCCCAGCCTCTGATTCCCCAGCTCTGATTCCCCGCCTCTGATTCCCCGTGTTTGATTCCCTGCCTCTGATTCCCTGCTTCTGATTCCCCATCTCTGATTCCGCAAATCTAATTCCCTGCCTCTGATTCCCCACCTCTGATTCCCCATATCTGATTCCCCACCTCTGTTTCCCGGCCTCTGATTCCCCGCTTCTGATTCTGATTCCCTGCCTCTGATTCCCCATCTCTGATTCCGCACATCTGATTCCCTGCCTCTGATTCCCCACCTCTGATTCCCCATATCTGATTTCCCGCCTCTGTTTCCCCGCCTCTGATTCCCCGCCTCTGTTTCCCCATATCTAATTCCCAACCTCTGATGCCCCAACTCTGATTCCCTGCCTCTGATTCCCCGCGTTCTATTCCCTGCCTCTGATTCCCCGCCTGTGATTCCCCATCTCTGATTCACCACCTCTGATTCCCCACCTCTGATTCCCCATATCTGATTCCCCGCCTCTGAATCCTCAACTCTGATTCCCTGCCTCTGATTCCCCAGCTCTGATTCCCCGCCTTTGATTCCCCCGTCTGATTTCCAGCCTCTGAAACCCCGTGTCTGATTTCTTGCCTCTGATTCCCCGCCTCTGATTCCCCACCTCTGATTCCCCATCTCTGATTCCGCACATCTGATTCCCTGCCTCTGATTCCCCGACTCTGATCCCCACCTCTGATTCTGCAGCTCTGATTCCCCGCCTCTGATTCCCCAACTCTGATTCCCCGCCTCTGATTCCCCAGCTCTGATTCCCCGCCTCTGATTCCCCGTGTTTGATTCCCTGCCTCTGATTCCCCGCCTCTGATTCCCCATCTCTGATTCACCGCCTTTGATTCGCCACCTCTGATTCCCCATATCTGATTCCTCGCCTCTGTTTCCCCGCCTCTGATTCCCCGCCTCTGATTCCCCATATCTCATTCCCCGCCTCTGATTCCCCATCTCTGATTCCCGGACTCTGATTCCCCACCTCTGATTCCCGGCCTCTTATTCCCGGCATCTGATTCCGGCCTCTGATTCCCGGCCTCTGATTCCCTGCTTCTGATTCCCCATCTATGATTCCGCAAATCTAATTCCCTGCCTCTGATTCCCCACCTCTGATTCCCCATATCTGATTCCCCGCCTCTGTTTCCCCGCCTCTGATTCCCCGCCTCTGTTTCCCCATATCTAAGTCCCCGCCTCTGATTCCCCAACTTTGATTCGCCACCTCTGATTCCCCATATCTGATTCCTCGCCTCTGTTTCCCCGCCTCTGATTCCCCGCCTCTGATTCCCCAGCTCTGATTCCCCGCCTCTGATTTTCCGTGTTTGATTCCCTGCCTCTGATTCCCGGCCTCTGATTCCCCATCTCTGATTCACCGCCTTTGATTCGCCACCTCTGATTCCCCATATCTGATTCCCCGCCTCTGTTTCCCCGCCTCTGATTCCCCGCCTCTGATTCCCCATATCTCATTCCACGCCTCTGAAACCCCATCTCTGATTCCCGGACTCTGATTCCCCACCTCTGATTCCCGGCCTCTTATTCCCGGCATCTGATTCCGGCCTCCGATTCCCTGCTTCTGATTCTGATTCCCTGCCTCTGATTCCCCATCTCTGATTCCGCACATCTGATTCTCTGCCTCTGATTCCCCGCCTCTGATTCCCCGCCTCTGTTTCCCAATATCTAAGTCCCCGCCTCTGATTCCCCAACTCTGATTCCCCACCTCTGATTCCCCAGCTCTGATTCCCTGCCTCTGATTCCCCGCGTTCTATTCCCTGCCTCTGATTCCCCGCCTGTGATTCCCCATCTCTGATTCACCACCTCTGATTCCCCACCACTGATTCCCCATATCTAATTCCCCGCCTCTGTTTGCCCGCCTCTGATTCCCCGCCTCTGTTTCCCCATATCTGATTCCCCGCCTCTGAATCCCCAACTCTGATTCCCTGCCTCTGATTCCCCAGCTTCATTCCCCGCCTTTGATTCCCCCCGTCTGATTCCCAGCCTCTGAATCCCCGTGTCTGAAAACCTGCCTCTGATTCCCCGCCTCTGATTCCCCATCTCAGATTCACCGCCACTGATTCCCCACCTCTGATTCCCCATCTCTGATTCCGCACATCCGATTCCCTGCCTCTGATTCCCCGACTCTGATTCCCCACCTCTGATTCCCCAGCTCTGATTCCCCGCCTCTGATTCCCCAACTCTGATTCCCCACCTCTGATTCCCCAGCTGTGATTCCCCGCCTCTGATTCCCCGTGTTTGATCCCCTGCCTCTGATTCCACAGCTCTGATTCCCCATCTCTGATTCACCGCCTTTGATTCGCCACCTCTGATTCCCCATATCTGATTCCTCGCCACTGTTTCCCCGCCTCTGATTCCCCGCCTCTGATTCCCCATATCTCATTCCCCGCCTCTGAATCCCCATCTCTGATTCCCGGACTCTGATTCCCCACCTCTGATTCCCGACCTCTTATTCCCGGCATCTGATTCCGGCCTCTGATTCCCGGCCTCTGATTCCCTGCTTCTGATTCTGATTCCCTGCCTCTGATTCCCCATTTCTGATTCCGCACATCTAATTCCCTGCCTCTGATTCCCCACCTCTGATTCCCCATATCTGAATCCCCGCCTCTGTTTCCCCGTCTCTGATTCCCCGCCTATGTTTCCCCATATCTAAGTCCCCGCCTCTGATTCCCCAACTTTGATTCCCACCTCTGATTCCCTAGCTCTGATTCCCCACCTCTGATTCCCCACCTCTGATTCCCCATATCTGATTCCCAGCCTCTGTTTCCCCGCCTCTGATTCCCCGCCCCTGTTTCCCCATATCTGATTCCCTGCCTCTGATTCCCCAACTTTGATTCCCAGCCTCTGATTCCCCAGCTCTGATTCCCCGCCTCTGATTCCCCGTGTTTGATTCCCTGCCTCTGATTCCCTGCTTCTGATTCCCCATCTCTGATTCCGCAAATCTAATTCCCTGCCTCTGATTCCCCACCTCTGATTCCCCATATCTGATTCCCCACCTCTGTTTCCCGGCCTCTGATTCCCCGCTTCTGATTCTGATTCCCTGCCTCTGATTCCCCATCTCTGATTCCGCACATCTGATTCCCTGCCTCTGATTCCCCACCTCTGATTCCCCATATCTGATTTCCCGCCTCTGTTTCCCCGCCTCTGATTCCCCGCCTCTGTTTCCCCATATCTAATTCCCAACCTCTGATGCCCCAACTCTGATTCCCTGCCTCTGATTCCCCGCGTTCTATTCCCTGCCTCTGATTCCCCGCCTGTGATTCCCCATCTCTGATTCACCACCTCTGATTCCCCACCTCTGATTCCCCATATCTGATTCCCCGCCTCTGAATCCTCAACTCTGATTCCCTGCCTCTGATTCCCCAGCTCTGATTCCCCGCCTTTGATTCCCCCGTCTGATTTCCAGCCTCTGAAACCCCGTGTCTGATTTCTTGCCTCTGATTCCCCGCCTCTGATTCCCCACCTCTGATTCCCCATCTCTGATTCCGCACATCTGATTCCCTGCCTCTGATTCCCCGACTCTGATCCCCACCTCTGATTCTGCAGCTCTGATTCCCCGCCTCTGATTCCCCAACTCTGATTCCCCGCCTCTGATTCCCCAGCTCTGATTCCCCGCCTCTGATTCCCCGTGTTTGATTCCCTGCCTCTGATTCCCCGCCTCTGAT
Source organism: Narcine bancroftii (assembly GCF_036971445.1). Lineage (NCBI taxonomy): Eukaryota > Metazoa > Chordata > Chondrichthyes > Torpediniformes > Narcinidae > Narcine > Narcine bancroftii. Next base: position 130,783,673 of record NC_091475.1, read on the forward strand.
TCCCCATCTCTGATTCACCGCCTTTGATTCGCCACCTCTGATTCCCCATATCTGATTCCTCGCCTCTGTTTCCCCGCCTCTGATTCCCCGCCTCTGATTCCCCATATCTCATTCCCCGCCTCTGATTCCCCATCTCTGATTCCCGGACTCTGATTCCCCACCTCTGATTCCCGGCCTCTTATTCCCGGCATCTGATTCCGGCCTCTGATTCCCGGCCTCTGATTCCCTGCTTCTGATTCCCCATCTATGATTCCGCAAATCTAATTCCCTGCCTCTGATTCCCCACCTCTGATTCCCCATATCTGATTCCCCGCCTCTGTTTCCCCGCCTCTGATTCCCCGCCTCTGTTTCCCCATATCTAAGTCCCCGCCTCTGATTCCCCAACTTTGATTCGCCACCTCTGATTCCCCATATCTGATTCCTCGCCTCTGTTTCCCCGCCTCTGATTCCCCGCCTCTGATTCCCCAGCTCTGATTCCCCGCCTCTGATTTTCCGTGTTTGATTCCCTGCCTCTGATTCCCGGCCTCTGATTCCCCATCTCTGATTCACCGCCTTTGATTCGCCACCTCTGATTCCCCATATCTGATTCCCCGCCTCTGTTTCCCCGCCTCTGATTCCCCGCCTCTGATTCCCCATATCTCATTCCACGCCTCTGAAACCCCATCTCTGATTCCCGGACTCTGATTCCCCACCTCTGATTCCCGGCCTCTTATTCCCGGCATCTGATTCCGGCCTCCGATTCCCTGCTTCTGATTCTGATTCCCTGCCTCTGATTCCCCATCTCTGATTCCGCACATCTGATTCTCTGCCTCTGATTCCCCGCCTCTGATTCCCCGCCTCTGTTTCCCAATATCTAAGTCCCCGCCTCTGATTCCCCAACTCTGATTCCCCACCTCTGATTCCCCAGCTCTGATTCCCCGCCTCTGATTCCCCGCATCTGATTCCCTGCATCTGATTCCAAGCCTCTGATTCCCTGCCTCTGATTCCCAACCTCTGATTCCCCACCTCAGATTCCGCACATCTGATTCCCTGCCTCTGATTCCCCGACTCTGATCCCCACCTCTGATTCCCCAGCGCTGATTCCCCGCCTCTGATTCCCCGTGTTTGATTCCCTGCCTCTGATTCCCCGCCTCTGATTCCCCATCTCTGATTCATCGCCTTTGATTCCCGGCCTCTTATTCCCGGCATCTGATTCCGGCCTCTGATTCCCGACCTCTGATTCCCTGCTTCTGATTCCCCATCTCTGATTCCGCAAATCTAATTCCCTGCCTCTGATTCCCCACCTCTGATTCCCCATATCTGATTCCCCACCTCTGATTCCCCATATCTGATTCCCCGCCTCTGTTTCCCCACCTCTGATTCCCCGCCTCTGTTTCCCCATATCTAAGTCCCCGCCTCTGATTCCCCAACTCTGATTCCCCGCCTCTGATTCCCCAGCTCTGATTCCCCGCCTCTGATTCACCGTGTTTGATTCCCTGCCTCTGATTCCCCGCCTCTGATTCCCCATCTCTGATTCACCGCCTTTGATTCGCCACCTCTGATTCCCCATATCTGATTCCTCGCCTCTGTTTCCCCGCCTCTGATTCCCCGCCTCTGATTCCCCATATCTCATTCCCCGCCTCTGATTCCCCATCTCTGATTCCCGGACTCTGATTCCCCACCTCTGATTCCCGGCCTCTTATTCCCGGCATCTGATTCCGGCCTCTGATTCCCGGCCTCTGATTCCCTGCTTCTGATTCCCCATCTCTGATTCCGCAAATCTAATTCCCTGCCTCTGATTCCCCACCTCTGATTCCCCATATCTGATTCCCCGCCTCTGTTTCCCCGCCTCTGATTCCCCGCCTCTGTTTCCCCATATCTAAGTCCCCGCCTCTGATTCCCCAACTTTGATTCGCCACCTCTGATTCCCCATATCTGATTCCTCGCCTCTGTTTCCCCGCCTCTGATTCCCCGCCTCTGATTCCCCAGCTCTGATTACCCGCCTCTGATTTTCCGTGTTTGATTCCCTGCCTCTGATTCCCGGCCTCTGATTCCCCATCTCTGATTCACCGCCTTTGATTCGCCACCTCTGATTCCCCATATCTGATTCCCCGCCTCTGTTTCCCCGCCTCTGATTCCCCGCCTCTGATTCCCCATATCTCATTCCACGCCTCTGAAACCCCATCTCTGATTCCCGGACTCTGATTCCCCACCTCTGATTCCCGGCCTCTTATTCCCGGCATCTGATTCCGGCCTCCGATTCCCTGCTTCTGATTCTGATTCCCTGCCTCTGATTCCCCATCTCTGATTCCGCACATCTGATTCCCTGCCTCTGATTCCCCGCCTCTGATTCCCCGCCTCTGTTTCCCAATATCTAAGTCCCCGCCTCTGATTCCCCAACTCTGATTCCCCACCTCTGATTCCCCAGCTCTGATTCCCCGCCTCTGATTCCCCGCATCTGATTCCCTGCATCTGATTCCAAGCCTCTGATTCCCTGCCTCTGATTCCCAACCTCTGATTCCCCACCTCAGATTCCGCACATCTGATTCCCTGCCTCTGATTCCCCGACTCTGATCCCCACCTCTGATTCCCCAGCGCTGATTCCCCGCCTCTGATTCCCCGTGTTTGATTCCCTGCCTCTGATTCCCCGCCTCTGATTCCCCATCTCTGATTCATCGCCTTTGATTCCCGGCCTCTTATTCCCGGCATCTGATTCCGGCCTCTGATTCCCGACCTCTGATTCCCTGCTTCTGATTCCCCATCTCTGATTCCGCAAATCTAATTCCCTGCCTCTGATTCCCCACCTCTGATTCCCCATATCTGATTCCCCACCTCTGATTCCCCATATCTGATTCCCCGCCTCTGTTTCCCCACCTCTGATTCCCCGCCTCTGTTTCCCCATATCTAAGTCCCCGCCTCTGATTCCCAAACTCTGATTCCCCACCTCTGATTCCCCAGCTCTCATTCCCCGCCTCTGATCCCCGCATCTGATTCCCTGCATCTGATTCCCAGCCTCTGATTCCCTGCCTCTGATTCCCAAACTCTGATTCCCCACCTCTGATTCCCCATATGTGATTCCCCGCCTCTGTTTCCACGCCTCTGATTCCCCGCCTCTGTTTCCCCATATCTGATTCCCCGCCTCTATTTGCCCACCTCTGATTCCCCACCTCTGTTTCCCCATATCTGATTCCCCGCCTCTGAATCCCCAACTCTGATTCCCTGCATCTAATTCCCCAGCTCTGATTCCCCGCCTCTGATTCCCCGTGTCTGATTTCCTGCCTCTCATTCCCCGCCTCTGATTACCCATGTCTGATTAACCGCCTCTGATTCCCCACCTCTGATTCCCCATCTCTGATTCCGCACATCCGATTCCCTGCCTCTGATTCCCCGCCTCTGATTCACCGCCTCTGATTCCCGGCCTCTGATTTCCCGCCTCTGATTCCCTGCCACTGATACCCCGCCCCTGATTCCCCACCTCTGATTCCCCATATCTGATTCCCCGCCTCTGTTTCCCCGCCTCTGATTCCCCGCCTCTGATTCCCTGCCACTGATACCCCGCCTCTGAATCCCCATCTCTGATTCCCCATACCTGATTCCCCGCCTCTGTTTCCCCGCCTCTGATTCCCCGCCTCTGTTTCCCCGCCTCTGATTCCCCGCCTCTGATTCCCCATATCTCATTCCCCGCCTCTGAATCCCCATCTCTGATTCCCGGACTCTGATTCCCCACCTCTGATTCCCGTCCTCTTATTCCCGGCATCTGATTCCGGCCTCTGATTCCCTGCTTCTGATTCTGATTCCCTGCCTTTGATTCCCCATCTCTGATTCCGCACATCTGATTCCCTGCCTCTGATTCCCCACCTCTGATTCCCCATATCTGATTCCCCGCCTCTGTTTCCCCGCCTCTGATTCCCTGCCACTGATACCCCTTTCCTGATTCCCCACCTCTGATTCCCCATATCTGATTCCCCACCTCTGTTTCCCCGCCTCTGATTCCCCGCCTCTGATTCCCCATATCTCATTCCCCGCCTCAGAATCCCCATCTCTGATTCCCGGACTCTGATTCCCCACCTCTGATTTCCCATATCTCATTCCCCGCCTCTGATTCGCCAGCTATGATTCCCCGCCTCTGATTCCCCACGTCTGATTCCCTGCCTCTGATTCCCCGCCTCTGATTCCACATCTCTGATTCAACACCTCTGATTCCCCGCGTCTGATTCCCCGCCTCTGATTCCCCATCTCTGATTCCCCATCTCTGATTCCCCAATTCTGATTCCCCGCCTCTGATTCCCCAGCTCTGATTCCTCGCCTCTGATTCCCCGTTTTTGATTCCCTGCCTCTGATTCCCGGCCTCTGATTCCCCATCTCTGATTCACCGCCTTTGATTCGCCACCTCTGATTCCCCATATCTGATTCCCCGCCTCCGTTTCCCCGCCTCTGATTCCCCGCCTCTGATTCCCCATATCTCATTCCCCGCCTCTGAATCCCCATCTCTGATTCCCGGACTCTGATTCCCCACCTCTGATTCCCGGCCTCTTATTCCCGGCATCTGATTCCGGCCTCTGATTCCCGGCCTCTGATTCCCTGCTTCTGATTCTGATTCCCTGCCTCTGATTCCCCATCTCTGATTCCGCACATCTGATTCCCTGCCTCTGATTCCCCACCTCTGATTCCCCATATCTGACTCCCCGCCTCTGTTTCCCCGCCTCTGATTCCCCGCCTCTGTTTCCCAATATCTAAGTCCCCGCCTCTGATTCCCCAACTCTGATTCCCCACCTCTGATTCCCCAGCTCTGATTCCCCGCCTCTGATTACCCGCATCTGATTCCCTGCATCTGATTCCAAGCCTCTGATTCCCTGCCTCTGATTCCCAACCTCTGATTCCACACCTCTGATTCCCCATATCTGAATCCCCGCCTCTGTTTCCCCGCCTCTGATTCCCCACCTCTGTTTCCCCATATCTGATTCCCGGCCTCTGATTCCCCGCCTCTGATTCCCCGCCTCTGATTCCCTGCCTCTGATTCCCCATCCCCGATTCCGCACATCTGATTCCCTGCCTCTGATTCCCCGCCTCTGATTCCCCGCCTCTGATTCCCTGCTTCTTATTCCCAACCTCTGATTCCCCACCTCTGATTCCCCATATTTGATTCCCCGCCTCTGTTTCCCCGCCTCTGATTCCCCTCCTCTGATTCCCCAACTATAATTCCCCGCCTCTGATTCCCCAGCTCTGATTCCCCGTGTTTGATTCCCTGCCTCTGATTCCCTGCCCTGATTCCCCATCTCTGTTTCACCGCCTTTGATTCGCCACCTCTGATTCCCCATATCTGATTCCCCGCCTCTGTTTCCCCGCCTCTGATTCCCTGCCTCTGATTCCCAACCGCTGATTCCACACCTCTGATTCCGCATATCTGATTCCCCGCCTCTGTTTCCCCGCCTCTGATTCCCTGCCCCTGTTTCCCCATATCTGATTCCCTGCCTCTGATTCCCCAACTCTCATTCCCCGCCTCTGATTCCCCAGCTCTGATTCCCCGCCTCTGATTTCCCGTGTTTGATTCCCTGCCTCTGATTCCCCGCCTCTGATTCCCCATCTCTGATTCACCGCCTTTGATTCGCCACCTCTGATTCCACATATCTGATTCCCCACCTCTGTTTCCCCGCCTCTGATTCCCCGCCTCTGATTCTCCATATCTGATTCCCCGCCTCTGAATCCCCATCTCTGATTCCCGGACTCTGATTCCCCACCTCTGATTCCCGGCCTCTTATTCCCAGCATCTGATTCCCGGCCTCTGATTCCCGGCCTATGATTCCCCGCTTCTGATTCTGATTCCCTGCCTCTGATTCCCCATATCTGATTCCCCGCCTCTGTTTCCACGCCTCTGATTCCCCGCCTCTGTTTCCCCATATCTAATTCCCCACCTCTGATGCCCCAACTCTGATTCCCCGCCTCTGATTCCACAGCTCTGATTCCCCGCCTCTGATTCCCCACATCCGATTCCCCATATCTGATTCCCCGCCTCTGTTTCCCCGCCCCTGATTCCCCGCCTCTGTTTCCCCATATCTGATTCCCCGCCTCTGATTCACAACTATGATTCCCTGCCTCTGATTCCCAACCTCTGATTCCACACCTCTGATTCCGCATATCTGATTCCCCGCCTCTGTTTCCCCGCCTCTGATTCCCTGCCCCTGTTTCCCCATATCTGATTCCCTGCCTCTGATTCCCCAACTCTCATTCCCCGCCTCTGATTCCCCAGCTCTGATTCCCCGCCTCTGATTTCCCGTGTTTGATTCCCTGCCTCTGATTCCCCGCCTCTGATTCCCCATCTCTGATTCACCGCCTTTGATTCGCCACCTCTGATTCCACATATCTGATTCCCCACCTCTGTTTCCCCGCCTCTGATTCCCTGCCTCTGATTCCCCGCGTTCTATTCCCTGCCTCTGATTCCCCGCCTGTGATTCCCCATCTCTGATTCACCACCTCTGATTCCCCACCTCTGATTCCCCATATCTAATTCCCCGCCTCTGTTTGCCCGCCTCTGATTCCCAGCCTCTGTTTCCCCATATCTGATTCCCCGCCTCTGAATCCCCAACTCTGATTCCCTGCCTCTGATTCCCCAGCTCTGATTCCCCGCCTTTGATTCCCCCGTCTGATTCCCAGCCTCTGAAACCCCGTGTCTGATTTCTTGCCTCTGATTCCCCGCCTCTGATTACCCATCTCTGATTCACAGCCTCTGATTCCCCACCTCTGATTCCCCATCTCTGATTCCGCACATCTGATCCCCTGCCTCTGATTCCCCGACTCTGATCCCCACCTCTGATTCCCCAGCTCTGATTCCCCGCCTCTGATTCCCCAACTCTGATTCCCCGCCTCTGATTCCCCATATCTCATTCCCCGCCTCTGGTTCCCCAACTTTGATTCCCAGCCTCTGATTCCCCAGCTCTGATTCCCCGCCTCTGATTCCCCGTGTTTGATTCCCTGCCTCTGATTCCCCGCCTCTGATTCCCCATCTCTGATTCACCGCCTTTGATTCGCCACCTCTGATTCCCCATATCTGATTTCCCACCTCTGTTTCCCCGCCTCTGATTCCCCGCCTCTGATTCCCCGCGTCTTATTCCCTGCTTCTGATTCTGATTCCCTGCCTCTGATTCCCCATCTCTGATTCCGCACATCTGATTCCCTGCCTCTGATTCCCCACCTCTGATTCCCCATATCTGATTCCCCGCCTCTGTTTCCCCACCTCTGATTCCCCGCCTCTGTTTCCCCATATCTAAGTCCCCGCCTCTGATTCCCCAACTCTGATTCCCCACCTCTGATTCCCCAGCTCTCATTCCCCGCCTCTGATCCCCGCATCTGATTCCCTGCATCTGATTCCAAGCCTCTGATTCCCTGCCTCTGATTCCCAACCTCTGATTCCCCACCTCTGATTCCCCATATCTGATTCCCCGCCTCTGTTTCCACGCCTCTGATTCCCCGCCTCTGTTTCCCCATATCTGATTCCCCGCCTCTATTTGCCCACCTCTGTTTCCCCATATCTGATTCCCCGCCTCTGAATCCCCAACTCTGATTCCCTGCATCTAATTCCCCAGCTCTGATTCCCCGCCTCTGATTCCCCGTGTCTGATTTCCTGCCTCTCATTCCCCGCCTCTGATTACCCATGTCTGATTAACCGCCTCTGATTCCCCACCTCTGATTCCCCATCTCTGATTCCGCACATCCGATTCCCTGCCTCTGATTCCCCGCCTCTGATTCACCGCCTCTGATTCCCGGCCTCTGATTTCCCGCCTCTGATTCCCTGCCACTGATACCCCGCCTCTGAATCCCCATCTCTGATTCCCCATATCTGATTCCCCGCCTCTGTATCCCCGCCTCTGATTCCCCGCCTCTGATTCCCCATATCTCATTCCCCGCCTCTGAATCCCCATCTCTGATTCCCGGACTCTGATTCCCCACCTCTGATTCCCGTCCTCTTATTCCCGGCATCTGATTCCGGCCTCTGATTCCCTGCTTCTGATTGATTCCCTGCCTTTGATTCCCCATCTCTGATTCCGCACATCTGATTCCCTGCCTCTGATTCCCCACCTCTGATTCCCCATATCTGATTCCCCGCCTCTGTTTCCCCGCCTCTGATTCCCTGCCACTGATAACCCTTTCCTGATTCCCCACCTCTGATTCCCCATATCTGATTCCCCACCTCTGTTTCCCCGCCTCTGATTCCCCGCCTCTGATTCCCCATATCTCATTCCCCGCCTCAGAATCCCCATCTCTGATTCCCGGACTCTGATTCCCCACCTCTGATTTCCCATATCTCATTCCCCGCCTCTGATTCGCCAGCTATGATTCCCCGCCTCTGATTCCCCACGTCTGATTCCCTGCCTCTGATTCCCCGCCTCTGATTCCACATCTCTGATTCAACACCTCTGATTCCCCGCGTCTGATTCCCCGCCTCTGATTCCCCATCTCTGATTCCCCATCTCTGATTCCCCAATTCAGATTCCACGCCTCTGATTCCCCAGCTCTGATTCCTCGCCTCTGATTCCCCGTTTTTGATTCCCTGCCTCTGATTCCCGGCCTCTGATTCCCCATCTCTGATTCACCGCCTTTGATTCGCCACCTCTGATTCCCCATATCTGATTCCCCGCCTCTGTTTCCCCGCCTCTGATTCCCCGCCTCTGATTCCCCATATCTCATTCCCCGCCTCTGAATCCCCATCCCTGATTCCCGGACTCTGATTCCCCACCTCTGATTCCCGGCCTCTTATTCCCGGCATCTGATTCCGGCCTCTGATTCCCGGCCTCTGATTCCCTGCTTCTGATTCTGATTCCCTGCCTCTGATTCCCCATCTCTGATTCCGCCCATCTGATTCCCTGCCTCTGATTCCCCACCTCTGATTCCCCATATCTGACTCCCTGCCTCTGTTTCCCCGCCTCTGATTCCCCGCCTCTGTTTCCCAATATCTAAGTCCCCGCCTCTGATTCCCCAACTCTGAATCCCCACCTCTGATTCCCCAGCTCTGATTCCCCGCCTCTGATTACCCGCATCTGATTCCCTGCATCTGATTCCAAGCCTCTGATTCCCTGCCTCTGATTCCCAACCTCTGATTCCCCACCTCTGATTCCCCATATCTGAATCCCCGCCTCTGTTTCCCCGCCTCTGATTCCCCACCTCTGTTTCCCCATATCTGATTCCCGGCCTCTGATTCCCCGCCTCTGATTCCACGCCTCTGATTCCCTGCCTCTGATTCCCCATCCCCGATTCCGCACATCTGATTCCCTGCCTCTGATTCCCCGCCTCTGATTCCCCGCCTCTGATTCCCTGCCTCTTATTCCCAACCTCTGATTCCCCACCTCTGATTCCCCATATTTGATTCCCCGCCTCTGTTTCCCCGCCTCTGATTCCCCTCCTCTGATTCCCCAACTATAATTCCCCGCCTCTGATTCCCCAGCTCTGATTCCCCGTGTTTGATTCCCTGCCTCTGATTCCCTGCCCTGATTCCCCATCTCTGTTTCACCGCCTTTGATTCGCCACCTCTGATTCCCCATATCTGATTCCCCGCCTCTGTTTCCCCGCCTCTGATTCCCTGCCTCTGATTCCCAACCTCTGATTCCACACCTCTGATTCCGCATATCTGATTCCCCGCCTCTGTTTCCCCGCCTCTGATTCCCAGCCCCTGTTTCCCCATATCTGATTCCCTGCCTCTGATTCCCCAACTCTCATTCCCCGCCTCTGATTCCCCAGCTCTGATTCCCCGCCTCTGATTTCCCGTGTTTGATTCCCTGCCTCTGATTCCCCGCCTCTGATTCCCCATCTCTGATTCACCGCCTTTGATTCGCCACCTCTGATTCCACATATCTGATTCCCCACCTCTGTTTCCCCGCCTCTGATTCCCCGCCTCTGATTCTCCATATCTCATTCCCCGCCTCTGAATCCCCATCTCTGATTCCCGGACTCTGATTCCCCACCTCTGATTCCCGGCCTCTTATTCCCAGCATCTGATTCCCGGCCTCTGATTCCCGGCCTATGATTCCCCGCTTCTGATTCTGATTCCCTGCCTCTGATTCCCCATATCTGATTCCCCGCCTCTGTTTCCACGCCTCTGATTCCCCGCCTCTGTTTCCCCATATCTAATTCCCCACCTCTGATGCTTCAACTCTGATTCCCCGCCTCTGATTCCACAGCTCTGATTCCCCGCCTCTGATTCCCCACATCCGATTCCCCATATCTGATTCCCCGCCTCTGTTTCCCCGCCCCTGATTCCCCGCCTCTGTTTCCCCATATCTGATTCCCCGCCTCTGATTCACAACTATGATTCCCCGCCTCTTATTCCCCAGCTCTGATTCCCCGCCTCTGTTTCCCCATATCTGATGCCCCGCCTCTATTTGCCCGCCTCTGATTCCCCGCCTCTGTTTCCCCATATCTGATTCCCCGCCTCTGATTCCCAACTATGATTCCCTGCCTCTAATTTCCCAGCTCTGATTCCCCGCCTCTGATTCCCCGTGTCTGATTTCCTGCCTCTGATTCCCCGCCTCTGATTACCCATGTCTGATTCACCGCCTCTGATTCCCCACCTCTGATTCCCCATCTCTGATTCCGCACATCCGATTCCCTGCCTCTGATTCCCCGCCTCTGATTCACTGCATCTGCTTCCCCAGCTCTTATTCCCCGCCTCTGATTCCCCGCGTCTTATTCCCTGCTTCTGATTCTGATTCCCTGCCTCTGATTCCCCATCTCTGATTCCGCACATCTGATTCCCTGCCTCTGATTCCCCACCTCTGATTCCCCATATCTGATTCCCTGCCTCTGTTTCCCCACCTCTGATTCCCCGCCTCTGTTTCCCCATATCTAATTCCCCGCCTCTGATCCCCGCATCTGATTCCCTGCATCTGATTCCCAGCCTCTGATTCCCTGCCTCTGATTCCCAACCTCTGATTCCCCACCTCTGATTCCCCATATCTGATTCCCCGCCTCTGTTTCCACGCCTCTGATTCCCCGCCTCTGTTTCCCCATATCTGATTCCCCGCCTCTATTTGCCCACCTCTGATTCCCCACCTCTGTTTCCCCATATCTGATTCCCCGCCTCTGAATCCCCAACTCTGATTCCCTGCATCTAATTCCCCAGCTCTGATTCCCCGCCTCTGATTCCCCGTGTCTGATTTCCTGCCTCTCATTCCCCGCCTCTGATTACCCATGTCTGATTAACCGCCTCTGATTCCCCACCTCTGATTCCCCATCTCTGATTCCGCACATCCGATTCCCTGCCTCTGATTCCCCGCCTCTGATTCACCGCCTCTGATTCCCGGCCTCTGATTTCCCACCTCTGATTCCCTGCCACTGATACCCCGCCCCTGATTCCCCACCTCTGATTCCCCATATCTGATTCCCCGCCTCTGTTTCCCCGCCTCTGATTCCCCGCCTCTGATTCCCCATCTCTGATTCACCGCCTTTGATTCGCCACCTCTGATTCCACATATCTGATTCCCCACCTCTGTTTCCCCGCCTCTGATTCCCCGCCTCTGATTCTCCATATCTCATTCCCCGCCTCTGAATCCCCATCTCTGATTCCCGGACTCTGATTCCCCACCTCTGATTCCCGGCCTCTTATTCCCAGCATCTGATTCCCGGCCTCTGATTCCCGGCCTATGATTCCCCGCTTCTGATTCTGATTCCCTGCCTCTGATTCCCCATATCTGATTCCCCGCCTCTGTTTCCACGCCTCTGATTCCCCGCCTCTGTTTCCCCATATCTAATTCCCCACCTCTGATGCCCCAACTCTGATTCCCCGCCTCTGATTCCACAGCTCTGATTCCCCGCCTCTGATTCCCCACATCCGATTCCCCATATCTGATTCCCCGCCTCTGTTTCCCCGCCCCTGATTCCCCGCCTCTGTTTCCCCATATCTGATTCCCCGCCTCTGATTCACAACTATGATTCCCCGCCTCTTATTCCCCAGCTCTGATTCCCCGCCTCTGTTTCCCCATATCTGATGCCCCACCTCTATTTGCCCGCCTCTGATTCCCCGCCTCTGTTTCCCCATATCTGATTCCCCGCCTCTGATTCCCAACTATGATTCCCTGCCTCTAATTTCCCAGCTCTGATTCCCCGCCTCTGATTCCCCGTGTCTGATTTCCTGCCTCTGATTCCCCGCCTCTGATTACCCATGTCTGATTCACCGCCTCTGATTCCCCACCTCTGATTCCCCATCTCTGATTCCGCACATCCGATTCCCTGCCTCTGATTCCCCGCCTCTGATTCACTGCCTCTGCTTCCCCAGCTCTTATTCCCCGCCTCTGATTCCCCGCGTCTTATTCCCTGCTTCTGATTCTGATTCCCTGCCTCTGATTCCCCATCTCTGATTCCGCACATCTGATTCCCTGCCTCTGATTCCCCACCTCTGATTCCCCATATCTGATTCCCCGCCTCTGTTTCCCCACCTCTGATTCCTCGCCTCTGTTTCCCCATATCTAAGTCCCCGCCTCTGATTCCCCAACTCTGATTCCCCACCTCTGATTCCCCAGCTCTCATTCCCCGCCTCTGATCCCCGCATCTGATTCCCTGCATCTGATTCCCGGCCTCTGATTCCCGGCCTATGATTCCCCGCTTCTGATTCTGATTCCCTGCCTCTGATTCCCCATATCTGATTCCCCGCCTCTGTTTCCACGCCTCTGATTCCCCGCCTCTGTTTCCCCATATCTAATTCCCCACCTCTGATGCCCCAACTCTGATTCCCCGCCTCTGATTCCACAGCTCTGATTCCCCGCCTCTGATTCCCCACATCCGATTCCCCATATCTGATTCCCCGCCTCTGTTTCCCCGCCCCTGATTCCCCGCCTCTGTTTCCCCATATCTGATTCCCCGCCTCTGATTCACAACTATGATTCCCCGCCTCTTATTCCCCAGCTCTGATTCCCCGCCTCTGTTTCCCCATATCTGATGCCCCACCTCTATTTGCCCGCCTCTGATTCCCCGCCTCTGTTTCCCCATATCTGATTCCCCGCCTCTGATTCCCAACTATGATTCCCTGCCTCTAATTTCCCAGCTCTGATTCCCCGCCTCTGATTCCCCGTGTCTGATTTCCTGCCTCTGATTCCCCGCCTCTGATTACCCATGTCTGATTCACCGCCTCTGATTCCCCACCTCTGATTCCCCATCTCTGATTCCGCACATCCGATTCCCTGCCTCTGATTCCCCGCCTCTGATTCACTGCCTCTGCTTCCCCAGCTCTTATTCCCCGCCTCTGATTCCCCGCGTCTTATTCCCTGCTTCTGATTCTGATTCCCTGCCTCTGATTCCCCATCTCTGATTCCGCACATCTGATTCCCTGCCTCTGATTCCCCACCTCTGATTCCCCATATCTGATTCCCCGCCTCTGTTTCCCCACCTCTGATTCCTCGCCTCTGTTTCCCCATATCTAAGTCCCCGCCTCTGATTCCCCAACTCTGATTCCCCACCTCTGATTCCCCAGCTCTCATTCCCCGCCTCTGATCCCCGCATCTGATTCCCTGCATCTGATTCCCAGCCTCTGATTCCCTGCCTCTGATTCCCAACCTCTGATTCCCCACCTCTGATTCCCCATATCTGATTCCCCGCCTCTGTTTCCACGCCTCTGATTCCCCGCCTCTGTTTCCCCATATCTGATTCCCCATATCTGATTCCCCGCCTCTGTTTCCACGCCTCTGATTCCCCGCCTCTGTTTCCCCATATCTGATTCCCCGCCTCTATTTGCCCACCTCTGATTCCCCACCTCTGTTTCCCCATATCTGATTCCCCGCCTCTGAATCCCCAACTCTGATTCCCTGCATCTAATTCCCCAGCTCTGATTCCCCGCCTCTGATTCCCCGTGTCTGATTTCCTGCCTCTCATTCCCCGCCTCTGATTACCCATGTCTGATTAACCGCCTCTGATTCCCCACCTCTGATTCCCCATCTCTGATTCCGCACATCCGATTCCCTGCCTCTGATTCCCTGCCTCTGATTCACCGCCTCTGATTCCCGGCCTCTGATTTCCCGCCTCTGATTCCCTGCCACTGATACCCCGCCCCTGATTCCCCACCTCTGATTCCCCATATCTGATTCCCCGCCTCTGTTTCCCCGCCTCTGATTCCCCGCCTCTGATTCCCCATATCTCATTCCCCGCCTCTGAATCCCCATCTCTGATTCCCGGACTCTGATTCCCCACCTCTGATTCCCGTCCTCTTATTCCCGGCATCTGATTCCGGCCTCTGATTCCCTGCTTCTGATTCTGATTCCCTGCCTTTGATTCCCCATCTCTGATTCCGCACATCTGATTCCCTGCCTCTGATTCCCCACCTCTGATTCCCCATATCTGATACCCCGCCTCTGTTTCCCCGCCTCTGATTCCCTGCCACTGATACCCCTTTCCTGATTCCCCACCTCTGATTCCCCATATCTGATTCCCCACCTCTGTTTCCCCGCCTCTGATTCCCCGCCTCTGATTCCCCATATCTCATTCCCCGCCTCAGAATCCCCATCTCTGATTCCCGGACTCTGACTCCCCACCTCTGATTTCCCATATCTCATTCCCCGCCTCTGATTCGCCAGCTTTGATTCCCCGCCTCTGATTCCCCGCGTCTGATTCCCTGCCTCTGATTCCCCGCCTCTGATACCACATCTCTGATTCAACACCTCTGATTCCCCGCATCTGATTCCCCGCCTCTGATTCCCCATCTCTGATTCCCCATCTCTGATTCCCCGCCTCTGTTTCCCCGCCTCTGATTTCCCGCCTCTGATTCCCCATATCTCATTCCCCGCCTCTGAATCCCCATCTCTGATTCCCGGACTCTGATTCCCCACCTCTGATTCCCGGCCTCTTATTCCCGGCATCTAATTCCGGCCTCTGATTCCCGGCCTCTGATTCCCTGCTTCTGATTCTGATTCCCTGCCTCTGATTCCCCATCTCTGATTCCGCACATCTGATTCCCTGCCTCTGATTCCCCACCTCTGATTCCCCATATCTGACTCCCCGCCTCTGTTTCCCCGCCTCTGATTCCCCGCCTCTGTTTCCCAATATCTAAGTCCCCGCCTCTGATTCCCCAACTCTGATTCCCCACCTCTGATTCCCCAGCTCTGATTCCCCGCCTCTGATTACCCGCATCTGATTCCCTGCATCTGATTCCAAGCCTCTGATTCCCTGCCTCTGATTCCCAACCTCTGATTCCCCACCTCTGATTCCCCATATCTGAATCCCCGCCTCTGTTTCCCCGCCTCTGATTCCCCACCTCTGTTTCCCCATATCTGATTCCCGGCCTCTGATTCCCCGCCTCTGATTCCCCGCCTCTGATTCCCTGCCTCTGATTCCCCATCCCCGATTCCGCACATCTGATTCCCTGCCTCTGATTCCCCGCCTCTGATTCCCCGCCTCTGATTCCCTGCCTCTGATTCCCAACCTCTGATTCCCCACCTCTGATTCCCCATATCTGATTCCCCGCCTCTGTTTCCCCGCCTCTGATTCCCCTCCTCTGATTCCCCAACTATAATTCCCCGCCTCTGATTCCCCAGCTCTGATTCCCCGTGTTTGATTCCCTGCCTCTGATTCCCTGCCCTGATTCCCCATCTCTGTATCACCGCCTTTGATTCGCCACCTCTGATTCCCCATATCTGATTCCCCGCCTCTGTTTCCCCGCGTCTGATTCCCTGCCTCTGATTCCCAACCTCTGATTCCACACCTCTGATTCTGCATATCTGATTCCCCGCCTCTGTTTCCCCGCCTCTGATTCCCTGCCCCTGTTTCCCCATATCTGATTCCCTGCCTCTGATTCCCCAACTCTCATTCCCCGCCTCTGATTCCCCAGCTCTGATTCCCCGCCTCTGATTTCCCGTGTTTGATTCCCTGCCTCTGATTCCCCGCCTCTGATTCCCCATCTCTGATTCACCGCCTTTGATTCGCCACCTCTGATTCCACATATCTGATTCCCCACCTCTGTTTCCCCGCCTCTGATTCCCCGCCTCTGATTCTCCATATCTCATTCCCCGCCTCTGAATCCCCATCTCTGATTCCCGGACTCTGATTCCCCACCTCTGATTCCCGGCCTCTTATTCCCAGCATCTTATTCCCGGCCTCTGACTCCCGGCCTATGATTCCCCGCTTCTGATTCTGATTCCCTGCCTCTGATTCCCCATCTCTGATTCCGCACATCTGATTCCCTGCCTCTGATTTCCCACCTCTGATTCCCCATATCTGATTTCCCGCCTCTGTTTCCCCGCCTCTGATTCCCCGCCTCTGTTTCCCCATATCTAATTCCCAACCTATGATGCCCCAACTCTGATTCCCTGCCTCTGATTCCCCGCGTTCTATTCCCTGCCTCTGATTCCCCGCCTGTGATTCCCCATCTCTGATTCACCACCTCTGATTCCCCACCTCTGATTCCCCATATCTAATTCCCCGCCTCTGTTTGCCCGCCTCTGATTCCCAGCCTCTGTTTCCCCATATCTGATTCCCCGCCTCTGAATCCCCAACTCTGATTCCCTGCCTCTGATTCCCCAGCTCTGATTCCCCGCCTTTGATTCCCCCGTCTGATTCCCAGCCTCTGAAACCCCGTGTCTGATTTCTTGCCTCTGATTCCCCGCCTCTGATTCCCCATCTCTGATTCACAGCCTCTGATTCCCCACCTCTGATTCCCCATCTCTGATTCCGCACATCTGATCCCCTGCCTCTGATTCCCCGACTCTGATCCCCACCTCTGATTCCCCAGCTCTGATTCCCCGCCTCTGATTCCCCAACTCTGATTCCCCGCCTCTGATTCCCCATATCTCATTCCCCGCCTCTGGTTCCCCAACTTTGATTCCCAGCCTCTGATTCCCCAGCTCTGATTCCCCGCCTCTGATTCCCCGTGTTTGATTCCCTGCCTCTGATTCCCCGCCTCTGATTCCCCATCTCTGATTCACCGCCTTTGATTCGCCACCTCTGATTCCCCATATCTGATTCCCCACCTCTGTTTCCCCGCCTCTGATTCCCCGCCTCTGATTCTCCATATCTCATTCCCCGCCTCTGACTCCCCATCTCTGATTCCCGGACTCTGATTCCCCACCTCTGATTCCCGGCCTCTGATTCCCCATATCTCATTCCCCGCCTCTGGTTCCCCAACTTTGATTCCCAGCCTCTGATTCCCCAGCTCTGATTCCCCGCCTCTGATTCCCCGTGTTTGATTCCCTGCCTCTGATTCCCCGCCTCTGATTCCCCATCTCTGATTCACCGCCTTTGATTCGCCACCTCTGATTCCCCATATCTGATTCCCCACCTCTGTTTCCCCGCCTCTGATTCCCCGCCTCTGATTCTCCATATCTCATTCCCCGCCTCTGACTCCCCATCTCTGATTCCCGGACTCTGATTCCCCACCTCTGATTCCCGGCCTCTTATTCCCAGCATCTGATTCCAGGCCTCTGATTCCCGTCCTCTGACTCCCCGCTTCTGATTCTGATTCCCTGCCTCTGATTCCCCATCTCTGATTCCGCACATCTGATTACCTGCCTCTGATTCCCCACCTCTGATTCCCCATATCTGATTCCCCGCCTCTGTTTCCACGCCTCTGATTCCCCGCCTCTGTTTCCCCATATCTAATTCCCCACCTCTGATGCCCCAACTCTGATTCCCCGCCTCTGATTCCACAGCTCTGATTCCCCGCCTCTGATTCCCCACATCCGATTCCCCATATCTGATTCCCCGCCTCTGTTTCCCCGCCCCTGATTCCCCGCCTCTGTTTCCCCATATCTGATTCCCCGCCTCTGATTCCCAACTATGATTCCCCGCCTCTTATTTCCCAGCTCTGATTCCCTGCCTCTGATTCCCCGCGTTCTATTCCCTGCCTCTGATTCCCCGCCTGTGATTCCCCATCTCTGATTCACCACCTCTGATTCCCCACCACTGATTCCCCATATCTAATTCCCCGCCTCTGTTTGCCCGCCTCTGATTCCCCGCCTCTGTTTCCCCATATCTGATTCCCCGCCTCTGAATCCCCAACTCTGATTCCCTGCCTCTGATTCCCCAGCTTCATTCCCCGCCTTTGATTCCCCCCGTCTGATTCCCAGCCTCTGAATCCCCGTGTCTGAAAACCTGCCTCTGATTCCCCGCCTCTGATTCCCCATCTCAGATTCACCGCCACTGATTCCCCACCTCTGATTCCCCATCTCTGATTCCGCACATCCGATTCTCTGCCTCTGATTCCCCGACTCTGATTCCCCACCTCTGATTCCCCAGCTCTGATTCCCCGCCTCTGATTCCCCAACTCTGATTCCCCACCTCTGATTCCCCAGCTGTGATTCCCCGCCTCTGATTCCCCGTGTTTGATCCCCTGCCTCTGATTCCACAGCTCTGATTCCCCATCTCTGATTCACCGCCTTTGATTCGCCACCTCTGATTCCCCATATCTGATTCCTCGCCACTGTTTCCCCGCCTCTGATTCCCCGCCTCTGATTCCCCATATCTCATTCCCCGCCTCTGAATCCCCATCTCTGATTCCCGGACTCTGATTCCCCACCTCTGATTCCCGACCTCTTATTCCCGGCATCTGATTCCGGCCTCTGATTCCCGGCCTCTGATTCCCTGCTTCTGATTCTGATTCCCTGCCTCTGATTCCCCATTTCTGATTCCGCACATCTAATTCCCTGCCTCTGATTCCCCACCTCTGATTCCCCATATCTGAATCCCCGCCTCTGTTTCCCCGTCTCTGATTCCCCGCCTATGTTTCCCCATATCTAAGTCCCCGCCTCTGATTCCCCAACTTTGATTCCCCACCTCTGATTCCCTAGCTCTGATTCCCCACCTCTGATTCCCCACCTCTGATTCCCCATATCTGATTCCCAGCCTCTGTTTCCCCGCCTCTGATTCCCCGCCCCTGTTTCCCCATATCTGATTCCCTGCCTCTGATTCCCCAACTTTGATTCCCAGCCTCTGATTCCCCAGCTCTGATTCCCCGCCTCTGATTCCCAGTGTTTGATTCCCTGCCTCTGATTCCCTGCTTCTGATTCCCCATCTCTGATTCCGCAAATCTAATTCCCTGCCTCTGATTCCCCACCTCTGATTCCCCATATCTGATTCCCCACCTCTGTTTCCCGGCCTCTGATTCCCCGCTTCTGATTCTGATTCCCTGCCTCTGATTCCCCATCTCTGATTCCGCACATCTGATTCCCTGCCTCTGATTCCCCACCTCTGATTCCCCATATCTGATTTCCCGCCTCTGTTTCCCCGCCTCTGATTCCCCGCCTCTGTTTCCCCATATCTAATTCCCAACCTCTGATGCCCCAACTCTGATTCCCTGCCTCTGATTCCCCACGTTCTATTCCCTGCCTCTGATTCCCCGCCTGTGATTCCCCATCTCTGATTCACCACCTCTGATTCCCCACCTCTGATTCCCCATATCTGATTCCCCGCCTCTGAATCCTCAACTCTGATTCCCTGCCTCTGATTCCCCAGCTCTGATTCCCCGCCTTTGATTCCCCCGTCTGATTTCCAGCCTCTGAAACCCCGTGTCTGATTTCTTGCCTCTGATTCCCCGCCTCTGATTCCCCACCTCTGATTCCCCATCTCTGATTCCGCACATCTGATTCCCTGCCTCTGATTCCCCGACTCTGATCCCCACCTCTGATTCTGCAGCTCTGATTCCCCGCCTCTGATTCCCCAACTCTGATTCCCTGCCTCTGATTCCCCAGCTCTGATTCCCCGCCTCTGATTCCCCGTGTTTGATTCCCTGCCTCTGATTCCCCGCCTCTGATTCCCCATCTCTGATTCACCGCCTTTGATTCGCCACCTCTGATTCCCCATATCTGATTCCTCGCCTCTGTTTCCCCGCCTCTGATTCCCTGCCTCTGATTCCCCGACTCTGATCCCCACCTCTGATTCTGCAGCTCTGATTCCCCGCCTCTGATTCCCCAACTCTGATTCCCTGCCTCTGATTCCCCAGCTCTGATTCCCCGCCTCTGATTCCCCGTGTTTGATTCCCTGCCTCTGATTCCCCGCCTCTGATTCCCCATCTCTGATTCACCGCCTTTGATTCGCCACCTCTGATTCCCCATATCTGATTCCTCGCCTCTGTTTCCCCGCCTCTGATTCCCCGCCTCTGATTCCCCATATCTCATTCCCCGCCTCTGATTCCCCATCTCTGATTCCCGGACTCTGATTCCCCACCTCTGATTCCCGGCCTCTTATTCCCGGCATCTGATTCCGGCCTCTGATTCCCGGCCTCTGATTCCCTGCTTCTGATTCCCCATTTCTGATTCCGCAAATCTAATTCCCTGCCTCTGATTCCCCACCTCTGATTCCCCATATCTGATTCCCCACCTCTGATTCCCCATATCTGATACCCCGCCTCTGTTTCCCCACCTCTGATTCCCCGCCTCTGTTTCCCCATATCTAAGTACCCGCCTCTGATTCCCCAACTCTGATTCCCCGCCTCTGATTCCCCAGCTCTGATTCCCCGCCTCTGATTCCCCGTGTTTGATTCCCTGCCTCTGATTCCCCGCCTCTGATTCCCCATCTCTGATTCACCGCCTTTGATTCGCCACCTCTGATTCCCCATATCTGATTCCTCACCTCTGTTTCCCCGCCTCTGATTCCCCGCCTCTGATTCCCCATATCTCATTCCCCGCCTCTGATTCCCCATCTCTGATTCCCGGACTCTGATTCCCCACCTCTGATTCCCGGCCTCTTATTCCCGGCATCTGATTCCGGCCTCTGATTCCCGGCCTCTGATTCCCTGCTTCTGATTCCCCATCTCTGATTCCGCAAATCTAATTCCCTGCCTCTGATTCCCCACCTCTGATTCCCCATATCTGATTCCCCGCCTCTGTTTCCCCGCCTCTGATTCCCCGCCTCTGTTTCCCCATATCTAAGTCCCCGCCTCTGATTCCCCAACTTTGATTCGCCACCTCTGATTCCCCATATCTGATTCCTCGCCTCTGTTTCCCCGCCTCTGATTCCCCGCCTCTGATTCCCCAGCTCTGATTCCCCGCCTCTGATTTTCCGTGTTTGATTCCCTGCCTCTGATTCCCGGCCTCTGATTCCCCATCTCTGATTCACCGCCTTTGATTCGCCACCTCTGATTCCCCATATCTGATTCCCCGCCTCTGTTTCCCCGCCTCTGATTCCCCGCCTCTGATTCCCCATATCTCATTCCACGCCTCTGAAACCCCATCTCTGATTCCCGGACTCTGATTCCCCACCTCTGATTCCCGGCCTCTTATTCCCGGCATCTGATTCCGGCCTCCGATTCCCTGCTTCTGATTCTGATTCCCTGCCTCTGATTCCCCATCTCTGATTCCGCACATCTGATTCCCTGCCTCTGATTCCCCGCCTCTGATTCCCCGCCTCTGTTTCCCAATATCTAAGTCCCCGCCTCTGATTCCCCAACTCTGATTCCCCACCTCTGATTCCCCAGCTCTGATTCCCCGCCTCTGATTCCCCGCATCTGATTCCCTGCATCTGATTCCAAGCCTCTGATTCCCTGCCTCTGATTCCCAACCTCTGATTCCCCACCTCAGATTCCGCACATCTGATTCCCTGCCTCTGATTCCCCGACTCTGATCCCCACCTCTGATTCCCCAGCGCTGATTCCCCGCCTCTGATTCCCCGTGTTTGATTCCCTGCCGCTGATTCCCCGCCTCTGATTCCCCATCTCTGATTCATCGCCTTTGATTCCCGGCCTCTTATTCCCGGCATCTGATTCCGGCCTCTGATTCCCGACCTCTGATTCCCTGCTTCTGATTCCCCATCTCTGATTCCGCAAATCTAATTCCCTGCCTCTGATTCCCCACCTCTGATTCCCCATATCTGATTCCCCACCTCTGATTCCCCATATCTGATTCCCCGCCTCTGTTTCCCCACCTCTGATTCCCCGCCTCTGTTTCCCCATATCTAAGTCCCCGCCTCTGATTCCCAAACTCTGATTCCCCACCTCTGATTCCCCAGCTCTCATTCCCCGCCTCTGATCCCCGCATCTGATTCCCTGCATCTGATTCCCAGCCTCTGATTCCCTGCCTCTGATTCCCAAACTCTGATTCCCCACCTCTGATTCCCCATATGTGATTCCCCGCCTCTGTTTCCACGCCTCTGATTCCCCGCCTCTGTTTCCCCATATCTGATTCCCCGCCTCTATTTGCCCACCTCTGATTCCCCACCTCTGTTTCCCCATATCTGATTCCCCGCCTCTGAATCCCCAACTCTGATTCCCTGCATCTAATTCCCCAGCTCTGATTCCCCGCCTCTGATTCCCCGTGTCTGATTTCCTGCCTCTCATTCCCCGCCTCTGATTACCCATGTCTGATTAACCGCCTCTGATTCCCCACCTCTGATTCCCCATCTCTGATTCCGCACATCCGATTCCCTGCCTCTGATTCCCCGCCTCTGATTCACCGCCTCTGATTCCCGGCCTCAGATTTCCCGCCTCTGATTCCCTGCCACTGATACCCCGCCCCTGATTCCCCACCTCTGATTCCCCATATCTGATTCCCCGCCTCTGTTTCCCCGCCTCTGATTCCCCGCCTCTGATTCCCTGCCACTGATACCCCGCCTCTGAATCCCCATCTCTGATTCCCCATACCTGATTCCCCGCCTCTGTTTCCCCGCCTCTGATTCCCCGCCTCTGTTTCCCCGCCTCTGATTCCCCGCCTCTGATTCCCCATATCTCATTCCCCGCCTCTGAATCCCCATCTCTGATTCCCGGACTCTGATTCCCCACCTCTGATTCCCGTCCTCTTATTCCCGGCATCTGATTCCGGCCTCTGATTCCCTGCTTCTGATTCTGATTCCCTGCCTTTGATTCCCCATCTCTGATTCCGCACATCTGATTCCCTGCCTCTGATTCCCCACCTCTGATTCCCCATATCTGATTCCCCGCCTCTGTTTCCCCGCCTCTGATTCCCTGCCACTGATACCCCTTTCCTGATTCCCCACCTCTGATTCCCCATATCTGATTCCCCACCTCTGTTTCCCCGCCTCTGATTCCCCGCCTCTGATTCCCCATATCTCATTCCCCGCCTCAGAATCCCCATCTCTGATTCCCGGACTCTGATTCCCCACCTCTGATTTCCCATATCTCATTCCCCGCCTCTGATTCGCCAGCTATGATTCCCCGCCTCTGATTCCCCACGTCTGATTCCCTGCCTCTGATTCCCCGCCTCTGATTCCACATCTCTGATTCAACACCTCTGATTCCCCGCGTCTGATTCCCCGCCTCTGATTCCCCATCTCTGATTCCCCATCTCTGATTCCCCAATTCTGATTCCCCGCCTCTGATTCCCCAGCTCTGATTCCTCGCCTCTGATTCCCCGTTTTTGATTCCCTGCCTCTGATTCCCGGCCTCTGATTCCCCATCTCTGATTCACCGCCTTTGATTCGCCACCTCTGATTCCCCATATCTGATTCCCCGCCTCCGTTTCCCCGCCTCTGATTCCCCGCCTCTGATTCCCCATATCTCATTCCCCGCCTCTGAATCCCCATCTCTGATTCCCGGACTCTGATTCCCCACCTCTGATTCCCGGCCTCTTATTCCCGGCATCTGATTCCGGCCTCTGATTCCCGGCCTCTGATTCCCTGCTTCTGATTCTGATTCCCTGCCTCTGATTCCCCATCTCTGATTCCGCACATCTGATTCCCTGCCTCTGATTCCCCACCTCTGATTCCCCATATCTGACTCCCCGCCTCTGTTTCCCCGCCTCTGATTCCCCGCCTCTGTTTCCCAATATCTAAGTCCCCGCCTCTGATTCCCCAACTCTGATTCCCCACCTCTGATTCCCCAGCTCTGATTCCCCTCCTCTGATTACCCGCATCTGATTCCCTGCATCTGATTCCAAGCCTCTGATTCCCTGCCTCTGATTCCCAACCTCTGATTCCCCACCTCTGATTCCCCATATCTGAATCCCCGCCTCTGTTTCCCCGCCTCTGATTCCCCACCTCTGTTTCCCCATATCTGATTCCCGGCCTCTGATTCCCCGCCTCTGATTCCCCGCCTCTGATTCCCTGCCTCTGATTCCCCATCCCCGATTCCGCACATCTGATTCCCTGCCTCTGATTCCCCGCCTCTGATTCCCCGCCTCTGATTCCCTGCTTCTTATTCCCAACCTCTGATTCCCCACCTCTGATTCCCCATATTTGATTCCCCGCCTCTGTTTCCCCGCCTCTGATTCCCCTCCTCTGATTCCCCAACTATAATTCCCCGCCTCTGATTCCCCAGCTCTGATTCCCCGTGTTTGATTCCCTGCCTCTGATTCCCTGCCCTGATTCCCCATCTCTGTTTCACCGCCTTTGATTCGCCACCTCTGATTCCCCATATCTGATTCCCCGCCTCTGTTTCCCCGCCTCTGATTCCCTGCCTCTGATTCCCAACCTCTGATTCCACACCTCTGATTCCGCATATCTGATTCCCCGCCTCTGTTTCCCCGCCTCTGATTCCCTGCCCCTGTTTCCCCATATCTGATTCCCTGCCTCTGATTCCCCAACTCTCATTCCCCGCCTCTGATTCCCCAGCTCTGATTCCCCGCCTCTGATTTCCCGTGTTTGATTCCCTGCCTCTGATTCCCCGCCTCTGATTCCCCATCTCTGATTCACCGCCTTTGATTCGCCACCTCTGATTCCACATATCTGATTCCCCACCTCTGTTTCCCCGCCTCTGATTCCCCGCCTCTGATTCTCCATATCTCATTCCCCGCCTCTGAATCCCCATCTCTGATTCCCGGACTCTGATTCCCCACCTCTGATTCCCGGCCTCTTATTCCCAGCATCTGATTCCCGGCCTCTGATTCCCGGCCTATGATTCCCCGCTTCTGATTCTGATTCCCTGCCTCTGATTCCCCATATCTGATTCCCCGCCTCTGTTTCCACGCCTCTGATTCCCCGCCTCTGTTTCCCCATATCTAATTCCCCACCTCTGATGCCCCAACTCTGATTCCCCGCCTCTGATTCCACAGCTCTGATTCCCCGCCTCTGATTCCCCACATCCGATTCCCCATATCTGATTCCCCGCCTCTGTTTCCCCGCCCCTGATTCCCCGCCTCTGTTTCCCCATATCTGATTCCCCGCCTCTGATTCACAACTATGATTCCCCGCCTCTTATTCCCCAGCTCTGATTCCCCGCCTCTGTTTCCCCATATCTGATGCCCCGCCTCTATTTGCCCGCCTCTGATTCCCCGCCTCTGTTTCCCCATATCTGATTCCCCGCCTCTGATTCCCAACTATGATTCCCTGCCTCTAATTTCCCAGCTCTGATTCCCCGCCTCTGATTCCCCGTGTCTGATTTCCTGCCTCTGATTCCCCGCCTCTGATTACCCATGTCTGATTCACCGCCTCTGATTCCCCACCTCTGATTCCCCATCTCTGATTCCGCACATCCGATTCCCTGCCTCTGATTCCCCGCCTCTGATTCACTGCCTCTGCTTCCCCAGCTCTTATTCCCCGCCTCTGATTCCCCGCGTCTTATTCCCTGCTTCTGATTCTGATTCCCTGCCTCTGATTCCCCATCTCTGATTCCGCACATCTGATTCCCTGCCTCTGATTCCCCACCTCTGATTCCCCATATCTGATTCCCCGCCTTAGTTTCCCCACCTCTGATTCCCCGCCTCTGTTTCCCCATATCTAAGTCCCCGCCTCTGATTCCCCAACTCTGATTCCCCACCTCTGATTCCCCAGCTCTCATTCCCCGCCTCTGATCCCCGCATCTGATTCCCTGCATCTGATTCCCAGCCTCTGATTCCCTGCCTCAGATTCCCAACCTCTGATTCCCCACCTCTGATTCCCCATATCTGATTCCCCGCCTCTGTTTCCACGCCTCTGATTCCCCGCCTCTGTTTCCCCATATCTGATTCCCCGCCTCTATTTGCCCACCTCTGATTCCCCACCTCTGTTTCCCCATATCTGATTCCCCGCCTCTGAATCCCCAACTCTGATTCCCTGCATCTAATTCCCCAGCTCTGATTCCCCGCCTCTGATTCCCCGTGTATGATTTCCTGCCTCTCATTCCCCGCCTCTGATTACCCATGTCTGATTAACCGCCTCTGATTCCCCACCTCTGATTCCCCATCTCTGATTCCGCACATCCGATTCCCTGCCTCTGATTCCCCGCCTCTGATTCACCGCCTCTGATTCCCGGCCTCTGATTTCCCGCCTCTGATTCCCTGCCACTGATACCCCGCCCCTGATTCCCCACCTCTGATTCCCCATATCTGATTCCCCGCCTCTGTTTCCCCGCCTCTGATTTCCCGCCTCTGATTCCCCATATCTCATTCCCCGCCTCTGAATCCCCATCTCTGATTCCCGGACTCTGATTCCCCACCTCTGATTCCCGGCCTCTTATTCCCGGCATCTAATTCCGGCCTCTGATTCCCGGCCTCTGATTCCCTGCTTCTGATTCTGATTCCCTGCCTCTGATTCCCCATCTCTGATTCCGCACATCTGATTCCCTGCCTCTGATTCCCCACCTCTGATTCCCCATATCTGACTCCCCGCCTCTGTTTCCCCGCCTCTGATTCCCCGCCTCTGTTTCCCAATATCTAAGTCCCCGCCTCTGATTCCCCAACTCTGATTCCCCACCTCTGATTCCCCAGCTCTGATTCCCCGCCTCTGATTACCCGCATCTGATTCCCTGCATCTGATTCCAAGCCTCTGATTCCCTGCCTCTGATTCCCAACCTCTGATTCCCCACCTCTGATTCCCCATATCTGAATCCCCGCCTCTGTTTCCCCGCCTCTGATTCCCCACCTCTGTTTCCCCATATCTGATTCCCGGCCTCTGATTCCCCGCCTCTGATTCCCCGCCTCTGATTCCCTGCCTCTGATTCCCCATCCCCGATTCCGCACATCTGATTCCCTGCCTCTGATTCCCCGCCTCTGATTCCCCGCCTCTGATTCCCTGCCTCTGATTCCCAACCTCTGATTCCCCACCTCTGATTCCCCATATCTGATTCCCCGCCTCTGTTTCCCCGCCTCTGATTCCCCTCCTCTGATTCCCCAACTATAATTCCCCGCCTCTGATTCCCCAGCTCTGATTCCCCATATCTCATTCCCTGCCTCTGAATCCCCATCTCTGATTCCCGGACTCTGATTCCCCACCTCTGATTCCCGGCCTCTTATTCCCGGCATCTAATTCCGGCCTCTGATTCCCGGCCTCTGATTCCCTGCTTCTGATTCTGATTCCCTGCCTCTGATTCCCCATCTCTGATTCCGCACATCTGATTCCCTGCCTCTGATTCCCCACCTCTGATTCCCCATATCTGACTCCCCGCCTCTGTTTCCCCGCCTCTGATTCCCCGCCTCTGTTTCCCAATATCTAAGTCCCCGCCTCTGATTCCCCAACTCTGATTCCCCACCTCTGATTCCCCAGCTCTGATTCCCCGCCTCTGATTACCCGCATCTGATTCCCTGCATCTGATTCCAAGCCTCTGATTCCCTGCCTCTGATTCCCAACCTCTGATTCCCCACCTCTGATTCCCCATATCTGAATCCCCGCCTCTGTTTCCCCGCCTCTGATTCCCCACCTCTGTTTCCCCATATCTGATTCCCGGCCTCTGATTCCCCGCCTCTGATTCCCCGCCTCTGATTCCCTGCCTCTGATTCCCCATCCCCGATTCCGCACATCTGATTCCCTGCCTCTGATTCCCCGCCTCTGATTCCCCGCCTCTGATTCCCTGCCTCTGATTCCCAACCTCTGATTCCACACCTCTGATTCCCCATATCTGATTCCCCGCCTCTGTTTCCCCGCCTCTGATTCCCCTCCTCTGATTCCCCAACTATAATTCCCCGCCTCTGATTCCCCAGCTCTGATTCCCCGTGTTTGATTCCCTGCCTCTGATTCCCTGCCCTGATTCCCCATCTCTGTATCACCGCCTTTGATTCGCCACCTCTGATTCCCCATATCTGATTCCCCGCCTCTGTTTCCCCGCGTCTGATTCCCTGCCTCTGATTCCCAACCTCTGATTCCACACCTCTGATTCCGCATATCTGATTCCCCGCCTCTGTTTCCCCGCCTCTGATTCCCTGCCCCTGTTTCCCCATATCTGATTCCCTGCCTCTGATTCCCCAACTCTCATTCCCCGCCTCTGATTCCCCAGCTCTGATTCCCCGCCTCTGATTTCCCGTGTTTGATTCCCTGCCTCTGATTCCCCGCCTCTGATTCCCCATCTCTGATTCACCGCCTTTGATTCGCCACCTCTGATTCCACATATCTGATTCCCCACCTCTGTTTCCCCGCCTCTGATTCCCCGCCTCTGATTCTCCATATCTCATTCCCCGCCTCTGAATCCCCATCTCTGATTCCCGGACTCTGATTCCCCACCTCTGATTCCCGGCCTCTTATTCCCAGCATCTTATTCCCGGCCTCTGACTCCCGGCCTATGATTCCCCGCTTCTGATTCTGATTCCCTGCCTCTGATTCCCCATCTCTGATTCCGCACATCTGATTTCCCACCTCTGATTCCCCATATCTGATTTCCCGCCTCTGTTTCCCCGCCTCTGATTCCCCGCCTCTGTTTCCCCATATCTAATTCCCAACCTATGATGCCCCAACTCTGATTCCCTGCCTCTGATTCCCCGCGTTCTATTCCCTGCCTCTGATTCCCCGCCTGTGATTCCCCATCTCTGATTCACCACCTCTGATTCCCCACCTCTGATTCCCCATATCTAATTCCCCGCCTCTGTTTGCCCGCCTCTGATTCCCAGCCTCTGTTTCCCCATATCTGATTCCCCGCCTCTGAATCCCCAACTCTGATTCCCTGCCTCTGATTCCCCAGCTCTGATTCCCCGCCTTTGATTCCCCCGTCTGATTCCCAGCCTCTGAAACCCCGTGTCTGATTTCTTGCCTCTGATTCCCCGCCTCTGATTCCCCATCTCTGATTCACAGCCTCTGATTCCCCACCTCTGATTCCCCATCTCTGATTCCGCACATCTGATCCCCTGCCTCTGATTCCCCGACTCTGATCCCCACCTCTGATTCCCCAGCTCTGATTCCCCGCCTCTGATTCCCCAACTCTGATTCCCCGCCTCTGATTCCCCATATCTGATTCCCCAGCTCTGATTCCCCGCCTCTGATTCCCCGTGTTTGATTCCCTGCCTCTGATTCCCCGCCTCTGATTCCCCATCTCTGATTCACCGCCTTTGATTCGCCACCTCTGATTCCCCATATCTGATTCCCCACCTCTGTTTCCCCGCCTCTGATTCCCCGCCTCTGATTCTCCATATCTCATTCCCCGCCTCTGACTCCCCATCTCTGATTCCCGGACTCTGATTCCCCACCTCTGATTCCCGGCCTCTTATTCCCAGCATCTGATTCCAGGCCTCTGATTCCCGTCCTCTGACTCCCCGCTTCTGATTCTGATTCCCTGCCTCTGATTCCCCATCTCTGATTCCGCACATCTGATTACCTGCCTCTGATTCCCCACCTCTGATTCCCCATATCTGATTCCCCGCCTCTGTTTCCACGCCTCTGATTCCCCGCCTCTGTTTCCCCATATCTAATTCCCCACCTCTGATGCCCCAACTCTGATTCCCCGCCTCTGATTCCACAGCTCTGATTCCCCGCCTCTGATTCCCCACATCCGATTCCCCATATCTGATTCCCCGCCTCTGTTTCCCCGCCCCTGATTCCCCGCCTCTGTTTCCCCATATCTGATTCCCCGCCTCTGATTCCCAACTATGATTCCCCGCCTCTTATTCCCCAGCTCTGATTCCCTGCCTCTGATTCCCCGCGTTCTATTCCCTGCCTCTGATTCCCCGCCTGTGATTCCCCATCTCTGATTCACCACCTCTGATTCCCCACCACTGATTCCCCATATCTAATTCCCCGCCTCTGTTTGCCCGCCTCTGATTCCCCGCCTCTGTTTCCCCATATCTGATTCCCCGCCTCTGAATCCCCAACTCTGATTCCCTGCCTCTGATTCCCCAGCTTCATTCACCGCCTTTGATTCCCCCCGTCTGATTCCCAGCCTCTGAATCCCCGTGTCTGAAAACCTGCCTCTGATTCCCCGCCTCTGATTCCCCATCTCAGATTCACCGCCACTGATTCCCCACCTCTGATTCCCCATCTCTGATTCCGCACATCCGATTCCCTGCCTCTGATTCCCCGACTCTGATTCCCCACCTCTGATTCCCCAGCTCTGATTCCCCGCCTCTGATTCCCCAACTCTGATTCCCCACCTCTGATTCCCCAGCTGTGATTCCCCGCCTCTGATTCCCCGTGTTTGATCCCCTGCCTCTGATTCCCCAGCTCTGATTCCCCATCTCTGATTCACCGCCTTTGATTCGCCACCTCTGATTCCCCATATCTGATTCCTCGCCACTGTTTCCCCGCCTCTGATTCCCCGCCTCTGATTCCCCATATCTCATTCCCCGCCTCTGAATCCCCATCTCTGATTCCCGGACTCTGATTCCCCACCTCTGATTCCCGACCTCTTATTCCCGGCATCTGATTCCGACCTCTGATTCCCGGCCTCTGATTCCCTGCTTCTGATTCTGATTCCCTGCCTCTGATTCCCCATTTCTGATTCCGCACATCTAATTCCCTGCCTCTGATTCCCCACCTCTGATTCCCCATATCTGAATCCCCGCCTCTGTTTCCCCGTCTCTGATTCCCCGCCTATGTTTCCCCATATCTAAGTCCCCGCCTCTGATTCCCCAACTTTGATTCCCCACCTCTAATTCCCTAGCTCTGATTCCCCACCTCTGATTCCCCACCTCTGATTCCCCATATCTGATTCCCAGCCTCTGTTTCCCCGCCTCTGATTCCCCGCCCCTGTTTCCCCATATCTGATTCCCTGCCTCTGATTCCCCAACTTTGATTCCCAGCCTCTGATTCCCCAGCTCTGATTCCCCGCCTCTGATTCCCCGTGTTTGATTCCCTGCCTCTGATTCCCTGCTTCTGATTCCCCATCTCTGATTCCGCAAATCTAATTCCCTGCCTCTGATTCCCCACCTCTGATTCCCCATATCTGATTCCCCACCTCTGTTTCCCGGCCTCTGATTCCCCGCTTCTGATTCTGATTCCCTGCCTCTGATTCCCCATCTCTGATTCCGCACATCTGATTCCCTGCCTCTGATTCCCCACCTCTGATTCCCCATATCTGATTTCCCGCCTCTGTTTCCCCGCCTCTGATTCCCCGCCTCTGTTTCCCCATATCCAATTCCCAACCTCTGATGCCCCAACTCTGATTCCCTGCCTCTGATTCCCCGCGTTCTATTCCCTGCCTCTGATTCCCCGCCTGTGATTCCCCATCTCTGATTCACCACCTCTGATTCCCCACCTCTGATTCCCCATATCTGATTCCCCGCCTCTGAATCCTGAACTCTGATTCCCTGCCTCTGATTCCCCAGCTCTGATTCCCCGCCTTTGATTCCCCCGTCTGATTCCCAGCCTCTGAAACCCCGTGTCTGATTTCTTGCCTCTGATTCCCCGCCTCTGATTCCCCACCTCTGATTCCCCATCTCTGATTCCGCACATCTGATTCCCTGCCTCTGATTCCCCGACTCTGATCCCCACCTCTGATTCTGCAGCTCTGATTCCCCGCCTCTGATTCCCCGCCTCTGATTCCCCAGCTCTGATTCCCCGCCTCTGATTCCCCGTGTTTGATTCCCTGCCTCTGATTCCCCGCCTCTGATTCCCCATCTCTGATTCACCGCCTTTGATTCGCCACCTCTGATTCCCCATATCTGATTCCTCGCCTCTGTTTCCCCGCCTCTGATTCCCCGCCTCTGATTCCCCATATCTCATTCCCCGCCTCTGATTCCCCATCTCTGATTCCCGGACTCTGATTCCCCACCTCTGATTCCCGGCCTCTTATTCCCGGCATCTGATTCCGGCCTCTGATTCCCGGCCTCTGATTCCCTGCTTCTGATTCCCCATCTCTGATTCCGCAAATCTAATTCCCTGCCTCTGATTCCCCACCTCTGATTCCCCATATCTGATTCCCCGCCTCTGTTTCCCCGCCTCTGATTCCCCGCCTCTGTTTCCCCATATCTAAGTCCCCGCCTCTGATTCCCCAACTTTGATTCGCCACCTCTGATTCCCCATATCTGATTCCTCGCCTCTGTTTCCCCGCCTCTGATTCCCCGCCTCTGATTCCCCAGCTCTGATTCCCCGCCTCTGATTTTCCGTGTTTGATTCCCTGCCTCTGATTCCCGGCCTCTGATTCCCCATCTCTGATTCACCGCCTTTGATTCGCCACCTCTGATTCCCCATATCTGATTCCCCGCCTCTGTTTCCCCGCCTCTGATTCCCCGCCTCTGATTCCCCATATCTCATTCCACGCCTCTGAAACCCCATCTCTGATTCCCGGACTCTGATTCCCCACCTCTGATTCCCTGCCTCTGATTCCCCATCTCTGATTCCGCACATCTGATTCCCTGCCTCTGATTCCCCGCCTCTGATTCCCCGCCTCTGTTTCCCAATATCTAAGTCCCCGCCTCTGATTCCCCAACTCTGATTCCCCACCTCTGATTCCCCAGCTCTGATTCCCCGCCTCTGATTCCCCGCATCTGATTCCCTGCATCTGATTCCAAGCCTCTGATTCCCTGCCTCTGATTCCCAACCTCTGATTCCCCACCTCAGATTCCGCACATCTGATTCCCTGCCTCTGATTCCCCGACTCTGATCCCCACCTCTGATTCCCCAGCGCTGATTCCCCGCCTCTGATTCCCCGTGTTTGATTCCCTGCCTCTGATTCCCCGCCTCTGATTCCCCATCTCTGATTCATCGCCTTTGATTCCCGGCCTCTTATTCCCGGCATCTGATTCCGGCCTCTGATTCCCGACCTCTGATTCCCTGCTTCTGATTCCCCATCTCTGATTCCGCAAATCTAATTCCCTGCCTCTGATTCCCCACCTCTGATTCCCCATATCTGATTCCCCACCTCTGATTCCCCATATCTGATTCCCCGCCTCTTTTTCCCCACCTCTGATTCCCCGCCTCTGTTTCCCCATATCTAAGTCCCCGCCTCTGATTCCCCAACTCTGATTCCCCGCCTCTGATTCCCCAGCTCTGATTCCCCGCCTCTGATTCCCCGTGTTTGATTCCCTGCCTCTGATTCCCCGCCTCTGATTCCCCATCTCTGATTCACCGCCTTTGATTCGCCACCTCTGATTCCCCATATCTGATTCCTCGCCTCTGTTTCCCCGCCTCTGATTCCCCGCCTCTGATTCCCCATATCTCATTCCCCGCCTCTGATTCCCCATCTCTGATTCCCGGACTCTGATTCCCCACCTCTGATTCCCGGCCTCTTATTCCCGGCATCTGATTCCGGCCTCTGATTCCCGGCCTCTGATTCCCTGCTTCTGATTCCCCATCTCTGATTCCGCAAATCTAATTCCCTGCCTCTGATTCCCCACCTCTGATTCCCCATATCTGATTCCCCGCCTCTGTTTCCCCGCCTCTGATTCCCCGCCTCTGTTTCCACATATCTAAGTCCCCGCCTCTGATTCCCCAACTTTGATTCGCCACCTCTGATTCCCCATATCTGATTCCTCGCCTCTGTTTCCCCGCCTCTGATTCCCCGCCTCTGATTCCCCAGCTCTGATTCCCCGCCTCTGATTTTCCGTGTTTGATTCCCTGCCTCTGATTCCCGGCCTCTGATTCCCCATCTCTGATTCACCGCCTTTGATTCGCCACCTCTGATTCCCCATATCTGATTCCCCGCCTCTGTTTCCCCGCCTCTGATTCCCCGCCTCTGATTCCCCATATCTCATTCCACGCCTCGGAAACCCCATCTCTGATTCCCGGACTCTGATTCCCCACCTCTGATTCCCGGCCTCTTATTCCCGGCATCTGATTCCGGCCTCCGATTCCCTGCTTCTGATTCTGATTCCCTGCCTCTGATTCCCCATCTCTGATTCCGCACATCTGATTCCCTGCCTCTGATTCCCCGCCTCTGATTCCCCGCCTCTGTTTCCCAATATCTAAGTCCCCGCCTCTGATTCCCCAACTCTGATTCCCCACCTCTGATTCCCCAGCTCTGATTCCCCGCCTCTGATTCCCCGCATCTGATTCCCTGCATCTGATTCCAAGCCTCTGATTCCCTGCCTCTGATTCCCAACCTCTGATTCCCCACCTCAGATTCCGCACATCTGATTCCCTGCCTCTGATTCCCCGACTCTGATCCCCACCTCTGATTCCCCAGCGCTGATTCCCCGCCTCTGATTCCCCGTGTTTGATTCCCTGCCTCTGATTCCCCGCCTCTGATTCCCCATCTCTGATTCATCGCCTTTGATTCCCGGCCTCTTATTCCCGGCATCTGATTCCGGCCTCTGATTCCCGACCTCTGATTCCCTGCTTCTGATTCCCCATCTCTGATTCCGCAAATCTAATTCCCTGCCTCTGATTCCCCACCTCTGATTCCCCATATCTGATTCCCCACCTCTGATTCCCCATATCTGATTCCCCGCCTCTGTTTCCCCACCTCTGATTCCCCGCCTCTGTTTCCCCATATCTAAGTCCCCGCCTCTGATTCCCAAACTCTGATTCCCCACCTCTGATTCCCCAGCTCTCATTCCCCGCCTCTGATCCCCGCATCTGATTCCCTGCATCTGATTCCCAGCCTCTGATTCCCTGCCTCTGATTCCCAAACTCTGATTCCCCACCTCTGATTCCCCATATGTGATTCCCCGCCTCTGTTTCCACGCCTCTGATTCCCTGCCTCTGTTTCCCCATATCTGATTCCCCGCCTCTATTTGCCCACCTCTGATTCCCCACCTCTGTTTCCCCATATCTGATTCCCCGCCTCTGAATCCCCAACTCTGATTCCCTGCATCTAATTCCCCAGCTCTGATTCCCCGCCTCTGATTCCCCGTGTCTGATTTCCTGCCTCTCATTCCCCGCCTCTGATTACCCATGTCTGATTAACCGCCTCTGATTCCCCACCTCTGATTCCCCATCTCTGATTCCGCACATCCGATTCCCTGCCTCTGATTCCCCGCCTCTGATTCACCGCCTCTGATTCCCGGCCTCTGATTTCCCTCCTCTGATTCCCTGCCACTGATACCCCGCCCCTGATTCCCCACCTCTGATTCCCCATATCTGATTCCCCGCCTCTGTTTCCCCGCCTCTGATTCCCCGCCTCTGATTCCCTGCCACTGATACCCCGCCTCTGAATCCCCATCTCTGATTCCCCACATCTGATTCCCCGCCTCTGTTTCCCCGCCTCTGATTCCCCTCCTCTGATTCCCCATATCTCATTCCCCGCCTCTGAATCCCCATCTCTGATTCCCGGACTCTGATTCCCCACCTCTGATTCCCGTCCTCTTATTCCCGGCATCTGATTCCGGCCTCTGATTCCCTGCTTCTGATTCTGATTCCCTGCCTTTGATTCCCCATCTCTGATTCCGCACATCTGATTCCCTGCCTCTGATTCCCCACCTCTGATTCCCCATATCTGATTCCCCGCCTCTGTTTCCCCGCCTCTGATTCCCTGCCACTGATACCCCTTTCCTGATTCCCCACCTCTGATTCCCCATATCTGATTCCCCACCTCTGTTTCCCCGCCTCTGATTCCCCGCCTCTGATTCCCCATATCTCATTCCCCGCCTCAGAATCCCCATCTCTGATTCCCGGACTCTGATTCCCCACCTCTGATTTCCCATATCTCATTCCCCGCCTGTGATTCGCCAGCTATGATTCGCCGCCTCTGATTCCCCACGTCTGATTCCCTGCCTCTGATTCCCCGCCTCTGATTCCACATCTCTGATTCAACACCTCTGATTCCCCGCGTCTGATTCCCCGCCTCTGATTCCCCATCTCTGATTCCCCATCTCTGATTCCCCAATTCTGATTCCCCGCCTCTGATTCCCCAGCTCTGATTCCTCGCCTCTGATTCCCCGTTTTTGATTCCCTGCCTCTGATTCCCGGCCTCTGATTCCCCATCTCTGATTCACCGCCTTTGATTCGCCACCTCTGATTCCCCATATCTGATTCCCCGCCTCTGTTTCCCCGCCTCTGATTCCCCGCCTCTGATTCCCCATATCTCATTCCCCGCCTCTGAATCCCCATCTCTGATGCCCGGACTCTGATTCCCCACCTCTGATTCCCGGCCTCTTATTCCCGGCATCTGATTCCGGCCTCTGATTCCCGGCCTCTGATTCCCTGCTTCTGATTCTGATTCCCTGCCTCTGATTCCCCATCTCTGATTCCGCACATCTGATTCCCTGCCTCTGATTCCCCACCTCTGATTCCCCATATCTGACTCCCCGCCTCTGTTTCCCCGCCTCTGATTCCCCGCCTCTGTTTCCCAATATCTAAGTCCCCGCCTCTGATTCCCCAACTCTGATTCCCCACCTCTGATTCCCCAGCTCTGATTCCCCGCCTCTGATTACCCGCATCTGATTCCCTGCATCTGATTCCAAGCCTCTGATTCCCTGCCTCTGATTCCCAACCTCTGATTCCCCACCTCTGATTCCCCATATCTGAATCCCCGCCTCTGTTTCCCCGCCTCTGATTCCCCACCTCTGTTTCCCCATATCTGATTCCCGGCCTCTGATTCCCCGCCTCTGATTCCCCGCCTCTGATTCCCTGCCTCTGATTCCCCATCCCCGATTCCGCACATCTGATTCCCTGCCTCTGATTCCCCGCCTCTGATTCCCCGCCTCTGATTCCCTGCTTCTTATTCCCAACCTCTGATTCCCCACCTCTGATTCCCCATATTTGATTCCCCGCCTCTGTTTCCCCGCCTCTGATTCCCCTCCTCTGATTCCCCAACTATAATTCCCCGCCTCTGATTCCCCATATCTCATTCCCCGCCTCTGAATCCCCATCTCTGATTCCCGGACTCTGATTCCCCACCTCTGATTCCCGACCTCTTATTCCCGGCATCTGATTCCGGCCTCTGATTCCCGGCCTCTGATTCCCTGCTTCTGATTCTGATTCCCTGCCTCTGATTCCCCATTTCTGATTCCGCACATCTAATTCCCTGCCTCTGATTCCCCACCTCTGATTCCCCATATCTGAATCCCCGCCTCTGTTTCCCCGTCTCTGATTCCCCGCCTATGTTTCCCCATATCTAAGTCCCCGCCTCTGATTCCCCAACTTTGATTCCCCACCTCTGATTCCCTAGCTCTGATTCCCCACCTCTGATTCCCCACCTCTGATTCCCCATATCTGATTCCCAGCCTCTGTTTCCCCGCCTCTGATTCCCCGCCCCTGTTTCCCCATATCTGATTCCCTGCCTCTGATTCCCCAACTTTGATTCCCAGCCTCTGATTCCCCAGCTCTGATTCCCCGCCTCTGATTCCCCGTGTTTGATTCCCTGCCTCTGATTCCCTGCTTCTGATTCCCCATCTCTGATTCCGCAAATCTAATTCCCTGCCTCTGATTCCCCACCTCTGATTCCCCATATCTGATTCCCCACCTCTGTTTCCCGGCCTCTGATTCCCCGCTTCTGATTCTGATTCCCTGCCTCTGATTCCCCATCTCTGATTCCGCACATCTGATTCCCTGCCTCTGATTCCCCACCTCTGATTCCCCATATCTGATTTCCCGCCTCTGTTTCCCCGCCTCTGATTCCCCGCCTCTGTTTCCCCATATCTAATTCCCAACCTCTGATGCCCCAACTCTGATTCCCTGCCTCTGATTCCCCGCGTTCTATTCCCTGCCTCTGATTCCCCGCCTGTGATTCCCCATCTCTGATTCACCACCTCTGATTCCCCACCTCTGATTCCCCATATCTGATTCCCCGCCTCTGAATCCTCAACTCTGATTCCCTGCCTCTCATTCCCCAGCTCTGATTCCCCGCCTTTGATTACCCCGTCTGATTCCCAGCCTCTGAAACCCCGAGTCTGATTTCTTGCCTCTGATTCCCCGCCTCTGATTCCCCACCTCTGATTCCCCATCTCTGATTCCGCACATCTGATTCCCTGCCTCTGATTCCCCGACTCTGATCCCCACCTCTGATTCTGCAGCTCTGATTCCCCGCCTCTGATTCCCCAACTCTGATTCCCCGCCTCTGATTCCCCAGCTCTGATTCCCCGCCTCTGATTCCCCGTGTTTGATTCCCTGCCTCTGATTCCCCGCCTCTGATTCCCCATCTCTGATTCACCGCCTTTGATTCGCCACCTCTGATTCCCCATATCTGATTCCTCGCCTCTGTTTCCCCGCCTCTGATTCCCCGCCTCTGATTCCCCATATCTCATTCCCCGCCTCTGATTCCCCATCTCTGATTCCCGGACTCTGATTCCCCACCTCTGATTCCCGGCCTCTTATTCCCGGCATCTGATTCCGGCCTCTGATTCCCGGCCTCTGATTCCCTGCTTCTGATTCCCCATCTCTGATTCCGCAAATCTAATTCCCTGCCTCTGATTCCCCACCTCTGATTCCCCATATCTGATTCCCCGCCTCTGTTTCCCCGCCTCTGATTCCCCGCCTCTGTTT
This sequence comes from Narcine bancroftii, assembly GCF_036971445.1. NCBI lineage: Eukaryota > Metazoa > Chordata > Chondrichthyes > Torpediniformes > Narcinidae > Narcine > Narcine bancroftii. The sequence continues at coordinate 130,821,977 of NC_091475.1, forward strand.
CCCCATATCTAAGTCCCCGCCTCTGATTCCCCAACTTTGATTCGCCACCTCTGATTCCCCATATCTGATTCCTCGCCTCTGTTTCCCCGCCTCTGATTCCCCGCCTCTGATTCCCCAGCTCTGATTCCCCGCCTCTGATTTTCCGTGTTTGATTCCCTGCCTCTGATTCCCGGCCTCTGATTCCCCATCTCTGATTCACCGCCTTTGATTCGCCACCTCTGATTCCCCATATCTGATTCCCCGCCTCTGTTTCCCCGCCTCTGATTCCCCGCCTCTGATTCCCCATATCTCATTCCACGCCTCTGAAACCCCATCTCTGATTCCCGGACTCTGATTCCCCACCTCTGATTCCCTGCCTCTGATTCCCCATCTCTGATTCCGCACATCTGATTCCCTGCCTCTGATTCCCCGCCTCTGATTCCCCGCCTCTGTTTCCCAATATCTAAGTCCCCGCCTCTGATTCCCCAACTCTGATTCCCCAACTCTGATTCCCCAGCTCTGATTCCCCGCCTCTGATTCCCCGCATCTGATTCCCTGCATCTGATTCCAAGCCTCTGATTCCCTGCCTCTGATTCCCAACCTCTGATTCCCCACCTCAGATTCCGCACATCTGATTCCCTGCCTCTGATTCCCCGACTCTGATCCCCACCTCTGATTCCCCAGCGCTGATTCCCCGCCTCTGATTCCCCGTGTTTGATTCCCTGCCTCTGATTCCCCGCCTCTGATTCCCCATCTCTGATTCATCGCCTTTGATTCCCGGCCTCTTATTCCCGGCATCTGATTCCGGCCTCTGATTCCCGACCTCTGATTCCCTGCTTCTGATTCCCCATCTCTGATTCCGCAAATCTAATTCCCTGCCTCTGATTCCCCACCTCTGATTCCCCATATCTGATTCCCCACCTCTGATTCCCCATATCTGATTCCCCGCCTCTGTTTCCCCACCTCTGATTCCCCGCCTCTGTTTCCCCATATCTAAGTCCCCGCCTCTGATTCCCCAACTCTGATTCCCCGCCTCTGATTCCCCAGCTCTGATTCCCCGCCTCTGATTCCCCGTGTTTGATTCCCTGCCTCTGATTCCCCGCCTCTGATTCCCCATCTCTGATTCACCGCCTTTGATTCGCCACCTCTGATTCCCCATATCTGATTCCTCGCCTCTGTTTCCCCGCCTCTGATTCCCCGCCTCTGATTCCCCATATCTCATTCCCCGCCTCTGATTCCCCATCTCTGATTCCCGGACTCTGATTCCCCACCTCTGATTCCCGGCCTCTTATTCCCGGCATCTGATTCCGGCCTCTGATTCCCGGCCTCTGATTCCCTGCTTCTGATTCCCCATCTCTTATTCCGCAAATCTAATTCCCTGCCTCTGATTCCCCACCTCTGATTCCCCATATCTGATTCCCCGCCTCTGTTTCCCCGCCTCTGATTCCCCGCCTCTGTTTCCCCATATCTAAGTCCCCTCCTCTGATTCCCCAACTTTGATTCGCCACCTCTGATTCCCCATATCTGATTCCTCGCCTCTGTTTCCCCGCCTCTGATTCCCCGCCTCTGATTCCCCAGCTCTGATTCCCCGCCTCTGATTTTCCGTGTTTGATTCCCTGCCTCTGATTCCCGGCCTCTGATTCCCCATCTCTGATTCACCGCCTTTGATTCGCCACCTCTGATTCCCCATATCTGATTCCCCGCCTCTGTTTCCCCGCCTCTGATTCCCCGCCTCTGATTCCCCATATCTCATTCCACGCCTCTGAAACCCCATCTCTGATTCCCGGACTCTGATTCCCCACCTCTGATTCCCGGCCTCTTATTCCCGGCATCTGATTCCGGCCTCCGATTCCCTGCTTCTGATTCTGATTCCCTGCCTCTGATTCCCCATCTCTGATTCCGCACATCTGATTCCCTGCCTCTGATTCCCCGCCTCTGATTCCCCGCCTCTGTTTCCCAATATCTAAGTCCCCGCCTCTGATTCCCCAACTCTGATTCCCCACCTCTGATTCCCCAGCTCTGATTCCCCGCCTCTGATTCCCCGCATCTGATTCCCTGCATCTGATTCCAAGCCTCTGATTCCCTGCCTCTGATTCCCAACCTCTGATTCCCCACCTCAGATTCCGCACATCTGATTCCCTGCCTCTGATTCCCCGACTCTGATCCCCACCTCTGATTCCCCAGCGCTGATTCCCCGCCTCTGATTCCCCGTGTTTGATTCCCTGCCTCTGATTCCCCGCCTCTGATTCCCCATCTCTGATTCATCGCCTTTGATTCCCGGCCTCTTATTCCCGGCATCTGATTCCGGCCTCTGATTCCCGACCTCTGATTCCCTGCTTCTGATTCCCCATCTCTGATTCCGCAAATCTAATTCCCTGCCTCTGATTCCCCACCTCTGATTCCCCATATCTGATTCCCCACCTCTGATTCCCCATATCTGATTCCCCGCCTCTGTTTCCCCACCTCTGATTCCCCGCCTCTGTTTCCCCATATCTAAGTCCCCGCCTCTGATTCCCAAACTCTGATTCCCCACCTCTGATTCCCCAGCTCTCATTCCCCGCCTCTGATCCCCGCATCTGATTCCCTGCATCTGATTCCCAGCCTCTGATTCCCTGCCTCTGATTCCCAAACTCTGATTCCCCACCTCTGATTCCCCATATGTGATTCCCCGCCTCTGTTTCCACGCCTCTGATTCCCCGCCTCTGTTTCCCCATATCTGATTCCCCGCCTCTATTTGCCCACCTCTGATTCCCCACCTCTGTTTCCCCATATCTGATTCCCCGCCTCTGAATCCCCAACTCTGATTCCCTGCATCTAATTCCCCAGCTCTGATTCCCCGCCTCTGATTCCCCGTGTCTGATTTCCTGCCTCTCATTCCCCGCCTCTGATTACCCATGTCTGATTAACCGCCTCTGATTCCCCACCTCTGATTCCCCATCTCTGATTCCGCACATCCGATTCCCTGCCTCTGATTCCCCGCCTCTGATTCACCGCCTCTGATTCCCGGCCTCTGATTTCCCGCCTCTGATTCCCTGCCACTGATACCCCGCCCCTGATTCCCCACCTCTGATTCCCCATATCTGATTCCCCGCCTCTGTTTCCCCGCCTCTGATTCCCCGCCTCTGATTCCCTGCCACTGATACCCCGCCTCTGAATCCCCATCTCTGATTCCCCATATCTGATTCCCCGCCTCTGTTTCCCCGCCTCTGATTCCCCGCCTCTGATTCCCCATATCTCATTCCCCGCCTCTGAATCCCCATCTCTGATTCCCGGACTCTGATTCCCCACCTCTGATTCCCGTCCTCTTATTCCCGGCATCTGATTCCGGCCTCTGATTCCCTGCTTCTGATTCTGATTCCCTGCCTTTGATTCCCCATCTCTGATTCCGCACATCTGATTCCCTGCCTCTGATTCCCCACCTCTGATTCCCCATATCTGATTCCCCGCCTCTGTCTCCCCGCCTCTGATTCCCTGCCAATGATACCCCTTTCCTGATTCCCCACCTCTGATTCCCCATATCTGATTCCCCACCTCTGTTTCCCCGCCTCTGATTCCCCGCCTCTGATTCCCCATATCTCATTCCCCGCCTCAGAATCCCCATCTCTGATTCCCGGACTCTGATTCCCCACCTCTGATTTCCCATATCTCATTCCCCGCCTCTGATTCGCCAGCTATGATTCCCCGCCTCTGATTCCCCACGTCTGATTCCCTGCCTCTGATTCCCCGCCTCTGATTCCACATCTCTGATTCAACACCTCTGATTCCCCGCGTCTGATTCCCCGCCTCTGATTCCCCATCTCTGATTCCCCATCTCTGATTCCCCAATTCTGATTCCCCGCCTCTGATTCCCCAGCTCTGATTCCTCGCCTCTGATTCCCCGTTTTTGATTCCCTGCCTCTGATTCCCGGCCTCTGATTCCCCATCTCTGATTCACCGCCTTTGATTCGCCACCTCTGATTCCCCATATCTGATTCCCCGCCTCTGTTTCCTCGCCTCTGATTCCCCGCCTCTGATTCCCCATATCTCATTCCCCGCCTCTGAATCCCCATCTCTGATTCCCGGACTCTGATTCCCCACCTCTGATTCCCGGCCTCTTATTCCCGGCATCTGATTCCGGCCTCTGATTCCCGGCCTCTGATTCCCTGCTTCTGATTCTGATTCCCTGCCTCTGATTCCCCATCTCTGATTCCGCACATCTGATTCCCTGCCTCTGATTCCCCACCTCTGATTCCCCATATCTGACTCCCCGCCTCTGTTTCCCCGCCTCTGATTCCCCGCCTCTGTTTCCCAATATCTAAGTCCCCGCCTCTGATTCCCCAACTCTGATTCCCCACCTCTGATTCCCCAGCTCTGATTCCCCGCCTCTGATTACCCGCATCTGATTCCCTGCATCTGATTCCAAGCCTCTGATTCCCTGCCTCTGATTCCCAACCTCTGATTCCCCACCTCTGATTCCCCATATCTGAATCCCCGCCTCTGTTTCCCCGCCTCTGATTCCCCACCTCTGTTTCCCCATATCTGATTCCCGGCCTTTGATTCCCCGCCTCTGATTCCCCGCCTCTGATTCCCTGCCTCTGATTCCCCATCCCCGATTCCGCACATCTGATTCCCTGCCTCTGATTCCCCGCCTCTGATTCCCCGCCTCTGATTCCCTGCTTCTTATTCCCAACCTCTGATTCCCCACCTCTGATTCCCCATATTTGATTCCCCGCCTCTGTTTCCCCGCCTCTGATTCCCCTCCTCTGATTCCCCAACTATAATTCCCCGCCTCTGATTCCCCAGCTCTGATTCCCCGTGTTTGATTCCCTGCCTCTGATTCCCTGCCCTGATTCCCCATCTCTGTTTCACCGCCTTTGATTCGCCACCTCTGATTCCCCATATCTGATTCCCAGCCTCTGTTTCCCCGCCTCTGATTCCCTGCCTCTGATTCCCAACCTCTGATTCCACACCTCTGATTCCGCATATCTGATTCCCCGCCTCTGTTTCCCCGCCTCTGATTCCCTGCCCCTGTTTCCCCATATCTGATTCCCTGCCTCTGATTCCCCAACTCTCATTCCCCGCCTCTGATTCCCCAGCTCTGATTCCCCGCCTCTGATTTCCCGTGTTTGATTCCCTGCCTCTGATTCCCCGCCTCTGATTCCCCATCTCTGATTCACCGCCTTTGATTCGCCACCTCTGATTCCACATATCTGATTCCCCACCTCTGTTTCCCCGCCTCTGATTCCCCGCCTCTGATTCTCCATATCTGATTCCCCGCCTCTGAATCCCCATCTCTGATTCCCGGACTCTGATTCCCCACCTCTGATTCCCGGCCTCTTATTCCCAGCATCTGATTCCCGGCCTCTGATTCCCGGCCTATGATTCCCCGCTTCTGATTCTGATTCCCTGCCTCTGATTCCCCATATCTGATTCCCCGCCTCTGTTTCCACGCCTCTGATTCCCCGCCTCTGTTTCCCCATATCTAATTCCCCACCTCTGATGCCCCAACTCTGATTCCCCGCCTCTGATTCCACAGCTCTGATTCCCCGCCTCTGATTCCCCACATCCGATTCCCCATATCTGATTCCCCGCCTCTGTTTCCCCGCCCCTGATTCCCCGCCTCTGTTTCCCCATATCTGATTCCCCGCCTCTGATTCACAACTATGATTCCCCGCCTCTTATTCCCCAGCTCTGATTCCCCGCCTCTGTTTCCCCATATCTGATGCCCCGCCTCTATTTGCCCGCCTCTGATTCCCCGCCTCTGTTTCCCCATATCTGATTCCCCGCCTCTGATTCCCAACTATGATTCCCTGCCTCTAATTTCCCAGCTCTGATTCCCCGCCTCTGATTCCCCGTGTCTGATTTCCTGCCTCTGATTCCCCGCCTCTGATTACCCATGTCTGATTCACCGCCTCTGATTCCCCACCTCTGATTCCCCATCTCTGATTCCGCACATCCGATTCCCTGCCTCTGATTCCCCGCCTCTGATTCACTGCCTCTGCTTCCCCAGCTCTTATTCCCCGCCTCTGATTCCCCGCGTCTTATTCCCTGCTTCTGATTCTGATTCCCTGCCTCTGATTCCCCATCTCTGATTCCGCACATCTGATTCCCTGCCTCTGATTCCCCACCTCTGATTCCCCATATCTGATTCCCCGCCTCTGTTTCCCCACCTCTGATTCCCCGCCTCTGTTTCCCCATATCTAAGTCCCCGCCTCTGATTCCCCAACTCTGATTCCCCACCTCTGATTCCCCAGCTCTCATTCCCCGCCTCTGATCCCCGCATCTGATTCCCTGCATCTGATTCCCAGCCTCTGATTCCCTGCCTCTGATTCCCAACCTCTGATTCCCCACCTCTGATTCCCCATATCTGATTCCCCGCCTCTGTTTCCACGCCTCTGATTCCCCGCCTCTGTTTCCCCATATCTGATTCCCCGCCTCTATTTGCCCACCTCTGATTCCCCACCTCTGTTTCCCCATATCTGATTCCCCGCCTCTGAATCCCCAACTCTGATTCCCTGCATCTAATTCCCCAGCTCTGATTCCCCGCCTCTGATTCCCCGTGTATGATTTCCTGCCTCTCATTCCCCGCCTCTGATTACCCATGTCTGATTAACCGCCTCTGATTCCCCACCTCTGATTCCCCATCTCTGATTCCGCACATCCGATTCCCTGCCTCTGATTCCCCAGCTCTGATTCACTGCCTCTGATTCCCCGCCTCTGATTCCCCATCTCTGATTCACCGCCTTTGATTCGCCACCTCTGATTCCACATATCTGATTCCCCACCTCTGTTTCCCCGCCTCTGATTCCCCGCCTCTGATTCTCCATATCTGATTCCCCGCCTCTGAATCCCCATCTCTGATTCCCGGACTCTGATTCCCCACCTCTGATTCCCGGCCTCTTATTCCCAGCATCTGATTCCCGGCCTCTGATTCCCGGCCTATGATTCCCCGCTTCTGATTCTGATTCCCTGCCTCTGATTCCCCATATCTGATTCCCCGCCTCTGTTTCCACGCCTCTGATTCCCCGCCTCTGTTTCCCCATATCTAATTCCCCACCTCTGATGCCCCAACTCTGATTCCCCGCCTCTGATTCCACAGCTCTGATTCCCCGCCTCTGATTCCCCACATCCGATTCCCCATATCTGATTCCCCGCCTCTGTTTCCCCGCCCCTGATTCCCCGCCTCTGTTTCCCCATATCTGATTCCCCGCCTCTGATTCACAACTATGATTCCCCGCCTCTTATTCCCCAGCTCTGATTCCCCGCCTCTGTTTCCCCATATCTGATGCCCCGCCTCTATTTGCCCGCCTCTGATTCCCCGCCTCTGTTTCCCCATATCTGATTCCCCGCCTCTGATTCCCAACTATGATTCCCTGCCTCTAATTTCCCAGCTCTGATTCCCCGCCTCTGATTCCCCGTGTCTGATTTCCTGCCTCTGATTCCCCGCCTCTGATTACCCATGTCTGATTCACCGCCTCTGATTCCCCACCTCTGATTCCCCATCTCTGATTCCGCACATCCGATTCCCTGCCTCTGATTCCCCGCCTCTGATTCACTGCCTCTGCTTCCCCAGCTCTTATTCCCCGCCTCTGATTCCCCGCGTCTTATTCCCTGCTTCTGATTCTGATTCCCTGCCTCTGATTCCCCATCTCTGATTCCGCACATCTGATTCCCTGCCTCTGATTCCCCACCTCTGATTCCCCATATCTGATTCCCCGCCTCTGTTTCCCCACCTCTGATTCCTCGCCTCTGTTTCCCCATATCTAAGTCCCCGCCTCTGATTCCCCAACTCTGATTCCCCACCTCTGATTCCCCAGCTCTCATTCCCCGCCTCTGATCCCCGCATCTGATTCCCTGCATCTGATTCCCAGCCTCTGATTCCCTGCCTCTGATTCCCAACCTCTGATTCCCCACCTCTGATTCCCCATATCTGATTCCCCGCCTCTGTTTCCACGCCTCTGATTCCCCGCCTCTGTTTCCCCATATCTGATTCCCCGCCTCTATTTGCCCACCTCTGATTCCCCACCTCTGTTTCCCCATATCTGATTCCCCGCCTCTGAATCCCCAACTCTGATTCCCTGCATCTAATTCCCCAGCTCTGATTCCCCGCCTCTGATTCCCCGTGTATGATTTCCTGCCTCTCATTCCCCGCCTCTGATTACCCATGTCTGATTAACCGCCTCTGATTCCCCACCTCTGATTCCCCATCTCTGATTCCGCACATCCGATTCCCTGCCTCTGATTCCCCAGCTCTGATTCACTGCCTCTGATTCCCGGCCTCTGATTTCCCGCCTCTGATTCCCTGCCACTGATACCCCGCCCCTGATTCCCCACCTCTGATTCCCCATATCTGATTCCCCGCCTCTGTTTCCCCGCCTCTGATTCCCCGCCTCTGATTCCCCATATCTCATTCCCCGCCTCTGAATCCCCATCTCTGATTCCCGGACTCTGATTCCCCACCTCTGATTCCCGTCCTCTTATTCCCGGCATCTGATTCCGGCCTCTGATTCCCTGCTTCTGATTCTGATTCCCTGCCTTTGATTCCCCATCTCTGATTCCGCACATCTGATTCCCTGCCTCTGATTCCCCACCTCTGATTCCCCATATCTGATACCCCGCCTCTGTTTCCCCGCCTCTGATTCCCTGCCACTGATACCCCTTTCCTGATTCCCCACCTCTGATTCCCCATATCTGATTCCCCACCTCTGTTTCCCCGCCTCTGATTCCCCGCCTCTGATTCCCCATATCTCATTCCCCGCCTCAGAATCCCCATCTCTGATTCCCGGACTCTGATTCCCCACCTCTGATTTCCCATATCTCATTCCCCGCATCTGATTCGCCAGCTTTGATTCCCCGCCTCTGATTCCCCGCGTCTGATTCCCTGCCTCTGATTCCCCGCCTCTGATTCCACATCTCTGATTCAACACCTCTGATTCCCCGCGTCTGATTCCCCGCCTCTGATTCCCCATCTCTGATTCCCCATCTCTGATTCCCCAATTCTGATTCCCCGCCTCTGATTCCCCAGCTCTGATTCCTCGCCTCTGATTCCCCTTTTTTGATTCCCTGCCTCTGATTCCCGGCCTCTGATTCCCCATCTCTGATTCACCGCCTTTGATTCGCCACCTCTGATTCCCCATATCTGGTTCCCCGCCTCTGTTTCCCCGCCTCTGATTTCCCGCCTCTGATTCCCCATATCTCATTCCCCGCCTCTGAATCCCCATCTCTGATTCCCGGACTCTGATTCCCCACCTCTGATTCCCGGCCTCTTATTCCCGGCATCTAATTCCGGCCTCTGATTCCCGGCCTCTGATTCCCTGCTTCTGATTCTGATTCCCTGCCTCTGATTCCCCATCTCTGATTCCGCACATCTGATTCCCTGCCTCTGATTCCCCACCTCTGATTCCCCATATCTGACTCCCCGCCTCTGTTTCCCCGCCTCTGATTCCCTGCCTCTGTTTCCCAATATCTAAGTCCCCGCCTCTGATTCCCCAACTCTGATTCCCCACCTCTGATTCCCCAGCTCTGATTCCCCGCCTCTGATTACCCGCATCTGATTCCCTGCATCTGATTCCAAGCCTCTGATTCCCTGCCTCTGATTCCCAACCTCTGATTCCCCACCTCTGATTCCCCATATCTGAATCCCCGCCTCTGTTTCCCCGCCTCTGATTCCCCACCTCTGTTTCCCCATATCTGATTCCCGGCCTCTGATTCCCCGCCTCTGATTCCCCGCCTCTGATTCCCTGCCTCTGATTCCCCATCCCCGATTCCGCACATCTGATTCCCTGCCTCTGATTCTCCGCCTCTGATTCCCCGCCTCTGATTCCCCGCCTCTGATTCCCAACCTCTGATTCCCCACCTCTGATTCCCCATATCTGATTCCCCGCCTCTGTTTCCCCGCCTCTGATTCCCCTCCTCTGATTCCCCAACTATAATTCCCCGCCTCTGATTCCCCAGCTCTGATTCCCCGTGTTTGATTCCCTGCCTCTGATTCCCTGCCCTGATTCCCCATCTCTGTTTCACCGCCTTTGATTCGCCACCTCTGATTCCCCATATCTGATTCCCCGCCTCTGTTTCCCCGCCTCTGATTCCCTGCCTATGATTCCCAACCTCTGATTCCACACCTCTGATTCCGCATATCTGATTCCCCGCCTCTGTTTCCCCGCCTCTGATTCCCTGCCCCTGTTTCCCCATATCTGATTCCCTGCCTCTGATTCCCCAACTCTCATTCCCCGCCTCTGATTCCCCAGCTCTGATTCCCCGCCTCTGATTTCCCGTGTTTGATTCCCTGCCTCTGATTCCCCGCCTCTGATTCCCCATCTCTGATTCCCTGCCTCTGATTCCCCATCCCCGATTCCGCACATCTGATTCCCTGCCTCTGATTCCCCGCCTCTGATTCCCCGCCTCTGATTCCCTGCCTCTTATTCCCAACCTCTGATTCCCCACCTCTGATTCCCCATAATTGATTCCCCGCCTCTGTTTCCCAGCCTCTGATTCCCCTCCTCTGATTCCCCAACTATAATTCCCCGCCTCTGATTCCCCAGCTCTGATTCCCCGTGTTTGATTCCCTGCCTCTGATTCCCTGCCCTGATTCCCCATCTCTGTTTCACCGCCTTTGATTCGCCACCTCTGATTCCCCATATCTGATTCCCCGCCTCTGTTTCCCCGCCTCTGATTCCCTGCCTCTGATTCCCAACCTCTGATTCCACACCTCTGATTCCGCATATCTGATTCCCCGCCTCTGTTTCCCCGCCTCTGATTCCCTGCCCCTGTTTCCCCATATCTGATTCCCTGCCTCTGATTCCCCAACTCTCATTCCCCGCCTCTGATTCCCCAGCTCTGATTCCCCGCCTCTGATTTCCCGTGTTTGATTCCCTGCCTCTGATTCCCCGCCTCTGATTCCCCATCTCTGATTCACCGCCTTTGATTCGCCACCTCTGATTCCACATATCTGATTCCCCACCTCTGTTTCCCCATATCTGATTCCCTGCCTCTGATTCCCCAACTCTCATTCCCCGCCTCTGATTCCCCAGCTCTGATTCCCCGCCTCTGATTTCCCGTGTTTGATTCCCTGCCTCTGATTCCCCGCCTCTGATTCCCCATCTCTGATTCACCGCCTTTGATTCGCCACCTCTGATTCCACATATCTGATTCCCCACCTCTGTTTCCCCGCCTCTGATTCCCCGCCTCTGATTCTCCATATCTCATTCCCCGCCTCTGAATCCCCAACTCTGATTCCCGGACTCTGATTCCCCACCTCTGATCCCGGCCTCTTATTCCCAGCATCTTATTCCCGGCCTCTGACTCCCGGCCTATGATTCCCCGCTTCTGATTCTGATTCCCTGCCTCTGATTCCCCATCTCTGATTCCGCACATCTGATTCCCTGCCTCTGATTCCCCACCTCTGATTCCCCATATCTGATTTCCCGCCTCTGTTTCCCCGCCTCTGATTCCCCGCCTCTGTTTCCCCATATCTAATTCCCAACCTATGAAGCCCCAACTCTGATTCCCTGCCTCTGATTCCCCGCGTTCTATTCCCTGCCTCTGATTCCCCGCCTGTGATTCCCCATCTCTGATTCACCACCTCTGATTCCCCACCTCTGATTCCCCATATCTAATTCCCCGCCTCTGTTTGCCCGCCTCTGATTCCCAGCCTCTGTTTCCCCGCCTCTGATTCCCCTCCTCTGATTCCCCAACTATAATTCCCCGCCTCTGATTCCCCAGCTCTGATTCCCCGTGTTTGATTCCCTGCCTCTGATTCCCTGCCCTGATTCCCCATCTCTGTTTCACCGCCTTTGATTCGCCACCTCTGATTCCCCATATCTGATTCCCCGCCTCTGTTTCCCCGCCTCTGATTCCCTGCCTATGATTCCCAACCTCTGATTCCACACCTCTGATTCCGCATATCTGATTCCCCGCCTCTGTTTCCCCGCCTCTGATTCCCTGCCCCTGTTTCCCCATATCTGATTCCCTGCCTCTGATTCCCCAACTCTCATTCCCCGCCTCTGATTCCCCAGCTCTGATTCCCCGCCTCTGATTTCCCGTGTTTGATTCCCTGCCTCTGATTCCCCGCCTCTGATTCCCCATCTCTGATTCCCTGCCTCTGATTCCCCATCCCCGATTCCGCACATCTGATTCCCTGCCTCTGATTCCCCGCCTCTGATTCCCCGCCTCTGATTCCCTGCGTCTTATTCCCAACCTCTGATTCCCCACCTCTGATTCCCCATAATTGATTCCCCGCCTCTGTTTCCCAGCCTCTGATTCCCCTCCTCTGATTCCCCAACTATAATTCCCCGCCTCTGATTCCCCAGCTCTGATTCCCCGTGTTTGATTCCCTGCCTCTGATTCCCTGCCCTGATTCCCCATCTCTGTTTCACCGCCTTTGATTCGCCACCTCTGATTCCCCATATCTGATTCCCCGCCTCTGTTTCCCCGCCTCTGATTCCCTGCCTCTGATTCCCAACCTCTGATTCCACACCTCTGATTCCGCATATCTGATTCCCCGCCTCTGTTTCCCCGCCTCTGATTCCCTGCCCCTGTTTCCCCATATCTGATTCCCTGCCTCTGATTCCCCAACTCTCATTCCCCGCCTCTGATTCCCCAGCTCTGATTCCCCGCCTCTGATTTCCCGTGTTTGATTCCCTGCCTCTGATTCCCCGCCTCTGATTCCCCATCTCTGATTCACCGCCTTTGATTCGCCACCTCTGATTCCACATATCTGATTCCCCACCTCTGTTTCCCCATATCTGATTCCCTGCCTCTGATTCCCCAACTCTCATTCCCCGCCTCTGATTCCCCAGCTCTGATTCCCCGCCTCTGATTTCCCGTGTTTGATTCCCTGCCTCTGATTCCCCGCCTCTGATTCCCCATCTCTGATTCACTGCCTTTGATTCGCCACCTCTGATTCCACATATCTGATTCCCCACCTCTGTTTCCCCGCCTCTGATTCCCCGCCTCTGATTCTCCATATCTCATTCCCCGCCTCTGAATCCCCAACTCTGATTCCCGGACTCTGATTCCCCACCTCTGATCCCGGCCTCTTATTCCCAGCATCTTATTCCCGGCCTCTGACTCCCGGCCTATGATTCCCCGCTTCTGATTCTGATTCCCTGCCTCTGATTCCCCATCTCTGATTCCGCACATCTGATTCCCTGCCTCTGATTCCCCACCTCTGATTCCCCATATCTGATTTCCCGCCTCTGTTTCCCCGCCTCTGATTCCCCGCCTCTGTTTCCCCATATCTAATTCCCAACCTATGAAGCCCCAACTCTGATTCCCTGCCTCTGATTCCCCGCGTTCTATTCCCTGCCTCTGATTCCCCGCCTGTGATTCCCCATCTCTGATTCACCACCTCTGATTCCCCACCTCTGATTCCCCATATCTAATTCCCCGCCTCTGTTTGCCCGCCTCTGATTCCCAGCCTCTGTTTCCCCATATCTGATTCCCCGCCTCTGAATCCCCAACTCTGATTCCCTGCCTCTGATTCCCCAGCTCTGATTCCCCGCCTTTGATTCCCCCGTCTGATTCCCAGCCTCTGAAACCCCGTGTCTGATTTCTTGCCTCTGATTCCCCGCCTCTGATTCCCCATCTCTGATTCACAGCCTCTGATTCCCCACCTCTGATTCCCCATCTCTGATTCCGCACATCTGATCCCCTGCCTCTGATTCCCCGACTCTGATCCCCACCTCTGATTCCCCAGCTCTGATTCCCCGCCTCTGATTCCCCAACTCTGATTCCCCGCCTCTGATTCCCCATATCTCATTCCCCGCCTCTGGTTCCCCAACTTTGATTCCCAGCCTCTGATTCCCCAGCTCTGATTCCCCGCCTCTGATTCCCCGTGTTTGATTCCCTGCCTCTGATTCCCCGCCTCTGATTCCCCATCTCTGATTCACCGCCTTTGATTCGCCACCTCTGATTCCCCATATCTGATTCCCCACCTCTGTTTCCCCGCCTCTGATTCCCCACCTCTGATTCCCCGCGTCTTATTCCCTGCTTCTGATTCTGATTCCCTGCCTCTGATTCCCCATCTCTGATTCCGCACATCTGATTCCCTGCCTCTGATTCCCCACCTCTGATTCCCCATATCTGATTCCCCGCCTCTGTTTCCCCACCTCTGATTCCCCGCCTCTGTTTCCCCATATCTAAGTCCCCGCCTCTGATTCCCCAACTCTGATTCCCCACCTCTGATTCCCCAGCTCTCATTCCCCGCCTCTGATCCCCGCATCTGATTCCCTGCATCTGATTCCCAGCCTCTGATTCCCTGCCTCTGATTCCCAACCTCTGATTCCCCACCTCTGATTCCCCATATCTGATTCCCCGCCTCTGTTTCCACGCCTCTGATTCCCCGCCTCTGTTTCCCCATATCTGATTCCCCGCCTCTATTTGCCCACCTCTGATTCCCCACCTCTGTTTCCCCATATCTGATTCCCCGCCTCTGAATCCCCAACTCTGATTCCCTGCATCTAATTCCCCAGCTCTGATTCCCCGCCTCTGATTCCCCGTGTCTGATTTCCTGCCTCTCATTCCCCGCCTCTGATTACCCATGTCTGATTAACCGCCTCTGATTCCCCACCTCTGATTCCCCATCTCTGATTCCGCACATCCGATTCCCTGCCTCTGATTCCCCGCCTCTGATTCACCGCCTCTGATTCCCGGCCTCTGATTTCCCGCCTCTGATTCCCTGCCACTGATACCCCGCCCCTGATTCCCCACCTCTGATTCCCCATATCTGATTCCCCGCCTCTGTTTCCCCGCCTCTGATTCCCCGCCTCTGATTCCCTGCCACTGATACCCCGCCTCTGAATCCCCATCTCTGATTCCCCATATCTGATTCCCCGCCTCTGTTTCCCCGCCTCTGATTCCCCGCCTCTGATTCCCCATATCTCATTCCCCGCCTCTGAATCCCCATCTCTGATTCCCGGACTCTGATTCCCCACCTCTGATTCCCGTCCTCTTATTCCCGGCATCTGATTCCGGCCTCTGATTCCCTGCTTCTGATTGATTCCCTGCCTTTGATTCCCCATCTCTGATTCCGCACATCTGATTCCCTGCCTCTGATTCCCCACCTCTGATTCCCCATATCTGATTCCCCGCCTCTGTTTCCCCGCCTCTGATTCCCTGCCACTGATACCCCTTTCCTGATTCCCCACCTCTGATTCCCCATATCTGATTCCCCACCTCTGTTTCCCCGCCTCTGATTCCCCGCCTCTGATTCTCCATATCTCATTCCCCGCCTCAGAATCCCCATCTCTGATTCCCCGACTCTGATTCCCCACCTCTGATTTCCCATATCTCATTCCCCGCCTCTGATTCGCCAGCTATGATTCCCCGCCTCTGATTCCCCACGTCTGATTCCCTGCCTCTGATTCCCCGCCTCTGATTCCACATCTCTGATTCAACACCTCTGATTCCCCGCGTCTGATTCCCCGCCTCTGATTCCCCATCTCTGATTCCCCATCTCTGATTCTCCAATTCTGATTCCACGCCTCTGATTCCCCAGCTCTGATTCCTCGCCTCTGATTCCCCGTTTTTGATTCCCTGCCTCTGATTCCCGGCCTCTGATTCCCCATCTCTGATTCACCGCCTTTGATTCGCCACCTCTGATTCCCCATATCTGATTCCCCGCCTCTGTTTCCCCGCCTCTGATTCCCCGCCTCTGATTCCCCATATCTCATTCCCCGCCTCTGAATCCCCATCTCTGATTCCCGGACTCTGATTCCCCACCTCTGATTCCCGGCCTCTTATTCCCGGCATCTGATTCCGGCCTCTGATTCCCGGCCTCTGATTCCCTGCTTCTGATTCTGATTCCCTGCCTCTGATTCCCCATCTCTGATTCCGCACATCTGATTCCCTGCCTCTGATTCCCCACCTCTGATTCCCCATATCTGACTCCCCGCCTCTGTTTCCCCGCCTCTGATTCCCCGCCTCTGTTTCCCACTATCTAAGTCCCCGCCTCTGATTCCCCAACTCTGAATCCCCACCTCTGATTCCCCAGCTCTGATTCCCCGCCTCTGATTACCCGCATCTGATTCCCTGCATCTGATTCCAAGCCTCTGATTCCCTGCCTCTGATTCCCAACCTCTGATTCCCCACCTCTGATTCCCCATATCTGAATCCCCGCCTCTGTTTCCCCGCCTCTGATTCCCCACCTCTGTTTCCCCATATCTGATTCCCGGCCTCTGATTCCCCGCCTCTGATTCCCCGCCTCTGATTCCCTGCCTCTGATTCCCCATCCCCGATTCCGCACATCTGATTCCCTGCCTCTGATTCCCCGCCTCTGATTCCCCGCCTCTGATTCCCTGCCTCTTATTCCCAACCTCTGATTCCCCACCTCTGATTCCCCATATTTGATTCCCCGCCTCTGTTTCCCCGCCTCTGATTCCCCTCCTCTGATTCCCCAACTATAATTCCCCGCCTCTGATTCCCCAGCTCTGATTCCCCGTGTTTGATTCCCTGCCTCTGATTCCCCGCCTCTGATTCCCCGCCTCTGATTCTCCATATCTCATTCCCCGCCTCTGAATCCCCATCTCTGATTCCCGGACTCTGATTCCCCACCTCTGATTCCCGGCCTCTTATTCCCAGCATCTTATTCCCGGCCTCTGACTCCCGGCCTATGATTCCCCGCTTCTGATTCTGATTCCCTGCCTCTGATTCCCCATCTCTGATTCCGCACATCTGATTCCCTGCCTCTGATTCCCCACCTCTGATTCCCCGTCTCTGATTCCGCACATCTGATTCCCTGCCTCTGATTCCCCACCTCTGATTCCCCATATCTGATTTCCCGCCTCTCTTTCCCCGCCTCTGATTCCCCGCCTCTGTTTCCCCATATCTAATTCCCAACCTATGATGCCCCAACTCTGATTCCCTGCCTCTGATTCCCCGCGTTCTATTCCCTGCCTCTGATTCCCCGCCTGTGATTCCCCATCTCTGATTCACCACCTCTGATTCCCCACCTCTGATTCCCCATATCTAATTCCCCGCCTCTGTTTGCCCGTCTCTGATTCCCAGCCTCTGTTTCCCCATATCTGATTCCCCGCCTCTGAATCCCCAACTCTGATTCCCTGCCTCTGATTCCCCAGCTCTGATTCCCCGCCTTTGATTCCCCCGTCTGATTCCCAGCCTCTGAAACCCCGTGTCTGATTTCTTGCCTCTGATTCCCCGCCTCTGATTCCCCATCTCTGATTCACAGCCTCTGATTCCCCACCTCTGATTCCCCATCTCTGATTCCGCACATCTGATCCCCTGCCTCTGATTCCCCGACTCTGATCCCCACCTCTGATTCCCCAGCTCTGATTCCCCGCCTCTGATTCCCCAACTCTGATTCCCCGCCTCTGATTCCCCATATCTCATTCCCCGCCTCTGGTTCCCCAACTTTGATTCCCAGCCTCTGATTCCCCAGCCCTGATTCCCCGCCTCTGATTCCCCGTGTTTGATTCCCTGCCTCTGATTCCCCGCCTCTGATTCCCCATCTCTGATTCACCGCCTTTGATTCGCCACCTCTGATTCCCCATATCTGATTCCCCACCTCTGTTTCCCCGCCTCTGATTCCCCGCCTCTGATTCTCCATATCTCATTCCCCGCCTCTGACTCCCCATCTCTGATTCCCGGACTCTGATTCCCCACCTCTGATTCCCGGCCTCTGATTCCCCATATCTCATTCCCCGCCACTGGTTCCCCAACTTTGATTCCCAGCCTCTGATTCCCCAGCTCTGATTCCCCGCCTCTGATTCCCCGTGTTTGATGCCCTGCCTCTGATTCCCCGCCTCTGATTCCCCATCTCTGATTCACCGCCTTTGATTCGCCACCTCTGATTCCCCATATCTGATTCCCCACCTCTGTTTCCCCGCCTCTGATTCCCCGCCTCTGATTCTCCATATCTCATTCCCCGCCTCTGACTCCCCATCTCTGATTCCCGGACTCTGATTCCCCACCTCTGATTCCCGGCCTCTTATTCCCAGCATCTGATTCCAGGCCTCTGATTCCCGTCCTCTGACTCCCCGCTTCTGATTCTGATTCCCTGCCTCTGATTCCCCATCTCTGATTCCGCACATCTGATTACCTGCCTCTGATTCCCCACCTCTGATTCCCCATATCTGATTCCCCGCCTCTGTTTCCACGCCTCTGATTCCCCGCCTCTGTTTCCCCATATCTAATTCCCCACCTCTGATGCCCCAACTCTGATTCCCCGCCTCTGATTCCACAGCTCTGATTCCCCGCCTCTGATTCCCCACATCCGATTCCCCATATCTGATTCCCCACCTCTGTTTCCCCGCCCCTGATTCCCCGCCTCTGTTTCCCCATATCTGATTCCCCGCCTCTGATTCCCAACTATGATTCCCCGCCTCTTATTCCCCAGCTCTGATTCCCTGCCTCTGATTCCCCGCGTTCTATTCCCTGCCTCTGATTCCCCGCCTGTGATTCCCCATCTCTGATTCACCACCTCTGATTCCCCACCACTGATTCCCCATATCTAATTCCCCGCCTCTGTTTGCCCGCCTCTGATTCCCCGCCTCTGTTTCCCCATATCTGATTCCCCGCCTCAAATCCCCAACTCTGATTCCCTGCCTCTGATTCCCCAGCTTCATTCCCCGCCTTTGATTCCCCCCGTCTGATTCCCAGCCTCTGAATCCCCGTGTCTGAAAACCTGCCTCTGATTCCCCGCCTCTGATTCCCCATCTCAGATTCACCGCCACTGATTCCCCACCTCTGATTCCCCATCTCTGATTCCGCACATCCGATTCCCTGCCTCTGATTCCCCGACTCTGATTCCCCACCTCTGATTCCCCAGCTCTGATTCCCCGCCTCTGATTCCCCAACTCTGATTCCCCACCTCTGATTCCCCAGCTGTGATTCCCCGCCTCTGATTCCCCGTGTTTGATCCCCTGCCTCTGATTCCCCAGCTCTGATTCCCCATCTCTGATTCACCGCCTTTGATTCGCCACCTCTGATTCCCCATATCTGATTCCTCGCCACTGTTTCCCCGCCTCTGATTCCCCGCCTCTGATTCCCCATATCTCATTCCCCGCCTCTGAATCCCCATCTCTGATTCCCGGACTCTGATTCCCCACCTCTGATTCCCGACCTCTTATTCCCGGCATCTGATTCCGGCCTCTGATTCCCGGCCTCTGATTCCCTGCTTCTGATTCTGATTCCCTGCCTCTGATTCCCCATTTCTGATTCCGCACATCTAATTCCCTGCCTCTGATTCCCCACCTCTGATTCCCCATATCTGAATCCCCACCTCTGTTTCCCCGTCTCTGATTCCCCACCTCTGATTCCCCATATCTGATTCCCAGCCTCTGTTTCCCCGCCTCTGATTCCCCGCCCCTGTTTCCCCATATCTGATTCCCTGCCTCTGATTCCCCAACTTTGATTCCCAGCCTCTGATTCCCCAGCTCTGATTCCCCGCCTCTGATTCCCCGTGTTTGATTCCCTGCCTCTGATTCCCTGCTTCTGATTCCCCATCTCTGATACCGCAAATCTAATTCCCTGCCTCTGATTCCCCACCTCTGATTCCCCATATCTGATTCCCCACCTCTGTTTCCCGGCCTCTGATTAACCGCTTCTGATTCTGATTCCCTGCCTCCGATTCCCCATCTCTGATTCCGCACATCTGATTCCCTGCCTCTGATTCCCCACCTCTGATTCCCCATATCTGATTTCCCGCCTCTGTTTCCCCGCCTCTGATTCCCCGCCTCTGTTTCCCCATATCTAATTCCCAACCTCTGATGCCCCAACTCTGATTCCCTGCCTCTGATTCCCCGCGTTCTATTCCCTGCCTCTGATTCCCCGCCTGTGATTCCCCATCTCTGATTCACCACCTCTGATTCCCCACCTCTGATTCCCCATATCTGATTCCCCGCCTCTGAATCCTCAACTCTGATTCCCTGCCTCTGATTCCCCAGCTCTGATTCCCCGCCTTTGATTCCCCCGTCTGATTCCCAGCCTCTGAAACCCCGTGTCTGATTTCTTGCCTCTGATTCCCCGCCTCTGATTCCCCACCTCTGATTCCCGGCCTCTTATTCCCAGCATCTTATTCCCGGCCTCTGACTCCCGGCCTATGATTCCCCGCTTCTGATTCTGATTCCCTGCCTCTGATTCCCCATCTCTGATTCCGCACATCTGATTCCCTGCCTCTGATTCCCCACCTCTGATTCCCCATCTCTGATTCCGCACATCTGATTCCCTGCCTCTGATTCCCCACCTCTGATTCCCCATATCTGATTTCCCGCCTCTCTTTCCCCGCCTCTGATTCCCCGCCTCTGTTTCCCCATATCTAATTCCCAACCTATGATGCCCCAACTCTGATTCCCTGCCTCTGATTCCCCGCGTTCTATTCCCTGCCTCTGATTCCCCGCCTGTGATTCCCCATCTCTGATTCACCACCTCTGATTCCCCACCTCTGATTCCCCATATCTAATTCCCCGCCTCTGTTTGCCCGTCTCTGATTCCCAGCCTCTGTTTCCCCATATCTGATTCCCCGCCTCTGAATCCCCAACTCTGATTCCCTGCCTCTGATTCCCCAGCTCTGATTCCCCGCCTTTGATTCCCCCGTCTGATTCCCAGCCTCTGAAACCCCGTGTCTGATTTCTTGCCTCTGATTCCCCGCCTCTGATTCCCCATCTCTGATTCACAGCCTCTGATTCCCCACCTCTGATTCCCTATCTCTGATTCCGCACATCTGATCCCCTGCCTCTGATTCCCCGACTCTGATCCCCACCTCTGATTCCCCAGCTCTGATTCCCCGCCTCTGATTCCCCAACTCTGATTCCCCGCCTCTGATTCCCCATATCTCATTCCCCGCCTCTGGTTCCCCAACTTTGATTCCCAGCCTCTGATTCCCCAGCCCTGATTCCCCGCCTCTGATTCCCCGTGTTTGATTCCCTGCCTCTGATTCCCCGCCTCTGATTCCCCATCTCTGATTCACCGCCTTTGATTCGCCACCTCTGATTCCCCATATCTGATTCCCCACCTCTGTTTCCCCGCCTCTGATTCCCCGCCTCTGATTCTCCATATCTCATTCCCCGCCTCTGACTCCCCATCTCTGATTCCCGGACTCTGATTCCCCACCTCTGATTCCCGGCCTCTGATTCCCCATATCTCATTCCCCGCCACTGGTTCCCCAACTTTGATTCCCAGCCTCTGATTCCCCAGCTCTGATTCCCCGCCTCTGATTCCCCGTGTTTGATGCCCTGCCTCTGATTCCCCGCCTCTGATTCCCCATCTCTGATTCACCGCCTTTGATTCGCCACCTCTGATTCCCCATATCTGATTCCCCACCTCTGTTTCCCCGCCTCTGATTCCCCGCCTCTGATTCTCCATATCTCATTCCCCGCCTCTGACTCCCCATCTCTGATTCCCGGACTCTGATTCCCCACCTCTGATTCCCGGCCTCTTATTCCCAGCATCTGATTCCAGGCCTCTGATTCCCGTCCTCTGACTCCCCGCTTCTGATTCTGATTCCCTGCCTCTGATTCCCCATCTCTGATTCCGCACATCTGATTACCTGCCTCTGATTCCCCACCTCTGATTCCCCATATCTGATTCCCCGCCTCTGTTTCCACGCCTCTGATTCCCCGCCTCTGTTTCCCATATCTAATTCCCCACCTCTGATTCCCCAGCTCTGATTCCCCGTGTTTGATTCCCTGCCTCTGATTCCCTGCCCTGATTCCTCATCTCTGTTTCACCGCCTTTGATTCGCCACCTCTGATTCCCCATATCTGATTCCCCGCCTCTGTTTCCCCGCCTCTGATTCCCTGCCTCTGATTCCCAACCTCTGATTCCACACCTCTGATTCCGCATATCTGATTCCCCGCCTCTGTTTCCCCGCCTCTGATTCCCTGCCCCTGTTTCCCCATATCTGATTCCCTGCCTCTGATTCCCCAACTCTCATTCCCCGCCTCTGATTCCCCAGCTCTGATTCCCCGCCTCTGATTTCCCGTGTTTGATTCCCTGCCTCTGATTCCCCGCCTCTGATTCCCCATCTCTGATTCACCGCCTTTGATTCGCCACCTCTGATTCCACATATCTGATTCCCCACCTCTGTTTCCCCATATCTGATTCCCTGCCTCTGATTCCCCAACTCTCATTCCCCGCCTCTGATTCCCCAGCTCTGATTCCCCGCCTCTGATTTCCCGTGTTTGATTCCCTGCCTCTGATTCCCCGCCTCTGATTCCCCATCTCTGATTCACCGCCTTTGATTCGCCACCTCTGATTCCACATATCTGATTCCCCACCTCTGTTTCCCCGCCTCTGATTCCCCGCCTCTGATTCTCCATATCTCATTCCCCGCCTCTGAATCCCCAACTCTGATTCCCGGACTCTGATTCCCCACCTCTGATCCCGGCCTCTTATTCCCAGCATCTTATTCCCGGCCTCTGACTCCCGGCCTATGATTCCCCGCTTCTGATTCTGATTCCCTGCCTCTGATTCCCCATCTATGATTCCGCACATCTGATTCCCTGCCTCTGATTCCCCACCTCTGATTCCCCATATCTGATTTCCCGCCTCTGTTTCCCCGCCTCTGATTCCCCGCCTCTGTTTCCCCATATCTAATTCCCAACCTATGAAGCCCCAACTCTGATTCCCTGCCTCTGATTCCCCGCGTTCTATTCCCTGCCTCTGATTCCCCGCCTGTGATTCCCCATCTCTGATTCACCACCTCTGATTCCCCACCTCTGATTCCCCATATCTAATTCCCCGCCTCTGTTTGCCCGCCTCTGATTCCCAGCCTCTGTTTCCCCATATCTGATTCCCCGCCTCTGAATCCCCAACTCTGATTCCCTGCCTCTGATTCCCCAGCTCTGATTCCCCGCCTTTGATTCCCCCGTCTGATTCCCAGCCTCTGAAACCCCGTGTCTGATTTCTTGCCTCTGATTCCCCGCCTCTGATTCCCCATCTCTGATTCACAGCCTCTGATTCCCCACCTCTGATTCCCCATCTCTGATTCCGCACATCTGATCCCCTGCCTCTGATTCCCCGACTCTGATCCCCACCTCTGATTCCCCAGCTCTGATTCCCCGCCTCTGATTCCCCAACTCTGATTCCCCGCCTCTGATTCCCCATATCTCATTCCCCGCCTCTGGTTCCCCAACTTTGATTCCCAGCCTCTGATTCCCCAGCTCTGATTCCCCGCCTCTGATTCCCCGTGTTTGATTCCCTGCCTCTGATTCCCCGCCTCTGATTCCCCATCTCTGATTCACCGCCTTTGATTCGCCACCTCTGATTCCCCATATCTGATTCCCCACCTCTGTTTCCCCGCCTCTGATTCCCCGCCTCTGATTCCCCGCGTCTTATTCCCTGCTTCTGATTCTGATTCCCTGCCTCTGATTCCCCATCTCTGATTCCGCACATCTGATTCCCTGCGTCTGATTCCCCACCTCTGATTCCCCATATCTGATTCCCCGCCTCTGTTTCCCCACCTCTGATTCCCCGCCTCTGTTTCCCCATATCTAAGTCCCCGCCTCTGATTCCCCAACTCTGATTCCCCACCTCTGATTCCCCAGCTCTCATTCCCCGCCTCTGATCCCCGCATCTGATTCCCTGCATCTGATTCCCAGCCTCTGATTCCCTGCCTCTGATTCCCAACCTCTGATTCCCCACCTCTGATTCCCCATATCTGATTCCCCGCCTCTGTTTCCACGCCTCTGATTCCCCGCCTCTGTTTCCCCATATCTGATTCCCCGCCTCTATTTGCCCACCTCTGATTCCCCACCTCTGTTTCCCCATATCTGATTCCCCGCCTCTGAATCCCCAACTCTGATTCCCTGCATCTAATTCCCCAGCTCTGATTCCCCGCCTCTGATTCCCCGTGTCTGATTTCCTGCCTCTCATTCCCCGCCTCTGATTACCCATGTCTGATTAACCGCCTCTGATTCCCCACCTCTGATTCCCCATCTCTGATTCCGCACATCCGATTCCCTGCCTCTGATTCCCCGCCTCTGATTCACCGCCTCTGATTCCCGGCCTCTGATTTCCCGCCTCTGATTCCCTGCCACTGATACCCCGCCCCTGATTCCCCACCTCTGATTCCCCATATCTGATTCCCCGCCTCTGTTTCCCCGCCTCTGATTCCCCGCCTCTGATTCCCTGCCACTGATACCCCGCCTCTGAATCCCCATCTCTGATTCCCCATATCTGATTCCCCGCCTCTGTTTCCCCGCCTCTGATTCCCCGCCTCTGATTCCCCATATCTCATTCCCCGCCTCTGAATCCCCATCTCTGATTCCCGGACTCTGATTCCCCACCTCTGATTCCCGTCCTCTTATTCCCGGCATCTGATTCCGGCCTCTGATTCCCTGCTTCTGATTGATTCCCTGCCTTTGATTCCCCATCTCTGATTCCGCACATCTGATTCCCTGCCTCTGATTCCCCACCTCTGATTCCCCATATCTGATTCCCCGCCTCTGTTTCCCCGCCTCTGATTCCCTGCCACTGATACCCCTTTCCTGATTCCCCACCTCTGATTCCCCATATCTGATTCCCCACCTCTGTTTCCCCGCCTCTGATTCCCCGCCTCTGATTCTCCATATCTCATTCCCCGCCTCAGAATCCCCATCTCTGATTCCCCGACTCTGATTCCCCACCTCTGATTTCCCATATCTCATTCCCCGCCTCTGATTCGCCAGCTATGATTCCCCGCCTCTGATTCCCCACGTCTGATTCCCTGCCTCTGATTCCCCGCCTCTGATTCCACATCTCTGATTCAACACCTCTGATTCCCCGCGTCTGATTCCCCGCCTCTGATTCCCCATCTCTGATTCCCCATCTCTGATTCTCCAATTCTGATTCCACGCCTCTGATTCCCCAGCTCTGATTCCTCGCCTCTGATTCCCCGTTTTTGATTCCCTGCCTCTGATTCCCGGCCTCTGATTCCCCATCTCTGATTCACCGCCTTTGATTCGCCACCTCTGATTCCCCATATCTGATTCCCCGCCTCTGTTTCCCCGCCTCTGATTCCCCGCCTCTGATTCCCCATATCTCATTCCCCGCCTCTGAATCCCCATCTCTGATTCCCGGACTCTGATTCCCCACCTCTGATTCCCGGCCTCTTATTCCCGGCATCTGATTCCGGCCTCTGATTCCCGGCCTCTGATTCCCTGCTTCTGATTCTGATTCCCTGCCTCTGATTCCCCATCTCTGATTCCGCACATCTGATTCCCTGCCTCTGATTCCCCACCTCTGATTCTCCATATCTGACTCCCCGCCTCTGTTTCCCCGCCTCTGATTCCCCGCCTCTGTTTCCCACTATCTAAGTCCCCGCCTCTGATTCCCCAACTCTGAATCCCCACCTCTGATTCCCCAGCTCTGATTCCCCGCCTCTGATTACCCGCATCTGATTCCCTGCATCTGATTCCAAGCCTCTGATTCCCTGCCTCTGATTCCCAACCTCTGATTCCCCACCTCTGATTCCCCATATCTGAATCCCCGCCTCTGTTTCCCCGCCTCTGATTCCCCACCTCTGTTTCCCCATATCTGATTCCCGGCCTCTGATTCCCCGCCTCTGATTCCCCGCCTCTGATTCCCTGCCTCTGATTCCCCATCCCCGATTCCGCACATCTGATTCCCTGCCTCTGATTCCCCGCCTCTGATTCCCCGCCTCTGATTCCCTGCCTCTTATTCCCAACCTCTGATACCCCACCTCTGATTCCCCATATTTGATTCCCCGCCTCTGTTTCCCCGCCTCTGATTCCCCTCCTCTGATTCCCCAACTATAATTCCCCGCCTCTGATTCCCCAGCTCTGATTCCCCGTGTTTGATTCCCTGCCTCTGATTCCCTGCCCTGATTCCTCATCTCTGTTTCACCGCCTTTGATTCGCCACCTCTGATTCCCCATATCTGATTCCCCGCCTCTGTTTCCCCGCCTCTGATTCCCTGCCTCTGATTCCCAACCTCTGATTCCACACCTCTGATTCCGCATATCTGATTCCCCGCCTCTGTTTCCCCGCCTCTGATTCCCTGCCCCTGTTTCCCCATATCTGATTCCCTGCCTCTGATTCCCCAACTCTCATTCCCCGCCTCTGATTCCCCAGCTCTGATTCCCCGCCTCTGATTTCCCGTGTTTGATTCCCTGCCTCTGATTCCCCGCCTCTGATTCCCCATCTCTGATTCACCGCCTTTGATTCGCCACCTCTGATTCCACATATCTGATTCCCCACCTCTGTTTCCCCGCCTCTGATTCCCCGCCTCTGATTCTCCATATCTCATTCCCCGCCTCTGAATCCCCATCTCTGATTCCCGGACTCTGATTCCCCACCTCTGATTCCCGGCCACTTATTCCCAGCATCTGATTCCCGGCCTCTGATTCCCGGCCTATGATTCCCCGCTTCTGATTCTGATTCCCTGCCTCTGATTCCCCATATCTGATTCCCCGCCTCTGTTTCCATGCCTCTGATTCCCCGCCTCTGTTTCCCCATATCTAATTCCCCACCTCTGATGCCCCAACTCTGATTCCCCGCCTCTGATTCCACAGCTCTGATTCCCCGCCTCTGATTCCCCACATCCGATTCCCCATATCTGATTCCCCGCCTCTGTTTCCCCGCCCCTGATTCCCCGCCTCTGTTTCCCCATATCTGATTCCCCGCCTCTGATTCACAACTATGATTCCCCGCCTCTTATTCCCCAGCTCTGATTCCCCGCCTCTGTTTCCCCATATCTGATGCCCCGCCTCTATTTGCCCGCCTCTGATTCCCCGCCTCTGTTTCCCCATATCTGATTCCCCGCCTCTGATTCCCAACTATGATTCCCTGCCTCTAATTTCCCAGCTCTGATTCCCCGCCTCTGATTCCCCGTGTCTGATTTCCTGCCTCTGATTCCCCGCCTCTGATTACCCATGTCTGATTCACCGCCTCTGATTCCCCACCTCTGATTCCCCATCTCTGATTCCGCACATCCGATTCCCTGCCTCTGATTCCCCGCCTCTGATTCACTGCCTCTGCTTCCCCAGCTCTTATTCCCCGCCTCTGATTCCCCGCGTCTTATTCCCTGCTTCTGATTCTGATTCCCTGCCTCTGATTCCCCATCTCTGATTCCGCACATCTGATTCCCTGCCTCTGATTCCCCACCTCTGATTCCCCATATCTGATTCCCCGCCTCTGTTTCCCCACCTCTGATTCCCCGCCTCTGTTTCCCCATATCTAAGTCCCCGCCTCTGATTCCCCAACTCTGATTCCCCACCTCTGATTCCCCAGCTCTCATTCCCCGCCTCTGATCCCCGCATCTGATTCCCTGCATCTGATTCCCAGCCTCTGATTCCCTGCCTCTGATTCCCAACCTCTGATTCCCCACCTCTGATTCCCCATATCTGATTCCCCGCCTCTGTTTCCACGCCTCTGATTCCCCGCCTCTGTTTCCCCATATCTGATTCCCCGCCTCTATTTGCCCACCTCTGATTCCCCACCTCTGTTTCCCCATATCTGATTCCCCGCCTCTGAATCCCCAACTCTGATTCCCTGCATCTAATTCCCCAGCTCTGATTCCCCGCCTCTGATTCCCCGTGTCAGATATCCTGCCTCTCATTCCCCGCCTCTGATTACCCATGTCTGATTAACCGCCTCTGATTCCCCACCTCTGATTCCCCATCTCTGTTTCCGCACATCCGATTCACTGCCTCTGATTCCCCGCCTCTGATTCACCGCCTCTGATTCCCGGCCTCTGATATCCCGCCTCTGATTCCCTGCCACTGATACCCCGCCCCTGATTCCCCACCTCTGATTCCCCATATCTGATTCCCCGCCTCTGTTTCCCCGTCTCTGATTCCCCGCCTCTGATTCCCCATCTCTGATTCACCGCCTTTGATTCGCCACCTCTGATTCCACATATCTGATTCCCCACCTCTGTTTCCCCGCCTCTGATTCCCCGCCTCTGATTCTCCATATCTCATTCCCCGCCTCTGAATCCCCATCTCTGATTCCCGGACTCTGATTCCCCACCTCTGATTCCCGGCCTCTTATTCCCAGCATCTGATTCCCGGCCTCTGATTCCCGGCCTATGATTCCCCGCTTCTGATTCTGATTCCCTGCCTCTGATTCCCCATATCTGATTCCCCGCCTCTGTTTCCACGCCTCTGATTCCCCGCCTCTGTTTCCCCATATCTAATTCCCCACCTCTGATGCCCCAACTCTGATTCCCCGCCTCTGATTCCACAGCTCTGATTCCCCGCCTCTGATTCCCCACATCCGATTCCCCATATCTGATTCCCCGCCTCTGTTTCCCCACCCCTGATTCCCCGCCTCTGTTTCCCCATATCTGATTCCCCGCCTCTGATTCACAACTATGATTCCCCGCCTCTTATTCCCCAGCTCTGATTCCCCGCCTCTGTTTCCCCATATCTGATGCCCCACCTCTATTTGCCCGCCTCTGATTCCCCGCCTCTGTTTCCCCATATCTGATTCCCCGCCTCTGATTCCCAACTATGATTCCCTGCCTCTAATTTCCCAGCTCTGATTCCCCGCCTCTGATTCCCCGTGTCTGATTTCCTGCCTCTGATTCCCCGCCTCTGATTACCCATGTCTGATTCACCGCCTCTCATTCCCCACCTCTGATTCCCCATCTCTGATTCCGCACATCCGATTCCCTGCCTCTGATTCCCCGCCTCTGATTCACTGCCTCTGCTTCCCCAGCTCTTATTCCCCGCCTCTGATTCCCCGCGTCTTATTCCCTGCTTCTGATTCTGATTCCCTGCCTCTGATTCCCCATCTCTGATTCCGCACATCTGATTCCCTGCCTCTGATTCCCCACCTCTGATTCCCCATATCTGATTCCCCGCCTCTGTTTCCCCACCTCTGATTCCTCGCCTCTGTTTCCCCATATCTAAGTCCCCGCCTCTGATTCCCCAACTCTGATTCCCCACCTCTGATTCCCCAGCTCTCATTCCCCGCCTCTGATCCCCGCATCTGATTCCCTGCATCTGATTCCCAGCCTCTGATTCCCTGCCTCTGATTCCCAACCTCTGATTCCCCACCTCTGATTCCCCATATCTGATTCCCAGCCTCTGTTTCCACGCCTCTGATTCCCCGCCTCTGTTTCCCCATATCTGATTCCCCGCCTCTATTTGCCCACCTCTGATTCCCCACCTCTGTTTCCCCATATCTGATTCCCCGCCTCTGAATCCCCAACTCTGATTCCCTGCATCTAATTCCCCAGCTCTGATTCCCCGCCTCTGATTCCCCGTGTCTGATTTCCTGCCTCTCATTCCCCGCCTCTGATTACCCATGTCTGATTAACCGCCTCTGATTCCCCACCTCTGATTCCCCATCTCTGATTCCGCACATCCGATTCCCTGCCTCTGATTCCCCGCCTCTGATTCACCGCCTCTGATTCCCGGCCTCTGATTTCCCGCCTCTGATTCCCTGCCACTGATACCCCGCCCCTGATTCCCCACCTCTGATTCCCCATATCTGATTCCCCGCCTCTGTTTCCCCGCCTCTGATTCCCCGCCTCTGATTCCCCATATCTCATTCCCCGCCTCTGAATCCCCATCTCTGATTCCCGGACTCTGATTCCCCACCTCTGATTCCCGTCCTCTTATTCCCGGCATCTGATTCCGGCCTCTGATTCCCTGCTTCTGATTCTGATTCCCTGCCTTTGATTCCCCATCTCTGATTCCGCACATCTGATTCCCTGCCTCTGATTCCCCACCTCTGATTCCCCATATCTGATACCCCGCCTCTGTTTCCCCGCCTCTGATTCCCTGCCACTGATACCCCTTTCCTGATTCCCCACCTCTGATTCCCCATATCTGATTCCCCACCTCTGTTTCCCCGCCTCTGATTCCCCGCCTCTGATTCCCCATATCTCATTCCCCGCCTCAGAATCCCCATCTCTGATTCCCGGACTCTGACTCCCCACCTCTGATTTCCCATATCTCATTCCCCGCCTCTGATTCGCCAGCTTTGATTCCCCGCCTCTGATTCCCCGCGTCTGATTCCCCGCCTCTGTTTCCCCACCCCTGATTCCCCGCCTCTGTTTCCCCATATCTGATTCCCCAGCTCTGATTCCCCGCCTCTGATTACCCGCATCTGATTCCCTGCATCTGATTCCAAGCCTCTGATTCCCTGCCTCTGATTCCCAACCTCTGATTCCCCACCTCTGATTCCCCATATCTGAATCCCCGCCTCTGTTTCCCCGCCTCTGATTCCCCACCTCTGTTTCCCCATATCTGATTCCCGGCCTCTGATTCCCCGCCTCTGATTCCCCGCCTCTGATTCCCTGCCTCTGATTCCCCATCCCCGATTCCGCACATCTGATTCCCTGCCTCTGATTCCCCGCCTCTGATTCCCCGCCTCTGATTCCCTGCCTCTTATTCCCAACCTCTGATTCCCCACCTCTGATTCCCCATATTTGATTCCCCGCCTCTGTTTCCCCGCCTCTGATTCCCCTCCTCTGATTCCCCAACTATAATTCCCCGCCTCTGATTCCCCAGCTCTGATTCCCCGTGTTTGATTCCCTGCCTCTGATTCCCTGCCCTGATTCCTCATCTCTGTTTCACCGCCTTTGATTCGCCACCTCTGATTCCCCATATCTGATTCCCCGCCTCTGTTTCCCCGCCTCTGATTCCCTGCCTCTGATTCCCAACCTCTGATTCCACACCTCTGATTCCGCATATCTGATTCCCCGCCTCTGTTTCCCCGCCTCTGATTCCCTGCCCCTGTTTCCCCATATCTGATTCCCTGCCTCTGATTCCCCAACTCTCATTCCCCGCCTCTGATTCCCCAGCTCTGATTCCCCGCCTCTGATTTCCCGTGTTTGATTCCCTGCCTCTGATTCCCCGCCTCTGATTCCCCATCTCTGATTCACCGCCTTTGATTCGCCACCTCTGATTCCACATATCTGATTCCCCACCTCTGTTTCCCCGCCTCTGATTCCCCGCCTCTGATTCTCCATATCTCATTCCCCGCCTCTGAATCCCCATCTCTGATTCCCGGACTCTGATTCCCCACCTCTGATTCCCGGCCACTTATTCCCAGCATCTGATTCCCGGCCTCTGATTCCCGGCCTATGATTCCCCGCTTCTGATTCTGATTCCCTGCCTCTGATTCCCCATATCTGATTCCCCGCCTCTGTTTCCATGCCTCTGATTCCCCGCCTCTGTTTCCCCATATCTAATTCCCCACCTCTGATGCCCCAACTCTGATTCCCCGCCTCTGATTCCACAGCTCTGATTCCCCGCCTCTGATTCCCCACATCCGATTCCCCATATCTGATTCCCCGCCTCTGTTTCCCCGCCCCTGATTCCCCGCCTCTGTTTCCCCATATCTGATTCCCCGCCTCTGATTCACAACTATGATTCCCCGCCTCTTATTCCCCAGCTCTGATTCCCCGCCTCTGTTTCCCCATATCTGATGCCCCGCCTCTATTTGCCCGCCTCTGATTCCCCGCCTCTGTTTCCCCATATCTGATTCCCCGCCTCTGATTCCCAACTATGATTCCCTGCCTCTAATTTCCCAGCTCTGATTCCCCGCCTCTGATTCCCCGTGTCTGATTTCCTGCCTCTGATTCCCCGCCTCTGATTACCCATGTCTGATTCACCGCCTCTGATTCCCCACCTCTGATTCCCCATCTCTGATTCCGCACATCCGATTCCCTGCCTCTGATTCCCCGCCTCTGATTCACTGCCTCTGCTTCCCCAGCTCTTATTCCCCGCCTCTGATTCCCCGCGTCTTATTCCCTGCTTCTGATTCTGATTCCCTGCCTCTGATTCCCCATCTCTGATTCCGCACATCTGATTCCCTGCCTCTGATTCCCCACCTCTGATTCCCCATATCTGATTCCCCGCCTCTGTTTCCCCACCTCTGATTCCCCGCCTCTGTTTCCCCATATCTAAGTCCCCGCCTCTGATTCCCCAACTCTGATTCCCCACCTCTGATTCCCCAGCTCTCATTCCCCGCCTCTGATCCCCGCATCTGATTCCCTGCATCTGATTCCCAGCCTCTGATTCCCTGCCTCTGATTCCCAACCTCTGATTCCCCACCTCTGATTCCCCATATCTGATTCCCCGCCTCTGTTTCCACGCCTCTGATTCCCCGCCTCTGTTTCCCCATATCTGATTCCCCGCCTCTATTTGCCCACCTCTGATTCCCCACCTCTGTTTCCCCATATCTGATTCCCCGCCTCTGAATCCCCAACTCTGATTCCCTGCATCTAATTCCCCAGCTCTGATTCCCCGCCTCTGATTCCCCGTGTCTGATATCCTGCCTCTCATTCCCCGCCTCTGATTACCCATGTCTGATTAACCGCCTCTGATTCCCCACCTCTGATTCCCCATCTCTGATTCCGCACATCCGATTCCCTGCCTCTGATTCCCCGCCTCTGATTCACCGCCTCTGATTCCCGGCCTCTGATATCCCGCCTCTGATTCCCTGCCACTGATACCCCGCCCCTGATTCCCCACCTCTGATTCCCCATATCTGATTCCCCGCCTCTGTTTCCCCGTCTCTGATTCCCCGCCTCTGATTCCCCATCTCTGATTCACCGCCTTTGATTCGCCACCTCTGATTCCACATATCTGATTCCCCACCTCTGTTTCCCCGCCTCTGATTCCCCGCCTCTGATTCTCCATATCTCATTCCCCGCCTCTGAATCCCCATCTCTGATTCCCGGACTCTGATTCCCCACCTCTGATTCCCGGCCTCTTATTCCCAGCATCTGATTCCCGGCCTCTGATTCCCGGCCTATGATTCCCCGCTTCTGATTCTGATTCCCTGCCTCTGATTCCCCATATCTGATTCCCCGCCTCTGTTTCCACGCCTCTGATTCCCCGCCTCTGTTTCCCCATATCTAATTCCCCACCTCTGATGCCCCAACTCTGATTCCCCGCCTCTGATTCCACAGCTCTGATTCCCCGCCTCTGATTCCCCACATCCGATTCCCCATATCTGATTCCCCGCCTCTGTTTCCCCACCCCTGATTCCCCGCCTCTGTTTCCCCATATCTGATTCCCCGCCTCTGATTCACAACTATGATTCCCCGCCTCTTATTCCCCAGCTCTGATTCCCCGCCTCTGTTTCCCCATATCTGATGCCCCACCTCTATTTGCCCGCCTCTGATTCCCCGCCTCTGTTTCCCCATATCTGATTCCCCGCCTCTGATTCCCAACTATGATTCCCTGCCTCTAATTTCCCAGCTCTGATTCCCCGCCTCTGATTCCCCGTGTCTGATTTCCTGCCTCTGATTCCCCGCCTCTGATTACCCATGTCTGATTCACCGCCTCTCATTCCCCACCTCTGATTCCCCATCTCTGATTCCGCACATCCGATTCCCTGCCTCTGATTCCCCGCCTCTGATTCACTGCCTCTGCTTCCCCAGCTCTTATTCCCCGCCTCTGATTCCCCGCGTCTTATTCCCTGCTTCTGATTCTGATTCCCTGCCTCTGATTCCCCATCTCTGATTCCGCACATCTGATTCCCTGCCTCTGATTCCCCACCTCTGATTCCCCATATCTGATTCCCCGCCTCTGTTTCCCCACCTCTGATTCCTCGCCTCTGTTTCCCCATATCTAAGTCCCCGCCTCTGATTCCCCAACTCTGATTCCCCACCTCTGATTCCCCAGCTCTCATTCCCCGCCTCTGATCCCCGCATCTGATTCCCTGCATCTGATTCCCAGCCTCTGATTCCCTGCCTCTGATTCCCAACCTCTGATTCCCCACCTCTGATTCCCCATATCTGATTCCCAGCCTCTGTTTCCACGCCTCTGATTCCCCGCCTCTGTTTCCCCATATCTGATTCCCCGCCTCTATTTGCCCACCTCTGATTCCCCACCTCTGTTTCCCCATATCTGATTCCCCGCCTCTGAATCCCCAACTCTGATTCCCTGCATCTAATTCCCCAGCTCTGATTCCCCGCCTCTGATTCCCCGTGTCTGATTTCCTGCCTCTCATTCCCCGCCTCTGATTACCCATGTCTGATTAACCGCCTCTGATTCCCCACCTCTGATTCCCCATCTCTGATTCCGCACATCCGATTCCCTGCCTCTGATTCCCCGCCTCTGATTCACCGCCTCTGATTCCCGGCCTCTGATTTCCCGCCTCTGATTCCCTGCCACTGATACCCCGCCCCTGATTCCCCACCTCTGATTCCCCATATCTGATTCCCCGCCTCTGTTTCCCCGCCTCTGATTCCCCGCCTCTGATTCCCCATATCTCATTCCCCGCCTCTGAATCCCCATCTCTGATTCCCGGACTCTGATTCCCCACCTCTGATTCCCGTCCTCTTATTCCCGGCATCTGATTCCGGCCTCTGATTCCCTGCTTCTGATTCTGATTCCCTGCCTTTGATTCCCCATCTCTGATTCCGCACATCTGATTCCCTGCCTCTGATTCCCCACCTCTGATTCCCCATATCTGATACCCCGCCTCTGTTTCCCCGCCTCTGATTCCCTGCCACTGATACCCCTTTCCTGATTCCCCACCTCTGATTCCCCATATCTGATTCCCCACCTCTGTTTCCCCGCCTCTGATTCCCCGCCTCTGATTCCCCATATCTCATTCCCCGCCTCAGAATCCCCATCTCTGATTCCCGGACTCTGACTCCCCACCTCTGATTTCCCATATCTCATTCCCCGCCTCTGATTCGCCAGCTTTGATTCCCCGCCTCTGATTCCCCGCGTCTGATTCCCTGCCTCTGATTCCCCGCCTCTGATTCCACATCTCTGATTCAACACCTCTGATTCCCCGCGTCTGATTCCCCGCCTCTGATTCCCCATCTCTGATTCCCCATCTCTGATTCCCCAATTCTGATTCCCCGCCTCTGATTCCCCAGCTCTGATTCCTCGCCTCTGATTCCCCGTTTTTGATTCCCTGCCTCTGATTCCCGGCCTCTGATTCCCCATCTCTGATTCACTGCCTTTGATTCGCCACCTCTGATTCCCCATATCTGATTCCCCGCCTCTGTTTCCCCGCCTCTGATTTCCCGCCTCTGATTCCCCATATCTCATTCCCCGCCTCTGAATCCCCATCTCTGATTCCCGGACTCTGATTCCCCACCTCTGATTCCCGGCCTCTTATTCCCGGCATCTAATTCCGGCCTCTGATTCCCGGCCTCTGATTCCCTGCTTCTGATTCTGATTCCCTGCCTCTGATTCCCCATCTCTGATTCCGCACATCTGATTCCCTGCCTCTGATTCCCCACCTCTGATTCCCCATATCTGACTCCCCGCCTCTGTTTCCCCGCCTCTGATTCCCCGCCTCTGTTTCCCAATATCTAAGTCCCCGCCTCTGATTCCCCAACTCTGATTCCCCACCTCTGATTCCCCAGCTCTGATTCCCCGCCTCTGATTACCCGCATCTGATTCCCTGCATCTGATTCCAAGCCTCTGATTCCCTGCCTCTGATTCCCAACCTCTGATTCCCCACCTCTGATTCCCCATATCTGAATCCCCGCCTCTGTTTCCCCGCCTCTGATTCCCCACCTCTGTTTCCCCATATCTGATTCCCGGCCTCTGATTCCCCGCCTCTGATTCCCCGCCTCTGATTCCCTGCCTCTGATTCCCCATCCCCGATTCCGCACATCTGATTCCCTGCCTCTGATTCCCCGCCTCTGATTCCCCGCCTCTGATTCCCTGCCTCTGATTCCCAACCTCTGATTCCCCACCTCTGATTCCCCATATCTGATTCCCCGCCTCTGTTTCCCCGCCTCTGATTCCCCTCCTCTGATTCCCCAACTATAATTCCCCGCCTCTGATTCCCCAGCTCTGATTCCCCGTGTTTGATTCCCTGCCTCTGATTCCCTGCCCTGATTCCCCATCTCTGTTTCACCACCTTTGATTCGCCACCTCTGATTCCCCATATCTGATTCCCCGCCTCTGTTTCCCCGCCTCTGATTCCCTGCCTCTGATTCCCAACCTCTGATTCCACACCTCTGATTCCGCATATCTGATTCCCCGCCTCTGTTTCCCCGCCTCTGATTCCCTGCCCCTGTTTCCCCATATCTGATTCCCTGCCTCTGATTCCCCAACTCTCATTCCCCGCCTCTGATTCCCCAGCTCTGATTCCCCGCCTCTGATTTCCCATGTTTGATTCCCTGCCTCTGATTCCCCGCCTCTGATTCCCCATCTCTGATTCACCGCCTTTGATTCGCCACCTCTGATTCCACATATCTGATTCCCCACCTCTGTTTCCCCGCCTCTGATTCCCCGCCTCTGATTCTCCATATCTCATTCCCCGCCTCTGAATCCCCATCTCTGATTCCCGGACTCTGATTCCCCACCTCTGATTCCCGGCCTCTTATTCCCAGCATCTTATTCCCGGCCTCTGACTCCCGGCCTATGATTCCCCGCTTCTGATTCTGATTCCCTGCCTCCGATTCCCCATCTCTGATTCCGCACATCTGATTCCCTGCCTCTGATTCCCCACCTCTGATTCCCCATCTTTGATTCCGCACATCTGATTCCCTGCCTCTGATTCCCCACCTCTGATTCCCCATATCTGATTTCCCGCCTCTCTTTCCCCGCCTCTGATTCCCCGCCTCTGTTTCCCCATATCTAATTCCCAACCTATGATGCCCCAACTCTGATTCCCTGCCTCTGATTCCCCGCGTTCTATTCCCTGCCTCTGATTCCCCGCCTGTGATTCCCCATCTCTGATTCACCACCTCTGATTCCCCACCTCTGATTCCCCATATCTAATTCCCCGCCTCTGTTTGCCCGTCTCTGATTCCCAGCCTCTGTTTCCCCATATCTGATTCCCCGCCTCTGAATCCCCAACTCTGATTCCCTGCCTCTGATTCCCCAGCTCTGATTCCCCGCCTTTGATTCCCCCGTCTGATTCCCAGCCTCTGAAACCCCGTGTCTGATTTCTTGCCTCTGATTCCCCGCCTCTGATTCCCCATCTCTGATTCACAGCCTCTGATTCCCCACCTCTGATTCCCCATCTCTGATTCCGCACATCTGATCCCCTGCCTCTGATTCCCCGACTCTGATCCCCACCTCTGATTCCCCAGCTCTGATTCCCCGCCTCTGATTCCCCAACTCTGATTCCCCGCCTCTGATTCCCCATATCTCATTCCCCGCCTCTGGTTCCCCAACTTTGATTCCCAGCCTCTGATTCCCCAGCCCTGATTCCCCGCCTCTGATTCCCCGTGTTTGATTCCCTGCCTCTGATTCCCCGCCTCTGATTCCCCATCTCTGATTCACCGCCTTTGATTCGCCACCTCTGATTCCCCATATCTGATTCCCCACCTCTGTTTCCCCGCCTCTGATTCCCCGCCTCTGATTCTCCATATCTCATTCCCCGCCTCTGACTCCCCATCTCTGATTCCCGGACTCTGATTCCCCACCTCTGATTCCCGGCCTCTGATTCCCCATATCTCATTCCCCGCCACTGGTTCCCCAACTTTGATTCCCAGCCTCTGATTCCCCAGCTCTGATTCCCCGCCTCTGATTCCCCGTGTTTGATGCCCTGCCTCTGATTCCCCGCCTCTGATTCCCCATCTCTGATTCACCGCCTTTGATTCGCCACCTCTGATTCCCCATATCTGATTCCCCACCTCTGTTTCCCCGCCTCTGATTCCCCGCCTCTGATTCTCCATATCTCATTCCCCGCGTCTGACTCCCCATCTCTGATTCCCGGACTCTGATTCCCCACCTCTGATTCCCGGCCTCTTATTCCCAGCATCTGATTCCAGGCCTCTGATTCCCGTCCTCTGACTCCCCGCTTCTGATTCTGATTCCCTGCCTCTGATTCCCCATCTCTGATTCCGCACATCTGATTACCTGCCTCTGATTCCCCACCTCTGATTCCCCATATCTGATTCCCCGCCTCTGTTTCCACGCCTCTGATTCCCCGCCTCTGTTTCCCCATATCTAATTCCCCACCTCTGATGCCCCAACTCTGATTCCCCGCCTCTGATTCCACAGCTCTGATTCCCCGCCTCTGATTCCCCACATCCGATTCCCCATATCTGATTCCCCACCTCTGTTTCCCCGCCCCTGATTCCCCGCCTCTGTTTCCCCATATCTGATTCCCCGCCTCTGATTCCCAACTATGATTCCCCGCCTCTTATTCCCCAGCTCTGATTCCCTGCCTCTGATTCCCCGCGTTCTATTCCCTGCCTCTGATTCCCCGCCTGTGATTCCCCATCTCTGATTCACCACCTCTGATTCCCCACCACTGATTCCCCATATCTAATTCCCCGCCTCTGTTTGCCCGCCTCTGATTCCCCGCCTCTGTTTCCCCATATCTGATTCCCCGCCTCAAATCCCCAACTCTGATTCCCTGCCTCTGATTCCCCAGCTTCATTCCCCGCCTTTGATTCCCCCCGTCTGATTCCCAGCCTCTGAATCCCCGTGTCTGAAAACCTGCCTCTGATTCCCCGCCTCTGATTCCCCATCTCAGTTTCACCGCCACTGATTCCCCACCTCTGATTCCCCATCTCTGATTCCGCACATCCGATTCCCTGCCTCTGATTCCCCGACTCTGATTCCCCACCTCTGATTCCCCAGCTCTGATTCCCCGCCTCTGATTCCCCAACTCTGATTCCCCACCTCTGATTCCCCAGCTGTGATTCCCCGCCTCTGATTCCCCGTGTTTGATCCCCTGCCTCTGATTCCCCAGCTCTGATTCCCCATCTCTGATTCACCGCCTTTGATTCGCCACCTCTGATTCCCCATATCTGATTCCTCGCCACTGTTTCCCCGCCTCTGATTCCCCGCCTCTGATTCCCCATATCTCATTCCCCGCCTCTGAATCCCCATCTCTGATTCCCGGACTCTGATTCCCCACCTCTGATTCCCGACCTCTTATTCCCGGCATCTGATTCCGGCCTCTGATTCCCGGCCTCTGATTCCCTGCTTCTGATTCTGAATCCCTGCCTCTGATTCCCCATTTCTGATTCCGCACATCTAATTCCCTGCCTCTGATTCCCCACCTCTGATTCCCCATATCTGAATCCCCACCTCTGTTTCCCCGTCTCTGATTCCCCGCCTCTGTTTCCCCATTACTAAGTCCCCGCCTCTGATTCCCCAACTTTGATTCCCCACCTCTGATTCCCCAGCTCTGATTCCCCACCTCTGATTCCCCACCTCTGATTCCCCATATCTGATTCCCAGCCTCTGTTTCCCCGCCTCTGATTCCCCGCCCCTGTTTCCCCATATCTGATTCCCTGCCTCTGATTCCCCAACTTTGATTCCCAGCCTCTGATTCCCCAGCTCTGATTCCCCGCCTCTGATTCCCCGTGTTTGATTCCCTGCCTCTGATTCCCTGCTTCTGATTCCCCATCTCTGATACCGCAAATCTAATTCCCTGCCTCTGATTCCCCACCTCTGATTCCCCATATCTGATTCCCCACCTCTGTTTCCCGGCCTCTGATTCCCCGCTTCTGATTCTGATT
The DNA here is from genome assembly GCF_036971445.1 of Narcine bancroftii. Classification (NCBI taxonomy): domain Eukaryota; kingdom Metazoa; phylum Chordata; class Chondrichthyes; order Torpediniformes; family Narcinidae; genus Narcine; species Narcine bancroftii. Next base: position 130,861,253 of record NC_091475.1, read on the forward strand.
CCCTGCCTCTGATTCCCCATCTCTGATTCCGCACATCTGATTCCCTGCCTCTGATTCCCCACCTCTGATTCCCCATATCTGATTTCCCGCCTCTGTTTCCCCGCCTCTGATTCCCCGCCTCTGTTTCCCCATATCTAATTCCCAACCTCTGATGCCCCAACTCTGATTCCCTGCCTCTGATTCCCCGCGTTCTATTCCCTGCCTCTGATTCCCCGCCTGTGATTCCCCATCTCTGATTCACCACCTCTGATTCCCCACCTCTGATTCCCCATATCTGATTCCCCGCCTCTGAATCCTCAACTCTGATTCCCTGCCTCTGATTCCCCAGCTCTGATTCCCCGCCTTTGATTCCCCCGTCTGATTCCCAGCCTCTGAAACCCCGTGTCTGATTTCTTGCCTCTGATTCCCCGCCTCTGATTCCCCACCTCTGATTCCCGGCCTCTTATTCCCAGCATCTTATTCCCGGCCTCTGACTCCCGGCCTATGATTCCCCGCTTCTGATTCTGATTCCCTGCCTCTGATTCCCCATCTCTGATTCCGCACATCTGATTCCCTGCCTCTGATTCCCCACCTCTGATTCCCCATCTCTGATTCCGCACATCTGATTCCCTGCCTCTGATTCCCCACCTCTGATTCCCCATATCTGATTTCCCGCCTCTCTTTCCCCGCCTCTGATTCCCCGCCTCTGTTTCCCCATATCTAATTCCCAACCTATGATGCCCCAACTCTGATTCCCTGCCTCTGATTCCCCGCGTTCTATTCCCTGCCTCTGATTCCCCGCCTGTGATTCCCCATCTCTGATTCACCACCTCTGATTCCCCACCTCTGATTCCCCATATCTAATTCCCCGCCTCTGTTTGCCCGTCTCTGATTCCCAGCCTCTGTTTCCCCATATCTGATTCCCCGCCTCTGAATCCCCAACTCTGATTCCCTGCCTCTGATTCCCCAGCTCTGATTCCCCGCCTTTGATTCCCCCGTCTGATTCCCAGCCTCTGAAACCCCGTGTCTGATTTCTTGCCTCTGATTCCCCGCCTCTGATTCCCCATCTCTGATTCACAGCCTCTGATTCCCCACCTCTGATTCCCCATCTCTGATTCCGCACATCTGATCCCCTGCCTCTGATTCCCCGACTCTGATCCCCACCTCTGATTCCCCAGCTCTGATTCCCCGCCTATGATTCCCCAACTCTGATTCCCCGCCTCTGATTCCCCATATCTCATTCCCCGCCTCTGGTTCCCCAACTTTGATTCCCAGCCTCTGATTCCCCAGCCCTGATTCCCCGCCTCTGATTCCCCGTGTTTGATTCCCTGCCTCTGATTCCCCGCCTCTGATTCCCCATCTCTGATTCACCGCCTTTGATTCGCCACCTCTGATTCCCCATATCTGATTCCCCACCTCTGTTTCCCCGCCTCTGATTCCCCGCCTCTGATTCTCCATATCTCATTCCCCGCCTCTGACTCCCCATCTCTGATTCCCGGACTCTGATTCCCCACCTCTGATTCCCGGCCTCTGATTCCCCATATCTCATTCCCCGCCACTGGTTCCCCAACTTTGATTCCCAGCCTCTGATTCCCCAGCTCTGATTCCCCGCCTCTGATTCCCCGTGTTTGATGCCCTGCCTCTGATTCCCCGCCTCTGATTCCCCATCTCTGATTCACCGCCTTTGATTCGCCACCTCTGATTCCCCATATCTGATTCCCCACCTCTGTTTCCCCGCCTCTGATTCCCCGCCTCTGATTCTCCATATCTCATTCCCCGCCTCTGACTCCCCATCTCTGATTCCCGGACTCTGATTCCCCACCTCTGATTCCCGGCCTCTTATTCCCAGCATCTGATTCCAGGCCTCTGATTCCCGTCCTCTGACTCCCCGCTTCTGATTCTGATTCCCTGCCTCTGATTCCCCATCTCTGATTCCGCACATCTGATTACCTGCCTCTGATTCCCCACCTCTGATTCCCCATATCTGATTCCCCGCCTCTGTTTCCACGCCTCTGATTCCCCGCCTCTGTTTCCCATATCTAATTCCCCACCTCTGATGCCCCAACTCTGATTCCCCGCCTCTGATTCCACAGCTCTGATTCCCCGCCTCTGATTCCCCACATCCGATTCCCCATATCTGATTCCCCACCTCTGTTTCCCCGCCCCTGATTCCCCGCCTCTGTTTCCCCATATCTGATTCCCCGCCTCTGATTCCCAACTATGATTCCCCGCCTCTTATTCCCCAGCTCTGATTCCCTGCCTCTGATTCCCCGCGTTCTATTCCCTGCCTCTGATTCCCCGCCTGTGATTCCCCATCTCTGATTCACCACCTCTGATTCCCCACCACTGATTCCCCATATCTAATTCCCCGCCTCTGTTTGCCCGCCTCTGATTCCCCGCCTCTGTTTCCCCATATCTGATTCCCCGCCTCAAATCCCCAACTCTGATTCCCTGCCTCTGATTCCCCAGCTTCATTCCCCGCCTTTGATTCCCCCCGTCTGATTCCCAGCCTCTGAATCCCCGTGTCTGAAAACCTGCCTCTGATTCCCCGCCTCTGATTCCCCATCTCAGATTCACCGCCACTGATTCCCCACCTCTGATTCCCCATCTCTGATTCCGCACATCCGATTCCCTGCCTCTGATTCCCCGACTCTGATTCCCCACCTCTGATTCCCCAGCTCTGATTCCCCGCCTCTGATTCCCCAACTCTGATTCCCCACCTCTGATTCCCCAGCTGTGATTCCCCGCCTCTGATTCCCCGTGTTTGATCCCCTGCTTCTGATTCCCCAGCTCTGATTCCCCATCTCTGATTCACCGCCTTTGATTCGCCACCTCTGATTCCCCATATCTGATTCCTCGCCACTGTTTCCCCGCCTCTGATTCCCCGCCTCTGATTCCCCATATCTCATTCCCCGCCTCTGAATCCCCATCTCTGATTCCCGGACTCTGATTCCCCACCTCTGATTCCCGACCTCTTATTCCCGGCATCTGATTCCGGCCTCTGATTCCCGGCCTCTGATTCCCTGCTTCTGATTCTGATTCCCTGCCTCTGATTCCCCATTTCTGATTCCGCACATCTAATTCCCTGCCTCTGATTCCCCACCTCTGATTCCCCATATCTGAATCCCCGCCTCTGTTTCCCCGTCTCTGATTCCCCGCCTCTGTTTCCCCATTACTAAGTCCCCGCCTCTGATTCCCCAACTTTGATTCCCCACCTCTGATTCCCCAGCTCTGATTCCCCACCTCTGATTCCCCACCTCTGATTCCCCATATCTGATTCCCAGCCTCTGTTTCCCCGCCTCTGATTCCCCGCCCCTGTTTCCCCATATCTGATTCCCTGCCTCTGATTCCCCAACTTTGATTCCCAGCCTCTGATTCCCCAGCTCTGATTCCCCGCCTCTGATTCCCCGTGTTTGATTCCCTGCCTCTGATTCCCTGCTTCTGATTCCCCATCTCTGATACCGCAAATCTAATTCCCTGCCTCTGATTCCCCACCTCTGATTCCCCATATCTGATTCCCCACCTCTGTTTCCCGGCCTCTGATTCCCCGCTTCTGATTCTGATTCCCTGCCTCTGATTCCCCATCTCTGATTCCGCACATCTGATTCCCTGCCTCTGATTCCCCACCTCTGATTCCCCATATCTGATTTCCCGCCTCTGTTTCCCCGCCTCTGATTCCCCGCCTCTGTTTCCCCATATCTAATTCCCAACCTCTGATGCCCCAACTCTGATTCCCTGCCTCTGATTCCCCGCGTTCTATTCCCTGCCTCTGATTCCCCGCCTGTGATTCCCCATCTCTGATTCACCACCTCTGATTCCCCACCTCTGATTCCCCATATCTGATTCCCCGCCTCTGAATCCTCAACTCTGATTCCCTGCCTCTGATTCCCCAGCTCTGATTCCCCGCCTTTGATTCCCCCGTCTGATTCCCAGCCTCTGAAACCCCGTGTCTGATTTCTTGCCTCTGATTCCCCGCCTCTGATTCCCCACCTCTGATTCCCCATCTCTGATTCCGCACATCTGATTCCCTGCCTCTGATTCCCCGACTCTGATCCCCACCTCTGATTCCGCAGCTCTGATTCCCCGCCTCTGATTCCCCAGCTCTGATTCCCCGCCTCTGATTCCCCAGCTCTGATTCCCCGCCTCTGATTCCCCGTGTTTGATTCCCTGCCTCTGATTCCCCGCCTCTGATTCCCCATCTCTGATTCACCGCCTTTGATTCGCCACCTCTGATTCCCCATATCTGATTCCTCGCCTCTGTTTCCCCGCCTCTGATTCCCCGCCTCTGATTCCCCATATCTCATTCCCCGCCTCTGATTCCCCATCTCTGATTCCCGGACTCTGATTCCCCACCTCTGATTCCCGGCCTCTTATTCCCGGCATCTGATTCCGGCCTCTGATTCCCGGCCTCTGATTCCCTGCTTCTGATTCCCCATCTCTGATTCCGCAAATCTAATTCCCTGCCTCTGATTCCCCACCTCTGATTCCCCATATCTGATTCCCCGCCTCTGTTTCCCCGCCTCTGATTCCCCGCCTCTGTTTCCCCATATCTAAGTCCCCGCCTCTGATTCCCCAACTTTGATTCCCCACCTCTGATTCCCCAGCTCTGATTCCCCGCCTCTGATTCCCCGCATCTGATTCCATGCATCTGATTCCCAGCCTCTGATTCCCAGCCTCTGATTCCCAACCTCTGATTCCCCACCTCTGATTCCCCATATCTGATTCCCCGCCTCAGTTTCCCCGCCTCTGATTCCCCGCCTCTGTTTCCCCATATCTGATCCCCGCCTCTATTTGCCCGCATCTGATTCCCCGCCTCTGTTTCCCCATATCTGATTCCCCGCCTCTGAATCCCCAACTCTGATTCCCTGCCTCTAATTTCCCAGCTCTGATTCCCCGCCTCTGATGCCCCGCGTCTGATTACCGGCCTCTGATTCCCCGCCTCTGATTCCCCATCTCTGATTCACAACCTCTGATTCCCCACCTCTGATACCCCATATCTGATTCCCCGCCTCTGTTTCCCCGCCTCTGATTCCCCACCTCTGATTCCCAATATCTGATTCACCGCCTCTGATTCCCCACCTCTGATTCCCCGCCTCTGATTCGCCAGCTATGATTCCCCGCCTCTGATTCCCCGTGTTTGATTCCCTGGCTCTGATTCCCGGCCTCTGATTCCCCATCTCTGATACACCGCCTTTGATTCGCCACCTCTGATTCCCCATATCTGATTCCCCGCCTCTGTTTCCCCGCCTCTGATTCCCCGCCTCTGATTCCCCATATCTCATTCCCCGCCTCTGAATCCCCACCTCTGATTCCCGGACTCTGATTCCCCACCTCTGATTCCCTGCTACTGATTCTGATTCCCTGCCTTTGATTCCCCATCTCTGATTCCGCACATCTGATTCCCTGCCTCTGATTCCCCATCTCTGATTCCCCATATCTGATTCCCCGCTTCTGTTTCCCCGCCTCTGATTCCCCGCCTCTGTTTCCCAATATCTAAGTCCCCGCCTCTGATTCCCCAACTCTAATTCCCCACCTCTGATTCCCCAGCTCTGATTCCCCGCCTCTGATTCCCCGCATCTGATTCCCTGCATCTGATTCCAAGCCTCTTATTCCCTGCCTCTGATTCCCAACCTCTGATTCCCCACCTCTGATTCCCCATATCTGATTCCCAGCCTCTGTTTCCCCGCCTCTGATTCCCCGCCTCTGTTTCCCCATATCTGATTCCCGGCCTCTGGTTCCCCGCCTCTGATTCCCCGCCTCTGATTCCCTGCCTCTGATTCCCCATCTTCGATTCCGCACATCTGATTCCCTGCCTCTGATTCCCCGCCTCTGATTCCCCGCCTCTGATTCCCTGCCTCTGATTCCCAACCTCTGATTCCCCACCTCTGATTCCCCGTGTTTGATTCCCCGCCTCTGCTTCCCCGCCTCTGATTCCCCGCCTCTGATTCCCCAACTCTAATTCCCCGCCTCTGATTCCCCATATCTGAATCCCCGCCTCTGTTTCCCCGCCTCTGATTCCCCACCCCTGTTTCCCCATATCTGATTCCCTGCCTCTGATTCCCCAACTTTGATTCCCAGCATCTGATTCCCCAGCTCTGATTCCCCGCCTCTGATTCCCCGCATCTGATTCCCTGCATCTGATTCCAAGCCTCTGATTCCCTGCCTCTGATTCCCAACCTCTGATTCCCCACCTCTGATTCCCCATATCTGATCCCCAGCCTCTGTTTCCCCGCCTCTGTTTCCCCATATCTGATTCCCGGCCTCTGATTCCCCGCCTCTGATTCCCCGCCTCTGATTCCCTGCCTCTGATTCCCCATCTCCGATTCCGCACATCTGATTCCCTGCCTCTGATTCCCCGCCTCTGATTCCCCGCCTCTGATTCCCTGCATCTGATTCCCAACCTCTGATTCCCCACCTCTGATTCCCCGTGTTTGATTCCCCGCCCCTGTTTCCCCATATCTGATTCCCTGACTCTGATTCCCCAACTTTGATTCCCAGCCTCTGATTCCCAAGCTCTGATTCCCCGCCTCTGATTCCCCGTGTTTGATTCCGTGCCTCTGATTCCCCGCCTCTGATTCCCCATCTCTGATTCACCGCCTTTGATTCGCCACCTCTGATTCCCCATATCTGATTCCCCACCTCTGTTTCCCCGCCTCTGATTCCCCGCCTCTGATTCTCCATATCTCATTCCCCGCCTCTGACTCCCCATCTCTGATTCCCGGACTCTGATTCCCCACCTCTGATTCCCGGCCTCTTATTCCCAGCATCTGATTCCAGGCCTCTGATTCCCGTCCTCTGACTCCCCGCTTCTGATTCTGATTCCCTGCCTCTGATTCCCCATCTCTGATTCCGCACATCTGATTACCTGCCCCTGATTCCCCACCTCTGATTCTCCATATCTGATTCCCCGCCTCTGTTTCCACGCCTCTGATTCCCCGCCTCTGTTTCCCCATATCTAATTCCCCACCTCTGATGCCCCAACTCTGATTCCCCGCCTCTGATTCAACAGCACTGATTCCCCGCCTCTGATTCCCCACATCCGATTCCCCATATCTGATTCCCCGCCTCTGTTTCCCCGCCCCTGACTCCCCGCCTCTGTTTCCCCATATCTGATTCCCCGCCTCTGATTCCCAACTATGATTCCCCGCCTCTTATTCCCCAGCTCTGATTCCCTGCCTCTGATTCCCCGCGTTCTATTCCCTGCCTCTGATTCCCCGCCTGTGATTCCCCATCTCTGATTCACCACCTCTGATTCCCCACCACTGATTCCCCATATCTAATTCCCCGCCTCTGTTTGCCCGCCTCTGATTCCCCGCCTCTGTTTCCCCATATCTGATTCCCCGCCTCTGAATCCCCAACTCTGATTCCCTGCCTCTGATTCCCCAGCTTCATTCTGCGCCTTTGAATCCCCCCGTCTGATTCCCAGCCTCTGAATCCCCGTGTCTGAAAACCTGCCTCTGATTCCCCGCCTCTGATTCCCCATCTCAGATTCACCGCCTCTGATTCCCCACCTCTGATTCCCCATCTCTGATTCCGCACATTCGATTCCCTGCCTCTGATTCCCCGACTCTGATTCCCGGACTCTGATTCCCCACCTCTGATTCCCGGCCTCTTATTCCCGGCATCTGATTCCGGCCTCTGATTCCCGGCCTCTGATTCCCTGCTTCTGATTCCCCATCTCTGATTCCGCAAATCTAATTCCCTGCCTCTGATTCCCCACCTCTGATTCCCCATATCTGATTCCCCGCCTCTGTTTCCCCGCCTCTGATTCCCCGCCTCTGTTTCCCCATATCTAAGTCCCCGCCTCTGATTCCCCAACTTTGATTCCCCACCTCTGATTCCCCAGCTCTGATTCCCCGCCTCTGATTCCCCGCATCTGATTCCATGCATCTGATTCCCAGCCTCTGATTCCCAGCCTCTGATTCCCAACCTCTGATTCCCCACCTCTGATTCCCCATATCTGATTCTCCGCCTCAGTTTCCCCGCCTCTGATTCCCCGCCTCTGTTTCCCCATATCTGATCCCCGCCTCTATTTGCCCGCATCTGATTCCCCGCCTCTGTTTCCCCATATCTGATTCCCCGCCTCTGAATCCCCAACTCTGATTCCCTGCCTCTAATTTCCCAGCTCTGATTCCCCGCCTCTGATGCCCCGCGTCTGATTACCGGCCTCTGATTCCCCGCCTCTGATTCCCCATCTCTGATTCACAACCTCTGATTCCCCACCTCTGATACCCCATATCTGATTCCCCGCCTCTGTTTCCCCGCCTCTGATTCCCCACCTCTGATTCCCAATATCTGATTCCCCGCCTCTGATTCCCCACCTCTGATTCCCCGCCTCTGATTCGCCAGCTATGATTCCCCGCCTCTGATTCCCCGTGTTTGATTCCCTGGCTCTGATTCCCGGCCTCTGATTCCCCATCTCTGATACACCGCCTTTGATTCGCCACCTCTGATTCCCCATATCTGATTCCCCGCCTCTGTTTCCCCGCCTCTGATTCCCCGCCTCTGATTCCCCATATCTCATTCCCCGCCTCTGAATCCCCACCTCTGATTCCCGGACTCTGATTCCCCACCTCTGATTCCCTGCTACTGATTCTGATTCCCTGCCTTTGATTCCCCATCTCTGATTCCGCACATCTGATTCCCTGCCTCTGATTCCCCATCTCTGATTCCCCATATCTGATTCCCCGCTTCTGTTTCCCCGCCTCTGATTCCCCGCCTCTGTTTCCCAATATCTAAGTCCCCGCCTCTGATTCCCCAACTCTAATTCCCCACCTCTGATTCCCCAGCTCTGATTCCCCGCCTCTGATTCCCCGCATCTGATTCCCTGCATCTGATTCCAAGCCTCTTATTCCCTGCCTCTGATTCCCAACCTCTGATTCCCCACCTCTGATTCCCCATATCTGATTCCCAGCCTCTGTTTCCCCGCCTCTGATTCCCCGCCTCTGTTTCCCCATATCTGATTCCCGGCCTCTGGTTCCCCGCCTCTGATTCCCCGCCTCTGATTCCCTGCCTCTGATTCCCCATCTTCGATTCCGCACATCTGATTCCCTGCCTCTGATTCCCCGCCTCTGATTCCCCGCCTCTGATTCCCTGCCTCTGATTCCCAACCTCTGATTCCCCACCTCTGATTCCCCGTGTTTGATTCCCCGCCTCTGCTTCCCCGCCTCTGATTCCCCGCCTCTGATTCCCCAACTCTAATTCCCCGCCTCTGATTCCCCATATCTGAATCCCCGCCTCTGTTTCCCCGCCTCTGATTCCCCACCCCTGTTTCCCCATATCTGATTCCCTGCCTCTGATTCCCCAACTTTGATTCCCAGCATCTGATTCCCCAGCTCTGATTCCCCGCCTCTGATTCCCCGCATCTGATTCCCTGCATCTGATTCCAAGCCTCTGATTCCCTGCCTCTGATTCCCAACCTCTGATTCCCCACCTCTGATTCCCCATATCTGATCCCCAGCCTCTGTTTCCCCGCCTCTGTTTCCCCATATCTGATTCCCGGCCTCTGATTCCCCGCCTCTGATTCCCCGCCTCTGATTCCCTGCCTCTGATTCCCCATCTCCGATTCCGCACATCTGATTCCCTGCCTCTGATTCCCCGCCTCTGATTCCCCGCCTCTGATTCCCTGCATCTGATTCCCAACCTCTGATTCCCCACCTCTGATTCCCCGTGTTTGATTCCCCGCCCCTGTTTCCCCATATCTGATTCCCTGACTCTGATTCCCCAACTTTGATTCCCAGCCTCTGATTCCCAAGCTCTGATTCCCCGCCTCTGATTCCCCGTGTTTGATTCCGTGCCTCTGATTCCCCGCCTCTGATTCCCCATCTCTGATTCACCGCCTTTGATTCGCCACCTCTGATTCCCCATATCTGATTCCCCACCTCTGTTTCCCCGCCTCTGATTCCCCGCCTCTGATTCTCCATATCTCATTCCCCGCCTCTGACTCCCCATCTCTGATTCCCGGACTCTGATTCCCCACCTCTGATTCCCGGCCTCTTATTCCCAGCATCTGATTCCAGGCCTCTGATTCCCGTCCTCTGACTCCCCGCTTCTGATTCTGATTCCCTGCCTCTGATTCCCCATCTCTGATTCCGCACATCTGATTACCTGCCCCTGATTCCCCACCTCTGATTCTCCATATCTGATTCCCCGCCTCTGTTTCCACGCCTCTGATTCCCCGCCTCTGTTTCCCCATATCTAATTCCCCACCTCTGATGCCCCAACTCTGATTCCCCGCCTCTGATTCAACAGCACTGATTCCCCGCCTCTGATTCCCCACATCCGATTCCCCATATCTGATTCCCCGCCTCTGTTTCCCCGCCCCTGACTCCCCGCCTCTGTTTCCCCATATCTGATTCCCCGCCTCTGATTCCCAACTATGATTCCCCGCCTCTTATTCCCCAGCTCTGATTCCCTGCCTCTGATTCCCCGCGTTCTATTCCCTGCCTCTGATTCCCCGCCTGTGATTCCCCATCTCTGATTCACCACCTCTGATTCCCCACCACTGATTCCCCATATCTAATTCCCCGCCTCTGTTTGCCCGCCTCTGATTCCCCGCCTCTGTTTCCCCATATCTGATTCCCCGCCTCTGAATCCCCAACTCTGATTCCCTGCCTCTGATTCCCCAGCTTCATTCCGCGCCTTTGAATCCCCCCGTCTGATTCCCAGCCTCTGAATCCCCGTGTCTGAAAACCTGCCTCTGATTCCCCGCCTCTGATTCCCCATCTCAGATTCACCGCCTCTGATTCCCCACCTCTGATTCCCCATCTCTGATTCCGCACATTCGATTCCCTGCCTCTGATTCCCCGACTCTGATTCCCCACCTCTGATTCCCCAGCTCTGATTCCTCGCCTCTGATTCCCCAACTCTGATTCCCCACCTCTGATTCCCCAGCTGTGATTCCCCGCCTCTGATTCCCCGTGTTTGATCCCCTGCTTCTGATTCCCTAGCTCTGATTCCCCATCTCTGATTCACCGCCTTTGATTCGCCACCTCTGATTCCCCATATCTGATTCCTCGCCACTGTTTCCCCGCCTCTGATTCCCCGCCTCTGATTCCCCATATCTCATTCCCCGCCTCTGATTCCCCATCTCTGATTCCCGGACTCTGATTCCCCACCTCTGATTCCCGACCTCTTATTCCCGGCATCTGATTCCGGCCTCTGATTCCCGGCCTCTGATTCCCTGCTTCTGATTCTGATTCCCTGCCTCTGATTCCCCATTTCTGATTCCGCACATCTAATTCCCTGCCTCTGATTCCCCACCTCTGATTCCCCATATCTGAATCCCCGCCTCTGTTTCCCCGTCTCTGATTCCCCGCCTCTGTTTCCCCATATCTAAGTCCCCGCCTCTGATTCCCCAACTTTGATTCCCCACCTCTGATTCCCCAGCTCTGATTCCCCGCCTCTGATTCCCCACCTCTGATTCCCCATATCTGATTCCCAGCCTCTGTTTCCCCGCCTCTGATTCCCCGCCCCTGTTTCCCCATATCTGATTCCCTGCCTCTGATTCCCCAACTTTGATTCCCAGCCTCTGATTCCCCAGCTCTGATTCCCCGCCTCTGATTCCCCGTGTTTGATTCCCTGCCTCTGATTCCCCGCCTCTGATTCCCCATCTCTGATTCACCGCCTTTGATTCGCCACCTCTCATTCCCCATATCTGATTCCCCACCTCTGTTTCCCCGCCTCTGATTCCCCGCCTCTGATTCTCCATATCTCATTCCCCGCCTCTGACTCCCCATCTCTGATTCCCGGACTCTGATACCCCACCTCTGATTCCCGGCCTCTTATTCCCAGCATCTGATTCCAGGCCTCTGATTCCCGGCCTCTGACTCCCCGCTTCTGATTCTGATTCCCTGACTCTGATTCCCCATCTCTGATTCCGCACATCTGATTACCTGCCTCTGATTCCCCACCTCTGATTCCCCATATCTGATTCCCCGCCTCGGTTTCAACGCCTCTGATTCCCCGCCTCTGTTTCCCCATATCTAATTCCCCACCTCTGATGCCCCAACTCTGATTCCCCGCCTCTGATTCCACAGCTCTGATTCCCCGCCTCTGATTCCCCACTTCCGATTCCCCATATCTGATTACCCGCCTCTGTTTCCCCGCCCCTGATTCCCCGCCTCTGTTTCCCCATATCTGATTCCCCGCCTCTGATTCCCAACTATGATTCCCCGCCTCTTATTCCCCAGCTCTGATTCCCTGCCTCTGATTCCCCGCGTTCTATTCCCTGCCTCTGATTCCCCGCCTGTGATTCCCCATCTCTGATTCACCACCTCTGATTCCCCACCACTGATTCCCCATATCTAATTCCCCGCCTCTGTTTGCCCGCCTCTGATTCCCCGCCTCTGTTTCCCCATATCTGATTCCCCGCCTCTGAATTCCCAACTCTGATTCCCTGCCTCTGATTCCCCAGCTTCATTCCCCGCCTTTGATTCCCCCCGTCCGATTCCCAGCCTCTGAATCCCCGTGTCTGATAACCTGCCTCTGATTCCCCGCCTCTGATTCCCCATCTCAGATTCACCGCCTCTGATTCCCCACCTCTGATTCCCCATCTCTGATTCCGCACATCCGATTCCCTGCCTCTGATTCCCCGACTCTGATTCCCCACCTCTGATTCCCCAGCTCTGATTCCCCGCCTCTGATTCCCCAACTCTGATTCCCCGCCTCTGATTCCCCAGCTCTGATTCCCCGCCTCTGATTCCCCGTGTTTGATCCCCTGCCTCTGATTCCCCAGCTCTGATTCCCCATCTCTGATTCAGCGCATTTGATTCGCCACCTCTGATTCCCCATATCTGATTCCTCGCCAATGTTTCCCCGCCTCTGATTCCCCGCCTCTGATTCCCCATATCTCATTCCCCGCCTCTGATTCCCCATCTCTGATTCCCGGACTCTGATTCCCCACCTCTGATTCCCCGCCTCTGTTTCCCAATATCTAAGTCCCCGCCTCTGATTCCCCAACTCTAATTCCCCACCTCTGATTCCCCAGCTCTGATTCCCCGCCTCTGATTCCCCGCATCTGATTCCCTGCATCTGATTCCAAGCCTCTTATTCCCTGCCTCTGATTCCCAACCTCTGATTCCCCACCTCTGATTCCCCATATCTGATTCCCAGCCTCTGTTTCCCCGCCTCTGATTCCCCGCCACTGTTTCCCCATATCTGATTCCCGGCCTCTGGTTCCCCGCCTCTGATTCCCCGCCTCTGATTCCCTGCCTCTGATTCCCCATCTCCGATTCCGCACATCTGATTCCCTGCCTCTGATTCCCCGCCTCTGATTCCCCGCCTCTGATTCCCTGCCTCTGATTCCCAACCTCTGATTCCCCACCTCTGATTCCCCGTGTTTGATTCCCCGCCTCTGCTTCCCCGCCTCTGATTCCCCACCTCTGATTCCCCAACTCTAATTCCCCGCCTCTGATTCCCCATATCTGAATCCCCGCCTCTGTTTTCCCGCCTCTGATTCCCCACCCCTGTTTCCCCATATCTGATTCCCTGCCTCTGATTCCCCAACTTTGATTCCCAGCATCTGATTCCCCAGCTCTGATTCCCCGCCTCTGATTCCCCGCATCTGATTCCCTGCATCTGATTCCAAGCCTCTGATTCCCTGCCTCTGATTCCCAACCTCTGATTCCCCACCTCTGATTCCCCATATCTGATCCCCAGCCTCTGTTTCCCCGCCTCTGTTTCCCCATATCTGATTCCCGGCCTCTGATTCCCCGCCTCTGATTCCCCGCCTCTGATTCCCTGCCTCTGATTCCCCATCTCCGATTCCGCACATCTGATTCCCTGCCTCTGATTCCCCGCCTCTGATTCCCCGCCTCTGATTCCCTGCATCTGATTCCCAACCTCTGATTCCCCACCTCTGATTCCCCGTGTTTGATTCCCCGCCCCTGTTTCCCCATATCTGATTCCCTGACTCTGATTCCCCAACTTTGATTCCCAGCCTCTGATTCCCCAGCTCTGATTCCCCGCCTCTGATTCCCCGTGTTTGATTCCGTGCCTCTGATTCCCCGCCTCTGATTCCCCATCTCTGATTCACCGCCTTTGATTCGCCACCTCTGATTCCCCATATCTGATTCCCCACCTCTGTTTCCCCGCCTCTGATTCCCCGCCTCTGATTCTCCATATCTCATTCCCCGCCTCTGACTCCCCATCTCTGATTCCCGGACTCTGATTCCCCACCTCTGATTCCCGGCCTCTTATTCCCAGCATCTGATTCCAGGCCTCTGATTCCCGTCCTCTGACTCCCCGCTTCTGATTCTGATTCCCTGCCTCTGATTCCCCATCTCTGATTCCGCACATCTGATTACCTGCCCCTGATTCCCCACCTCTGATTCTCCATATCTGATTCCCCGCCTCTGTTTCCACGCCTCTGATTCCCCGCCTCTGTTTCCCCATATCTAATTCCCCACCTCTGATGCCCCAACTCTGATTCCCCGCCTCTGATTCAACAGCACTGATTCCCCGCCTCTGATTCCCCACATCCGATTCCCCATATCTGATTCCCCGCCTCTGTTTCCCCGCCCCTGACTCCCCGCCTCTGTTTCCCCATATCTGATTCCCCGCCTCTGATTCCCAACTATGATTCCCCGCCTCTTATTCCCCAGCTCTGATTCCCTGCCTCTGATTCCCCGCGTTCTATTCCCTGCCTCTGATTCCCCGCCTGTGATTCCCCATCTCTGATTCACCACCTCTGATTCCCCACCACTGATTCCCCATATCTAATTCCCCGCCTCTGTTTGCCCGCCTCTGATTCCCCGCCTCTGTTTCCCCATATCTGATTCCCCGCCTCTGAATCCCCAACTCTGATTCCCTGCCTCTGATTCCCCAGCTTCATTCCGCGCCTTTGAATCCCCCCGTCTGATTCCCAGCCTCTGAATCCCCGTGTCTGAAAACCTGCCTCTGATTCCCCGCCTCTGATTCCCCATCTCAGATTCACCGCCTCTGATTCCCCACCTCTGATTCCCCATCTCTGATTCCGCACATTCGATTCCCTGCCTCTGATTCCCCGACTCTGATTCCCCACCTCTGATTCCCCAGCTCTGATTCCTCGCCTCTGATTCCCCAACTCTGATTCCCCACCTCTGATTCCCCAGCTGTGATTCCCCGCCTCTGATTCCCCGTGTTTGATCCCCTGCTTCTGATTCCCTAGCTCTGATTCCCCATCTCTGATTCACCGCCTTTGATTCGCCACCTCTGATTCCCCATATCTGATTCCTCGCCACTGTTTCCCCGCCTCTGATTCCCCGCCTCTGATTCCCCATATCTCATTCCCCGCCTCTGATTCCCCATCTCTGATTCCCGGACTCTGATTCCCCACCTCTGATTCCCGACCTCTTATTCCCGGCATCTGATTCCGGCCTCTGATTCCCGGCCTCTGATTCCCTGCTTCTGATTCTGATTCCCTGCCTCTGATTCCCCATTTCTGATTCCGCACATCTAATTCCCTGCCTCTGATTCCCCACCTCTGATTCCCCATATCTGAATCCCCGCCTCTGTTTCCCCGTCTCTGATTCCCCGCCTCTGTTTCCCCATATCTAAGTCCCCGCCTCTGATTCCCCAACTTTGATTCCCCACCTCTGATTCCCCAGCTCTGATTCCCCGCCTCTGATTCCCCACCTCTGATTCCCCATATCTGATTCCCAGCCTCTGTTTCCCCGCCTCTGATTCCCCGCCCCTGTTTCCCCATATCTGATTCCCTGCCTCTGATTCCCCAACTTTGATTCCCAGCCTCTGATTCCCCAGCTCTGATTCCCCGCCTCTGATTCCCCGTGTTTGATTCCCTGCCTCTGATTCCCCGCCTCTGATTCCCCATCTCTGATTCACCGCCTTTGATTCGCCACCTCTGATTCCCCATATCTGATTCCCCACCTCTGTTTCCCCGCCTCTGATTCCCCGCCTCTGATTCTCCATATCTCATTCCCCGCCTCTGACTCCCCATCTCTGATTCCCGGACTCTGATACCCCACCTCTGATTCCCGGCCTCTTATTCCCAGCATCTGATTCCAGGCCTCTGATTCCCGGCCTCTGACTCCCCGCTTCTGATTCTGATTCCCTGACTCTGATTCCCCATCTCTGATTCCGCACATCTGATTACCTGCCTCTGATTCCCCACCTCTGATTCCCCATATCTGATTCCCCGCCTCGGTTTCCACGCCTCTGATTCCCCGCCTCTGTTTCCCCATATCTAATTCCCCACCTCTGATGCCCCAACTCTGATTCCCCGCCTCTGATTCCACAGCTCTGATTCCCCGCCTCTGATTCCCCACTTCCGATTCCCCATATCTGATTACCCGCCTCTGTTTCCCCGCCCCTGATTCCCCGCCTCTGTTTCCCCATATCTGATTCCCCGCCTCTGATTCCCAACTATGATTCCCCGCCTCTTATTCCCCAGCTCTGATTCCCTGCCTCTGATTCCCCGCGTTCTATTCCCTGCCTCTGATTCCCCGCCTGTGATTCCCCATCTCTGATTCACCACCTCTGATTCCCCACCACTGATTCCCCATATCTAATTCCCCGCCTCTGTTTGCCCGCCTCTGATTCCCCGCCTCTGTTTCCCCATATCTGATTCCCCGCCTCTGAATTCCCAACTCTGATTCCCTGCCTCTGATTCCCCAGCTTCATTCCCCGCCTTTGATTCCCCCCGTCCGATTCCCAGCCTCTGAATCCCCGTGTCTGATAACCTGCCTCTGATTCCCCGCCTCTGATTCCCCATCTCAGATTCACCGCCTCTGATTCCCCACCTCTGATTCCCCGTCTCTGATTCCGCACATCCGATTCCCTGCCTCTGATTCCCCGACTCTGATTCCCCACCTCTGATTCCCCAGCTCTGATTCCCCGCCTCTGATTCCCCAACTCTGATTCCCCTCCTCTGATTCCCCAGCTCTGATTCCCCGCCTCTGATTCCCCGTGTTTGATCCCCTGCCTCTGATTCCCCAGCTCTGATTCCCCATCTCTGATTCAGCGCATTTGATTCGCCACCTCTGATTCCCCATATCTGATTCCTCGCCAATGTTTCCCCGCCTCTGATTCCCCGCCTCTGATTCCCCATATCTCATTCCCCGCCTCTGATTCCCCATCTCTGATTCCCGGACTCTGATTCCCCACCTCTGATTCCCGACCTCTTATTCCCTGCCTCTGATTCCCCGCCTCTGATTCCCCGCCTCTGATTCCCTGCATCTGATTCCCAACCTCTGATTCCCCACCTCTGATTCCCCGTGTTTGATTCCCCGCCCCTGTTTCCCCATATCTGATTCCCTGACTCTGATTCCCCAACTTTGATTCCCAGCCTCTGATTCCCAAGCTCTGATTCCCCGCCTCTGATTCCCCGTGTTTGATTCCGTGCCTCTGATTCCCCGCCTCTGATTCCCCATCTCTGATTCACCGCCTTTGATTCGCCACCTCTGATTCCCCATATCTGATTCCCCACCTCTGTTTCCCCGCCTCTGATTCCCCGCCTCTGATTCTCCATATCTCATTCCCCGCCTCTGACTCCCCATCTCTGATTCCCGGACTCTGATTCCCCACCTCTGATTCCCGGCCTCTTATTCCCAGCATCTGATTCCAGGCCTCTGATTCCCGTCCTCTGACTCCCCGCTTCTGATTCTGATTCCCTGCCTCTGATTCCCCATCTCTGATTCCGCACATCTGATTACCTGCCCCTGATTCCCCACCTCTGATTCTCCATATCTGATTCCCCGCCTCTGTTTCCACGCCTCTGATTCCCCGCCTCTGTTTCCCCATATCTAATTCCCCACCTCTGATGCCCCAACTCTGATTCCCCGCCTCTGATTCAACAGCACTGATTCCCCGCCTCTGATTCCCCACATCCGATTCCCCATATCTGATTCCCCGCCTCTGTTTCCCCGCCCCTGACTCCCCGCCTCTGTTTCCCCATATCTGATTCCCCGCCTCTGATTCCCAACTATGATTCCCCGCCTCTTATTCCCCAGCTCTGATTCCCTGCCTCTGATTCCCCGCGTTCTATTCCCTGCCTCTGATTCCCCGCCTGTGATTCCCCATCTCTGATTCACCACCTCTGATTCCCCACCACTGATTCCCCATATCTAATTCCCCGCCTCTGTTTGCCCGCCTCTGATTCCCCGCCTCTGTTTCCCCATATCTGATTCCCCGCCTCTGAATCCCCAACTCTGATTCCCTGCCTCTGATTCCCCAGCTTCATTCCGCGCCTTTGAATCCCCCCGTCTGATTCCCAGCCTCTGAATCCCCGTGTCTGAAAACCTGCCTCTGATTCCCCGCCTCTGATTCCCCATCTCAGATTCACCGCCTCTGATTCCCCACCTCTGATTCCCCATCTCTGATTCCGCACATTCGATTCCCTGCCTCTGATTCCCCGACTCTGATTCCCCACCTCTGATTCCCCAGCTCTGATTCCTCGCCTCTGATTCCCCAACTCTGATTCCCCACCTCTGATTCCCCAGCTGTGATTCCCCGCCTCTGATTCCCCGTGTTTGATCCCCTGCTTCTGATTCCCTAGCTCTGATTCCCCATCTCTGATTCACCGCCTTTGATTCGCCACCTCTGATTCCCCATATCTGATTCCTCGCCACTGTTTCCCCGCCTCTGATTCCCCGCCTCTGATTCCCCATATCTCATTCCCCGCCTCTGATTCCCCATCTCTGATTCCCGGACTCTGATTCCCCACCTCTGATTCCCGACCTCTTATTCCCGGCATCTGATTCCGGCCTCTGATTCCCGGCCTCTGATTCCCTGCTTCTGATTCTGATTCCCTGCCTCTGATTCCCCATTTCTGATTCCGCACATCTAATTCCCTGCCTCTGATTCCCCACCTCTGATTCCCCATATCTGAATCCCCGCCTCTGTTTCCCCGTCTCTGATTCCCCGCCTCTGTTTCCCCATATCTAAGTCCCCGCCTCTGATTCCCCAACTTTGATTCCCCACCTCTGATTCCCCAGCTCTGATTCCCCGCCTCTGATTCCCCACCTCTGATTCCCCATATCTGATTCCCAGCCTCTGTTTCCCCGCCTCTGATTCCCCGCCCCTGTTTCCCCATATCTGATTCCCTGCCTCTGATTCCCCAACTTTGATTCCCAGCCTCTGATTCCCCAGCTCTGATTCCCCGCCTCTGATTCCCCGTGTTTGATTCCCTGCCTCTGATTCCCCGCCTCTGATTCCCCATCTCTGATTCACCGCCTTTGATTCGCCACCTCTCATTCCCCATATCTGATTCCCCACCTCTGTTTCCCCGCCTCTGATTCCCCGCCTCTGATTCTCCATATCTCATTCCCCGCCTCTGACTCCCCATCTCTGATTCCCGGACTCTGATACCCCACCTCTGATTCCCGGCCTCTTATTCCCAGCATCTGATTCCAGGCCTCTGATTCCCGGCCTCTGACTCCCCGCTTCTGATTCTGATTCCCTGACTCTGATTCCCCATCTCTGATTCCGCACATCTGATTACCTGCCTCTGATTCCCCACCTCTGATTCCCCATATCTGATTCCCCGCCTCGGTTTCAACGCCTCTGATTCCCCGCCTCTGTTTCCCCATATCTAATTCCCCACCTCTGATGCCCCAACTCTGATTCCCCGCCTCTGATTCCACAGCTCTGATTCCCCGCCTCTGATTCCCCACTTCCGATTCCCCATATCTGATTACCCGCCTCTGTTTCCCCGCCCCTGATTCCCCGCCTCTGTTTCCCCATATCTGATTCCCCGCCTCTGATTCCCAACTATGATTCCCCGCCTCTTATTCCCCAGCTCTGATTCCCTGCCTCTGATTCCCCGCGTTCTATTCCCTGCCTCTGATTCCCCGCCTGTGATTCCCCATCTCTGATTCACCACCTCTGATTCCCCACCACTGATTCCCCATATCTAATTCCCCGCCTCTGTTTGCCCGCCTCTGATTCCCCGCCTCTGTTTCCCCATATCTGATTCCCCGCCTCTGAATTCCCAACTCTGATTCCCTGCCTCTGATTCCCCAGCTTCATTCCCCGCCTTTGATTCCCCCCGTCCGATTCCCAGCCTCTGAATCCCCGTGTCTGATAACCTGCCTCTGATTCCCCGCCTCTGATTCCCCATCTCAGATTCACCGCCTCTGATTCCCCACCTCTGATTCCCCATCTCTGATTCCGCACATCCGATTCCCTGCCTCTGATTCCCCGACTCTGATTCCCCACCTCTGATTCCCCAGCTCTG
The DNA here is from genome assembly GCF_036971445.1 of Narcine bancroftii. NCBI lineage: Eukaryota > Metazoa > Chordata > Chondrichthyes > Torpediniformes > Narcinidae > Narcine > Narcine bancroftii. The sequence continues at coordinate 130,881,405 of NC_091475.1, forward strand.
ATTCCCCGCCTCTGATTCCCCAACTCTGATTCCCCGCCTCTGATTCCCCAGCTCTGATTCCCCGCCTCTGATTCCCCGTGTTTGATCCCCTGCCTCTGATTCCCCAGCTCTGATTCCCCATCTCTGATTCAGCGCATTTGATTCGCCACCTCTGATTCCCCATATCTGATTCCTCGCCAATGTTTCCCCGCCTCTGATTCCCCGCCTCTGATTCCCCATATCTCATTCCCCGCCTCTGATTCCCCATCTCTGATTCCCGGACTCTGATTCCCCACCTCTGATTCCCCGCCTCTGTTTCCCAATATCTAAGTCCCCGCCTCTGATTCCCCAACTCTAATTCCCCACCTCTGATTCCCCAGCTCTGATTCCCCGCCTCTGATTCCCCGCATCTGATTCCCTGCATCTGATTCCAAGCCTCTTATTCCCTGCCTCTGATTCCCAACCTCTGATTCCCCACCTCTGATTCCCCATATCTGATTCCCAGCCTCTGTTTCCCCGCCTCTGATTCCCCGCCACTGTTTCCCCATATCTGATTCCCGGCCTCTGGTTCCCCGCCTCTGATTCCCCGCCTCTGATTCCCTGCCTCTGATTCCCCATCTCCGATTCCGCACATCTGATTCCCTGCCTCTGATTCCCCGCCTCTGATTCCCCGCCTCTGATTCCCTGCCTCTGATTCCCAACCTCTGATTCCCCACCTCTGATTCCCCGTGTTTGATTCCCCGCCTCTGCTTCCCCGCCTCTGATTCCCCACCTCTGATTCCCCAACTCTAATTCCCCGCCTCTGATTCCCCATATCTGAATCCCCGCCTCTGTTTCCCCGCCTCTGATTCCCCACCCCTGTTTCCCCATATCTGATTCCCTGCCTCTGATTCCCCAACTTTGATTCCCAGCATCTGATTCCCCAGCTCTGATTCCCCGCCTCTGATTCCCCGCATCTGATTCCCTGCATCTGATTCCAAGCCTCTGATTCCCTGCCTCTGATTCCCAACCTCTGATTCCCCACCTCTGATTCCCCATATCTGATCCCCAGCCTCTGTTTCCCCGCCTCTGTTTCCCCATATCTGATTCCCGGCCTCTGATTCCCCGCCTCTGATTCCCCGCCTCTGATTCCCTGCCTCTGATTCCCCATCTCCGATTCCGCACATCTGATTCCCTGCCTCTGATTCCCCGCCTCTGATTCCCCGCCTCTGATTCCCTGCATCTGATTCCCAACCTCTGATTCCCCACCTCTGATTCCCCGTGTTTGATTCCCCGCCCCTGTTTCCCCATATCTGATTCCCTGACTCTGATTCCCCAACTTTGATTCCCAGCCTCTGATTCCCCAGCTCTGATTCCCCGCCTCTGATTCCCCGTGTTTGATTCCGTGCCTCTGATTCCCCGCCTCTGATTCCCCATCTCTGATTCACCGCCTTTGATTCGCCACCTCTGATTCCCCATATCTGATTCCCCACCTCTGTTTCCCCGCCTCTGATTCCCCGCCTCTGATTCTCCATATCTCATTCCCCGCCTCTGACTCCCCATCTCTGATTCCCGGACTCTGATTCCCCACCTCTGATTCCCGGCCTCTTATTCCCAGCATCTGATTCCAGGCCTCTGATTCCCGTCCTCTGACTCCCCGCTTCTGATTCTGATTCCCTGCCTCTGATTCCCCATCTCTGATTCCGCACATCTGATTACCTGCCCCTGATTCCCCACCTCTGATTCTCCATATCTGATTCCCCGCCTCTGTTTCCACGCCTCTGATTCCCCGCCTCTGTTTCCCCATATCTAATTCCCCACCTCTGATGCCCCAACTCTGATTCCCCGCCTCTGATTCAACAGCACTGATTCCCCGCCTCTGATTCCCCACATCCGATTCCCCATATCTGATTCCCCGCCTCTGTTTCCCCGCCCCTGACTCCCCGCCTCTGTTTCCCCATATCTGATTCCCCGCCTCTGATTCCCAACTATGATTCCCCGCCTCTTATTCCCCAGCTCTGATTCCCTGCCTCTGATTCCCCGCGTTCTATTCCCTGCCTCTGATTCCCCGCCTGTGATTCCCCATCTCTGATTCACCACCTCTGATTCCCCACCACTGATTCCCCATATCTAATTCCCCGCCTCTGTTTGCCCGCCTCTGATTCCCCGCCTCTGTTTCCCCATATCTGATTCCCCGCCTCTGAATCCCCAACTCTGATTCCCTGCCTCTGATTCCCCAGCTTCATTCCGCGCCTTTGAATCCCCCCGTCTGATTCCCAGCCTCTGAATCCCCGTGTCTGAAAACCTGCCTCTGATTCCCCGCCTCTGATTCCCCATCTCAGATTCACCGCCTCTGATTCCCCACCTCTGATTCCCCATCTCTGATTCCGCACATTCGATTCCCTGCCTCTGATTCCCCGACTCTGATTCCCCACCTCTGATTCCCCAGCTCTGATTCCTCGCCTCTGATTCCCCAACTCTGATTCCCCACCTCTGATTCCCCAGCTGTGATTCCCCGCCTCTGATTCCCCGTGTTTGATCCCCTGCTTCTGATTCCCTAGCTCTGATTCCCCATCTCTGATTCACCGCCTTTGATTCGCCACCTCTGATTCCCCATATCTGATTCCTCGCCACTGTTTCCCCGCCTCTGATTCCCCGCCTCTGATTCCCCATATCTCATTCCCCGCCTCTGATTCCCCATCTCTGATTCCCGGACTCTGATTCCCCACCTCTGATTCCCGACCTCTTATTCCCGGCATCTGATTCCGGCCTCTGATTCCCGGCCTCTGATTCCCTGCTTCTGATTCTGATTCCCTGCCTCTGATTCCCCATTTCTGATTCCGCACATCTAATTCCCTGCCTCTGATTCCCCACCTCTGATTCCCCATATCTGAATCCCCGCCTCTGTTTCCCCGTCTCTGATTCCCCGCCTCTGTTTCCCCATATCTAAGTCCCCGCCTCTGATTCCCCAACTTTGATTCCCCACCTCTGATTCCCCAGCTCTGATTCCCCGCCTCTGATTCCCCACCTCTGATTCCCCATATCTGATTCCCAGCCTCTGTTTCCCCGCCTCTGATTCCCCGCCCCTGTTTCCCCATATCTGATTCCCTGCCTCTGATTCCCCAACTTTGATTCCCAGCCTCTGATTCCCCAGCTCTGATTCCCCGCCTCTGATTCCCCGTGTTTGATTCCCTGCCTCTGATTCCCCGCCTCTGATTCCCCATCTCTGATTCACCGCCTTTGATTCGCCACCTCTGATTCCCCATATCTGATTCCCCACCTCTGTTTCCCCGCCTCTGATTCCCCGCCTCTGATTCTCCATATCTCATTCCCCGCCTCTGACTCCCCATCTCTGATTCCCGGACTCTGATACCCCACCTCTGATTCCCGGCCTCTTATTCCCAGCATCTGATTCCAGGCCTCTGATTCCCGGCCTCTGACTCCCCGCTTCTGATTCTGATTCCCTGACTCTGATTCCCCATCTCTGATTCCGCACATCTGATTACCTGCCTCTGATTCCCCACCTCTGATTCCCCATATCTGATTCCCCGCCTCGGTTTCCACGCCTCTGATTCCCCGCCTCTGTTTCCCCATATCTAATTCCCCACCTCTGATGCCCCAACTCTGATTCCCCGCCTCTGATTCCACAGCTCTGATTCCCCGCCTCTGATTCCCCACTTCCGATTCCCCATATCTGATTACCCGCCTCTGTTTCCCCGCCCCTGATTCCCCGCCTCTGTTTCCCCATATCTGATTCCCCGCCTCTGATTCCCAACTATGATTCCCCGCCTCTTATTCCCCAGCTCTGATTCCCTGCCTCTGATTCCCCGCGTTCTATTCCCTGCCTCTGATTCCCCGCCTGTGATTCCCCATCTCTGATTCACCACCTCTGATTCCCCACCACTGATTCCCCATATCTAATTCCCCGCCTCTGTTTGCCCGCCTCTGATTCCCCGCCTCTGTTTCCCCATATCTGATTCCCCGCCTCTGAATTCCCAACTCTGATTCCCTGCCTCTGATTCCCCAGCTTCATTCCCCGCCTTTGATTCCCCCCGTCCGATTCCCAGCCTCTGAATCCCCGTGTCTGATAACCTGCCTCTGATTCCCCGCCTCTGATTCCCCATCTCAGATTCACCGCCTCTGATTCCCCACCTCTGATTCCCCGTCTCTGATTCCGCACATCCGATTCCCTGCCTCTGATTCCCCGACTCTGATTCCCCACCTCTGATTCCCCAGCTCTGATTCCCCGCCTCTGATTCCCCAACTCTGATTCCCCTCCTCTGATTCCCCAGCTCTGATTCCCCGCCTCTGATTCCCCGTGTTTGATCCCCTGCCTCTGATTCCCCAGCTCTGATTCCCCATCTCTGATTCAGCGCATTTGATTCGCCACCTCTGATTCCCCATATCTGATTCCTCGCCAATGTTTCCCCGCCTCTGATTCCCCGCCTCTGATTCCCCATATCTCATTCCCCGCCTCTGATTCCCCATCTCTGATTCCCGGACTCTGATTCCCCACCTCTGATTCCCGACCTCTTATTCCCGGCATCTGATTCCGGCCTGTGATTCCCGGCCTCTGATTCCCTGCTTCTGATTCTGATTCCCTGCCTCTGATTCCCCATTTCTGATTCCGCACATCTAATTCCCTGCCTCTGATTCCCCACCTCTGATTCCCAATATCTGAATCCCCGCCTCTGTTTCCCCGTCTCTGATTCCCCGCCTCTGTTTCCCCATATCTAAGTCCCCGCCTCTGCTTCCCCAAATTTGATTCCCCACCTCTGATTCCCCAGCTCTGATTCCCCGCCTCTGATTCCCCACCTCTGATTCCCCATATCTGATTCCCAGCCTCTGTTTCCCCGCCTCTGATTCCCCGCCTCTGATTCCCCGCCTCTGAATCCCTGCCTCTGATTCCCCATCTCCGATTCCGCACATCTGATTCCCTGCCTCTCATTCCCCGCCTCTGATTCCCCGCCTCTGATTCCCTGCCTCTGATTCCCAACCTCTGATTCCCCACCTCTGATTCCCAGTGTTTGATTCCCCGCCTCTGTTTCCCCGCCTCTGATTCCCCGCCTCTGATTCCCCAACTCTAATTCCCCGCCTCTGATTCCCCATATCTGATTCCCCGCCTCTGTTTCCCCGCCTCTGATTCCCCGCCCCTGTTTCCCCATATCTGATTCCATGCCTCTGATTCCCCAACTTTGATTCCCAGCCTCTGATTCCCCAGCTCTGATTCCCCGCCTCTGATTCCCCGCATCTGATTCCCTGCATCTGATTCCAAGCCTCTGATTCCCTGCCTCTGATTCCCAACATCTGATTCCCCACCTCTGATTCCCCATATCTGATTCCCAGCCTCTGTTTCCCCGCCTCTTATTCCCCGCCTCTGTTTCCCCATATCTGATTCCCGGCCTCTGATTCCCCGCCTCTGATTCCCCGCCTCTGATTCCCTGCCTCTGATTCCCCATCTCCGATTCCGCACATCTGATTCCCTGCCTCTGATTCCCCTCCTCTGATTCCCCGCCTCTGATTCCCTGCCTCTGATTTCCAACCTCTGATTCCCGACCTCTGATTCCCCGTGTTTGATTCCCCGCCTATGTTTCCCCGCCTCTGATTCCCCGCCTCTGTTTCCCAATATCTAAGTCCCCGCCTCTGATTCCCCAACTCTAATTCCCCACCTCTGATTCCCCAGCTCTGATTCCCCGCCTCTGATTCCCTGCATCTGATTCCCTGCATCTGATTCCAAGCCTCTGATTCCCTGCCTCTGATTCCCAACCTCTGAGTCCCCACCTCTGATTCCCCATATCTGATTCCCAGCATCTGTTTCCCCGCCTCTGATTCCCCGCCTCTGTTTCCCCATATCTGATTCCCGGCCTCTGGTTCCCCGCCTCTGATTCCCCGCCTCTGATTCCCTGCCTCTGATTCCCCATCTCCGATTCCGCACATCTGATTCGCTGCCTCTGATTCCCCGCCTCTGATTCCCCGCCTCTGATTCCCTGCCTCTGATTCCCAACCTCTGATTCCCCACCTCTGATTCCCCGTGTTTGATTCCCCGCCTCTGTATCCCCGCCTCTGATTCCCCGCCTCTGATTCCCCAACTCTAATTCCCCGCCTCTGATTCCCCATATCTGATTCCCCGCCTCTGTTTCCCCGCCTCTGATTCCCCGCCCCTGTTTCCCCATATCTGATTCCCTGCCTCTGATTCCCCAACTTTGATTCCCAGCTTCTGATTCCCCAGCTCTCATTCCCCGCCTCTGATTCCCCGCATCTGATTCCCTGCATCTGATTCCAAGCCTCTGATTCCCTGCCTATGATTCCCCATATCTGATTCCCAGCCTCTGTTTCCCCGCCTCTGATTCCCCGCCTCTGTTTCCCCATATCTGATTCCCGGCCTCTGATTCCCCGCATCTGATTCCCCGCCTCTGATTCCCTGCCTCTGATTCCTCATCTCCGATTCCGCACATCTGATTCCCTGCCTCTGATTCCCCGCCTCTGATTCCCCGCCTCTGATTCCCTGCCTCTGATTCCCAACCTCTGATTCCCCACCTCTGATTCCCCGTGTTTGATTCCCCGCCTCTGTTTCCCCGCCTCTGATTCCCCGCCTCTGATTCCCCAACTCTAATTCCCCGCCTCTGATTCCCCATATCTGATTCCCTGCCTATGATTCCCCGCCTCTGATTCCCCGCCCCTGATTCCCCATATCTGATTCCCTGCCTCTGATTCCCCAACTTTGATTCCCAGCCTCTGATTCCCCAGCTCTGATTCCCCGCCTCTGATTCCCTGTGTTTGATTCCCTGCCTCTGATTCCCCGCCTCTGATTCCCCATCTCTGATTCACCGCCTTTGATTCGCCACCTCTGATTCCCCATATCTGATTCCCCACCTCTGTTTCCCCGCCTCTGATTCCCCGCCTCTGATACTCCATATCTCATTCCCCGCCTCTGACTCCCCATCTCTGATTCCCGTACTCTGATTCCCCACCTCTGATTCCCGGCCTCTTATTCCCAGCATCTGATTCCAGGCCTCTGATTCCCGGCCTCTGACTCCCCGCTTCTGATTCTGATTCCCTGCCTCTGATTCCCTGCCTCTGATTCCGCACATCTGATTCCCCGCCTCTGTTTCCCCATATCTAATTCCCCACCTCTGATGCCCCAACTCTGATTCCCCGCCTCTGATTCCCCAGCTCTGATTCCCCGCCTCTGATTCTCCACATCCGATTCCCAATATCTGATTCCCCGCCTTTGTTTCCCCGCCCCTGATTCCCCGCCTCTGTTTCCCCATATCTGATTCCCCGCCTCTGATTCCCCGCGTTCTATTCCCTGCCTCTGATTCCCCGCCTGTGATTCCCCATCTCTGATTCACCACCTCTGATTCCCCACCACTGATTCCCCATATCTAATTCCCCGCCTCTGTTTGCCCGCCTCTGATTCCCCGCCTCTGTTTCCCCATATCTGATTCCCCGCCTCTGAATCCCCAACTCTGATTCCCTGCCTCTGATTCCCCAGCTTCATTCCCCGCCTTTGATTCCCCCCGTCTGATTCCCAGCCTCTGAATCCCCGTGTCTGATAACCTGCCTCTGATTCCCCGCCTCTGATTCCCCATCTCAGATACACCGCCTCTGATTCCCCACCTCTGATTCCCCATCTCTGATTCCGCACATCCGATTCCCTGCCTCTGATTCCCCGACTCTGATTCCCCACCTCTGATTCCCCAGCTCTGATTCCCCGCCTCTGATTCCCCAACTCTGATTCCCCGCCTCTGATTCCCCAGCTCTGATTCCCCGCCTCTGATTCCCCGTGTTTGATCCCCTGCCTCTGATTCCCCAGCTCTGATTCCCCATCTCTGATTCACCGCCTTTGATTCGCCACCTCTGATTCCCCATATCTGATTCCTCGCCACTGTTTCCCCGCCTCTGATTCCGCGCCTCTGATTCCCCATATCTCATTCCCCGCCTCTGATTCCCCATCTCTGATTCCCGGACTCTGATTCCCCACCTCTGATTCACGACCTCTTATTCCCGGCATCTGATTCCGGCCTCTGATTCCCGGCCTCTGATTCCCTGCTTCTGATTCTGATTCCCTGCCTCTGATTCCCCATTTCTGATTCCGCACATCTAATTCCCTGCCTCTGATTCCCCAACTCTGATTCCCCATATCTGAATCCCCGCCTCTGTTTCCCCGTCTCTGATTCCCCGCCTCTGTTTCCCCATATCTAAGTCCCCGCCTCTGATTTCCCAACTTTGATTCCCCACCTCTGATTCCCCAGCTCTGATTCCCCGCCTCTGATTCCCCACCTCTGATTCCCCATACCTGATTCCCAGCCTCTGTTTCCCCGCCTCTGATTCCCCACTTCTGTTTCCCCATATCTGATTCCCGGCCTCTGATTTCCTGCCTCTGATTCACCGCCTCTGATTCCCTGCCTCTGATTCCCCATCTCCGATTCCGCACATCTGATTCCCTGCCTCTCATTCCCCGCCTCTGATTCCCCGCCTCTGATTCCCTGCCTCTGATTCCCAACCTCTGATTCCCCACCTCTGATTCCCCGTGTTTGATTCCCCGCCTCTGTTTCCCCGCCTCTCATTCCCCGCCTCTGATTCCCCAACCCTAATTCCCCGCCTCTGATTTCCCATATCTGATTCCCCGCCTCTGTTTCCCCGCCTCTGATTCCCCGCCCCTGTTTCCCCATATCTGATTCCCTGCCTCTGATTCCCCAACTTTCATTCCCAGACTCTGATTCCCCAGCTCTGATTCCCCGCCTCTGATTCCCCGCATCTGATTCCCTGCATCTGATTCCAAGCCTCTGATTCCCTGCCTCTGAATCCCTGCCTCTGATTCCCCATCTCCGATTCCGCACATCTGATTCCCTGCCTCAGATTCCCCGCCTCTGATTCCCCGCCGCTGATTCCCTGCCTCTGATTTCCAACCTCTGATTCCCCACCTCTGATTCCCCGTGTTTGATTCCCCGCCTCTGTTTCCCCGCCACTGATTCCCCGCCTCTGATTCCCCAACTCTAATTCCCCGCCTCTGCTTCCCCATATCTGATTCCCCACCTCTGTTTCCCTGCCTCTGATTCCCCGCCCCTGTTTCCCCATATCTGATTCCCTGACTCTGATTCCCCAACTTTGATTCCCAGCCTCTGATTCCCCAGCTCTGATTCCCCGCCTCTGATTCCCCGTGTTTGATTCCCTGCCTCTGATTCCCCGCCTCTGATTCCCCATCTCTGATTCACCGCCTTTGATTCGCCACCTCTGATTCCCCATATCTGATTCCCCACCTCTGTTTCCCCGCCTCTGATTCCCCGCCTCTGATTCTCCATATCTCATTCCCCGCCTCTGACTCCCCATCTCTGATTCCCGGACTCTGATTCCCCACCTCTGATTCCCGGCCTCTTATTCCCAGCATCTGATTCCAGGCCTCTGATTCCCGGCCTCTGACTCCCCGCTTTTGATTCTGATTCCCTGCCTCTGATTCCCCATCTCTGATTCCGCACATCTGATTACCTGCCTCTGATTCCCCACCTCTGATTCCCCATATCTGATTCCCCGCCTCTGTTTCCACGCCTCTGATTCCCCGCCTCTGTTTCCCCATATCTAATTCCCCACCTCTGATGCCCCAACTCTGATTCCCCGCCTCTGATTCCCCAGCTCTGATTCCCCGCCTCTGATTCCCTGCATCCGATTCCCCATATCTGATTCCCCGCCTCTGTTTCCCCGCCCCTGATTCCCCGCCTCTGTTTCCCCATATCTGATTATCCGCCTCTGATTCCCAACTATGATTCCCCGCCTCTGAATTACCGCGTCTGATTCCCTGCCTCTGCTTCCCCGCCTCTGATTCCCCAACTCTGATTCCCCGCCTCTGATTCCCCGTGTTTGATTCCCTGCCTCTGATTCCCGGCCTCTGATTCCCCATCTCTGATTCACCGCCTTTGATTCGCCACCTCTGATTCCCCATATCTGATTCCCCGCATCTGTTTCCCCGCCTCTGATTCCCCGCCTCTGATTCCCCATATCTCATTCCCCGCCTCTGAATCCCCATCTCTGATTCCCGGACTCTGATTCCCCACCTCTGATTCCCGGCCTCTTATTCCCGGCATCTGATTCCGGCCTCTGATTCCCGGCCTCTGATTCCCTGCTTCTGATTCTGATTCCCTGCCTCTGATTCCCCATCTCTGATTCCGCACATCTGATTCCCTGCCTCTGATTCCCCACCTCTGATTCCCCATATCTGACTCCCCGCCTCTGTTTCCCCGCCTCTGATTCCCCGCCTTTGTTTCCCAATATCTAAGTCCCCGCCTCTGATTCCCCAACTCTGATTCCCCACCTCTGATTCCCCAGCTCTGATTCCCCGCCTCTGATTCCCCGCATCTGATTCCCTGCATCTGATTCCAAGCCTCTGATTCCCTGCCTCTGATTCCCAACCTCTGATTCCCCACCTCTGATTCCCCATATCTGATTCCCCGCCTCTGTTTCCCCGCCTCTGATTCCCCACCTCTGTTTCCCCATATCTGATTTCCGGCCTCTTATTCCCCGCCTCTGATTCCCCACCTCTGATTCCCTACCTCTGATTACCCATCTCCGATTCCGCACATCTGATTCCCTGCCTCTGATTCCCCGCCTCTGATTCCCTGCCTCTGATTCCCAACCTCTGATTCCCCACCTCTGATTCCCCATATCTGATTCCCCGCCTCTGTTTCCCCTCCTCTTATTCCCCTCCTCTGATTCCCCAACTCTAATTCCCCGCCTCTGATTCCCCAGCTCTGATTCCCCGTGTTTGATTCCCTGCCTCTGATTCCCTGCCTCTGATTCCCCAGCTTCATTCCCCGCCTTTGATTCCCCCCGTCTGATTCCCAGCCTCTGAATCCCCGTGTCTGATAACCTGCCTCTGATTCCCCGCCTCTGATTCCCCATCTCAGATTCACCGCCTCTGATTCCCCACCTCTGATTCCCCATCTCTGATTCCGCACATCCGATTCCCTGCCTCTGATTCCCCGACTCTGATTCCCCACCTCTGATTCCCCAGCTCTGATTCCCCGCCTCTGATTCCCCAGCTCTGATTCCCCGCCTCTGATTCCCCAGCTTTGATTCCCCGCCTCTGATTCCCCGTGTTTGATCCCCTGCCTCTGATTCCCCAGCTCTGATTCCCCATCTCTGATTCACCGCCTTTGATTCGCCACCTCTGATTCCCCATATCTGATTCCTCGCCACTGTTTCCCCGCCTCTGATTCCCCGCCTCTGATTCCCCATATCTCATTCCCCGCCTCTGATTCCCCATCTCTGATTCCCGGACTCTGATTCCCCACCTCTGATTCCCGACCTCTTATTCCCGGCATCTGATTCCGGCCTCTGATTCCCGGCCTCTGATTTCCTGCCTCTGATTCACCGCCTCTGATTCCCTGCCTCTGATTCCCCATCTCCGATTCCGCACATCTGATTCCCTGCCTCTCATTCCCCGCCTCTGATTCCCCGCCTCTGATTCCCTGCCTCTGATTCCCAACCTCTGATTCCCCACCTCTGATTCCCCGTGTTTGATTCCCCGCCTCTGTTTCCCCGCCTCTCATTCCCCGCCTCTGATTCCCCAACCCTAATTCCCCGCCTCTGATTTCCCATATCTGATTCCCCGCCTCTGTTTCCCCGCCTCTGATTCCCCGCCCCTGTTTCCCCATATCTGATTCCCTGCCTCTGATTCCCCAACTTTGATTCCCAGACTCTGATTCCCCAGCTCTGATTCCCCGCCTCTGATTCCCCGCATCTGATTCCCTGCATCTGATTCCAAGCCTCTGATTCCCTGCCTCTGAATCCCTGCCTCTGATTCCCCATCTCCGATTCCGCACATCTGGTTCCCTGCCTCAGATTCCCCGCCTCTGATTCCCCGCCGCTGATTCCCTGCCTCTGATTTCCAACCTCTGATTCCCCACCTCTGATTCCCCGTGTTTGATTCCCCGCCTCTGTTTCCCCGCCACTGATTCCCCGCCTCTGATTCCCCAACTCTAATTCCCCGCCTCTGCTTCCCCATATCTGATTCCCCACCTCTGTTTCCCTGCCTCTGATTCCCCGCCCCTGTTTCCCCATATCTGATTCCCTGACTCTGATTCCCCAACTTTGGTTCCCAGCCTCTGATTCCCCAGCTCTGATTCCCCGCCTCTGATTCCCCGTGTTTGATTCCCTGCCTCTGATTCCCCGCCTCTGATTCCCCATCTCTGATTCACCGCCTTTGATTCGCCACCTCTGATTCCCCATATCTGATTCCCCACCTCTGTTTCCCCGCCTCTGATTCCCCGCCTCTGATTCTCCATATCTCATTCCCCGCCTCTGACTCCCCATCTCTGATTCCCGGACTCTGATTCCCCACCTCTGATTCCCGGCCTCTTATTCCCAGCATCTGATTCCAGGCCTCTGATTCCCGGCCTCTGACTCCCCGCTTTTGATTCTGATTCCCTGCCTCTGATTCCCCATCTCTGATTCCGCACATCTGATTACCTGCCTCTGATTCCCCACCTCTGATTCCCCATATCTGATTCCCCGCCTCTGTTTCCACGCCTCTGATTCCCCGCCTCTGTTTCCCCATATCTAATTCCCCACCTCTGATGCCCCAACTCTGATTCCCCGCCTCTGATTCCCCAGCTCTGATTCCCCGCCTCTGATTCCCTGCATCCGATTCCCCATATCTGATTCCCCGCCTCTGTTTCCCCGCCCCTGATTCCCCGCCTCTGTTTCCCCATATCTGATTATCCGCCTCTGATTCCCAACTATGATTCCCCGCCTCTGAATTACCGCGTCTGATTCCCTGCCTCTGCTTCCCCGCCTCTGATTCCCCAACTCTGATTCCCCGCCTCTGATTCCCCGTGTTTGATTCCCTGCCTCTGATTCCCGGCCTCTGATTCCCCATCTCTGATTCACCGCCTTTGATTCGCCACCTCTGATTCCCCATATCTGATTCCCCGCATCTGTTTCCCCGCCTCTGATTCCCCGCCTCTGATTCCCCATATCTCATTCCCCGCCTCTGAATCCCCATCTCTGATTCCCGGACTCTGATTCCCCACCTCTGATTCCCGGCCTCTTATTCCCGGCATCTGATTCCGGCCTCTGATTCCCGGCCTCTGATTCCCTGCTTCTGATTCTGATTCCCTGCCTCTGATTCCCCATCTCTGATTCCGCACATCTGATTCCCTGCCTCTGATTCCCCACCTCTGATTCCCCATATCTGACTCCCCGCCTCTGTTTCCCCGCCTCTGATTCCCCGCCTTTGTTTCCCAATATCTAAGTCCCCGCCTCTGATTCCCCAACTCTGATTCCCCACCTCTGATTCCCCAGCTCTGATTCCCCGCCTCTGATTCCCCGCATCTGATTCCCTGCATCTGATTCCAAGCCTCTGATTCCCTGCCTCTGATTCCCAACCTCTGATTCCCCACCTCTGATTCCCCATATCTGATTCCCCGCCTCTGTTTCCCCGCCTCTGATTCCCCACCTCTGTTTCCCCATATCTGATTCCCGGCCTCTTATTCCCCGCCTCTGATTCCCCACCTCTGATTCCCTACCTCTGATTACCCATCTCCGATTCCGCACATCTGATTCCCTGCCTCTGATTCCCCGCCTCTGATTCCCTGCCTCTGATTCCCAACCTCTGATTCCCCACCTCTGATTCCCCATATCTGATTCCCCGCCTCTGTTTCCCCTCCTCTTATTCCCCTCCTCTGATTCCCCAACTCTAATTCCCCGCCTCTGATTCCCCAGCTCTGATTCCCCGTGTTTGATTCCCTGCCTCTGATTCCCTGCCTCTGATTCCCCAGCTTCATTCCCCGCCTTTGATTCCCCCCGTCTGATTCCCAGCCTCTGAATCCCCGTGTCTGATAACCTGCCTCTGATTCCCCGCCTCTGATTCCCCATCTCAGATTCACCGCCTCTGATTCCCCACCTCTGATTCCCCATCTCTGATTCCGCACATCCGATTCCCTGCCTCTGATTCCCCGACTCTGATTCCCCACCTCTGATTCCCCAGCTCTGATTCCCCGCCTCTGATTCCCCAGCTCTGATTCCCCGCCTCTGATTCCCCAGCTTTGATTCCCCGCCTCTGATTCCCCGTGTTTGATCCCCTGCCTCTGATTCCCCAGCTCTGATTCCCCATCTCTGATTCACCGCCTTTGATTCGCCACCTCTGATTCCCCATATCTGATTCCTCGCCACTGTTTCCCCGCCTCTGATTCCCCGCCTCTGATTCCCCATATCTCATTCCCCGCCTCTGATTCCCCATCTCTGATTCCCGGACTCTGATTCCCCACCTCTGATTCCCGACCTCTTATTCCCGGCATCTGATTCCGGCCTCTGATTCCCGGCCTCTGATTCCCTGCTTCTGATTCTGATTCCCTGCCTCTGATTCCCCATTTCTGATTCCGCACATCTAATTCCCTTCCTCTGATTCCCCACCTCTGATTCCCCATATCTGAATCCCCGCCTCTGTTTCCCCGTCTCTGATTCCCCGCCTCTGTTTCCCCATATCTAAGTCCACGCCTCTGATTCCCCAACTTTGATTCCCCACCTCTGAATCCCCAGCTCTGATTCCCCGCCTCTGATTCCCCACCTCTGATTCCCCATACCTGATTCCCAGCCTCTGTTTCCCCGCCTCTGATTCCCCGCTTCTGTTTCCCCATATCTGATTCCCGGCCTCTGATTCCCTGCCTCTGATTCCCCGCCTCTGATTCCCTGCCACTGATTCACCATCTCCGATTCCGCACATCTGATTCCCTGCCTATGATTCCCCGCCTCTGATTCCCCGCCCCTGATTCCCCATATCTGATTCCCTGCCTCTGATTCCCCAACTTTGATTCCCAGCCTCTGATTCCCCAGCTCTGATTCCCCGCCTCTGATTCCCTGTGTTTGATTCCCTGCCTCTGATTCCCCGCCTCTGATTCCCCATCTCTGATTCACCGCCTTTGATTCGCCACCTCTGATTCCCCATATCTGATTCCCCACCTCTGTTTCCCCGCCTCTGATTCCCCGCCTCTGATACTCCATATCTCATTCCCCGCCTCTGACTCCCCATCTCTGATTCCCGTACTCTGATTCCCCACCTCTGATTCCCGGCCTCTTATTCCCAGCATCTGATTCCAGGCCTCTGATTCCCGGCCTCTGACTCCCCGCTTCTGATTCTGATTCCCTGCCTCTGATTCCCCGCCTCTGATTCCGCACATCTGATTCCCCGCCTCTGTTTCCCCATATCTAATTCCCCACCTCTGATGCCCCAACTCTGATTCCCCGCCTCTGATTCCCCAGCTCTGATTCCCCGCCTCTGATTCTCCACATCCGATTCCCAATATCTGATTCCCCGCCTTTGTTTCCCCGCCCCTGATTCCCCGCCTCTGTTTCCCCATATCTGATTCCCCGCCTCTGATTCCCCGCGTTCTATTCCCTGCCTCTGATTCCCCGCCTGTGATTCCCCATCTCTGATTCACCACCTCTGATTCCCCACCACTGATTCCCCATATCTAATTCCCCGCCTCTGTTTGCCCGCCTCTGATTCCCCGCCTCTGTTTCCCCATATCTGATTCCCCGCCTCTGAATCCCCAACTCTGATTCCCTGCCTCTGATTCCCCAGCTTCATTCCCCGCCTTTGATTCCCCCCGTCTGATTCCCAGCCTCTGAATCCCCGTGTCTGATAACCTGCCTCTGATTCCCCGCCTCTGATTCCCCATCTCAGATACACCGCCTCTGATTCCCCACCTCTGATTCCCCATCTCTGATTCCGCACATCCGATTCCCTGCCTCTGATTCCCCGACTCTGATTCCCCACCTCTGATTCCCCAGCTCTGATTCCCCGCCTCTGATTCCCCAACTCTGATTCCCCGCCTCTGATTCCCCAGCTCTGATTCCCCGCCTCTGATTCCCCGTGTTTGATCCCCTGCCTCTGATTCCCCAGCTCTGATTCCCCATCTCTGATTCACCGCCTTTGATTCGCCACCTCTGATTCCCCATATCTGATTCCTCGCCACTGTTTCCCCGCCTCTGATTCCGCGCCTCTGATTCCCCATATCTCATTCCCCGCCTCTGATTCCCCATCTCTGATTCCCGGACTCTGATTCCCCACCTCTGATTCCCGACCTCTTATTCCCGGCATCTGATTCCGGCCTCTGATTCCCGGCCTCTGATTCCCTGCTTCTGATTCTGATTCCCTGCCTCTGATTCCCCATTTCTGATTCCGCACATCTAATTCCCTGCCTCTGATTCCCCAACTCTGATTCCCCATATCTGAATCCCCGCCTCTGTTTCCCCGTCTCTGATTCCCCGCCTCTGTTTCCCCATATCTAAGTCCCCGCCTCTGATTTCCCAACTTTGATTCCCCACCTCTGATTCCCCAGCTCTGATTCCCCGCCTCTGATTCCCCACCTCTGATTCCCCATACCTGATTCCCAGCCTCTGTTTCCCCGCCTCTGATTCCCCACTTCTGTTTCCCCATATCTGATTCCCGGCCTCTGATTTCCTGCCTCTGATTCACCGCCTCTGATTCCCTGCCTCTGATTCCCCATCTCCGATTCCGCACATCTGATTCCCTGCCTCTCATTCCCCGCCTCTGATTCCCCGCCTCTGATTCCCTGCCTCTGATTCCCAACCTCTGATTCCCCACCTCTGATTCCCCGTGTTTGATTCCCCGCCTCTGTTTCCCCGCCTCTCATTCCCCGCCTCTGATTCCCCAACCCTAATTCCCCGCCTCTGATTTCCCATATCTGATTCCCCGCCTCTGTTTCCCCGCCTCTGATTCCCCGCCCCTGTTTCCCCATATCTGATTCCCTGCCTCTGATTCCCCAACTTTGATTCCCAGACTCTGATTCCCCAGCTCTGATTCCCCGCCTCTGATTCCCCGCATCTGATTCCCTGCATCTGATTCCAAGCCTCTGATTCCCTGCCTCTGAATCCCTGCCTCTGATTCCCCATCTCCGATTCCGCACATCTGATTCCCTGCCTCAGATTCCCCGCCTCTGATTCCCCGCCGCTGATTCCCTGCCTCTGATTTCCAACCTCTGATTCCCCACCTCTGATTCCCCGTGTTTGATTCCCCGCCTCTGTTTCCCCGCCACTGATTCCCCGCCTCTGATTCCCCAACTCTAATTCCCCGCCTCTGATTCCCCATATCTGATTCCCCACCTCTGTTTCCCTGCCTCTGATTCCCCGCCCCTGTTTCCCCATATCTGATTCCCTGACTCTGATTCCCCAACTTTGATTCCCAGCCTCTGATTCCCCAGCTCTGATTCCCCGCCTCTGATTCCCCGTGTTTGATTCCCTGCCTCTGATTCCCCGCCTCTGATTCCCCATCTCTGATTCACCGCCTTTGATTCGCCACCTCTGATTCCCCATATCTGATTCCCCACCTCTGTTTCCCCGCCTCTGATTCCCCGCCTCTGATTCTCCATATCTCATTCCCCGCCTCTGACTCCCCATCTCTGATTCCCGGACTCTGATTCCCCACCTCTGATTCCCGGCCTCTTATTCCCAGCATCTGATTCCAGGCCTCTGATTCCCGGCCTCTGACTCCCCGCTTTTGATTCTGATTCCCTGCCTCTGATTCCCCATCTCTGATTCCGCACATCTGATTACCTGCCTCTGATTCCCCACCTCTGATTCCCCATATCTGATTCCCCGCCTCTGTTTCCACGCCTCTGATTCCCCGCCTCTGTTTCCCCATATCTAATTCCCCACCTCTGATGCCCCAACTCTGATTCCCCGCCTCTGATTCCACAGCTCTGATTCCCCGCCTCTGATTCCCTGCATCCGATTCCCCATATCTGATTCCCCGCCTCTGTTTCCCCGCCCCTGATTCCCCGCCTCTGTTTCCCCATATCTGATTATCCGCCTCTGATTCCCAACTATGATTCCCCGCCTCTGAATTACCGCGTCTGATTCCCTGCCTCTGCTTCCCCGCCTCTGATTCCCCAACTCTGATTCCCCGCCTCTGATTCCCCGTATTTGATTCCCTGCCTCTGATTCCCGGCCTCTGATTCCCCATCTCTGATTCACCGCCTTTGATTCGCCACCTCTGATTCCCCATATCTGATTCCCCGCATCTGTTTCCCCGCCTCTGATTCCCCGCCTCTGATTCCCCATATCTCATTCCCCGCCTCTGAATCCCCATCTCTGATTCCCGGACTCTGATTCCCCACCTCTGATTCCCGGCCTCTTATTCCCGGCATCTGATTCCGGCCTCTGATTCCCGGCCTCTGATTCCCTGCTTCTGATTCTGATTCCCTGCCTCTGATTCCCCATCTCTGATTCCGCACATCTGATTCCCTGCCTCTGATTCCCCACCTCTGATTCCCCATATCTGACTCCCCGCCTCTGTTTCCCCGCCTCTGATTCCCCGCCTTTGTTTCCCAATATCTAAGTCCCCGCCTCTGATTCCCCAACTCTGATTCCCCACCTCTGATTCCCCAGCTCTGATTCCCCGCCTCTGATTCCCCGCATCTGATTCCCTGCATCTGATTCCAAGCCTCTGATTCCCTGCCTCTGATTCCCAACCTCTGATTCCCCACCTCTGATTCCCCATATCTGATTCCCCGCCTCTGTTTCCCCGCCTCTGATTCCCCACCTCTGTTTCCCCATATCTGATTCCCGGCCTCTTATTCCCCGCCTCTGATTCCCCACCTCTGATTCCCTACCTCTGATTACCCATCTCCGATTCCGCACATCTGATTCCCTGCCTCTGATTCCCCGCCTCTGATTCCCTGCCTCTGATTCCCAACCTCTGATTCCCCACCTCTGATTCCCCATATCTGATTCCCCGCCTCTGTTTCCCCTCCTCTTATTCCCCTCCTCTGATTCCCCAACTCTAATTTCCCGCCTCTGATTCCCCAGCTCTGATTCCCCGTGTTTGATTCCCTGCCTCTGATTCCCTGCCTCTGATTCCCCAGCTTCATTCCCCGCCTTTGATTCCCCCCGTCTGATTCCCAGCCTCTGAATCCCCGTGTCTGATAACCTGCCTCTGATTCCCCGCCTCTGATTCCCCATCTCAGATTCACCGCCTCTGATTCCCCACCTCTGATTCCCCATCTCTGATTCCGCACATCCGATTCCCTGCCTCTGATTCCCCGACTCTGATTCCCCACCTCTGATTCCCCAGCTCTGATTCCCCGCCTCTGATTCCCCAGCTCTGATTCCCCGCCTCTGATTCCCCAGCTTTGATTCCCCGCCTCTGATTCCCCGTGTTTGATCCCCTGCCTCTGATTCCCCAGCTCTGATTCCCCATCTCTGATTCACCGCCTTTGATTCGCCACCTCTGATTCCCCATATCTGATTCCTCGCCACTGTTTCCCCGCCTCTGATTCCCCGCCTCTGATTCCCCATATCTCATTCCCCGCCTCTGATTCCCCATCTCTGATTCCCGGACTCTGATTCCCCACCTCTGATTCCCGACCTCTTATTCCCGGCATCTGATTCCGGCCTCTGATTCCCGGCCTCTGATTCCCTGCTTCTGATTCTGATTCCCTGCCTCTGATTCCCCATTTCTGATTCCGCACATCTAATTCCCTTCCTCTGATTCCCCACCTCTGATTCCCCATATCTGAATCCCCGCCTCTGTTTCCCCGTCTCTGATTCCCCGCCTCTGTTTCCCCATATCTAAGTCCACGCCTCTGATTCCCCAACTTTGATTCCCCACCTCTGATTCCCCAGCTCTGATTCCCCGCCTCTGATTCCCCACCTCTGATTCCCCATACCTGATTCCCAGCCTCTGTTTCCCCGCCTCTGATTCCCCGCTTCTGTTTCCCCATATCTGATTCCCGGCCTCTGATTCCCTGCCTCTGATTCCCCGCCTCTGATTCCCTGCCACTGATTCACCATCTCCGATTCCGCACATCTGATTCCCTGCCTCTCATTCCCCGCCTCTGATTCCCCGCCTCTGATTCCCCATACCTGATTCCCAGCCTCTGTTTCCCCGCCTCTGATTCCCCACTTCTGTTTCCCCATATCTGATTCCCGGCCTCTGATTTCCTGCCTCTGATTCCCCGCCTCTGATTCCCTGCCTCTGATTCCCCGCCCCTGTTTCCCCATATCTGATTCCCTGCCTCTGATTCCCCAACTTTGATTCCCAGAGTCTGATTCCCCAGCTCTGATTCCCCGCCTCTGATTCCCCGCATCTGATTCCCTGCATCTGATTCCAAGCCTCTGATTCCCTGCCTCTGATTCCCTGCCTCTGATTCCCCATCTCCGAATCCACACATCTGATTCCCTGCCTCTGATTCCCCGCCTCTGATTCCCCGCCGCTGATTCCCTGCCTCTGATTTCCAACCTCTGATTCCCCACCTCTGATTCCCCGTGTTTGATTCCCCGCCTCTGTTTCCCCGCCACTGATTCCCCGCCTCTGATTCCCCAACTCTAATTCCCCGCCTCTGATTCCCCATATCTGATTCCCCACCTCTGTTTCCCCGCCTCTGATTCCCCGCCCCTGTTTCCCCATATCTGATTCCCTGACTCTGATTCCCCAACTTTGATTCCCAGCCTCTGATTCCCCAGCTCTGATTCCCCGCCTCTGATTCCCCGTGTTTGATTCCCTGCCTCTGATTCCCCGCCTCTGATTCCCCATCTCTGATTCACCGCCTTTGATTCACCACCTCTGATTCCCCATATCTGATTCCCCACCTCTGTTTCCCCGCCTCTGATTCCCCGCCTCTGATTCTCCATATCTCATTCCCCGCCTCTGACTCCCCATCTCTGATTCCCGGACTCTGATTCCCCACCTCTGATTCCCGGCCTCTTATTCCCAGCATCTGATTCCAGGCCTCTGATTCCCGGCCTCTGACTCCCCGCTTTTGATTCTGATTCCCTGCCTCTGATTCCCCATCTCTGATTCCGCACATCTGATTACCTGCCTCTGATTCCCCACCTCTGATTCCCCATATCTGATTCCCCGCCTCTGTTTCCATGCCTCTGATTCCCCGCCTCTGTTTCCCCATATCTAATTCCCCACCTCTGATGCCCCAACTCTGATTCCCCGCCTCTGATTCCCCAGCTCTGATTCCCCGCCTCTGATTCCCTGCATCCGATTCCCCATATCTGATTCCCCGCCTCTGTTTCCCCGCCCCTGATTCCCCGCCTCTGTTTCCCCATATCTGATTATCCGCCTCTGATTCCCAACTATGATTCCCCGCCTCTGAATCCCCGCGTCTGATTCCCTGCCTCTGCTTCCCCGCCTCTGATTCCCCAACTCTGATTCCCCGCCTCTGATTCCCCGTGTTTGATTCCCTGCCTCTGATTCCCAGCATCTGATTCCCCATCTCTGATTCACCGCCTTTGATTCGCCACCTCTGATTCCCCATATCTGATTCCCCGCATCTGTTTCCCAGCCTCTGATTCCCCGCCTCTGATTCCCCATATCTCATTCCCCGCCTCTGAATCCCCATCTCTGATTCCCGGACTCTGATTCCCCACCTCTGATTCCCGGCCTCTTATTCCCGGCATCTGATTCCGGCCTCTGATTCCCGGCCTCTGATTCCCTGCTTCTGATTCTGATTCCCTGCCTCTGATTCCCCATCTCTGATTCCGCACATCTGATTCCCTGCCTCTGATTCCCCACCTCTGATTCCCCATATCTGACTCCCCGCCTCTGTTTCCCCGCCTCTGATTCCCCGCCTTTGTTTCCCAATATCTAAGTCCCCGCCTCTGATTCCCCAACTCTGATTCCCCACCTCTGATTCCCCAGCTCTGATTCCCCGCCTCTGATTCCCCGCATCTGATTCCCTGCATCTGATTCCAAGCCTCTGATTCCCTGCCTCTGATTCCCAACCTCTGATTCCCCACCTCTGATTCCCCATATCTGATTCCCCGCCTCTGTTTCCCCGCCTCTGATTCCCCACCTCTGTTTCCCCATATCTGATTCCCGGCCTCTTATTCCCCGCCTCTGATTCCCCACCTCTGATTCCCTACCTCTGATTACCCATCTCCGATTCCGCACATCTGATTCCCTGCCTCTGATTCCCCGCCTCTGATTCCCTGCCTCTGATTCCCAACCTCTGATTCCCCACCTCTGATTCCCCATATCTGATTCCCCGCCTCTGTTTCCCCTCCTCTTATTCCCCTCCTCTGATTCCCCAACTCTAATTCCCCACCTCTGATTCCCCAGCTCTGATTCCCCGTGTTTGATTCCCTGCCTCTGATTTCCTGCCTCTGATTCCCCAGCTTCATTCCCCGCCTTTGATTCCCCCCGTCTGATTCCCAGCCTCTGAATCCCCGTGTCTGATAACCTGCCTATCATTCCCCGCCTCTGATTCCCCATCTCAGATTCACCGCCTCTGATTCCCCACCTCTGATTCCCCATCTCTGATTCCGCACATCCGATTCCCTGCCTCTGATTCCCCGACTCTGATTCCCCACCTCTGATTCCCCAGCTCTGATTCCCCGCCTCTGATTCCCCAACTCTGATTCCCCGCCTCTGATTCCCCAGCTCTGATTCCCCGCCTCTGATTCCCCGTGTTTGATCCCCTGCCTCTGATTCCCCAGCTCTGATTCCCCATCTCTGATTCACCGCCTTTGATTCGCCACCTCTGATTCCCCATATCTGATTCCTCGCCACTGTTTCCCCGCCTCTGATTCCCCGCCTCTGATTCCCCATATCTCATTCCCCGCCTCTGATTCCCCATCTCTGATTCCCGGACTCTGATTCCCCACCTCTGATTCCCGACCTCTTATTCCCGGCATCTGATTCCGGCCTCTGATTCCCGGCCTCTGATTCCCTGCTTCTGATTCTGATTCCCTGCCTCTGATTCCCCATTTCTGATTCCGCACATCTAATTCCCTGCCTCTGATTCCCCACCTCTGATTCCCCATATCTGAATCCCCGCCTCTGTTTCCCCGTCTCTGATTCCCCGCCTCTGTTTCCCCATATCTAAGTCCACGCCTCTGATTCCCCAACTTTGATTCCCCACCTCTGATTCCCCAGCTCTGATTCCCCGCCTCTGATTCCCCACCTCTGATTCCCCATACCTGATTCCCAGCCTCTGTTTCCCCGCCTCTGATTCCCCGCTTCTGTTTCCCCATATCTGATTCCCGGCCTCTGATTCCCTGCCTCTGATTCCCCGCCTCTGATTCCCCACCTCTGTTTCCCCATATCTGATTCCCGGCCTCTTATTCCCCGCCTCTGATTCCCCACCTCTGATTCCCTACCTCTGATTACCCACCTCCGATTCCGCACATCTGATTCCCTGCCTCTGATTCCCCGCCTCTGATTCCCTGCCTCTGATTCCCAACCTCTGATTCCCCACCTCTGATTACCCATATCTGATTCCCCGCCTCTGTTTCCCCTCCTCTTATTCCCCTCCTCTGATTCCCCAACTCTAATTCCCCGCCTCTGATTCCCCAGCTCTGATTCCCCGTGTTTGATTCCCTGCCTCTGTTTCCCTGCCTCTGATTCCCCAGCTTCATTCCCCGCCTTTGATTCCCCCGGTCTGATTCCCAGCCTCTGAATCCCCGTGTCTGATAACCTGCCTATCATTCCCCGCCTCTGATTCCCCATCTCAGATTCACCGCCTCTGATTCCCCACCTCTGATTCCCCATCTCTGATTCCGCACATCCGATTCCCTGCCTCTGATTCCCCGACTCTGATTCCCCACCTCTGATTCCCCAGCTCTGATTCCCCGCCTCTGATTCCCCAACTCTGATTCCCCGCCTCTGATTCCCCAGCTCTGATTCCCCGCCTCTGATTCCCCGTGTTTGATCCCCTGCCTCTGATTCCCCAGCTCTGATTCCCCATCTCTGATTCACCGCCTTTGATTCGCCACCTCTGATTCCCCATATCTGATTCCTCGCCACTGTTTCCCCGCCTCTGATTCCCCGCCTCTGATTCCCCATATCTCATTCCCCGCCTCTGATTCCCCATCTCTGATTCCCGGACTCTGATTCCCCACCTCTGATTCCCGACCTCTTATTCCCGGCATCTGATTCCGGCCTCTGATTCCCGGCCTCTGATTCCCTGCTTCTGATTCTGATTCCCTGCCTCTGATTCCCCATTTCTGATTCCGCACATCTAATTCCCTGCCTCTGATTCCCCACCTCTGATTCCCCATATCTGAATCCCCGCCTCTGTTTCCCCGTCTCTGATTCCCCGCCTCTGTTTCCCCATATCTAAGTCCACGCTTCTGATTCCCCAACTTTGATTCCCCACCTCTGATTCCCCAGCTCTGATTCCCCGCCTCTGATTCCCCACCTCTGATTCCCCATACCTGATTCCCAGCCTCTGTTTCCCCGCCTCTGATTCCCCGCTTCTGTTTCCCCATATCTGATTCCCGGCCTCTGATTCCCTGCCTCTGATTCCCCGCCTCTGATTCCCTGCCACTGATTCACCATCTCCGATTCCGCACATCTGATTCCCTGCCTCTCATTCCCCGCCTCTGATTCCCCGCCTCTGATTCCCTGCCTCTGATTCCCAACCTCTGATTCCCCACCTCTGATTCCCCGTGTTTGATTCCCCGCCTCTGTTTCCCCGCCTCTGATTCCCCGCCTCTGATTCCCCAACTCTAATTCCCCGTCTCTGATTCCCCATATCTGATTCTCCGCCTCTGTTTCCCCGCCTCTGATTCCCCGCCCCTGTTTCCCCATATCTGATTCCCTGCCTCTGATTCCCCAACTTTGATTCCCAGACTCTGATTCCCCAGCTCTGATTCCCCGCCTCTGATTCCCCGCATCTGATTCCCTGCATCTGATTCCAAGCCTCTGATTCCCTGCCTCTGATTCCCAACCTCTGATTCCCCACCTCTGATTCCCCATATCTGATTCCCAGCCTCTGTTTCCCCGCCTCTGATTCCCCGCCTCTGTTTCCCCATATCTGATTCCCGGCCTCTGATTCCCGCCTCTGATTCCCCGCCTCTGATTCCCTGCCTCTAATTCCCCACATCTGATTCCCTGCCTCTGATTCCCTGCCTCTGATTCCCCGCCTCTGATTCCCTGCCTCTGATTTCCAACCTCTGATTCCCCACCTCTGATTCCCCGTGTTTGATTCCCCGCCTCTGTTTCCCCGCCACTGAATCCCCGCCTCTGATTCCCCAACTCTAATTCCCCGCCTCTGATTCCCCATATCTGATTCCCCGCCTCTGTTTCCCCGCCTCTGATTCCCCGCCCCTGTTTCCCCATATCTGATTCCCTGACTCTGATTCCCCAACTTTGATTCCCAGCCTCTGATTCCCCAGCTCTGATTCCCCGCCTCTGATTCCCCGTGTTTGATTCCCTGCCTCTGATTCCCCGCCTCTGATTCCCCATCTCTGATTCACCGCCTTTGATTCGCCACCTCTGATTCCCCATATCTGATTCCCCACCTCTGTTTCCCCGCATCTGATTCCCCGCCTCTGATTCTCCATATCTCATTCCCCGCCTCTGACTCCCCATCTCTGATTCCCGGACTCTGATTCCCCACCTCTGATTCCCGGCCTCTTATTCCCAGCATCTGATTCCAGGCCTCTGATTCCCGGCCTCTGACTCCCCGCTTTTGATTCTGATTCCCTGCCTCTGATTCCCCATCTCTGATTCCGCACATCTGATTACCTGCCTCTGACTCCCCACCTCTGATTCCCCATATCTGATTCCCCGCCTCTGTTTCCACGCCTCTGATTCCCCGCCTCTGTTTCCCCATATCTAATTCCCCACCTCTGATGCCCCAACTCTGATTCCCCGCCTCTGATTCCCCAGCTCTGATTCCCCGCCTCTGATTCCCTGCATCCGATTCCCCATATCTGATTCCCCGCCTCTGTTTCCCCGCCCCTGATTCCCCGCCTCTGTTTCCCCATATCTGATTATCCGCCTCTGATTCCCAACTATGATTCCCCGCCTCTGAATCCCCGCGTCTGATTCCCCATCTCTGATTCACCGCCTTTGATTCGCCACCTCTGATTCCCCATATCTGATTCCCCACCTCTGTTTCCCCGCCTCTGATTCCCCGCCTCTGATTCTCCATATCTCATTCCCCGCCTCTGACTCCCCATCTCTGATTCCCGTACTCTGATTCCCCACCTCTGATTCCCGGCCTCTTATTCCCAGCATCTGATTCCAGGCCTCTGATTCCCGGCCTCTGACTCCCCGCTTCTGATTCTGATTCCCTGCCTCTGATTCCCCGCCTCTGATTCCGCACATCTGATTCCCCGCCAATGTTTCCCCATATCTAATTCCCCACCTCTGATGCCCCAACTCTGATTCCCCGCCTCTGATTCCCCAGCTCTGATTCCCCGCCTCTGATTCTCCACATCCGATTCCCAATATCTGATTCCCCGCCTTTGTTTCCCCGCCCCTGATTCCCCGACTCTGTTTTCCCATATCTGATTCCCCGCGTCTGATTCCCCGCGTTCTATTCCCTGCCTCTGATTCCCCGCCTGTGATTCCCCATCTCTGATTCACCACCTCTGATTCCCCACCACTGATTCCCCATATCTAATTCCCCGCCTCTGTTTGCCCGCCTCTGATTCCCCGCCTCTGTTTCCCCATATCTGATTCCCCGCCTCTGAATCCCCAACTCTGATTCCCTGCCTCTGATTCCCCAGCTTCATTCCCCGCCTTTGATTCCCCCCGTCTGATTCCCAGCCTCTGAATCCCCGTGTCTGATAACCTGCCTCTGATTCCCCGCCTCTGATTCCCCATCTCAGATTCACCGCCTCTGATTCCCCACCTCTGATTCCCCATCTCTGATTCCGCACATCCGATTCCCTGCCTCTGATTCCCCGACTCTGATTCCCCACCTCTGATTCCCCAGCTCTGATTCCCCGCCTCTGATTCCCCAACTCTGATTCCCCGCCTCTGATTCCCCAGCTCTGATTCCCCGCCTCTGATTCCCCGTGTTTGATCCCCTGCCTCTGATTCCCCAGCTCTGATTCCCCATCTCTGATTCACCGCCTTTGATTCGCCACCTCTGATTCCCCATATCTGATTCCTCGCCACTGTTTCCCCGCCTCTGATTCCGCGCCTCTGATTCCCCATATCTCATTCCCCGCCTCTGATTCCCCATCTCTGATTCCCGGACTCTGATTCCCCACCTCTGATTCCCGACTTCTTATTCCCGGCATCTGATTCCGGCCTCTGATTCCCGGCCTCTGATTCCCTGCTTCTGATTCTGATTCCCTGCCTCTGATACCCCATTTCTGATTCCGCACATCTAATTCCCTGCCTCTGATTCCCCACCTCTGATTCCCCATATCTGAATCCCCGCCTCTGTTTCCCCGTCTCTGATTCCCCGCCTCTGTTTCCCCATATCTAAGTCCCCGCCTCTGATTCCCCAACTTTGATTCCCCACCTCTGATTCCCCAGCTCTGATTCCCCGCCTCTGATTCCCCACCTCTGATTCCCCATACCTGATTCCCAGCCTCTGTTTCCCCGCCTCTGATTCCCCACTTCTGTTTCCCCATATCTGATTCCCGGCCTCTGATTTCCTGCCTCTGATTCCCTGCCTCTGATTCCCTGCCTCTGATTCCCCATCTCCGATTCCGCACATCTGATTCCCTGCCTCTCATTCCCCGCCTCTGATTCCCCGCCTCTGATTCCCTGCCTCTGATTCCCCGCCTCTGATTCCCTGCCTCTAATTCCCCACATCTGATTCCCTGCCTCTGATTCCCTGCCTCTGATTCCCCGCCTCTGATTCCCTGCCTCTGATTTCCAACCTCTGATTCCCCACCTCTGATTCCCCGTGTTTGATTCCCCGCCTCTGTTTCCCCGCCACTGAATCCCCGCCTCTGATTCCCCAACTCTAATTCCCCGCCTCTGATTCCCCATATCTGATTCCCCGCCTCTGTTTCCCCGCCTCTGATTCCCCGCCCCTGTTTCCCCATATCTGATTCCCTGACTCTGATTCCCCAACTTTGATTCCCAGCCTCTGATTCCCCAGCTCTGATTCCCCGCCTCTGATTCCCCGTGTTTGATTCCCTGCCTCTGATTCCCCGCCTCTGATTCCCCATCTCTGATTCACCGCCTTTGATTCGCCACCTCTGATTCCCCATATCTGATTCCCCACCTCTGTTTCCCCGCATCTGATTCCCCGCCTCTGATTCTCCATATCTCATTCCCCGCCTCTGACTCCCCATCTCTGATTCCCGGACTCTGATTCCCCACCTCTGATTCCCGGCCTCTTATTCCCAGCATCTGATTCCAGGCCTCTGATTCCCGGCCTCTGACTCCCCGCTTTTGATTCTGATTCCCTGCCTCTGATTCCCCATCTCTGATTCCGCACATCTGATTACCTGCCTCTGACTCCCCACCTCTGATTCCCCATATCTGATTCCCCGCCTCTGTTTCCACGCCTCTGATTCCCCGCCTCTGTTTCCCCATATCTAATTCCCCACCTCTGATGCCCCAACTCTGATTCCCCGCCTCTGATTCCCCAGCTCTGATTCCCCGCCTCTGATTCCCTGCATCCGATTCCCCATATCTGATTCCCCGCCTCTGATTCCCCAGCTCTGATTCCCCGCCTCTGATTCTCCACATCCGATTCCCAATATCTGATTCCCCGCCTTTGTTTCCCCGCCCCTGATTCCCCGACTCTGTTTTCCCATATCTGATTCCCCGCGTCTGATTCCCCGCGTTCTATTCCCTGCCTCTGATTCCCCGCCTGTGATTCCCCATCTCTGATTCACCACCTCTGATTCCCCACCACTGATTCCCCATATCTAATTCCCCGCCTCTGTTTGCCCGCCTCTGATTCCCCGCCTCTGTTTCCCCATATCTGATTCCCCGCCTCTGAATCCCCAACTCTGATTCCCTGCCTCTGATTCCCCAGCTTCATTCCCCGCCTTTGATTCCCCCCGTCTGATTCCCAGCCTCTGAATCCCCGTGTCTGATAACCTGCCTCTGATTCCCCGCCTCTGATTCCCCATCTCAGATTCACCGCCTCTGATTCCCCACCTCTGATTCCCCATCTCTGATTCCGCACATCCGATTCCCTGCCTCTGATTCCCCGACTCTGATTCCCCACCTCTGATTCCCCAGCTCTGATTCCCCGCCTCTGATTCCCCAACTCTGATTCCCCGCCTCTGATTCCCCAGCTCTGATTCCCCGCCTCTGATTCCCCGTGTTTGATCCCCTGCCTCTGATTCCCCAGCTCTGATTCCCCATCTCTGATTCACCGCCTTTGATTCGCCACCTCTGATTCCCCATATCTGATTCCTCGCCACTGTTTCCCCGCCTCTGATTCCGCGCCTCTGATTCCCCATATCTCATTCCCCGCCTCTGATTCCCCATCTCTGATTCCCGGACTCTGATTCCCCACCTCTGATTCCCGACTTCTTATTCCCGGCATCTGATTCCGGCCTCTGATTCCCGGCCTCTGATTCCCTGCTTCTGATTCTGATTCCCTGCCTCTGATACCCCATTTCTGATTCCGCACATCTAATTCCCTGCCTCTGATTCCCCACCTCTGATTCCCCATATCTGAATCCCCGCCTCTGTTTCCCCGTCTCTGATTCCCCGCCTCTGTTTCCCCATATCTAAGTCCCCGCCTCTGATTCCCCAACTTTGATTCCCCACCTCTGATTCCCCAGCTCTGATTCCCCGCCTCTGATTCCCCACCTCTGATTCCCCATACCTGATTCCCAGCCTCTGTTTCCCCGCCTCTGATTCCCCACTTCTGTTTCCCCATATCTGATTCCCGGCCTCTGATTTCCTGCCTCTGATTCCCTGCCTCTGATTCCCTGCCTCTGATTCCCCATCTCCGATTCCGCACATCTGATTCCCTGCCTCTCATTCCCCGCCTCTGATTCCCCGCCTCTGATTCCCTGCCTCTGATTCCCCGCCTCTGATTCCCTGCCTCTAATTCCCCACATCTGATTCCCTGCCTCTGATTCCCTGCCTCTGATTCCCCGCCTCTGATTCCCTGCCTCTGATTTCCAACCTCTGATTCCCCACCTCTGATTCCCCGTGTTTGATCCCCCGCCTCTGTTTCCCCGCCACTGAATCCCCGCCTCTGATTCCCCAACTCTAATTCCCCGCCTCTGATTCCCCATATCTGATTCCCCGCCTCTGTTTCCCCGCCTCTGATTCCCCGCCCCTGTTTCCCCATATCTGATTCCCTGACTCTGATTCCCCAACTTTGATTCCCAGCCTCTGATTCCCCAGCTCTGATTCCCCGCCTCTGATTCCCCGTGTTTGATTCCCTGCCTCTGATTCCCCGCCTCTGATTCCCCATCTCTGATTCACCGCCTTTGATTCGCCACCTCTGATTCCCCATATCTGATTCCCCACCTCTGTTTCCCCGCATCTGATTCCCCGCCTCTGATTCTCCATATCTCATTCCCCGCCTCTGACTCCCCATCTCTGATTCCCGGACTCTGATTCCCCACCTCTGATTCCCGGCCTCTTATTCCCAGCATCTGATTCCAGGCCTCTGATTCCCGGCCTCTGACTCCCCGCTTTTGATTCTGATTCCCTGCCTCTGATTCCCCATCTCTGATTCCGCACATCTGATTACCTGCCTCTGACTCCCCACCTCTGATTCCCCATATCTGATTCCCCGCCTCTGTTTCCACGCCTCTGATTCCCCGCCTCTGTTTCCCCATATCTAATTCCCCACCTCTGATGCCCCAACTCTGATTCCCCGCCTCTGATTCCCCAGCTCTGATTCCCCGCCTCTGATTCCCTGCATCCGATTCCCCATATCTGATTTCCCGCCTCTGTTTCCCCGCCCCTGATTCCCCGCCTCTGTTTCCCCATATCTGATTATCCGCCTCTGATTCCCAACTATGATTCCCCGCCTCTGAATCCCCGCGTCTGATTCCCCATCTCTGATTCACCGCCTTTGATTCGCCACCTCTGATTCCCCATATCTGATTCCCCACCTCTGTTTCCCCGCCTCTGATTCCCCGCCTCTGATTCTCCATATCTCATTCCCCGCCTCTGACTCCCCATCTCTGATTCCCGTACTCTGATTCCCCACCTCTGATTCCCGGCCTCTTATTCCCAGCATCTGATTCCAGGCCTCTGATTCCCGGCCTCTGACTCCCCGCTTCTGATTCTGATTCCCTGCCTCTGATTCCCCGCCTCTGATTCCGCACATCTGATTCCCCGCCTCTGTTTCCCCATATCTAATTCCCCACCTCTGATGCCCCAACTCTGATTCCCCGCCTCTGATTCCCCAGCTCTGATTCCCCGCCTCTGATTCTCCACATCCGATTCCCAATATCTGATTCCCCGCCTTTGTTTCCCCGCCCCTTATTCCCCGCCTCTGTTTTCCCATATCTGATTCCCCGCGTCTGATTCCCCGCGTTCTATTCCCTGCCTCTGATTCCCCGCCTGTGATTCCCCATCTCTGATTCACCACCTCTGATTCCCCACCACTGATTCCCCATATCTAATTCCCCGCCTCTGTTTGCCCGCCTCTGATTCCCCGCCTCTGTTTCCCCATATCTGATTCCCCGCCTCTGAATCCCCAACTCTGATTCCCTGCCTCTGATTCCCCAGCTTCATTCCCCGCCTTTGATTCCCCCCGTCTGATTCCCAGCCTCTGAATCCCCGTGTCTGATAACCTGCCTCTGATTCCCCGCCTCTGATTCCCCATCTCAGATTCACCGCCTCTGATTCCCCACCTCTGATTCCCCATCTCTGATTCCGCACATCCGATTCCCTGCCTCTGATTCCCCGACTCTGATTCCCCACCTCTGATTCCCCAGCTCTGATTCCCCGCCTCTGATTCCCCAACTCTGATTCCCCGCCTCTGATTCCCCAGCTCTGATTCCCCGCCTCTGATTCCCCGTGTTTGATCCCCTGCCTCTGATTCCCCAGCTCTGATTCCCCATCTCTGATTCACCGCCTTTGATTCGCCACCTCTGATTCCCCATATCTGATTCCTCGCCACTGTTTCCCCGCCTCTGATTCCGCGCCTCTGATTCCCCATATCTCATTCCCCGCCTCTGATTCCCCATCTCTGATTCCCGGACTCTGATTCCCCACCTCTGATTCCCGACTTCTTATTCCCGGCATCTGATTCCGGCCTCTGATTCCCGGCCTCTGATTCCCTGCTTCTGATTCTGATTCCCTGCCTCTGATACCCCATTTCTGATTCCGCACATCTAATTCCCTGCCTCTGATTCCCCACCTCTGATTCCCCATATCTGAATCCCCGCCTCTGTTTCCCCGTCTCTGATTCCCCGCCTCTGTTTCCCCATATCTAAGTCCCCGCCTCTGATTCCCCAACTTTGATTCCCCACCTCTGATTCCCCAGCTCTGATTCCCCGCCTCTGATTCCCCACCTCTGATTCCCCATACCTGATTCCCAGCCTCTGTTTCCCCGCCTCTGATTCCCCACTTCTGTTTCCCCATATCTGATTCCCGGCCTCTGATTTCCTGCCTCTGATTCCCTGCCTCTGATTCCCTGCCTCTGATTCCCCATCTCCGATTCCGCACATCTGATTCCCTGCCTCTCATTCCCCGCCTCTGATTCCCCGCCTCTGATTCCCTGCCTCTGATTCCCCGCCTCTGATTCCCTGCCTCTAATTCCCCACATCTGATTCCCTGCCTCTGATTCCCTGCCTCTGATTCCCCGCCTCTGATTCCCTGCCTCTGATTTCCAACCTCTGATTCCCCACCTCTGATTCCCCGTGTTTGATTCCCCGCCTCTGTTTCCCCGCCACTGAATCCCCGCCTCTGATTCCCCAACTCTAATTCCCCGCCTCTGATTCCCCATATCTGATTCCCCGCCTCTGTTTCCCCGCCTCTGATTCCCCGCCCCTGTTTCCCCATATCTGATTCCCTGACTCTGATTCCCCAACATTGATTCCCAGCCTCTGATTCCCCAGCTCTGATTCCCCGCCTCTGATTCCCCGTGTTTGATTCCCTGCCTCTGATTCCCCGCCTCTGATTCCCCATCTCTGATTCACCGCCTTTGATTCGCCACCTCTGATTCCCCATATCTGATTCCCCACCTCTGTT
Organism: Narcine bancroftii; assembly: GCF_036971445.1. Lineage (NCBI taxonomy): Eukaryota > Metazoa > Chordata > Chondrichthyes > Torpediniformes > Narcinidae > Narcine > Narcine bancroftii. Next base: position 130,914,214 of record NC_091475.1, read on the forward strand.
TCCCCGCATCTGATTCCCCGCCTCTGATTCTCCATATCTCATTCCCCGCCTCTGACTCCCCATCTCTGATTCCCGGACTCTGATTCCCCACCTCTGATTCCCGGCCTCTTATTCCCAGCATCTGATTCCAGGCCTCTGATTCCCGGCCTCTGACTCCCCGCTTTTGATTCTGATTCCCTGCCTCTGATTCCCCATCTCTGATTCCGCACATCTGATTACCTGCCTCTGACTCCCCACCTCTGATTCCCCATATCTGATTCCCCGCCTCTGTTTCCACGCCTCTGATTCCCCGCCTCTGTTTCCCCATATCTAATTCCCCACCTCTGATGCCCCAACTCTGATTCCCCGCCTCTGATTCCCCAGCTCTGATTCCCCGCCTCTGATTCCCTGCATCCGATTCCCCATATCTGATTCCCCGCCTCTGTTTCCCCGCCCCTGATTCCCCGCCTCTGTTTCCCCATATCTGATTATCCGCCTCTGATTCCCAACTATGATTCCCCGCCTCTGAATCCCCGCGTCTGATTCCCCATCTCTGATTCACCGCCTTTGATTCGCCACCTCTGATTCCCCATATCTGATTCCCCACCTCTGTTTCCCCGCCTCTGATTCCCCGCCTCTGATTCTCCATATCTCATTCCCCGCCTCTGACTCCCCATCTCTGATTCCCGTACTCTGATTCCCCACCTCTGATTCCCGGCCTCTTATTCCCAGCATCTGATTCCAGGCCTCTGATTCCCGGCCTCTGACTCCCCGCTTCTGATTCTGATTCCCTGCCTCTGATTCCCCGCCTCTGATTCCGCACATCTGATTCCCCGCCTCTGTTTCCCCATATCTAATTCCCCACCTCTGATGCCCCAACTCTGATTCCCCGCCTCTGATTCCCCAGCTCTGATTCCCCGCCTCTGATTCTCCACATCCGATTCCCAATATCTGATTCCCCGCCTTTGTTTCCCCGCCCCTGATTCCCCGCCTCTGTTTTCCCATATCTGATTCCCCGCGTCTGATTCCCCGCGTTCTATTCCCTGCCTCTGATTCCCCGCCTGTGATTCCCCATCTCTGATTCACCACCTCTGATTCCCCACCACTGATTCCCCATATCTAATTCCCCGCCTCTGTTTGCCCGCCTCTGATTCCCCGCCTCTGTTTCCCCATATCTGATTCCCCGCCTCTGAATCCCCAACTCTGATTCCCTGCCTCTGATTCCCCAGCTTCATTCCCCGCCTTTGATTCCCCCCGTCTGATTCCCAGCCTCTGAATCCCCGTGTCTGATAACCTGCCTCTGATTCCCCGCCTCTGATTCCCCATCTCAGATTCACCGCCTCTGATTCCCCACCTCTGATTCCCCATCTCTGATTCCGCACATCCGATTCCCTGCCTCTGATTCCCCGACTCTGATTCCCCACCTCTGATTCCCCAGCTCTGATTCCCCGCCTCTGATTCCCCAACTCTGATTCCCCGCCTCTGATTCCCCAGCTCTGATTCCCCTCCTCTGATTCCCCGTGTTTGATCCCCTGCCTCTGATTCCCCAGCTCTGATTCCCCATCTCTGATTCACCGCCTTTGATTCGCCACCTCTGATTCCCCATATCTGATTCCTCGCCACTGTTTCCCCGCCTCTGATTCCGCGCCTCTGATTCCCCATATCTCATTTCCCGCCTCTGATTCCCCATCTCTGATTCCCGGACTCTGATTCCCCACCTCTGATTCCCGACTTCTTATTCCCGGCATCTGATTCCGGCCTCTGATTCCCGGCCTCTGATTCCCTGCTTCTGATTCTGATTCCCTGCCTCTGATACCCCATTTCTGATTCCGCACATCTAATTCCCTGCCTCTGATTCCCCACCTCTGATTCCCCATATCTGAATCCCCGCCTCTGTTTCCCCGTCTCTGATTCCCCGCCTCTGTTTCCCCATATCTAAGTCCCCGCCTCTGATTCCCCAACTTTGATTCCCCACCTCTGATTCCCCAGCTCTGATTCCCCGCCTCTGATTCCCCACCTCTGATTCCCCATACCTGATTCCCAGCCTCTGTTTCCCCGCCTCTGATTCCCCACTTCTGTTTCCCCATATCTGATTCCCGGCCTCTGATTTCCTGCCTCTGATTCCCTGCCTCTGATTCCCTGCCTCTGATTCCCCATCTCCGATTCCGCACATCTGATTCCCTGCCTCTCATTCCCCGCCTCTGATTCCCCGCCTCTGATTCCCTGCCTCTGATTCCCAACCTCTGATTCCCCAGCTCTGATTCCCCGTGTTTGATTTCCCGCCTCTGTTTCCCCGCCTCTCATTCCCCGCCTCTGATTCCCCAACCCTAATTCCCCGCCTCTGATTCCCCATATCTGATTCCCCGCCTCTGTTTCCCCGCCTCTGATTCCCCGCCCCTGTTTCCCCATAACTGATTCCCTGCCTCTGATTCCCCAACTTTGATTCCCAGACTCTGATTCCCCAGCTCTGATTCCACGCCTCTGATTCCCCGCATCTGATTCCCTGCATCTGATTCCAAGCCTCTGATTCCCTGCCTCTGATTCCCAACCTCTGATTCCCCACCTCTGATTCCCCATATCTGATTCCCAGCCTCTGTTTCCCCGCCTCTGATTCCCCGCCTCTGTTTCCCCATATCTGATTCCCGGCCTCTGATTACCCGCCTCTGATTCTCCGCCGCTGATTCCCTGCCTCTGATTTCCAACCTCTGATTCCCCACCTCTGATTCCCCGTGTTTGATTCCCCGCCTCTGTTTCCCCGCCACTGATTCCCCGCCTCTGATTCCCCAACTCTAATTCCCCGCCTCTGATTCCCCATATCTGATTCCCCACCTCTGTTTCCCCGCCTCTGATTCCCCGCCCCTGTTTCCCCATATCTGATTCCCTGACTCTGATTCCCCAACTTTGATTCCCAGCCTCTGATTCCCCAGCTCTGATTCCCCGCCTCTGATTCCCCGTGTTTGATTCCCTGCCTCTGATTCCCCGCCTCTGATTCCCCATCTCTGATTCACCGCCTTTGATTCGCCACCTCTGATTCCCCATATCTGATTCCCCACCTCTGTTTCCCCGCCTCTGATTCCCCGCCTCTGATTCTCCATATCTCATTCCCCGCCTCTGACTCCCCATCTCTGATTCCCGGACTCTGATTCCCCACCTCCGATTCCCGGCCTCTTATTCCCAGCATCTGATTCCAGGCCTCTGATTCCCGGCCTCTGACTCCCCGCTTTTGATTCTGTTTCCCCGCCTCTGATTCCCCGCCTTTGTTTCCCAATATCTAAGTCCCCGCCTCTGATTGCCCAACTCTGATTCCCCACCTCTGATTTCCCAGCTCTGATTCCCCGCCTCTGATTCCCCGCATCTGATTCCCTGCATCTGATTCCAAGCCTCTGATTCCCTGCCTCTGATTCCCAACCTCTGATTCCCCACCTGTGATTCCCCATATCTGATTCCCCGCCTCTGTTTCCCCGCCTCTGATTCCCCACCTCTGTTTCCCCATATCTGATTCCCGGCCTCTTATTCCCCGCCTCTGATTCCCCACCTCTGATTCCCTACCTCTGATTACCCATCTCCGATTCCGCACATCTGATTCCCTGCCTCTGATTCCCCGCCTCTGATTCCCTGCCTCTGATTCCCAACCTCTGATTCCCCACCTCTGATTCCCCATATCTGATTCCCCGCCTCTGTTTCCCCGCCTCTTATTCGCCTCCTCTGATTCCCCAACTCTAATTCCCCGCCTCTGATTCCCCAGCTCTGATTCCCCGTGTTTGATTCCCTGCCTCTGATTCCCTGCCTCTGATTCCCCAGCTTCATTCCCCGCCTTTGATTCCCCCCGTCTGATTCCCAGCCTCTGAATCCCCGTGTCTGATAACCTGCCTCTGATTCCCCGCCTCTGATTCCCCATCTCAGATTCACCGCCTCTGATTCCCCACCTCTGATTCCCCATCTCTGATTCCGCACATCCGATTCCCTGCCTCTGATTCCCTGACTCTGATTCCCCACCTCTGATTCCCCAGCTCTGATTCCCCGCCTCTGATTCCCCAACTCTGATTCCCCGCCTCTGATTCCCCAGCTCTGATTCCCCGCCTCTGATTCCCCGTGTTTGATCCCCTGCCTCTGATTCCCCAGCTCTGATTCCCCATCTCTGATTCACCGCCTTTGATTTGCCACCTCTGATTCCCCATATCTGATTCCTCGCCACTGTTTCCCCGCCTCTGATTCCCCGCCTCTGATTCCCCATATCTCATTCCCCGCCTCTGATTCCCCATCTCTGATTCCCGGACTCTGATTCCCCACCTCTGATTCCCGATCTCTTATTCCCGGCATCTGATTCCGGCCTCTGATTCCCGGCCTCTGATTCCCTGCTTCTGATTCTGATTCCCTGCCTCTGATTCCCCATTTCTGATTCCGCACATCTAATTCCCTGCCTCTGATTCCCCACCTCTGGTTCCCCATATCTGAATCCCCGCCTCTGTTTCCCCGTCTCTGATTCCCCGCCTCTGTTTCCCCATATCTAAGTCCCCGCCTCTGATTCCCCAACTTTGATTCCCCACCTCTGATTCCCCAGCTCTGATTCCCCGCCTCTGATTCCCCACCTCTGATTCCCCATACCTGATTCCCAGCCTCTGTTTCCCCGCCTCTGATTCCCCACTTCTGTTTCCCCATATCTGATTCCCGGCCTCTGATTTCCTGCCTCTGATTCCCTGCCTCTGATTCCCTGCCTCTGATTCCCCATCTCCGATTCCGCACATCTGATTCCCTGCCTCTCATTCCCCGCCTCTGATTCCCCGCCTCTGATTCCCTGCCTCTGATTCCCAACCTCTGATTCCCCACCTCTGATTCCCCGTGTTTGATTTCCCGCCTCTGTTTCCCCGCCTCTCATTCCCCGCCTCTGATTCCCCAACCCTAATTCCCCGCCTCTGATTCCCCATATCTGATTCCCCGCCTCTGATTCCCCGCCTCTGATTCCCCGCCCCTGTTTCCCCATAACTGATTCCCTGCCTCTGATTCCCCAACTTTGATTCCCAGACTCTGATTCCCCAGCTCTGATTCCACGCCTCTGATTCCCCGCATCTGATTCCCTGCATCTGATTCCAAGCCTCTGATTCCCTGCCTCTGATTCCCAACCTCTGATTCCCCACCTCTGATTCCCCATATCTGATTCCCAGCCTCTGTTTCCCCGCCTCTGATTCCCCGCCTCTGTTTCCCCATATCTGATTCCCGGCCTCTGATTCCCCGCCTCTGATTCTCCGCCGCTGATTCCCTGCCTCTGATTTCCAACCTCTGATTCCCCACCTCTGATTCCCCGTGTTTGATTCCCCGCCTCTGTTTCCCCGCCACTGATTCCCCGCCTCTGATTCCCCAACTCTAATTCCCCGCCTCTGATTCCCCATATCTGATTCCCCACCTCTGTTTCCCCGCCTCTGATTCCCCGCCCCTGTTTCCCCATATCTGATTCCCTGACTCTGATTCCCCAACTTTGATTCCCAGCCTCTGATTCCCCAGCTCTGATTCGCCGCCTCTGATTCCCCGTGTTTGATTCCCTGCCTCTGATTCCCCGCCTCTGATTCCCCATCTCTGATTCACCGCCTTTGATTCGCCACCTCTGATTCCCCATATCTGATTCCCCACCTCTGTTTCCCCGCCTCTGATTCCCCGCCTCTGATTCTCCATATCTCATTCCCCGCCTCTGACTCCCCATCTCTGATTCCCGGACTCTGATTCCCCACCTCCGATTCCCGGCCTCTTATTCCCAGCATCTGATTCCAGGCCTCTGATTCCCGGCCTCTGACTCCCCGCTTTTGATTCTGTTTCCCCGCCTCTGATTCCCCGCCTTTGTTTCCCAATATCTAAGTCCCCGCCTCTGATTGCCCAACTCTGATTCCCCACCTCTGATTTCCCAGCTCTGATTCCCCGCCTCTGATTCCCCGCATCTGATTCCCTGCATCTGATTCCAAGCCTCTGATTCCCTGCCTCTGATTCCCAACCTCTGATTCCCCACCTCTGATTCCCCATATCTGATTCCCCGCCTCTGTTTCCCCGCCTCTGATTCCCCACCTCTGTTTCCCCATATCTGATTCCCGGCCTCTTATTCCCCGCCTCTGATTCCCCACCTCTGATTCCCTACCTCTGATTACCCATCTCCGATTCCGCACATCTGATTCCCTGCCTCTGATTCCCCGCCTCTGATTCCCTGCCTCTGATTCCCAACCTCTGATTCCCCACCTCTGATTCCCCATATCTGATTCCCCGCCTCTGTTTCCCCGCCTCTTATTCCCCTCCTCTGATTCCCCAACTCTAATTCCCCGCCTCTGATTCCCAAGCTCTGATTCCCCGTGTTTGATTCCCTGCCTCTGATTCCCTGCCTCTGATTCCCCAGCTTCATTCCCCGCCTTTGATTCCCCCCGTCTGATTCCCAGCCTCTGAATCCCCGTGTCTGATAACCTGCCTCTGATTCCCCGCCTCCGATTCCCCATCTCAGATTCACCGCCTCTGATTCCCCACCTCTGATTCCCCATCTCTGATTCCGCACATCCGATTCCCTGCCTCTGATTCCCCGACTCTGATTCCCCACCTCTGATTCCCCAGCTCTGATTCCCCGCCTCTGATTCCCCAACTCTGATTCCCCGCCTCTGATTCCCCAGCTCTGATTCCCCGCCTCTGATTCCCCGTGTTTGTGTCCCTGCCTCTGATTCCCCAGCTCTGATTCCCCATCTCTGATACACCGCCTTTGATTCACCACCTCTGATTCCCCATATCTGATTCCTCGCCACTGTTTCCCCGCCTCTGATTCCCCGCCTCTGATTCCCCATATCTCATTCCCCGCCTCTGATTCCCCATCTCTGATTCCCGGACTCTGATTCCCCACCTCTGATTCCCGACCTCTTATTCCCGGCATCTGATTCCGGCCTCTGATTCCCGGCCTCTGATTCCCTGCTTCTGATTCTGATTCCCTGCCTCTGATTCCCCATTTCTGATTCCGCACATCTAATTCCCTGCCTCTGATTCCCCACCTCTGATTCCCCATATCTGAATCCCCGCCTCTGTTTCCCCGTCTCTGATTCCCCGCCTCTGTTTCCCCATATCTAAGTCCCCGCCTCTGATTCCCCTACTTTGATTCCCCACCTCTGATTCCCCAGCTCTGATTCCCCGCCTCTGATTCCCCACCTCTGATTCCCCATACCTGATTCCCAGCCTCTGTTTCCCCGCCTCTGATTCCCCGCTTCTGTTTCCCCATATCTGATTCCCGGCCTCTGATTCCCTGCCTCTGATTCCCCGTCTCTGATTCCCTGCCACTGATTCACCATCTCCGATTCCGCACATCTGATTCCCTGCCTCTCATTCCCCGCCTCTGATTCCCCGCCTCTGATTCCCTGCCTCTGATTCCCAACCTCTGATTCCCCACCTCTGATTCCCCGTGTTTGATTCCCCGCCTCTGTTTCCCCGCCTCTGATTCCCCGCCTCTGATTCCCCAACTCTAATTCCCCGCCTCTGATTCCCCATATCTGATTCTCCGCCTCTGTTTCCCCGCCTCTGATTCCCCGCCCCTGTTTCCCCATATCTGATTCCCTGCCTCTGATTCCCCAACTTTGATTCCCAGACTCTGATTCCCCAGCTCTGATTCCCCGCCTCTGATTCCCCGCATCTGATTCCCTGCATCTGATTCCAAGCCTCTGATTCCCTGCCTCTGATTCCCAACCTCTGATTACCCACCTCTGATTCCCCATATCTGATTCCCAGCCTCTGTTTCCCCGCCTCTGATTCCCCGCCTCTGTTTCCCCATATCTGATTCCCGGCCTCTGATTCCCGCCTCTGATTCCCCGCCTCTGATTCCCTGCCTCTGATTCCCCACATCTGATTCCCTGCCTCTGATTCCCTGCCTCTGATTCCCCGCCTCTGATTCCCTGCCTCTGATTTCCAACCTCTGATTCCCCACCTCTGATTCCCCGTCTTTGATTCCCCGCCTCTGTTTCCCTGCCACTGATTCCCCGCCTCTGATTCCCCAACTCTAATTCCCCGCCTCTGATTCCCCATATCTGATTCCCCGCCTCTGTTTCCCCGCCTCTGATTCCCCGCCCCTGTTTCCCCATATCTGATTCCCTGACTCTGATTCCCCAACTTTGATTCCCAGCCTCTGATTCCCCAGCTCTGATTCCCCGCCTCTGATTCCCCGTGTTTGATTCCCTGCCTCTGATTCCCCGCCTCTGATTCCCCATCTCTGATTCACCGCCTTTGATTCGCCACCTCTGATTCCCCATATCTGATTCCCCACCTCTGTTTCCCCGCCTCTGATTCCCCGCCTCTGATTCTCCATATCTCATTCCCCGCCTCTGACTCCCCATCTCTGATTCCCGGACTCTGATTCCCCACCTCTGATTCCCGGCCTCTTATTCCCAGCATCTGATTACAGGCCTCTGATTCCCGGCCTCTGACTCCCCGCTTTTGATTCTGATTCCCTGCCTCTGATTCCCCATCTCTGATTCCGCACATCTGATTACCTGCCTCTGATTCCCCACCTCTGATTCCCCATATCTGATTCCCCGCCTCTGTTTTCACGCCTCTGATTCCCCGCCTCTGTTTCCCCATATCTAATTCCCCACCTCTGATGCCCCAACTCTGATTCCCCGCCTCTGATTCCCCAGCTCTGATTCCCCACCTCTGATTCCCTGCATCCGATTCCCCATATCTGATTCCCCGCCTCTGTTTCCCCGCCCCTGATTCCCCGCCTCTGTTTCCCCATATCTGATTCCCCGCCTCTGTTTCCCCATATCTAATTCCCCACCTCTGATGCCCCAACTCTGATTCCCCGCCTCTGATTCCCCAGCTCTGATTCCCCGCCTCTGCTTCCCCGCATCTGATTCCCTGCATCTGATTCCAAGCCTCTGATTCCCTGCCTCTGATTCCCAACCTCTGATTCCCCACCTCTGATTCCCCATATCTGATTCCCCGCCTCTGTTTCCCCGCCTCTGATTCCCCACCTCTGTTTCCCCATATCTGATTCCCGGCCTCTTATTCCCCGCCTCTGATTCCCCACCTCTGATTCCCTACCTCTGATTACCCATCTCCGATTCCGCACATCTGATTCCCTGCCTCTGATTCCCCGCCTCTGATTCCCTGCCTCTGATTCCCAACCTCTGATTCCCCACCTCTGATTCCCCATATCTGATTCCCCGCCTCTGTTTCCCCGCCTCTGATTCCCCTCCTCTGATTCCCCAACTCTAATTCCCCGCCTCTGATTCCCCAGCTCTGATTCCCCGTGTTTGATTCCCTGCCTCTGATTCCCTGCCTCTGATTCCCCAGTTTCATTCCCCGCCTTTCATTCCCCCCGTCTGATTCCCAGCCTCTGAATCCCCGTGTCTGATAACCTGCCTCTGATTCCCCGCCTCTGATTCCCCATCTCAGATTCACCGCCTCTGATTCCCCAGCTCTGATTCCCCATCTCTGATTCCGCACATCCGATTCCCTGCCTCTGATTCCCCGACTCTGATTCCCCACCTCTGATTCCCCAGCTCTGATTCCCCGCCTCTGATTCCCCAACTCTGATTCCCCGCCTCTGATTCCCCAGCTCTGATTCCCCGCCTCTGATTCCCCGTGTTTGATCCCCTGCCTCAGATTCCCCAGCTCTGATTCCCCATCTCTGATTCACCGCCTTTGATTCGCCACCTCTGATTCCCCATATCTGATTCCTCGCCACTGTTTCCCCGCCTCTGATTCCCCGCCTCTGATTCCCCATATCTCATTCCCCGCCTCTGATTCCCCATCTCTGATTCCCGGACTCTGATTCCCCACCTCTGATTCCCGGCCTCTGATTCCCTGCTTCTGATTCTGATTCCCTGCCTCTAATTCCCCATTTCTGATTCCGCACATCTAATTCCCTGCCTCATATTCCCCACCTCTGATTCCCCATATCTGAAACCCCGCCTCTGTTTCCCCGTCTCTGATTCCCCGCCTCTGTTTCCCCATATCTAAGTCCCCGCCTCTGATTCCCCAACTTTGATTCCCCACCTCTGATTCCCCAGCTCTGATTCCCCGCCTCTGATTCCCCACCTCTGATTCCCCATACCTGATTCCCAGCCTCTGTTTCCCCGCCTCTGATTCCCCGCTTCTGTTTCCCCATATCTGATTCCCGGCCTCTGATTCCCTGCCTCTGATTCCCCGCCTCTGATTCCCTGCCACTGATTCACCATCTCCGATTCCGCACATCTGATTCCCTGCCTCTCATTCCCCGCCTCTGATTCCCCGCCTCTGATTCCCTGCCTCTGATTCCCAACCTCTGATTCCCCACCTCTGATTCCCCGTGTTTGATTCCCCGCCTCTGTTTCCCCGCCTCTGATTCCCCGCCTCTGATTCCCCAACTCTAATTCCCCGCCTCTGATTCCCCATATCTGATTCTCCGCCTCTGTTTCCCCGCCTCTGATTCCCCGCCCCTGTTTCCCCATATCTGATTCCCTGCCTCTGATTCCCCAACTTTGATTCCCAGACTCTGATTCCCCAGCTCTGATTCCCCGCCTCTGATTCCCCGCATCTGATTCCCTGCATCTGATTCCAAGCCTCTGATTCCCTGCCTCTGATTCCCAACCTCTGATTCCCCACCTCTGATTCCCCATATCTGATTCCCAGCCTCTGTTTCCCCGCCTCTGATTCCCCGCCTCTGTTTCCCCATATCTGATTCCCGGCCTCTGATTCCCGCCTCTGATTCCCCGCCTCTGATTCCCTGCCTCTGATTCCCCACATCTGATTCCCTGCCTCTGATTCCCTGCCTCTGATTCCCCGCCTCTGATTCCCTGCCTCTGATTTCCAACCTCTGATTCCCCACCTCTGATTCCCCGTGTTTGATTCCCCGCCTCTGTTTCCCCGCCACTGATTCCCCGCCTCTGATTCACCAACTCTAATTCCCCGCCTCTGATTCCCCATATCTGATTCCCCGCCTCTGTTTCCCCGCCTCTGATTCCCCGCCCCTGTTTCCCCATATCTGATTCCCTGACTCTGATTCCCCAACTTTGATTCCCAGCCTCTGATTCCCCAGCTCTGATTCCCCGCCTCTGATTCCCCGTGTTTGATTCCCTGCCTCTGATTCCCCGCCTCTGATTCCCCATCTCTGATTCACCGCCTTTGATTCGCCACCTCTGATTCCCCATATCTGATTCCCCACCTCTGTTTCCCCGCCTCTGATTCCCCGCCTCTGATTCTCCATATCTCATTCCCCGCCTCTGACTCCCTATCTCTGATTCCCGGACTCTGATTCCCCACCTCTGATTCCCGGCCTCTTATTCCCAGCATCTGATTCCAGGCCTCTGATTCCCGGCCTCTGACTCCCCGCTTCTGATTCTGATTCCCTGCCTCTGATTCCCCATCTCTGATTCCGCACATCTGATTACCTGCCTCTGATTCCCCACCTCTGATTCCCCATATCTGATTCCCCGCCTCTGTTTCCACGCCTCTGATTCCCCGCCTCTGTTTCCCCATATCTAATTCCCCACCTCTGATGCCCCAACTCTGATTCCCCGCCTCTGATTCCCCAGCTCTGATTCCCCGCCTCTGATTCCCTGCATCCGATTCCCCATATCTGATTCCCCGCCTCTGTTTCCCCGCCCCTGATTCCCCGCCTCTGTTTCCCCATATCTGATTATCCGCCTCTGATTCCCAACTATGATTCCCCGCCTCTGAATCCCCGCGTCTGATTCCCTGCCTCTGCTTCCCCGCCTCTGATTCCCCAACTCTGATTCCCCGCCTCTGATTCCCCAGCTCTGATTCCCCGCCTCTGATTCCCCGTGTTTGATTCCCTGCCTCTGATTCCCGGCCTCTGATTCCCCATCTCTGATTCACCGCCTTTGATTCGCCACCTCTGATTCCCCATATCTGATTCCCCGCATCTGTTTCCCCGCCTCTGATTCCCCGCCTCTGATTCCCCATATCTCATTCCCCGCCTCTGAATCCCCATCTCTGATTCCCGGACTCTGATTCCCCACCTCTGATTCCCGGCCTCTTATTCCCGGCATCTGATTCCAGCCTCTGATTCCCGGCCTCTGATTCCCTGCTTCTGATTCTGATTACCTGCCTCTGATTCCCCATCTCTGATTCCGCACATCTGATTCCCTGCCTCTGATTCCCCACCTCTGATTCCCCATATCTGACTCCCCGCCTCTGTTTCCCCGCCTCTGATTCCCCGCCTTTGTTTCCCAATATCTAAGTCCCCGCCTCTGATTCCCCAACTCTGATTCCCCACCTCTGATTCCCCAGCTCTGATTCCCCGCCTCTGATTCCCCGCATCTGATTCCCTGCATCTGATTCCAAGCCTCTGATTCCCTGCCTCTGATTCCCAACCTCTGATTCCCCACCTCTGATTCCCCATATCTGATTCCCCGCCTCTGTTTCCCCGCCTCTGATTCCCCACCTCTGTTTCCCCATATCTGATTCCCGGCCTCTTATTCCCCGCCTCTGATTCCCCACCTCTGATTCCCTACCTCTGATTACACATCTCCGATTCCGCACATCTGATTCCCTGCCTCTGATTCCCCGCCTCTGATTCCCTGCCTCTGATTCCCAACCTCTGATTCCCCACCTCTGATTCCCCGCCTCTGATTCCCCATATCTGATTCCCCGCCTCTGTTTCCCCGCCTCTGATTCCCCGCCCCTGTTTCCCCATATCTGATTCCCTGACTCTGATTCCCCAACTTTGATTCCCAGCCTCTGATTCCCCAGCTCTGATTCCCCGCCTCTGATTCCCCGTGTTTGATTCCCCGCCTCTGATTCCCCATATCTGATTCCCCGCCTCTGTTTCCCCGCCTCTGATTCCCCGCCCCTGTTTCCCCATATCTGATTCCCAACCTCTGATTCCCCACCTCTGATTCCCCGCCTCTGATTCCCCATATCTGATTCCCCACCTCTGATTCCCTGCATCCGATTCCCCATATCTGATTCCCCGCCTCTGTTTCCCCGCCCCTGATTCCCCGCCTCTGTTTCCCCATATCTGATTATCCGCCTTTGATTCCCAACTATGATTCCCCGCCTCTGAATCCCCGCGTCTGATTCCCTGCCTCTGCTTCCCCACCTCTGATTCCCCAACTCTGATTCCCCGCCTCTGATTCCCCGTGTTTGATTCCCTGCCTCTGATTCCCGGCCTCTGATTCCCCATCTCTGATTCACCGCCTTTGATTCGCCACCTCTGATTCCCCATATCTGATTCCCCGCATCTGTTTCCCCGCCTCTGATTCCCCGCCTCTGATTCCCCATATCTCATTCCCTGCCTCTGAATCCCCATCACTGATTCCCGGACTCTGATTCCCCACCTCTGATTCCCGGCCTCTTATTCCCGGCATCTGATTCCGGCCTCTGATTCCCGGCCTCTGATTCCCTGCTTCTGATTCTGATTCCCTGCCTCTGATTCCCCATCTCTGATTCCGCACATCTGATTCCCTGCCTCTGATTCCCCACCTCTGATTCCCCATATCTGACTCCCCGCCTCTGTTTCCCCGCCTCTGATTCCCCGCCTTTGTTTCCCAATATCTAAGTCCCCGCCTCTGATTCCCCAACTCTGATTCCCCACCTCTGATTCCCCAGCTCTGATTCCCCGCCTCTGCTTCCCCGCATCTGATTCCCTGCATCTGATTCCAAGCCTCTGATTCCCTGCCTCTGATTCCCAACCTCTGATTCCCCACCTCTGATTCCCCATATCTGATTCCCCGCCTCTGTTTCCCCGCCTCTGATTCCCCACCTCTGTTTCCCCATATCTGATTCCCGGCCTCTTATTCCCCGCCTCTGATTCCCCACCTCTGATTCCCTACCTCTGATTACCCATCTCCGATTCCGCACATCTGATTCCCTGCCTCTGATTCCCCGCCTCTGATTCCCTGCCTCTGATGCCCAACCTCTGATTCCCCACCTCTGATTCCCCATATCTGATTCCCCGCCTCTGTTTCCCCGCCTCTGATTCCCCTCCTCTGATTCCCCAACTCTAATTCCCCGCCTCTGATTCCCCAGCTCTGATTCCCCGTGTTTGATTCCCTGCCTCTGATTCCCTGCCTCTGATTCCCCAGCTTCATTCCCCGCTTTTCATTTCCCCGTCTGATTCCCAGCCTCTGAATCCCCGTGTCTGATAACCTGCCTCTGATTCCCCGCCTCTGATTCCCCATCTCAGATTCACCGCCTCTGATTCCCCACCTCTGATTCCCCATCTCTGATTCCGCACATCCGATTCCCTGCCTCTGATTCCCCGACTCTGATTCCCCACCTCTGATTCCCCAGCTCTGATTCCCCTCCTCTGATTCCCCAACTCTGATTCCCCGCCTCTGATTCCCCAGCTCTGATTCCCCGCCTCTGATTCCCCGTGTTTGATCCCCTGCCTCTGATTCCCCAGCTCTGATTCCCCATCTCTGATTCACCGCCTTTGATTCGCCACCTCTGATTCCCCATATCTGATTCCTCGCCACTGTTTCCCCGCCTCTGATTCCCCGCCTCTGATTCCCCATATCTCATTCCCCGCCTCTGATTCCCCATCTCTGATTCCCGGACTCTGATTCCCCACCTCTGATTCCCGACCTCTTATTCCCGGCATCTGATTCCGGCCTCTGATTCCCGGCCTCTGATTCCCTGCTTCTGATTCTGATTCCCTGCCTCTGATTCCCCATTTCTGATTCCGCACATCTAATTCCCTGCCTCTGATTCCCCACCTCTGATTCCCCATATCTGAATCCCCGCCTCTGTTTCCCCGTCTCTGATTCCCCGCCTCTGTTTCCCCATATCTAAGTCCCCGCCTCTGATTCCCCAACTTTGATTCCCCACCTCTGATTCCCCAGCTCTGATTCCCCGCCTCTGATTCCCCACCTCTGATTCCCCATACCTGATTCCCAGCCTCTGTTTCCCCGCCTCTGATTCCCCGCTTCTGTTTCCCCATATCTGATTCCCGGCCTCTGATTCCCTGCCTCTGATTCCCCGCCTCTGATTCCCTGCCACTGATTCACCATCTCCGATTCCGCACATCTGATTCCCTGCCTCTCATTCCCCGCCTCTGATTCCCCGCCTCTGATTCCCTGCCTCTGATTCCCAACCTCTGATTCCCCACCTCTGATTCCCCGTGTTTGATTCCCCGCCTCTGTTTCCCCGCCTCTGATTCCCCGCCTCTGATTCCCCAACTCTAATTCCCCGCCTCTGATTCCCCATATCTGATTCTCCGCCTCTGTTTCCCCGCCTCTGATTCCCCGCCCCTGTTTCCCCATATCTGATTCCCTGCCTCTGATTCCCCAACTTTGATTCCCAGACTCTTATTCCCCAGCTCTGATTCCCCGCCTCTGATTCCCCGCATCTGATTCCCTGCATCTGATTCCAAGCCTCTGATTCCCTGCCTCTGATTCCCAACCTCTGATTCCCCACCTCTGATTCCCCATATCTGATTCCCAGCCTCTGTTTCCCCGCCTCTGATTCCCCGCCTCTGTTTCCCCATATCTGATTCCCGGCCTCTGATTCCCGCCTCTGATTCCCCGCCTCTGATTCCCTGCCTCTGATTCCCCACATCTGATTCCCTGCCTCTGATTCCCTGCCTCTGATTCCCCGCCTCTGATTCCCTGCCTCTGATTTCCAACCTCTGATTCCCCACCTCTGATTCCCCGTGTTTGATTCCCCGCCTCTGTTTCCCCGCCACTGATTCCCCGCCTCTGATTCCCCAACTCTAATTCCCCGCCTCTGATTCCCCATATCTGATTCCCCGCCTCTGTTTCCCCGCCTCTGATTCCCCGCCCCTTTTTCCCCATATCTGATTCCCTGACTCTGATTCCCCAACTTTGATTCCCAGCCTCTGATTCCCCAGCTCTGATTCCCCGCCTCTGATTCCCCGTGTTTGATTCCCTGCCTCTGATTCCCCGCCTCTGATTCCCCATCTCTGATTCACCGCCTTTGATTCGCCACCTCTGATTCCCCATATCTGATTCCCCACCTCTGTTTCCCCGCCTCTGATTCCCCGCCTCTGATTCTCCATATCTCATTCCCCGCCTCTGACTCCCCATCTCTGATTCCCGGACTCTGATTCCCCACCTCTGATTCCCGGCCTCTTATTCCCAGCATCTGATTCCAGGCCTCTGATTCCCGGCCTCTGACTCCCCGCTTCTGATTCTGATTCCCTGCCTCTGATTCCCCATCTCTGATTCCGCACATCTGATTACCTGCCTCTGATTCCCCACCTCTGATTCCCCATATCTGATTCCCCGCCTCTGTTTCCCCGCCTCTGATTCCCCTCCTCTGATTCCCCAACTCTAATTCCCCGCCTCTGATTCCCCAGCTTCATTCCCCGCTTTTCATTTCCCCGTCTGATTCCCAGCCTCTGAATCCCCGTGTCTGATAACCTGCCTCTGATTCCCCGCCTCTGATTCCCCATCTCAGATTCACCGCCTCTGATTCCCCACCTCTGATTCCCCATCTCTGATTCCGCACATCCGATTCCCTGCCTCTGATTCCCCGACTCTGATTCCCCACCTCTGATTCCCCAGCTCTGATTCCCCTCCTCTGATTCCCCAACTCTGATTCCCCATCTCTGATTCACCGCCTTTGATTCGCCACCTCTGATTCCCCATATCTGATTCCTCGCCACTGTTTCCCCGCCTCTGATTCCCCGCCTCTGATTCCCCATATCTCATTCCCCGCCTCTGATTCCCCATCTCTGATTCCCGGACTCTGATTCCCCACCTCTGATTCCCGACCTCTTATTCCCGGCATCTGATTCCGGCCTCTGATTCCCGGCCTCTGATTCCCTGCTTCTGATTCTGATTCCCTGCCTCTGATTCCCCATTTCTGATTCCGCACATCTAATTCCCTGCCTCTGATTCCCCACCTCTGATTCCCCATATCTGAATCCCCGCCTCTGTTTCCCCGTCTCTGATTCCCCGCCTCTGTTTCCCCATATCTAAGTCCCCGCCTCTGATTCCCCAACTTTGATTCCCCACCTCTGATTCCCCAGCTCTGATTCCCCGCCTCTGATTCCCCACCTCTGATTCCCCATACCTGATTCCCAGCCTCTGTTTCCCCGCCTCTGATTCCCCGCTTCTGTTTCCCCATATCTGATTCCCGGCCTCTGATTCCCTGCCTCTGATTCCCCGCCTCTGATTCCCTGCCACTGATTCACCATCTCCGATTCCGCACATCTGATTCCCTGCCTCTCATTCCCCGCCTCTGATTCCCCGCCTCTGATTCCCTGCCTCTGATTCCCAACCTCTGATTCCCCACCTCTGATTCCCCGTGTTTGATTCCCCGCCTCTGTTTCCCCGCCTCTGATTCCCCGCCTCTGATTCCCCAACTCTAATTCCCCGCCTCTGATTCCCCATATCTGATTCTCCGCCTCTGTTTCCCCGCCTCTGATTCCCCGCCCCTGTTTCCCCATATCTGATTCCCTGCCTCTGATTCCCCAACTTTGATTCCCAGACTCTGATTCCCCAGCTCTGATTCCCCACCTCTGATTCCCCATATCTGATTCCCAGCCTCTGTTTCCCCGCCTCTGATTCCCCGCCTCTGTTTCCCCATATCTGATTCCCGGCCTCTGATTCCCGCCTCTGATTCCCCGCCTCTGATTCCCTGCCTCTGATTCCCCACATCTGATTCCCTGCCTCTGATTCCCTGCCTCTGATTCCCCGCCTCTGATTCCCTGCCTCTGATTTCCAACCTCTGATTCCCCACCTCTGATTCCCCGTGTTTGATTCCCCGCCTCTGTTTCCCCGCCACTGATTCCCCGCCTCTGATTCCCCAACTCTAATTCCCCGCCTCTGATTCCCCATATCTGATTCCCCGCCTCTGTTTCCCCGCCTCTGATTCCCCGCCCCTGTTTCCCCATATCTGATTCCCTGACTCTGATTCCCCAACTTTGATTCCCAGCCTCTGATTCCCCAGCTCTGATTCCCCGCCTCTGATTCCCCGTGTTTGATTCCCTGCCTCTGATTCCCCGCCTCTGATTCCCCATCTCTGATTCACCGCCTTTGATTCGCCACCTCTGATTCCCCATATCTGATTCCCCACCTCTGTTTCC